>NC_044199.1:3036509-3695850 GCF_900880675.1 Sparus aurata
TTCTCCTCTGATTAAAAAGTCTCCGCGCTGCAGATCAGATGTATTTTCATCGTTGCTGCAGTTTAGACCCTCAGGATGTCAAAGCTGGATTATTTTGGACTTCTTAATCAGTTTTGAAGCGTTTTATTTCACCCACCAGATCGACAACAGCTCTTTCATTCTCATTCGTATCAACACGACGCAGCTGGAGGCATTATTCATTCACACTGAGCGGGAGGTAATCCGACCAACAGTGCCTCCTTATTTACAGACGCGACCTGGGACAGATTAATTAGGCGATGTGTGTCTAAATATGAAAAGACGTAAACAAACAAAGTATTTAAAGTGCATTGATCCGAGCAGTCGGAGGCTCTGAGTGATGCAGCAGCCTGCAGACCTGATAATGATGATGTTACCAGAGGATCATCTTTCCTTCCCGTTTATCAGCTATACTGCCTTACTGGAACCGCTCGAACGCCCAGGATCGGGTTTCTATTAGTGAGCGTGTGTGTGTGTGTGTGTGTGTGTGTGTGTGTGTGTGTGTGTGTGCTCAGCTCACCAGTCTGATAATGAGAGGTTAACAGAGAGCCAGCCTGGCCTTAATAATGTGTAAAAGATTGAATTTAGCACCATGGACAGACGCACTAAAAACTGCTGACTGGCTCTGTGACCTCTCATATCCTCACACACACACACACACACACACACACACACACACTGATGGAGAGGCAATATGTTCCACCGGGCACAAACTCACAGGAGAGCGCACATGCAAGCCAACTGTGTGTGTGTGTGTGTGTGTGTGTGTGTGTGTCACGGTGCAGGTTAATACTGTGAAGCACGGAGTAATCTTCTCGGTGTCGCCGGGCGGCCTCACGCTGTGGAAACGACAACACATTAACTGTTAAACAAGACACCTTAGACCTCCGGGGTGAGAGCTGAGAGAGTCGGAGGGAGACGGGGAGAGGGTGGGCGGGTGAGGAGGGATGAAGAGGAGAAACAATAAAGAGACTGAGCAGAAAGAGAGAATTGTTGAGTGTTTAGTGGGCGGGGAGAGGGAGAAAGAGAATTCCCAATGTGGAGGAAAGTGGGAACAAAAAGGGAGTGGTGGAGGAAGGAGGTGAAAATGGAAGCAGAAGAAGAGAAGGAGGAGGAGGAGGAGGAGGAGGCTGAAACATCAAATTCAGCAATAATCTATAACACCTGTGAATAAGAATGAGAGAGCTCACAAACATATTTTTGATCTTAGAATTAATGATCAATATGAGGAGAAACAATCAATCAAAATTCACTCCAGATCTCCTCCAGCTGTGAACAAACACCCGGTTTTCATTGTGAATTACTGTAATTATGCTCTTGCATTGCATGATGGGTAATTTTCTAGGAATGTCATAGTCAGCAGCTAAAAATGTTACATCACAAGGAAATTCTGTAACTAGGGCACAGCTGGAGACTTTAATCCAGCAATGTAGTATAGTAGTCTTACAACAAATTACACTTGCTAACATGACAAAATGCTAACAACAGGCTAACATGCTAACAACAGGCTAACACGCTAACAACAGGCTAACACGCTAACAACAGGCTAACAACACGCTAACAACAGGCTACCACGCTAACGACAGGCTAACATGCTAACAACAGGCTAACACGCTAACAACAGGCTTACACGCTAACAACAGGCTTACACGCTAACAACAGGCTACCACGCTAACAACAGGCTACCACGCTAACAACAGGCTAACACGCTAACAACAGGCTAACACGCTAACAACAGGCTAACACAGGCTAACAACAGGCTAACACGCTAACAACAGGCTAACACGCTAACAACAGGCTAACAAATGGTCCAACATTGTATGAATGCTAACAGGCCAACAGACTAAAAGGCTAGCATGCTAACATATAAAACACATTGCAGTAACATTAATACGCATTAAATGTATTACTGTGTATAACTACATAAATCGGCATGTATTTTACAATAGAATGCTGTATTTTAAATGTAATGTGTGTTACAGTAGAAACACAATCGATTAGTGTGTATCTATTGTATATTACTGTATAATAGTGTGAATTTACTGCAGTTATTATCCAGTAATTTACTGTAGAATGACAGTAATTATTTTTTTACGGCGCACATCGGATCGTGTTGTCCTGATCTGAACGTCGGTGCACAGCAGGAGAGCCTTCAGAGCACTTTAGATTTACTTTAGAGTATATTTTAAATACCTGTCACTTCGAGATGTCATCGAGACACACGAGGAGAGAAGAAGCATAAAAGCTCTCGACTTGACAGCCGATAACTGCCTTTAAGAGGAGCGAAGAGCAATTTGTTTATCGTGAATAGACGGTGGAGTGGATGTGAGTTGACGGTGTGTTGGGGGAGGAAGGAGGCTGAGAGGGATTACACACGCGTCTCTTTAAAATAACTTACATCTGCCTTCATGTCTTCACATGCAACTAAAACTTGATATTACCTTCTTCTTTTCCTCTCAGGAAGTTATTCTGAAGCGAGCAGCCGACCTGGTGGAAGCCCTGTACGGTTTGCCCCATAACAACCAGGTAAGGAACACACACACGCACACGCACGCAAATGCAAAAATAAGTGTTTTTCAGCTGTGATGTTGATGGTTTACTCTCTTTTCTTTTGCAGGAGATCATCCTGAAGCGTGCGGCGGACATTGCAGAAGCTCTCTACAGCGTTCCGCGAGGACACACCCAGCTCTCCGGCTCCACCCACGGCGGCATGATGGGGGTCAACTCCTTCACCGGGCAGCTGTCCGTCAACGTCTCCGAGCCCACACAGGCCAATCAGGGTCAGACTTTATTGCCTTTTTAATGATTTAGCCACTACAATGAAGGCTTTGAGTGTTTCCTTCCACTTCTCCCGATATTGCCTGGATTGCTTTTGATTGCATTGAGACTTTAGATTGTAAATGTACATCCCCAACTCTGACTTAGAATGCAGGGAAGTCATCATCAGTGCATCATCAAAGGAAACACGTGCTGTTATTTGAGATATCATCAAAGAAAATTGACAGAATCTGATATAACAAAACCCTTTCTTTCGTCCTCTCCTGCAGGTTTCGTGCGCAGCAGCAGCAGCGTGTCACCTCACGGTTACGTGCCCAGCACCACGCCGCAGCAGACCAGCTACACCTCAGTTAGCAGCACCATGAACGGCTACGCTAACAACACCGGCATGACCAACCTGGGAGGCTCGCCCACGTTCCTCAACGGCTCCGCTGCCAACTCGCCTTACGCCAGTGAGTGCACATGTCAGTAAACACACACCCTGCATCTGACGTGACGTTCCACACGCTATCAGCCACTTTGTTTTGGGAGAAACGCGAACGGAAACTGTGCTGAAGTTACTCATCATGGAGTCGTTTTAGCAGCTTTGTGGAAAATAAAAATCTACCTCCACTGTCAGAAAACACACGAGCGCTTCAAATGAGCTGAGCTGAGCTGCCACGGAGCTGCTTCAGAATGCAGTTTGAGTGTCTTCCAGTGTAATTACAGGTGCTCAACATGCAAACACGCGTGCAGACGTACTGAACGACCGCACACACACGGCTGTGGACACAAAGTGGGAGCCTCAGATCTGCGGCGTGGAGATTCCCCCATGGGGCTCTCTGTCGCCGCGTCTTCAAAAACAATCACCGGCTCACAGCTCCGTTCCGTCCTCCCTCCATCTCCTCCGCTCCTTCCCTCGCGGCCTTTCATCTGACAGCCACACCTCTTTCCTCTCTGCTGGTTGATTGCATTGCTTTTTCTATTTAGCAGAAAGCAAGAGGGAGAGAGAAGGGAAGGAGGAGATATGTGAGATTTTGCATGCAGATATTAATCTCACGGGTTATGAAACAAATGAAGATGTTTGACTTCGAACAGTCGACTGAGACAAATCTTTACATTTTGAATACTGTTTATAAAATAGACTACATGGACAAATGTGTGCAGATGCTCAGTGAATTAACCAGAACCTGTTTCTCTCCCCTCATCTCGCCCCGTCTCTTCTTCATCCCACCGCCCTCCTTTTTCCTCTCCCACTTCAAAATAATTGACTTCCCACCATCCCAGTCGTCCCCTCCAGTCCCACTATGGCCTCCTCCACCTCACTGCCCTCCAACTGCTCCTCCTCTTCTGGCGTCTTCTCCTTCTCCCCGGCCAACATGGTGTCGGCGGCCGTTAAGCAGAAGTCCGCCTTCGCTCCAGTGGTCAGGCCCTCCTCCTCCCCTCCGCCCTCCTGTACCAGCGCCAACGGAAACGGGCTCCAAGGTAATTTACCGTGACAGCAGCCAGTCGGTCCGAGGACGCTCAGAGGGACGACCTCCCTCCAGAGAGGCGTCGTTTTCATAAACTAGAGTCGCTGTTATCACAGAACACCATCACAAACTGGTTTCAGCCGCTTAAATGTGAAGATTGGACAGTTTTCTTTGACATTTATGAGAGTAAATGAAGAATTGTGAGGTTTGGCACTGATGTCCGGACAAAATAAGCAGTTTTGAAGATGTCACTTTCGGCTCTGGGGACATTTTTTAAACTAAACTCTTAATCGGTTAATTCACTGATGATGACAATAATCATTAGTTGCAGCCCTTCTTTAGTCCAGACTGAAATACGTCAGCAACCATTAAATGGATTGCACCGACGGTCACGATCCCCAGAGGCTGAATCGTGGTGACTCTGAGGTTCACAGTCGTGGTTTTTAGTGAAATGTCTTCACTGCTGTTGAATGAATCATCGTGACATTTAATTCCTGCACCTCTCGGGATGAATTTCTGTTTTATTCTTATACTTCCTTCCCTTTCCTTAATATCTAAAGTGATATCTGAGGCATGAATCCCTCTGCGACTGAATTAGAACTGTTTAGTTAGCGACATTAGCTCACATAGAAACTGCTCACTTCTGTTAATAAACGCTCCGCATGTGAAGCTTTTCACGACTCTAAATCAAACATTCAGATGTGGACCGGCCTCACACCCCTCCCCTCCCCTCCCCTCCCCTCCCCCTCCCCCTCTGCTCCGGTTCTGATCTGTTCAGTTCTGTTCTGTAAGTGATGAGTCTTAATCTGACGCAGATGCGATGATCAGATTTTTCCTGATGTGCACAAAACGATGTGATGTGGTGGAACACGAAACATAATTGCAAACACAATTCAATAAGCCGGTTTTTTCGTCGCATACCTCTGTGATTACAATCTGAGAGATTCCAGCGTCGAGGTTCTGATGCTCCGACCCGACCGCTGAAATAAGAGTCACGTTGAGCGTTCTGAATGTAGCGAACACATGTTCTGCCCGGGAGAGTTTGATCCGTGACTGCCTGTGTACTGCTTCATCTTTTGTATTAACAGGAATTTGTATTCTCTCTCCTCTCGCCCGTCGTTCTCTTGACTTCTAACCCGTCCCTTATTCATTTTCTCTCTGCCTCCTTCTACCAGATCAAACATTTGTGGACTCTAGCAAGTACTCAACAGCCAGCTCTCTACAAGGCCTGGCCTTCACCTGAAGTATGTCCCTCCTCTTCTTCTTCTTCTTCTTCTGTCACATCTCCTCACTAATTGCATTTGAAACTTTCAGTAAACTAACTCATTTTATTGAAGTAATCATCTTCCATGTTTCACATCTTCTACCTCTGAATGATCTCTGTCTCCCGTCTCATCATCATCATCTCTCCATCCTCCTTCAACTTTTTCCGTCCACATCTCGTCCCACGGCACAAATCTAACCATCCTGTTGCCTGGTAACTCCTCCCTGTCCTCCTATTGGCTGGGAAAAAATTATGGGAAGTTATATATTTACCAAAGAAAAAGACACTTGGCACGCAGAATTTATTTCTCAACATCTCTGGCTTTGTTTAGCTGTGTGTGGATCTGCGCTTGCTTTTCACATGCTGTTCTCGTGTGTGTGTGTGTGTGTGTGTGTGTGTGTGTGTGTGTGTGTGTGTGTGTGTACAGAGAGCATGTGCGGGGGTGTGGGAACTCAAAGCTTAGTCTCAAAGCACAGCTGAAATAAACACACCCCACTTACAGCTATACACACACACTTTCCTCTGTCACACACACTCGGTGATCACACACTGGCAGCTTGCGAAGGGAGCGATCAACAATGACAGCTGTTCGGCTCTTTTGACAGTTTATACTGGCAGAATACCTGCCCTGTGGTGTGTGTGTGTGTGTGTCTGTGTGTGAGACAGAGAGTGAAAATGTGTGTGAAAGGAAAAAATAGACCGAGTCGAGTCTCGACTGAAACACTCGAGTTTTGTCTTTAAAGTTTTCACACAGCATGAAAAGTAAAATAATCAGCTCTGCAGTCTCGTGTGTGTGTGTGTGTGTGTGTGTGTGTGTGTGTGTGTGTGTGTGTGTGTGTGTGTGTGTGTGTGTGTGTGTGTGTGTGTGTGTGTGTGTGTGTGTGTGTCGCTCTGGGCTGGGCTCGGCCTCTCCCGTGTTGACGCCCATCCCTCGGGTTTAAATGCAACGCACACCATGATGCAATCTGTCAGGCGCACACACGAACATACAGTAAAATGCGCCAACTGTTCCTGCGCAGAATTAAGTGTGTGTGTTATGTGTGTGTGTGTGTGTGTGTGTGTGAGAAGCAGAGCCAGCTCAGATGATGTATCCCCCCGCTCTTATTTACTGATTTATTCCTCTATTGATGTTTTAAATGTCGCTGCAGTCACACAGCTGCACAGATGGGAAAACATGTTGATGTATTTACGAGGGAATTTTTTTATGACGGTGAAAATATTTGGCTGTGTTTTAAAAGTCTTTTTTGTCTTTTTTTTTTCTCCTCCCTCTGTTTCTCCTCAGCAATCCCGGGAATGATCGTCCCACCCATGTAAAGGTGTGAGTGCATGACGTTGTGTGTGTGTGTGTGTGTGTGTGTGACTGTGTGTGTGAGAGGTGAAGATCAAGCACACTCGAAGCGTCGATCCCGGCGAAGGACGTCGGTGCGAGTCAGACTCCGGTCGCGGATGGAAGCAGCCGTCCAGATCTGAAGGAACAAACCCAACTCAGGCTTTCTAACACAAAAATAACTGCAAGAAAAGAGACGAAAATGAAAAAAAAAAAAACTACAAAAAAAAAACAGTTTGCAAGGAAAATCGTTGTTTAGACTTTGTACACCTCGATGCTTTTATAGGAGAACGGCCACGCCTACATCACGACTCTCCCGGACACAGGAAGTGTATTTATTTGGAGAGATTCCACCTTTTTTTCCCCTTCGAGTGATTGTTGATTTGTTTTTGTTTTTTTATTTTCGTGCAACAGTTAACGTGTGATAATCATCTTCTAACTGTGTCTCACATGAAGGGAATTTTTTTCTATTTATGAAGTTTGGTCATTAATGAAGGAATGTAATGTGAAGAATACCTGATGAATAAAAAAAAAAAGTGGGTCAAATCCAGCCGAAAACAGACGAACACACACTTTAGCTTCTCGTTGCCAAATCGACTCCACCGCCGCTCTTTTTCCAGCGCTAACACTCGTCCTCCTCTGCATCTGACCGATCAGCTGAAGGACTCGGATGCATCCCGCCTGTGAATGATGCTGCAGCTTTTAGCCATTCAGATAATCCCAATGTTTACGAGCTAGTGTGCTACATTTTCTAGAAAGAGAAAATCAGTCTTTCAGCCAAAAGAAGCCGCAGAGAGAAAGAAAATTCTGCCAAGAAACCGAGGCTGGTAGAGATAGATCTGATGAGCTGCCTGTCACAGAGGAGCGTGTGCCGACAGCAGCTCAGCTCTTCAGGATTTGACCCAACAACTCCACCACGCGATGTGTTTTAGAGTCGGACCCCGCCACAGTGACCTCTGTAAGAGGGACAACATGTCTTAAAGACTGCTGCCATTTTTGATTTTGTCGTGTGAGAGTTCTCAAACTTTTGTCTTAAAATATAAATCCTTGTTTTTTGTTGTTTTCTTTTGGTTTGCTGTGTTGTTAATGATTTTTTTTTTTTTTTTTTTTTACTGTGATTAGCCGGCCAATCAGATTGTGTTTCTTTTTTAACTAGCTGCCCACTTTTCTGGTGTGAGTGACGACTGTAGTGGGGAAATTATCCAACGGTGTGTCTTAAACGCTGCGCTGCAAAACAATGTCGAGTCTATAAAACCTTCAACTCAGTCTTGTTATGTGAAAACATCTGAGACGCACGTCTCTCAAGTCTGCCCTTCAGTCAGGATCAATTTTTACAGGCCAGCTGTTTTTGAGGGGCTTTATAAATGCTAAGACCTGGCAACAACATCAAATATCAGGATTTTTTTGACAAAATGAATAATGACATGATAAATAATCATCAGTAATGTTGATGGAATGACTCAGTGGGTAAATAAGAATTAGAAACAACATAATTTTACTGTCATGTGGCCTTTAAAGGTGCAATATGGACAGATATATTAACTAAAGTTAGCATGCTAACCGGCTAGCCAACCCTCCTAGTCTGGACCACTGGCTGCAAGGCTAACTAAGCTAGCAACAGTTAGCAGCATTTAGCGGTTACTTGAATGAAATGCTGTTTGTTTTGACAGGTGACCAGTTCTTACATGTTGCACCTTTAATGCCACATCGTGATAAAACAATACGAATAAAAACAATATCCAGAATCTAAGATATCATGATAATGATGTGATATTAATGATGCTGCCTGTTTAAATCCCCTTTTTGCACTAAAGAGGTAAAGATGAAGGATGAATTTTCCACATCTTGGGAATAAAAGACGTTTTTTGCAGCGCAGGACAATTAGCCAGCGACATGTCTTAAATATCTGCAGGTGTGTGAGATGATTAAAGTCTCTGATGGTTTGTTGTGACAGTCACAGCTCGGTGTGTGTGTGTGTGTGTGTGTGTGTGTGCTTCAACAGTCTTAATTCATTTGTGTTAATTTTGCCAAAGCCCTTATTTGATGCATCAATGCCTAAACAGTCTTACGCCACAGTGTGTGTGCTACCTGTCTGTTCAGAAACTGTGTAAGAACGCCACACTGTGTTAATGTCGCGTTCACAGATACGTCGTTTGTTCGTCATTCAGGTTGATGACATTTGCCACCAGTAGGAAATATTTGAAAGCGTCACGTGCTGACAGAGTAAATCACGCTTATTTAACAAAAAGATGAATTTGTAAGTCGTTCCTGAGGGGATCTGGACCTCCAGCTGCGTGGACGTTAGTGCTAAATAAGATATTAAACATCATTTAGAGAAAGACAGAAGTCAGTAGCTTCAGTAACTGAGACTGAGCTGTCGTTAAAGTTAAAAATTGGGATAAAAATGTTCCTCGTGTTTCTCTCACGTTTAAGGAGCTGAACGCTTTTAAAGGAGACATATTATTTTTCTTTCCTTCAGTGTTTTATAAAGTTTCTTGTGTGTTTGAAACACCCTGTCCGAGTCAGCGCCGACAGAAGCTCCTCTCTCCCACAGAAAACGCTGCTCCTTAAACGCCTCATCAGTAGCCCCGCCTTTAATTTGTGACTCTGTGATGTCACTCTGCGTCACCGTGTCGCACATTTTACAGAGTTTATGCCTCGCAGCTTGTCTGGAACATAGGAAAACGATTTAACACAGCTGCTCTGTTGTTGCCGGGTCAGGCGTGTGTGAGCCGACCAATCGGAGCAGAGTGGGTGTTCAGGGGGCGGGGCCTTAAAGAGACAGGAGCTCAAACAGACAGAATGAGAAAACTGACGTGTCTTTGTTTCAGTCGTGACATAAAATGAGTGTAATATGTCTCCTTTAAAACGTGCTCCTCGTTTGTCTTTCACAACAAAGGATTTGAATGGTTTTTATTTTATTTTATAGTCTGTGTTTTATCGTGTCCATTCATTAAAAGCCATACTTCCACTGCTAATTTCAATCAAACTAAAACAAGCCATTTTTTTTTTATCATTTGTAAGTCGACAAAGCAAATGTCGTCCCCGCTGTTGTTAAACAATTCTGTTGCGTTTCGAAGGCGTATAGAGTTAAATATGATTATCTGTGTTTGTCTCCCGTGTGATTGGATGTTAAAATGGAACGGAGTGACGAGGAATGAAAAATCTCCTGCTTCAGTTTCCTTTTTGATAATCTTCTTCCCCTCCTTCCCTCACATGTCCTTTAAATAAAAAGAATGAGCCACCTATTTATTTAATCTCGAACATGAGACCACTCTTCTGTTGGTGTGTGTGAGTGGCTGCTACAGTGTGTGTCCGAGTGTCTTCAGAAAGAAAAATGTGATGTTTTAAAGCTAAGGGATGTTTTTTTTTGTTTTAGTTTTTTTTTTATAGTACATATATAAATACCTGTACAGGTCGGAGTGAATAGAGGAGTTGGTTTAAACACTTCTGGAGGCTTGTCACAGCGGTGGTCATCATTCACACATTATCAGCAGTATCAGAGCGAGAACAGAGGAAACTACTGTAAAGATCATAATGTTGATTTTTTTTTTTTTTTTTTTTTTTTGTATTTTAAACTCTGAAGTGTAAAATAACTTTTTGACTCTCACTATATTTAATTAAAGTTCTTTCTTCTCTGTGGAAAGGTGTCGGTCTCTGGCTTTGTCGCTCATCGCTGTCATTAAAACTGCCGCAGAGACCCGAAAGGGAACTGAGCTGCACCAGAACTTCTTCGTCTTTCTCTTTTGCAGGATTGTGTCAAACAACAGCACCGAATTCATGCATTGAGATGTCAGTATCAAAAAATAAAAACATGTATTGGCATTCTGGACGGAGATCAGGGATTCCTTGAGGTCCTGGTGTGAACAGGGATTTCTCCAGATCCAGTTCTCAGGTGATCAGAACCTGTTGGGTTCACCTGTGATGAGACTTTATCAGAGGGCTGCAGTTCACCTGCTCAGGTGGTCGTGTGTCTTCAGGGAGTCGACACCAATCTGAGTTGAGTGTTTGAGATAAAATTTAATTTAATTTTGGACAGTTTCTCTACATTTTGTTTCCTCCTGATCACTGACTCCTACTTCACCTCCAGGTTTTGGGTCCAATGTTTTTGTCAGAACCAACAATCGGCTGTTAGTTTTATTCCCACCGCCACCTTTTAGACACGAGGGACATCCAAAATCTCCTTTTCCTTCCCACGACTCAGTGAACTTTCTACTGACTGAGGAGGTGAACGTTCATTCGATCTTCCCTCCAGGCAAAGAAACATCTTCAAGTCTAATGTTGGAGATAAAATCGTTTTTTAAATCCCGTCCAACAACATTATCACACAAAAGCGACCACACAACTCAAACAGATGTAAACAGTCCAGTGCTGATCTTTAAATTGAACCATCTGAAGAGATCTTGCTTTATTGCAATGTTCGTAATTTTCAAAAAAACATTTTAACTAAATAAAATATGTAAAAAAAAGTCCCTAAATACACACATATATTAAATATAATCACACAACACCACTAGAAGTGGTGTTGTGTGATTATATTTAATATTTGTGTGTATTTAGTGACTTTTTTTACTTGAACAGTTCAGTGACAGATCTTCTGAAACGTCGCGTTACGTCACCACTCAAAGAGCTTCACAGCTGACTCACAAGCTGAAAAGACAAAAAGGACCCCGGGAGGAAAACCCACAATAAAAGCACAACAAGATTTATTCAAATGTGAAGTAATTGAGTTGAAATATGACTCAACACACTGAACTCATTCCTCACTGTTCGGGTGTTAAGCTGGGTTTGAGCCGGAGAGGTCGGGCCGGGTCAGACCGTTACACAACACGTGGACGAGCCGAGTTTCTCTCAGAGGGAGAGCGAGTTCCATTATTCACATCGTTCTTCTTCTATTCTTCTGTCACATCAGCAGCTCTGATGTTGAGCAAGACTACCAGCGCTGCCAACGCTGTGTGTGTGTGTGTGCGTGTGTGTGTGTGTGTGTGTGTGTGTAGGGGTGTGTGTGTGTGTGTGTGTGTAGGGGTGTGTGTGTGTGTGCGCGATCGTAAACAATACAAATTCTCCAGTGAGACCCGTTTCTGTAATGAGACAGATGGGCCCTGCCTGGAGTTAGCTATCAGCACGGCCACAGGCTGTGTGTGTGTGTGTGTGTGGGTGTGTGTGTGTGTGTGTGTGTGTGTGTGTGTGTGTGTGTGTGTGTGTGTGTGTGTGTGAGGTGTTATTCTCTCCTATTCGTAGCCTGCAGGCTTAATCAAAGAGGAGCCACAGATGTCTTATTGACACCAATTAGTCTCTGTCTCATGGCACACACACACACACACACACACACACACACACACACACACTCTATGAACATACATTAACACACATCGTTGGTGTGACCACACACACGCGTTTTTATTCCAGAGTTGAATTTGGGATTATTTACGTCGATGACTTTAGGAATGCCGTCGTTTGTTTGAGCGCCGACTGCTCACGTTCACAGAAAACATATAGCTTGTTGCCCCTTTGTGTGTGTGTGTGTGTGTGTGTGTGTGTGTGTGTGTGCGTGCGTGCGTGTGTGTGCGTGTGATAATACCAAGTCTGACGAGACACGACTGAAGACATCCATTAGCTAATGGATCTCTCCTCTCTCGTTTTTTTTTTTTCTCCCTCCTCTTCTTTTATCCCTCTCATCCTCCCTCCATCACCACATCACACTCCCGGTGCACTTAACCCCATCAGGAGGAAACACACACACACGCACACACACACACACACACACACACACACACACAGACAACTAATCCTCACCCTCCTCCCTCCTCCTCCCTCCTCCTCCACCTCCTGCTGGATTCAGACCCTTTATGTACGCAGGCGTACCTGCTGACAGCGAGTCTTCTTTTGAGGTTTGGCTCTAAAATGTGAACATGACTTCATGTTACAGCAACACAGGACGGTGAACAACTGACGGAGAGACTGTCTCCACCATCAACACTTCAAACTCAGTACAACACACAGTACTTCTCACTGCGCGGGTGGAAATTAAACAACAGTGTGTCATTGATTGCCTTTATTTGATTGATTATTCACCAGCAGATATAAAGAAAACAAACAAAAAACATCAATGTATGAAAATCTAATTCAAATGTGAAGCTTCGACTGTAAATCTGCCTCAGATCGTCCTCACGATCAGGATAAACAAAGAAACATCCAATAACAACTTGTATTAATCTCCAACGTGCAGAAGTTTCAGACACATTTGTCTTATTAAGTGTTTGTATTTTCTGAGTTGAAACTGAAGACAGAAAGAAGACAAAAGATTGTTTTTGCAATATTTTTTCTAAATACAAAGTCAGTAACCAATTAAATTAATCTTTTAACATTCATTTCCTGTCACTTTTTAACAAATACAGGCTCTTATAATAGTTCACAGATGACTGTCAGGAGTTACTGGTGACTTTACACCTGCTGGAATCACAGCCGCCTGTCTAAAGCAGCTGAACTGTAACGCAGGTGGACGTCAGAGGTGAGCGCGTCTGCTGGGTGGTGTGTGAATGCAGATACAACCTTTATACCTGCCGGGGTAAGGTGACTTATATTTTTATTGTATTGTAGTAGAGAAAATGGTCATACAAGGTGACAGACAGCTGTAGCAGCAGGCGAGCTTTAGCTTTGAGCTTCATCTCGTTCTGACCCGACCATCAACTCTGATGTCCTGTTTATCTGGACTTCTCCTCTACCTGACTTCCTCCTTTCTCCCACCATGTTGTCAGGACAGTCAGCGATCAATCCATTTATTCTGCTACAACAACCTTCGTCCTGATCTAGCCGAGGAGAAGACGGATAATAAAAGAGTGTGGAGGAAGGAGGCGTCGAGTTAACAAGCGTGGAAGATAAAAGGATGTGAAAGAGGATGAATACAAGAATGAGGAGGAGATAGAGGAAGAAGAAGAAGGGAGGAGGAGGAGGAGGAGGAGGAGGCTGACATGATGATAGCATGTAGCAGGGGGAGTGATAATGGAGTCTTGACTTGATAGAAAGGTGATGTTGATGTATGATTTAGTGATTGAGAGCTGACGAATAATGAAATATAACTCTGTGTGTGTGTGTGTGTGTGTGTGTGTTCAAGGTCTGGCCTTTGCATTTGAATGAGGAGCGCTGAAGCTAAGTACGGGGGGATGACACCCCTCGCCGCCGCCACTCCAACCACTTGTAACGCACACACACTCTCACACGTACTGAAAAACACTCACACACACTCAAACCCACTCACTTAAATGGAGGGTTTGAAATTGAGCTGGGACTTGGAACGAATACTCCAAACAATTATCTTTCTCTCCTGCGTCTAGTAATCCATTTCCCATGAATATATTCACATCTGCCTCTTCCTCCCTCCGTCCTCCTCCTCCTCCTCCTCATCTGTTACACATTCTCACCTCCCTCGTTCTCTCCTCCCTCACAGGTGACGGGGTCTCTCCCTCGAGACCTCGGACAGAATGTGACACTACAGCGGTGGCGGCTCTGATTTCTGGCAGCAGATGTCTGTCACATGATGTCCACACTGTGGTTACTACGAGCTGCCGGTGACACGCCATGATAAATTTATACTTTTTATTCCTGTGCGGTGGTGAAATATGTGCAGCAGCAGCTGTAACATGGAGACATTTTCTTAAGGCTGTTTTCTTAAACCAAAAATAAGCGTTGTAGAAAAAGCAGAACTGGGATTTAAAAAATCAATAACAGAAAAATGCAAATCAGAATCACTGTTTTATTCACGTCTGCTCCTTTTTAATATATCTATTTATTTTGCAGCAAATGAACTCAGAAAAGTGTATTTTGGATTCTATAGTGGTTGTGTTGGTGAATAACTGTTCCAGTTGGTCATTTAATATAAAACTCTATGATACTTAAACCATATTATAGTGTAATCTGAACAATATGAGATCGTGAAATTTACTTCCTACAGCAATGATAGCGGCTCGATGAGGCTCCACTCATCAGGGGTGCTCTGAGCTAAATGCTAACACCAGCTAATGCAAATGCTAACAACGACATGCTTACTGTTGCTAGGATCTGTTGAACGGTGAAATAAAGCTGAAATACACAAAAACGAAAGGCAGATAACAATATTCTGTAACTTAAACTTCTGCAGACTTGAATACACGAGTGTGTTTTAAAGGGACAGTGTGTAACGATTTAAGTAATTTATTAACTCAAATCAACGTCTTTGTTCATAAGTAAGTCCTCATTGGTGTACAATTACCTCTGCCAACAATCTGACTTATCCTCCTGAGTGAAGAATTACCTATCTGAATATACACAGCACGGGCAAGCTCTATGGAGGCCGCCATGTCTTTCCGGTTTTAAAAAACTATGGACAGCCGAGAGGGACACAAAGCACTACGTGGTTCTACGTAGTAAGGCTAAACGCGTTTTCACTCAGAGCTAGCTTGACTGCGGAACTGAGAGGGAACCTCTAGTTTTATAGCCTTAATAACTAACTACATCTTTACCTCATTACTTGAATCAGTAGAAATACTCGACGCTGTTGGGAAAGAGTCCATATTTTGAAAATGAGTTTCTTGTCCGTCAGGGCCACCGTAGCTTCCGGAACGTCTCCAACGTCTTCAGAACGGGAGGGGCGAGCAAAGGAGTGTTGCAGTGTAGAACCTCACAGCTAGATGGCGCTAAATACTTGATATATTACATACTGTCCCTTTAACTAATAAACACGGAAGAACAGGAAAAAGACAAAGACAGGAAGTGTGAAGCAGAAAATAAAGCAGAACGGTTAAGACAGTTATAAATGACAATACGGCACGACAGCCAACATGCTGATGTTTAGAAGGTTCTTTAAAATCTTAGCATGCAGCAAATGATGCTGACATTATTTTTGGTCCTGAACGTCTTGGATTTTAACCTGGCGATGGTTCTGGTTCAGTGAAGCGAACGCTCAGGTTTATTCTGAGGGAGGCATGAACATCTGAAACAACTTTCATGGATTATTTCACATAAAACAAAAGCGCTAATCTCACGTCAGACGGATTCATCCTCTGGGGAACATGAAGTCTGGACCACAGTGCTGGACTGACCGACTGTGACGCACCACAAGTTTTAATGAACAAACTAAACAATCGAAATAAATGAAACAGAATCAGAAAACAAAATGTATTTCAATGAAACAACTCACGCCTGAAATGTTTATCATAGCAACAACATGAGGAGAGTTTCTGAGATATCTGACCAGCTTCAGGTGTCGCTCCACTTTATTAACTTGTTGATCCCTGACAGAAAACATCTCTCTTCTTCCTGAACGACAGAGCGATGACTCCGCCCTCTGTCGTTCCCTCCGTGCGGTTCTGTTCTGTCTCATCTCGAACTCTATCGGCTTTATATCTAATTCATCTCCAGAACCTCCTCAGCTGCCAGTTGATGATCTGTGAAGAATGAAATCCACCTTCTTTTTAATCTGGAACTGTGACATCATCACTTACTAGCCAATGATATCATCATCATCCTCGGCCGCTGCCAGGAATTGTCAATGAGATGATGCCCAGAAATGTGTTGTGATTGGCAGAGATGATCGAGCGTGATATCATCCAGTTGATCTCCATTAAGAAACGGGAATATGCCGCACTTCTGGTTTGCACGCTGAAGATGATGTCACCGCCATTGTTTGTCGGACTACAACAATATGAAATCATCACCACGTCCCGCTGGGAGTGATGCCTATCCCCTCCGTCGCCATCACACGCAGACCACACACAGAGATCTGGCAGGGCTCTCATCCAGCCGCCGCGTTAAAGGCCAGATGTATAAGTCAGATGTCACGGTGGCGAGTTTCTCTTCACCTGACGGAAACACTGAGCTTCTGTATGAAACACTTCTGCCAAACAGCTGACAGCAGCATCAGAGGACAGGAGGAGGGAGGACAGGAGGACGATGCTCCGAGCAGGATAAATACACGAAATACACTCAAGTATAAAGTCTTAATACTCTTTTCACAGTCATATACATCCTCATATCCACACAGTGTACCAGACTGCATCACAGGCAGCTGAACACAGATTCATGATTTAATAATCAAAAATTAAAAATGTTCAAGTAATCACATTCCTGATTTTCTTGGTTTTGCAGAAATCATTTGTAAATCGTAGTAAAAAGTATTCAAATTTAGACATTAAATGCTGATGACGTACGTTTTCCTCACCGGGTGATTAAAAGCTGCACCAAGGACCAACTGTTGTTGTGCTTTAAGACAAAACAGCAACTTCCCAGGTATACAATCATCAGGATATCCCCGTTAAGCCCCAGGTTATAATAATTAATGAAAAAATTATATAATTGTCTGCCTCGTCTGGACTTTCCAAATGTTATTGGACCGAATTGTGATTGTGAAACAAGTCATTTTGTGTCGCTAAAAACATTTGTCCACCATTTCACAGCCGCTTCTTACTCAACGCACGCTTACAGGGAAAAAGTTTGTGTTCAAGAGCTCTTCTGGAGGTTTTATGTCATCAGCTAGACAGCTAATTGCACTTAAAGGGATATTCCGGTGTAAGTTTAATCCATGTTCTAACACACTGTGACACCGAGTAGGACCCCCCCTCGAGAGATAAAGTTAGCAGAGCGCTAGCTCACGTAGCTTTAGCATCCTCAGAAACGACCGCAAGACAACAATACACTGCAGTAAATGGATCCAAATATAAACCGCCACCAAAAAGCCACAAATAATGCTCAGAACAGCACCAAACTTCAGCAACAGTACAAATAGGGTCTCAGCACATAGTCCGGGGCATCTAACCTCCGCTAGCTTAGCTGGATTTCTATTGGGAAGCTAAAAACAGATTTCAACTCTCCTCCATCAGCTTCCAGGTCGGGGAAGTCCCGACGCGACGATTACCGAGTGCGGTTAGAAATGCTCAATTCCGTTCTTTTCCCTGTCCGCTCTCGATAATAACTGTTATAAACTGGCAGGTAAGACACATATGAACTTTGATTGCTTTTCCATGGAGTCATAATCATACATTTTCATCCATCCATGGAACTCTGCTGCACTCGGTAATCGACTCGTCGGGACTTCCCGTCAACAGGAAGCTGCAGCAGAAGAGAGGTAAATTTAGTCAGCTTTTCAGTAGAAATCCAGCTAAGCTAGCGGAGGTTAGATGCCCCGGACTATGTGCTGAGACCCTATTTGTACTGTTGCTGAAGTTTGGTGCTGTTCTGAGCATTATTTGTGGCTTTTTGGTGGCGGTTTATATTTGGATCCATTTACTGCAGTGTATTGTTGTCGTGCGGTCGTTTCTGAGGTTGATAAAACTCCGTAAATTAGCGGTCTGCTAACTTGATCTCTCGAGAGGGAGTCTAACACAGTTTCACGGTGATTTAGACCATGGATTAAATTCACACCAGAATATCCCTTTAATCATGCATAACTTTAAGCCTTTATATATTATAAACACATGAGTTATGGCTGGTTTATTTCTGATCCAGCCTCAAGTGGCCGGTCCAGGAACTGCAGTTTTATGCACTTTTACGTTGAGACGTTTCTGCTCAGCTTCATAAAAAACCTGCACAAAAGTAACAAAAGTCGGGAGGTGCATCAATAATTCACTGAACTGATCGCAGACAACGAGCAGCTTAATGTGCTAAATCGTAAAGTGTCGTACGACTGAGCAGACAGACCGACCGTCCCGTCGTCACATCGCTGGACGACCTCCTCTGTGAGTTGGCTGAAACTTTGGACGTCAGTTCGAAAACAAAATGCTTCTCCTGCTGCAGGAAAACATAAACTGCCTCTCTGTATCATTTTATCACTAAATTCCAGCCCAATACCAAGTGATGAGAAGAGCAGATGTACCTCGACCTGAGTCTTGCGTGGAGTCGCTGCTGTGTTCTTTCAATCAACGATAAAAAAGTAGCAAAACAGACGTGTTTCTACGAGGAATATGGATCCGTGTAACCTCTGAGGGCAGAGCTCACTCCCCCATAATCCTCTCTGTCTCTGTGAGTGTTGCTGTTGAACCGGAGCCAACTGAATAATAATGCCTCTGCCCAGTCAACCATGAGCGTGTGTGTGTCAGTGTGTGTGTGTGTGTGTGTGTGATATTAGCTAATTTGTGAATATTTGAGCAGAGGGAGCATAAAGCACATAAACACACGCACACACACATCTCCAGTGTTTGTACAGTTTCTCAACAGATCCCCCGTGCAGCCTTCTGAAGCTCTCCGCTGCCAGCTGAGTGCTCAGGCAGGAGGTCCGCGGCCTCCGCCGACCCCCCCAGCGACTCCTGGGAGCCTCCTTCAGAGAACCGTGGCTCGAGTGTGTAACGCCGAGCACTGTGCGAGGTTTGATCTCCTGCTGCAGTAAACACAGAAACACACCACCGGGGATCGAACCGTTATCAATAGTTCATCAGCCTGCGTGGACTTTAACCTTTCGATGCTGAACTCCAGTCCAGGAGACCCGGCTGCCTCTCTGAAGCACAACCTTGTCTAGAGAATTAATCTCAGTTTGTGTTCTCAGCAGTTTGTATAAAAACTGTATTTTTGATCAAAGCTAATCCGTTTTAATAACTTTCAGGACTTGTTTTCAGCATTAGGGTCCGACAGAGAAATCTGCATTGTTGAGATGTTGCTGCTGCTGCTGCTGCTCTGGGATTTTAACTTCTTTTCTTTCAGTTTCAGTTTGAGATGTATTGATTACAAAACAAGAGAACTTTCCACACACACATTATATTTTACAGCAAAGCGATCTCAAGTCAACAGCTAAAAGTTGTATCACAAAAAAAAAAAACACTGAATGTGTGTGTGAGGAGCCGTCAGCGTCAGGTGGCGGTGGAGTGAAGTTTGGAAGCGTACTTGTTCTTCTTGGCACCCGTTTCATTCATTGTCAGCGAGAAACAAGACGCGCATCAGGCGAGGTCGTCTGCGAACGCTCAACCTCTGCCTCGGACTCGGGTTGCCAGGTAACACAACACACATCCCCCACAAGAAACTGAGAAACTTCTGTATGATTTGTATCGAGGGATTAAAAGCAGAAACAGCTGTCGCGTTGACATTTCTGGTTGGGTTAATAGTTGGATCTTTAGCAGAGCTAGGCCTGCTGCTTTCAGTCTTTATGCTAAGCTAGGCTAACTATGTCCTGACTGACCGAGGCAGGGACTCAAATCTTGGGTTGTGGATATAATAAAAAAGACCATGCACTGCTCTGGTCAACATATACAGGTGTTTTCACTTCCTTTTTAAAGGGATTGTTCAAATTAAAATCAAAAATATATATTTCTCTTCTCACCTGTAGCGCTATCTCGATTTGGTCGAGTTTTGCAGATATAGAACTGGGTTGCATTCAGTTTCTGCTGCTCAAAAGTCCCAAAAAAACTCATCAAATTCTCTTTCAAAAAACCTTGAAGTATTTTCTGTCCACCGAACTTTGTATCTACGAAACAAACCCAGTTGAAAACGTATAAATCGTCATGTTGAGGAACATGATCTAAATGTTTGGTGACGCAGCAGTAACACACTTTACAAGAGTCACTTTAACCCACGTCACTCGTCACCTCACACACACACACATACACACACACACACACACACACACACACACAGACACACACACACACACACACACACACACACACAGACAAATGCATAGCTTGTCCTGTAGGTCGCCACGTACACTGAAATGTGTGTGTGCTGTACTGTATGCACACTGTCCTCACACAGGAGTGGACACACACACACACACACACACTCTCACACACTCTCACACACTCTCACACACTCTCACACACTCCGGAGTGTTTTTCTAAGGGGTGTTTATGTTAAAGGAAGTTGGATCCTGAAACTCGCTGCATACTTCACATTTATGAACGCTGGAAACGGCCCGACTGCTGATATGATTACAGCGAGGAGCAGGCAGGAAAGAGCTCTGACATTCTCATATGGAAGCCATTATCCTTTCTCTACATCACTTTCTCTCTCCGTTTATCTTTACCTTCTCTGCGAACCCCCACCCGTCACTCTCCCCCTCCCTCCCTCCCTCCCTCCCTCCCTCACTCTCTCCCTCGTAATTTCTCCTCTCAGTTTCTTTCTTCTCCGTTTCTCACATGCTGTTTGTGTTTATGAGTGTTTGCTTGCACAAGATGCATGCATGTATATCAGAGGCCTGCTGTGAATTGCTCTGTTTAGACACAAGCATCAGAAGTGAGGTGCACACACACACACACACACACACACACACACACACACACACACACACAAACATACGTGCAGTGAAATGGTTTGATTAACGGCTAGTTGGCCTAACTTTCCTTTCTGGATCAGCCACAGTGTTAGGCATTAAAAACCCATAATTCACTATTAACACCCCAGCGTGTGTGTGTGTGTGTGTGTGTGTGTGTGTGTGTGTGTTTGTGTGTGTGTCTTTCTCATAAACCCCCTCCACCCATCAATCCACTCCCAGATGACATCAGAAGAGTGAGGAGTGAGAACACAGTGCATGACTGACAGAGAGCAGGACAGGAGAGGGGTGTGTGTGTGTGTGTGTGTGTGTGTGTGTGTGTGTGTGTGTGTGTAAAAGAGAGAGAGAGAGAGAGAGAGAACGAGCTCTCACGCCCTGGATGCTGTAATAACACAATCATCTCTGGCTGAAGACAGTGAATACACACACACACACACACACACTCAACACACACACACACACACACACACACACACACACACACAGTCAAACTGAGATCCACCCTGCCTGACTGCAGCTCGGTTTCCAAACATTGCATCAAATTCCCAGAAATATGACAACAGAAACCTGAGGAGCCAGAACGGTTCTGGTTCTGACCTCCTCGTCCTGCTCCGGCTGAAGAATCACCACGGAGTGTGTTTTCAGAGCCGTGTTCATCTTCAGCATCTATTACCGATTAGTGATGGTCAAAGCTCCAAAATCCACTATTTCAACAGCTTCCTGCTTCACTGACAGGATCATTAAACCAACTCAGTTCTGGTCGGTTACAACATCAGTGTTGTTTTCATCGTCGTGTCCATCAGACGCTATCCAAGTCCAGCTCCTCTATACTGGACGTTTTACTCCACGACTCCACCAGTTACTCTGCAAAATAAGGCTTTTCAATCCTAAACCCTGCACACATTGTCAATTAAGCCACTCACGATAGACGTAGTGTGTTGGGGGACCAGAAGAGGCGTCGTGGGGCTAACGAGTGTGATGAGTTCCCTCTCTTCATTTAAATCTCACGTGATATTAAAAGTTTTAAAGGGGTTTATGGACAATTCAATCCCTACAGTGTAATACACCCTCACCTAGTTGCGAGTAGGGATGTACACCGGCTCCTAATTGGGTCAGTACCAAGGTACCGTTAAGATTCTGGACAAACGGTACTGTTATCGATACTTTTCTTTTTTTTTTAACTATTTTTTTTTTTTGGTTTTTGGTTTTTGGTTTTGGTTTTTGAACATCTACCCAACCGTAATGACTATAAACTTAACAACAAACTCTGTGACTTGACGTCGCAGAAACAGAACCGGGTGCCGCTGCGTTGGCGCTGCAGTCTTTAGCGTTAGCCAGGCTGCTAACTTTACTCGCTTTGCTGTAGCAATCAAACACGCCGCACTCCAAGTGTTTGGTGATGTTGCTTACCCCGAATTTCCACTTGATACTGTCCGCTGTGTTACGGCTCCGATCCAGTTTTGCTCCGCCGTCCGCAGTCCGGTAACCCCCACCGGTTGCGTTTTGAGACCGCAGTACGGTGGACAGCTGGCGTTGCGAGGCCGAGGGGTTTCCACGATAATCACATTATCACTTGCGACCGCAGTTATAGGTATGTGTCATAAAAACAACAACAGGAGGAAGAGTAGAAGAGCTTGTGTTTGTCTCTTTTTTGAGATTTGTGTGCTGGTGATGTTATATTGTTATTTCAGTACTTGACTTCCTGTCTGCTCGGTGCTAAATTCAGCTGAATTGCTGCGTCGTGCTCCGCCAGATATAAAAGTCCTGGTTGTCTGTTGCGGAGTATTTGTAATTGCATAGCTTCTGTTCTGTTGAAGCTTTATTATTACCTTGTGGGAATAAAAAGAAGGTTTAATCTTTTGACATCTTGTAAGTTTTTGTTTTTTTTACACAAAATTACATGTTGTGGTATCGATAAGAGTATCGATAAGTAACAGAGCGGCTCCGCTAATTCAGTTCCAAATTTCATTTCCTATAATGTAAGTTATTTTAAAGCTTTTATTATGAAGCAGCGTTACAGGAAATGTTGCGTTTTCACCTGCTGGAACTAAACACGATGAAACAGTGAAACTCGAGAGTACAAACATTACGAGGGAAACTAAAGAGATCCGGTTAGAAACCACAGAAGTTCTTTAGAGCTGAACACGCTCACTTTTAAAAAGCGTCTTTTCTGCACAAGCATGAGTATCGATTTGCAGCACAGATGATCGGGTGCTTGTTACGGGTTGGCCTCGGCTCGGTGTAGTAAAACCGATGATGGAAAAGCAAATCAGCGCGGCTCAGTTTGACCTGCCGCAGCCAAACGTGCTGAAAGAAAAATGGCATCGGCTCAGTTTGCTGCTCACGTCGGTTAAATGTTAAATGTCTGGCTCGCTCCCCTCTGCACAAATGTCACATATGATTCAAAACTATTAAAGATAAAAGTTATAACGAACAGAAACATTCCTTTACGGTTCCTCTGATGGCACAACATGAAACTACAGTACAGTTATTCTAAGCAGCTCCAGTCTCTGGTTAACAAAAGTAGAAAAAGTAGATGTAAATGTTCGTATGAGAAAAACATGCCGTGGCCCGTCTGTCCCCCATAAATAGAACAGACCAGGCTCTATTTAGGAAAACTTTCACATTTGCAACACAATAGTCTGAGGTCTACCACACATCAGCACCAGAGAGGAGCACGAGGTGAAGAGAGACAGACTCTGGGAGAATCAGAGAGACAAAGTCAAATTAAATCTGGCAGAGACAAAGGGGTCAGCTGCCTCCAGGACTCGTAGGTGTCCCGGGAGGCTCACATTGTTTTACTCCTGCGGTTTGCAGCCTGGTTTCGGTTAGCTCTGATATGTTACCCTACTGAAAACATTGGCGTTGCAGCGGGACAGCCTGAGAATGTAGCCGGCGAAACACATGAAAAATGAGCCGAGAAATGTCTGTTTGTTTGTCACGGAGAAGAAGAGGGAGCGTGAAACCGAGGGAGTTCATCTCAGGAGAGAGTCGGAGGATTTATCCGCTCCACATGCTCTCGTCTCTGCGTGTCGTCGGCTTCTATGTGTAGAAGTTTGGATCTCCAGCTGGAAGGAGGGCGGGTCCTTTTCCCTCCACCCCTGCTGTTTGATTGGTGGTTTGTTGTCGTCCCCTGATGGATTGATGGAGGCTGCTCTCCTGCGGTTGGTTGGAGGGTTAATCCATCACTCACCTGTCCAGGTGCGCTGCAGACATTTACCTTCCTCTAACCTCATCCTGCTCCTGCATCATCTCCTCCTCCCGACACCTCCGACTTACCGCCAGAAGTGTTCTTGTGCTTTGCCAACATGCAGTGGAGACAATATACTTTTTCTTCAGGGAGAAATGTTGGCCGGCTAAATCTTGTCCAAACTTTTGCAACAACAGAACAGTCTGACCACATTAATATGACTCCGATGTCATGAAACCATGTTGTGAAAACGATCCTCTTGCATGCAAATCCACAAAAACAACTGAAAACAATGAAAAGTATACAAGCCGGGCCGGTAGGTGGCTGTTTGACTTTGTAGCTAAACAAGACAGAATCAGACCACACATCTTCACACAGCGCTGTGAGCCATCACATCACAGTGACGCTGCAGCAGGAGCTTTAATGAACCCAGTAGAATCAGCCACTCAGCCACGAGCGCTGCCGCAGACCCTCCGAGCGACGCGAGACTGATCTCAGGCGTCGTTTCGTTCTGGACCGTGTCACCTGAAAATCGTAATACGGTAAGAGCGAGCTGAGGCGACCAGTAGGGGTGGGCGATACTGCACATTTTACTAAATACAGGGCCAGTATTGCTGATACCGATACCGAAACTGATACTTTTAACTGAAAATTCCTGATCAATGAATGATTTTGTACTTTTGCCTTTAATTTAATTAGTTGACCATGATTATAATAACGATAAAACACAGGACAAAGATTTTAGACAAATAAGAAAATTATATTTAACATAATTAAATCTATAATCTATCTGCGTGTAGCCTAAATAGCAATACTAATGTTCCTTCAACAGATACACAAAAGGGTTATTATATTCTTGGGGTAGGCTATATATCTAAATATAAGTATATATTTCTGAGTTACAGTTACAGTGAAACCTGAGTGAGAGAGGTGAAGAGGAGCGCTGCGCTCACACAAACTCTGTGAAGAAATACGTGTGATTTGCTGAATTTATAGAAAAGAAACTACGACAAAAATATCGATCTCATCACACTAGTATCGATCCGATACCAATACTCACCTTGGTATCAATACTATTGATATTTGGATCGATCCGCCCAGAGCGACCAGAGAGCGCTGAGCCTTTCTGCTTCAGCTCACCTCCAACCCAAAACTATGACAACTTACCAGTTTGAAGAAGCTCGTCAAACACGTCCGTATGCATCTGCATGTTTATGACACTTGAAACTACGTCACCTCTTCTCTTCTTTCCTCATCTGTTTCTTTTCCTCTTCTTTTTGTGCAGTTGTGTGAAACATCTTTCTGGCATTTTCTAAAGATTACACTCTGGAACGCGGTTTTAAAAGTTTGTGTTTTCGGTACAACCTGACTAAATGTCTTCATCTGCCTGCTGCATCGTCAGAGTTTCAGCCCTTTGCTTTGCTTCACTTACATACTTCTTTACCATCATCATGTTTTTGTTCTGTCATCTGTCTCCCCTCCTGTGAAAACACACTGAGTCATTTGACAAATTAAACTTGATCGGAGCACATACTGAACATACTTTGTGGTCGTGTAAGTTAAGCGCGGTGGTGCCGCGGCCGGCGGACAGTCACGCTAAAAATGCATGTAGTGATGGTTCTGCAAAGTGTTTTGGGCACAAGTGTCCATCATATGGTTTACATTAATGGAATATGGTGCAATCTCCTCTTTGGCAGATCGTGTAAAACAATTTGCCTCTTATGTTTGTCTTTCACAATGATTTTCATATTGGCCTGCAGGCAGATGGAGATGTTTTTTGGCCGGTACACTCTGTACACGCAGCAGCTGGATGTCAGGATCACCCACGTCGCGGTGCGGGAGCAGCTTTTAAAGGTGTCGCATCGGCCGCGCGGCACCTGCAGTCGACTCCGCTTACAAATTCTTCCCGTCTCGATCGGTCGGGTTAGAATTCTCCAGCAAATGGCAGCATTTGATACGTAACGCTCGACTTCATTTCTCCTAAATAAACACACACAGATGCACAAAGAGCCACAACACGCCTCCAAGTCCTCTCGTACAATCACCTCTTCTCTAATTCCCTCTCCCCTTCTCCCAACAACCCCTCACCCTTTCACCGAGTGCTCCCCTCCTCCAGCCACCCCTGTCCCGTTCAATATACGTTGCAGACCAGTGTGCTGTGTTGGTGGTGGTCCAGAAGAAACCACCTACCACGCACACGCACACACACACACACACACACACGCTCAGACACACACTGCGAGGGTGGTAATCCCACTTTCTGTGAACCATGTGGAAGCCATTGCTGTGTAATCTCTTGCAATTTTGCTGTATTTCAGAGAAAGCTGGTCTGCATTACCTACTTCATTACCAAGTGTGCGTGTGTGTGTGTGTGTGTGTGTGTGTGTATTAGAAGAAGTACACTATTAAGAACAACACACAGAGGGAGGAAACGGAGATAAAAACAAAAAGATTGATGCAAATAACAGATGAGCAGCGAACGCCAGCGTGATGAGACAATATCCTCACATCCCTCTGAAATCAAACTATAAGTTAAGTGCATTAAATATGTACAGACCTATATTCAGGCAGAGACACACACACGATTACACACACACTATTACACACACACACACACACAGTTTGCATAATTACACGTAATGGATTGAGGGCTGCGAGCACTCTGAACATAAATCTAGCGTGTATGTAAGTACACAGACCTCACTGTGTGGAGTTTACTCATAAACAAGCTGAAATGAGCCGTGTAATATATACTGCCGGGTTCCACTGATCGCCAGAAGACGCTTAAATTGGTACATTATGAAAGACACGAAATAAGTTAGAGGCAGTTTGGGAAATAGTCACGGAATCTAATCTGTGGGATTCATAGAACAACTTTCAGATAAATGTTCTCACGCAGCACATTCCTCTGAGTGAATGAAACGATGTTTACATTCATGAACCGGGCCTCAGGTGCGTGGAGTCGCTCGGGCCGGCGCACCAGAACCACAGGTTGATGTCTGTCACTCTGTTGTGTCTGCTCAACACTGTTCCGAGCGTTCTGGTTCCTCCACCTGTCTCCCGTCAGCCTCGTTAGCGCCGCCCTGTCTCTCCACCTGCGCCTCGTCCCCTCGTTAGCTCAGTTTGTATTTAAGCCCTCGCTCTCTGTTTGTTCCGGCACCGTGTCTCTCTTTGGTTCTTCTTGGATTCGCCCCAGCCTGCGTTTCTTGGCAGTTTTGTTGTTTTCGTTTCGAGATAACAGCCAACAAAAAAAAATATGTCACCTCACCCTCCCCCTGCTAGAAACATGACAGGGCCTCTCGTAGAGCCAATGTTTGGTTTGTCACTTCAGGGCCACTTTAGAAATATGGTGGATTCTGAACTCACTCTGCGGTTATATTAACTCTTTGTAAAATGTAATTATGGATAATACACGCTATAGCTGCCAGGAGGAGGAAGAGGAGGAGGAGGAGGAGAAGGATAAAAAGAAAAAGAAGATGAAGAAGACCAAGAAGAGGAGAGAAGAAAAAGGAAAAAATTAAGAACACAAAGATGACGAAATAGACAAAGAAAGAGACGAAGATGAAAAAGAAGACAAGGAAGAAGACAACGACAGAGATAAGGGGAAAAAGAAGAAGACAAAGAAGAAGAAGAAGACGAAAAAGAAGACAAAGATGAAAAAGTAGATGAAGAAGAAGAAGACGAAAAAGAAGACAAAGATGAAAAAGTAGATGAAGAAGAAGAAGATGAAAAAGAAGACAAAGATGAAAAAGGAGATGAAGAAAAAAAAAGACAAAGTAGAAGACAGTGAAGAAGAAGAAGAAGACAACAAAGTAGAAGACAAATAAGAAAAAGAAGAAGACAAAGAAGAAGGAGAGGATGAAAAAAAGACAAAGATGAAAAAATATGAAGACAGTGAAGAAAAAGAAGAAGACAAAAAAGATGAAGATGAAAAAGAAGACAAAGATGAAAAAGGAGATGAAAAAAAAAGACAAAGAAAAAGACGACAAAGTAGAAGACAGTGAAGAAAAAGAAGAAGACGACAAAGTTGAAGACAGTGAAGAAAAGAAGAAGAAGAAGAAGAAAAAGAAGAAGAAAAAGAAGAAGACAAAGTAGAGGAAAAAGAAGAAGGAGAAAAAGAAGAAGACCAACAACAAAAACAACAAAAGAAAGAAGAAGAAGACAAAAACAACAATGAGGGAGAAGAAGCAGAAATCTGCTCCAGTCGCTGTTTTTCAGATGAAGATGAGCAGAAACTTTCTGAGCGTCCGGCCAGCTGCAGCCTCCCGATGACATCACTCACAGAACTCCTCGCCGATCACGCCTGCCAATGCAGAAGTGATCGATGCACTGAGTTCCTTGGCTGCATGCTCACCTTCATCCATCCTCTGGAGGGAGAACAGTACAGAGGGATGGAGGAGGGAAAGATGGAGATGTAAGCACCAAGAGAGAAGAAGATCTCTCTCGGCGCCCTGCAGAGTGAGATAAATAGGACGGGCAGTCTGATCCGTGAGCTGATGAATGATTGAGCCAACACCTCCCATCACCTTCCTCCTCTACACACCTCCTCCTCACTCCCTCTGTTTATTTATTTACCTCAGCCGAGCAGCGTGGGACCAGAGAGGAGAGGTGATGAATGGGACGGAAAGTTATACCAGGCAGCGTTTGGACTGTGTGTGTGTGTGTGTGTGTAAAGTAATGACATTTCTGCAAAGTGATGTAACTCTGGTGAGTCCACACTTCTTCCAGAGGCCGGTTTGTGGCCGGTTAATTGGGAGTTTGAGTTTAACAATGAGATTAGCGTAAGCAGCAACCAGCAGGAGCCAAATGTCGGAGCCAGACTGGATTCAGCTCCTCGGACGGCTCCGGGGAACGTGTCAGCGCTCTGACATCAGCGGGAAAGACCCAAACTTTTTCTCTCAGAACACAAAAACAGCTTGTGATCTTTTCTGGTGAATTTAGCCAGTAGTTTAAAAGAAAAACAGTGCTGAGGAAATGTGCTGGCGTGTTTGTTGTAGGAGACGGCCCAACGCGTCACAGGATTCCTGGCAGTGCTGTTTATACGAAAGGTGTCGAAATGATGCTCCCAGTTGGACACAGTGAACCTGCCGAAACAAGACGTCACTCAAACATCTCAATCCAAAGTTGTTAACGGCTTTTAATGTGGCCACAAGTTGAAGGGAGCTCCCAAAACATGGCAGCAACCAGAGCGTCTGTCAATGTGCTTATAGTCTTTGATATCATCTGGATTTCATCGTTTTAGTTTTGTCGCTCTTCGTGTGAAAACACATTTGAAATGAAGGTCGGGTCAGTCGCCATCACACTGTGTCAGTATGTGACGAGTCTGGATATCTGTGGTAGTCTGTCTGGATCGGGTCGTGACTTTCTGCAG
Organism: Sparus aurata; assembly: GCF_900880675.1. Taxonomy (NCBI): domain Eukaryota; kingdom Metazoa; phylum Chordata; class Actinopteri; order Spariformes; family Sparidae; genus Sparus; species Sparus aurata. The sequence continues at coordinate 3,066,136 of NC_044199.1, forward strand.
GAAGTCACTGAAACCAGCCGAGAAAGTGATTCTCCAGGCTCAACATTCACACTGAACTCGTGTCTCTCACTCGTCAAAATGTCAAACCATTCGTTTAATAAACAAACATTCATGATCTGTCATCAGCTGGTCACAAGCCAGATCTTTTAAGACGGCGCTCCCAAACCTTTTTTGCACCACGGACCGGTTTCATGTAAGACATGATTTTGCGGACCGGGGGGGGAGGGGGCTGGATTACATGGTAGTAAAATACAATTATACAACGGATAATTGCCACCTGATTTGCCTTCCTTATGTCCAGTCTACTCTGTAACTTACTAAGGTAACGTACTTTAAGTCCACCTTCGTTTGAAGTCTCCAGCAGTCGTCCAATCGCCGTCCCCACAGCTGCAGTTCAGCCAACTTGAAGACAGTTGTCCTTCTCCCTACATGTCGCTTCCTTTTTCTCTGCAGTTGTAAGCTTTTCTTGTCTCATCAGTGGGCCTTCTCCTTTTTCCTTCGCAAAGTAGCTCTCTGGAGATGTTTGTTTTCCACTCGTTTCAGCTAGCTTGAGGGCTTTTTTTTACGGTACAAGGTGACTGAAACATGTGCCAAGAGAAACAGACGGATGTTATTGAAAGAAAAACCTGTTTTCAAAATAAAAGAACTTACAGAGTGTGATCGTCAATATAATGGAAATAAAATAACTTATTTATTCTTTCCCTGCAGCCCGGTACCAAACGACCCACGGACTGGTAGCTGGGGACCACTGATTTAAGACTTACAATAAAAACACAAGACAAAAAATGCAATGACAGAAGATTTTGTGCAATACAAGTGTAAACAGTAAATATATATATAGTATAAACAGAGTGACTCCTGTCATTCTATCAGATGTGCTTCAACACTTCAACACAGTCGCCGTCGTGTTCTTCTTGTTCACATGTCTTCAGGCTCGTGCACTCACACATTAACGCTGAGCTTGCTGCTGACGTCGATAATCCTCTGAAGGGTTTCGGAGCTCATACAGGCCGGGATGGATACTGAGATTAGCCTGTGGTGACAGCATCACGTTCACGCTGGCTACGGGCCAGCCCAGCCTCCTTACCTTCAGGCCCGAGTGTGTGTGAGGAACTTCACTCAATCAAAATCAAACTTCGTTCAACGTCTTCACGCTTTCCTGCTTCAGGAGAACTGGAGCTTCTCCAACAAGTACATCCATGTGCTCAACGACGCCCAGCAGGGTGGAAACATTCGTCTGTGACGTCCAGCGAATTCCATTATTCACAGTGGAAAAATAAATAGTTTCATGAGGTGGAAATATGGTACTTATGGTATGCTACAGTCTTTTTGTTGGTGCTGCTTGCTGCCTCTCCCATCTACTGCAAGTGAAACACTGACTGGAGATACATACCTCATACAACTCCACACCAAAACACCCAAACTATCACTTCGGGGTTTAGTTGGAGAAGATAACGATCATGGTGCTACAGTTGGATCCAGGACGTTGTGGTGGAGACAGGTCTCTGTAAAGATGTCGGCACAATATTTCACCAATCTGAGTCTGTTCTCAACCATTTCACTTCCCCTGCAACAGAACATTGGCGAGGAGCAGCCTTAAACCCAAGCTGGATCAACATGGATCCCATCCTGGATCCGGTCCGGCTGGTCAGGTCGGCTGGTCGAACGTTGCCGTGGGCAGTGATTGTCTGCGCTTTCTTCTCCAGTGCTGACAAATGTGTGTCTGCCATAGAAAATACTTGTTTCAGTAAAAAACTGCATGTGCCGCCGTCGCCCTGGATGTTGCTGTCATCAATGCTGCAAAGCATTGTGGGATATTTATGCCGGCAAAGTGCCCAGTGCCCCATTCTGTAATACTCTCATACTTCAGGCATATTAAAAAAAATCTCACACTGTTTTTGCATACTAAAGCCACTTCCTCTTCCTCCTCTTCCTCCTCTGCCTCCTCATCCTCTCCTCCCAGCTTCCTCTCTTCCTCCTCTTCCTCTCCTCCCAGCTTCCTCCATACAGAGCTGATGTATAGAGGAGTCGGGCTGGATGTGTGAACGCTCCAGTCTCTCCGCACTGAGTGGTTTATTTATGAATCATCCAGAGTGTTATGAAGAATGTGTGTGTGAGTGATTTTCTTTGCTTGTGTATAAATGTTTACATGAGTCTGGAATGTTCTGAAACGGGATCTACTCACCAGAGAGCGCCAACAGCCACATTAATGCACACACACACACACACACACACACACACACACACACACACACACACACAGAACAGCTCTGGTGAACATTACTGGTCGGCTGTGCAGCTGGTTACATGGTTGGTTAGATCAGATTATTCAGTGCATTCCTCTTCCATCTAAAACTGAACACGCAGCACAGAAATATCCTGGAGAAATGTATTGCCATCCTACACACAGACACACACACACATGCACACACATGCACACACACACACGTACACAAACAAACACGATGTCATTACTGCGGTGCTGGCTGCACGAGGCCAGAGGGACAAATAATGAATCAGAGCTTGGATAAGCTGAATTGACCTCCCATAAAACAAATCCTGCAGAGCTACAGAGGCACCACTTGATCCTGCACCCCCACAACACCCACACACACACACACACACACACACACACACACACACACACACACACACACACACACTCTGACAGGAGAGTGGGCCAGAGGTGAGCACGGCTGTTCTGTTTGACAACTAATGAAGCAGGCCTCAAAGACAAGATGGCACTCACTGCCATTTCCACTCTGAACACAAACACACACACACACACACACACCACACACACACACACCACACATACGCACACACACACACATACGCACACTGCCATCCATGACTCTGAATAACAATCACAACAAATGAAAGCGGCTGTGAGGGGGAAACTTTCCTCATTGTCTGTTTTAATTTGAGTCTTATTTAACGAGTCGAGTATCAAACGTCGGATAAGGGGGGGCGGGCACACGGGGGGGGGGGGGGGGGGGGAGGGGGGGGGGGGGTGGCGAGGCGTCGCGCAGATACGACAAAAGACGCTGAGAGGGGGAGAAGAAGAAGAAAACGACAGAGAGACATCAGACTCCATCAGTCTGAAAATAGAGCAGTTTTTTGTTTCATCCGACAGGGAGAGGTGTCGATAATTAGGCTCTGTCAGGTAGAGAGGGGAGTGTGTGTGTGTGTGTGTGTGTGTGTGTGTGTGTGTGTGTGTGTGTGCAGAGTCTTCCTGACAGTATGTGCTGAGAGCACTGTAAATGCATGGGTAATGGTTGTCAGTGTGTGACAGCTATAAATGGCCCTTTAGTTCTCTTCTCAGCACTACATTGACACACACACCCTTCCTCTCTCCCTGCCTTTCGTACACACACAGACATACACACACACACACACACACACACACCTTAAAGCAGAGGATCTTCATTTTCATGTTCATCGACTTAATTATCATCAGCACCAACACACAGCAGCCCCTGCACTCGAGGGAGTAACACTGAGAACAGGGAAGTTGGAGGTTCCCATGCAGCGTGTTAACATCAGGAACCTGCAAATAAAATGTTCACATCGATCTGTTTGACTGGTAAATTATCGTAAATGATTTAACTATTGTTGCATATGAAAATGTTTTACTTCAAAGAGAAGTTTTAACATTGACCATCACTCATGCAGGATGAGAATTACATGAAGATTAAAACAAATAAAACTACAGAAGCTCAGATCTCACGACACATCTTGGATCCCACTGGGGTTTTATGGTGCAAAAAAAAGGTTTTGTTTATTAACAAAAATGTGAATTAAACTGTAAAACAATTCATAGAATAAAAGCATTTTTATATATGTCTCATATATAATCCATAAACTAATAAGGCAGTCCACTCATCTCATACAATTTGAATGTATGGCTGGCGATGTTAGCATGCTAGTAGCACATTAATTGAAGAGAAAGTGCACCCAAAATCTTCCACTGCTAACCTGCTAGCTTGACAGCGGTCAGTGCTAACAATAGCCATGTTTGTTGTTGACATTAATTGTGATTATGTGATGTATAAATTAAATTAAATCAGCTAACACTGGTTGGATACAGTTAGCGACATCGACATCGATGCGCTGCGCTCACAGTACACAGACTCTGAGTCTGCCGTTCAGCAGCGTGCTAACACCGTAGCTTAGCACATCGCATCCCAAATAATTACCCCCCGCTAAAGAATGACGCACGGAGTCACACCAGGTAGCCTTTTCGAGCTGAGGTACAGTTGACTACGTAATAATTATGCCCCTGTGGACGAGTACCTTGACGGAACAACAAGAGCTTACATGGGAACTAAACTAACGAGGTGATGAGGTGCAGGTGGAGAGACACTGGGCAGTGCTAACGAGGATGACGTGAGACAGGTGTGAGGGGGAGGAGCTCAGGAACACAGGTGAGCCGCAGGTACAGAGCAACAACAACACGCAAGAGCATGTAACTACAAAATAAAACAGTAAATAATTAATAGATGTAAAAGACGGTACAGTGTGCGCCGCAGCCGGTGGTACTTGTGATGATCGACATGGTGATTCTAGAGAAAGGTTAAAGGTCTGATGTGTCGCACTGGAAAAAAAGAGATCCTTAAAAGACGTTCCCGGCTTCTAAAATAGTCTTTAAACGATCCGTCACTCTGCGTCTGTGTCGCTCACATAAACACACCGTGAGCGAGGTCACAGTTCAGACAGCTGGATAACAACATTACAACTAATGGACCCTCATCTGTGTATTCATGAAGGCTTCCCCTCGGAGCAAGTGCAGTGTGTGTGTGTGTGTGTGTGTGTGTGTGTGTGTGTAGCAGAGAAGACCGTTTACAGCGGTTTCACGTTGCGTCTCCGGGGACGCTGTGGTGACTTTACCCACAGTGCTTTGCTGCACAGGCAGGTCTGTGTCGGGGTGAGCTGGTTGTTTTATTACATTACTGTGAGGCACAGAGACCCACTGTGGTCCAGCACCAGAACACACTAACTCACCACTAACTAGACAAGTGTGTGTGTGTGTGTGTGTGTGTGTGTGTGTTGTATATTACTGTCTACTCCTGATGTCTTAATCATCAACAGGCCACAGGTGCCACCCAGCGCCCTGTGATGACAGCAGAAGGTGCTCATGGGAGTTGTGGTGCAGAGAGAGGAGCCCGGACAGACTGCTCCTCCTGACAGCTGGCCAATCATCTTTCCCTTGATGACATCACCTGACCTCAAACGTCGAACCACAGAGGAAAGTTTCTGACTCTCTCGTCGGGACAAAGCTATGATGTCGCTCCCTCAATATAAACTTCAAGATTTGTGAAACTTCAGCCTGCTGAGACTGTTTAACATTAAGTCTCCAAATATCATCAGAAAGTTCTTCAAAGACAGAAGCACTTCTGGAACACAAAGAGGAAGTGGTTCCAGTGTGCCAGCTGGGAATTTCCATTTTTTAACTTGTGTGACATCATTGAGCCCGATAATATCTGAGGAAACAAGGCTGCCTGGAAACTGAGAGAGCTGCAGCATCATTTCTTCCCTTCTGGGCCAGACCAGTACAATCTGCTGCTGGTGGTTCTGACACCAGGGTCAAGCCAGAACATTTTATAATGGTGTTACGTAGAAGTGGCTACCAACCTTTTTTTCACTTGTGATCCCTCAAATTGTTGTACACAGCTCAAGTAAAGATATCTTTTTACATAAATATGAAGGTTTATGTTGGTAAGTTGTGGTAAGCTGGAGTCTATGTATGTCTGTGTATTGATTAGCATTTCAACTAGCTTAGCCTTACTCTCCAGTTAGTTATTATAACACTGTATAAAAATTAGAATTAATAAAACATCAGGTAAAAAGAAATCATGTATCACTGCAATGTTTATTATTTTTTAGCTGCTCATTTAAAAAAATAACTATCACATTGATGATTTTGTTGTGTTTTTTTTCAACTTTACAACCAACTGTAGCAAAAGAGGGAAAAATACAAACACAAATGTTAAGAATCTGTGAAGTATTTGATGCTATTTTCATCTTCAAGCCCTTTAAATGATTTACCCGCCCTGTGGGAGGGGCTTGTTTCCCCGGGCGACAGTTATCTGCTCAGAGAGGCAGGTGAGCATTCATGTGATAGTATGCTGACAAGTGGTCGACTGCTGCTCGGTCTTAATGTTTCCCGCTCATCGGTCCACTATTTTTACAGCCCGCTGCTCCCAGATTTCTTTTATAGCTTCTGGTGTTGTTGTGTGGACGTACAGAACCACCGTCATGTCTAAGTTTACAGAAACAGCTCCCAGGCACAGAAAGATATGTGTGTTTAATGGCCTGACATTTATTACAAGCCCACTCCTCAGCCACAAATAGCCCGGCTGCTGTTTGGACCTGCAGTAGTTAGCTTTCCTCCGCGGTGCGAGCGGTCGTTTGGAGTGTTGCTAATGTGGGATGACAGGTAAACTTGTGAGTCTCTCCCCCATACCAGCGCCCACTGCTGAGACTCTGTGTGAGTGTGTGTGTGTGTGTGTGTGCGTGTGTGTGTGTGTGTGCTCGCGGCGCAGTGGGGGAGCAGCCAGCAGTGTAGTCCAGGCAGTAATCGGGTCGTAAACTCCATCAGGTTCTGTTTTCTCTGGAAGACTTTGGGAGGGGAAGGAGGAAGGTGGGCAAGGAGGAAGAGAGGCAGTAAAACTCTGGTTAGCTCTGTCAGCTCTCCTTCAATCAACAGTGGGACGGAGGAGGGGGGACAGAGCGAAGCCAGAGGAATGAGGAGGACATAAAACATGCGGCGGAAAAACAGAGGGGGGAAGTCAAACAGGTTGGCAGAGAGCGCCGGAGCAGCAGGACAAGAAATATACGGCTTCTTTGGGGTTTCAGAGTATTTGTAAAAATGTTTTATAGAAGGTTACAGCCGTCTGTGGTGGCAGATGGTCCGAGTTTGACACATGTGACAGTAAATAAAAAATATTAGAGCAAGTGTGTGTGTGCGTGTGTGTGTGTGTGTGTGTGTGTGTGTGTGTGTGGTGTGTGTGTGTGTGGGGGCTTCTGTCCACCAGTCACAGCCCTGCATAATCTCAGTCATCACTTGTCTCTAGTTTGTCAGTAGCAGGAGACACATGTGGTGCACACACACACACACACACACACACACACACTGCAGAGTTCAGAGGTCATCTGTGGGGGGGGGCTGATGATAGGTGGAGGTTGTGTGATGATGATGATGATGATGATGATGACACAGAGTAAACGGTCGGCTCTGCCAGGTTGGGTTGTGGTCACAGCAACTGTTGTGATGAAAACGCCATTTAATTTGAGTGAGAGAGACACTGGAGATAATCACACACACACACACACACACACACACACACACGCACACACACACACACACACACACACACACACACACACACAAAGATAACACACACCTGGCCCGATACACAGAAAGTTTTCCTATTCTTCCACAATCAGAGACATGATCCAGCTGTTTTTTCTTGTGTGTGTGTGTGTGTGTGTGTGTGTGTGTGTGTCCTTGTGTAATTGTAACTGGATCCATCATGAAGCTTCTCAGAGCTTCCTGTTGTGTCTCTGCTGCTCCTGTCGGGGTTTCAAACACTCGTCTCCCACACAGGAACCCAAACAGCAGCAGCGCAGTTCGGCTCAGATCGTCGTCTCGGCCTGAAACTGAACTCTCATTAACGACACCGCGGTTAAAAGATGATTCACGCTAGTAACAACTTGTGTCTTCTTTGGTTTCGGCGTGATGGTATTGTTCATTCTTTTCCTTGTTAAATCTTGTTTTTGTTTTGTTCTTTCTCATTTGTTTGCTTTTGTGAACCAACTCTGGTGTCATTTTATCTTGAGAGTAAAATTAAATAATAAAAAATAAATGTCTGCAGGGAAAAAAACTACAGAAAGATATATTTCATATACAGAACTGTGATTTATTATAGTAGTTCAGCCAGCAGCTTAGTCTGCAGGGGCTTTGCTCGGGGGGTGGTCCTTTGCACTGCCGATGTGCCCTTGAGCAAGGTATCGAACCCCTAACTCCTAGCTTCCACTTCATACATTAATGCACATGTGAATCATGAACCATGTGAATAGACTTTTGAAATAAAGTCCGTCTTCTTCTTCTTGTATTTGAATTATAAACAGTACAGTTATGTAATTTATCGAATAATTTGTTTATAAACAGACAATAAAATTCACTAAAAAGCATCGCTGTCTGTTTTATTACTTTATATCTATGTAATAAATATATAAATGGCAGTAAGATGGCTGAGGTAATCTGTTGGTGGTTATAATAATCATCAACTTGTAGAAATCAGTTTGATGTCCGACAAGTCCATCAAGTCTGTTGCTGACAAAATTCAGCTCCAGGTTTGCATTTTGGTTATATTTCTGAAGAGACGTCACCGAGCTGCCAGATCTCAAACAAGTGAAATGTTGGCAGATATCAGCTGTTTGAACCGGAAGAAAAGAAAACTCTGAGTCGTCCACACCAACGAGGAGGAGGAGATGTTTCTAACCGTGTGTCGGTCCACACTCACTCAGATGCTACGTGACAGGAAAAAGGCAATCAAGGAGCTTTTCTGTCGTCTTCCTCTGTCAAAAGGCAAAAAACAGAATTGTGCACATTTCTTTCACAAAGCACCCAATAATGTCTGTAAAGGGAAACTTCAAATGTTTTCAAAGTTTGGTGTTTTTAGGTCAAAATAGAGGAAAAGATGTGTTTTTAAATGTAGTCAAATTTGTAATTGACACATTTAACTTTTCTTACTGATCTCATTTATTGTAATTACTGTTTATCCTTTTTTTTCTCTTACAAATCAATCTGGTAATCATTTATTGCCTCCAACATGGACGTTGTCTGAAGGTTATTAGCATCTCAAAAACATTTTTCTGCAAAATCCGGTGTGAGATTAAACATTCTCTGGGATCTCCTCTATGCAAAACTGGAACAGAGACAGAGATGATTCCAAAATCAAAGTGTTATAGCTGCAGCTGACATCAAAATAAAATAGAAATTGCGTTATATTCAACCACATGTTATTTTCTTATTCAAGCAACATGTTTCGATTGCTGTCCCTGTGTTTCCCTGCAGACTTCGAGCAGATGATTAAATAATCAGTGTGCTGTTGTGAGTGGTGGGAAAGGACGGTTTTGCAGATCTGAGTTGTCTGTTGGCAGCTGCTAAAAGAAGTTTATCTTCAGAGATTATCGCAGACGATTATAAACATTCACAAATGTTGACATCTCAGCTTCATATCAAACAGCGTGCGAGTCAGAGGCGTGTGAAAAGCAATTAAGTTTTTAACAAAATCAATTTTCAGATCCCCACCACCACCTCCCCATACTGCACACATTCATACACAAACAATGCACACACACACACACACACACACACACACACACACACACTTCCTCATGAGATCTCACAGTCAGTGTTTGAAGCTGTAAAGATTGTCGGGATGTATTTTTGCTAGAAAGCCCAGGGGCCTCATTCCTCGTCTTAAAGAACTGAGAGGTGCTTTCACGTGTTAAACAAGGTGTGTGTGCCGGAGTGTCTCAGGGAGTTATGGAGGCTCGGCATCAGCAGCTCAGAGAGGAAATAAGAGTGTTTGCAGGATGTAACAGGGGTGGAGTGTGGAGTGGGGAGTGGGGATGTGTGTTTTACATGATGAGGGTGAAGTGTGGAGATGTCTGCTGATGGGGGCGGATAGAGACGTTAATGTGGGTGAAGAGAAAGATAATGAAACACTGTGGTGTGAAATAAATCTGTCTCAGGTAAACAAAATGATGCGGAAACTTAAAGGGATATTCCGGTGTAAGTTTAATCCATGGTCTAAAACACCGTGAAACTGTGTTAGACTCCCTCTCGAGAGATCAAGTTAGCAGACCGCTAATTTACGGAGTTTTATCAACCTCAGAAACGACCGCACGACAACAATACACTGCAGTAAATGGATCCAAATATAAACCGCCACCAAAAAGCCACAAATAATGCTCAGAACAGCACCAAACTTCAGCAACAGTACAAATAGGGTCTCAGCACATAGTCCGGGGCATCTAACCTCCGCTAGCTTAGCTGGATTTCTACTGAAAAGCTGACTAAATTTACCACTCTTCTGCAGCAGCTTCCTGTTGACGGGAAGTCCCGACGAGTCGATTACCGAGTGCAGTAGAGTTCCGCGGCTCATGGATGAAAATGTCTGATTATGACTCCATGGAAAAGCAATCAAAGTTCATATGTGTCTTACCTGCCAGTTTATAACAGTTATTATCGAGAGCGGACAGGGAAAAGAACGGAATTGAGCGTTTCTAACCGCACTCGGTAATCGTCGCATCGGGACTTCCCCGACCCGGAAGCTGATGGAGGAGAGTTGAAATCTGTTTTTAGCTTCACAATAGAAATCCAGCTAAGCTAGCGGAGGTTAGATGCCCCAGACTACGTGCTGAGCCCCTATTTGTACTGTTGCTGAAGTTTGGTGCTGTTCTGAGCATTATTTGTGGCTTTTTGGTGGCGGTTTATATTTGGATCCATTTACTGCAGTGTATTGTTGTCGTGCGGTCGTTTCTGAGGTTGATAAAACTCCGTAAATTAGCGGTCTGCTAACTTGATCTCTCGAGAGGGAGTCTAACACAGTTTCACGGTGATTTAGACCATTGATTAAACTTACACCGGAATATCCTTTTAAAACTCCTTCTCACCACAAACTGACATTTCTTACCAAACCCTGAGGTATGAATCCAAAGAGTCGGGCTACAGTTCTACAGGAGAACACGTTTCTCTCACAGGCGGTTATTTGCTGTTTCGAAAGAACATCAAGTGTAGAAAAACATGCAATTCCAACGCAAATATAAATGAACGTCCCTCCGTGTTCCAGTGTTTTTTACCCCCCGCCTCCCATCCCTCAGTCATTAACGCAAGAAAGGTTAAAAAAGAATAATCATGAACAGTGATAACAAATATATGATTAACCTAAAGATGCAAATAAAATACATTTACATCAGCGAAGCTCCAAACAAGATCATGTCAGTCATTTTGTAGTTAACACACTAAACAACATCAAGTTAAAAGCACCATGTGAGCTGTCAGCAGTCATTTCTTTAAAGTCGGACTTTAGGATGGTTTCTTTAAAAATGCTGCATATCCTGTCGACACAACAGAAGTTCTCCTCTAGGGACCGGACCACAAACCCGACGAGAGAGTTACACTGTTGAGATGAAGCTGGACACGAGCAGCAGCAGTAGAAGCTTTTTGCATCACTCTGTACTAGAAATGTTTCAGATCGTTGCAGTGTGTTCGTGTATTTGTTGGTTTGTGTGTAACTGTAGCACATTTCCTGAATGGCCGTGTGTTGCCAGATTGATGAAGATGCTTTTTAAATGTTACTTCTACTTGCATGTGTTTTCTTGAGTCGTACATAAGAAGCACTGTTACATTTTACCTCTGAGGAACAAACACAGAGAACTACTTTGAAAATGTTTTATCAAGGGTTACGTTATATTCTATGAAATATTATTAATCATAAAGTGACATTTATGTTCATGAAACAGGTATTTGTCTTTTAAAAAACCTGCAGAATTACAAGTTCACAAATATGTTGAATAAACAAAAACTGCAGCTACATCTCGACACCGACTTATTACCTTCTGCATTCAGATCTCATTTGTTTCACTTCAGCCATCTTTTACAAAACGTTAAATCCAACTGCAGAAAGTATGGAAAAAGGAAAAAGGAAAACTTAAGTGCAGAACATTTTTCGATCATAGTTTCCATCAAAAAGAAAACAAACTGTTACTGAAAACATCCAGGAACTCTGCCCGACTCTGTCACGAGGCTCAACATGAAAGTTGCTTCGTAGCTCGGAAGATTGTGGAGTTAATTAGGCTTCCAGAGAAAAATGTAAGGGTCCAAGTCAATACGAGCTTGAACTGGATATGCATGAACACACACACACACACACACAGACACACACACAGACACACAAATACAAGATTGACTGGACCGTTCAGCTGCAGTGAGACTTTAAATCTAAACTCTTCATTAGAGTCAGTTCACAGAAATGATGGTATAATTTGTTCAATTTGGTGAGTTCCCCTCAGCAAAGTACACACACACACACACACACACACACACACACACACACACACACACACACACGTAGTCTAGTCCATAAGCACTACATGCTGTAGTAATTTACAGTGTTGTGTTAACCGCAAATAAACTAACTGCATCTAGAACAGACTGAAACAGATCTGCCACCCATGAGCCAGGTGTACAGTAATGGTGTGTGTGTGTGTGTGTGTGTGTGTGTGTGTGTGTGTGTGTGTGTGTGTGTGTGTGTGAACATGTGTTGCAGCGCCCTACATGTCTGTGTTTGCACGCTGCTCTAATTGAGCAGCAGTTGTGTGTAATGGCTGTGACATTTATCCGGGCAGCGAGGTCAGGTATGATAACGATCTGGGTTGCCAGGTTTGGTCTCGGGATTACAGGACATGGTCTTATCTCGAGGGCCTCCCCTGCACTTATTATGAAGCCTGTAATGAGTGACAATAACCACTTAATGGACCGACAGAGGGGGGGGCGGGCTCCGTTTTCTGGTTCATTCCCACCGAACTGAAACTCGTATTTGTTATTGTTCAGGTCTGACAGCACGAGAAAATATATTTACTGAGCAGAATTACAAGCAGGCCCGATCACACCTGCATTTAAGGGATATTCCGGTGTAAGTTTAATCCATGGTCTAACACACCGTGAAACTGTGTTAGACTCCCTCACGAGAGATCAAGTTAGCAGACCGCTAATTTACGGAGTTTTATCAACCTCAGAAACGACCGCACGACAACAATACACTGCAGTAAATGGATCCAAATATAAACCGCCACCAAAAAGCCACAAATAATGCTCAGAACAGCACCAAACTTCAGCAACAGTACAAATAGGGTCTCAGCACATAGTCCGGGGCATCTAACCTCCGCTAGCTTAGCTGGATTTCTACTGAAAAGCTGACTAAATTTACCACTCTTCTGCAGCAGCTTCCTGTTGACGGGAAGTCCCGACGACTTGATTACCGAGTGCAGTAGAGTTCTGCGGCTCATGGATGAAAATGTATGATTATGACTCCATGGAAAAGCAATCAAAGTTCATATGTGTCTTACCTGCCAGTTTATAACAGTTATTATCGAGAGCGGACAGGGAAAAGAACGGAATTGAGCATTTCTAACCGCACTCGGTAATCGTCGCGTCGGGACTTCCCCGACCCGGAAGCTGATGGAGGAGAGTTGAAATCTGTTTTTAGCTTCCTAATAGAAATCCAGCTAAGCTAGCGGAGGTTAGATGCCCCGGACTATGTGCTGAGACCCTATTTGTACTGTTGCTGAAGTTTGGTGCTGTTCTGAGCATTATTTGTGGCTTTTTGGTGGCGGTTTATATTTGGATCCATTTACTGCAGTGTATTGTTGTCGTGCGGTCGTTTCTGATGTTGATAAAACTCCGTAAATTAGCGGTCTGCTAACTTGATCTCTGGAGAGGGAGTCTAACACAGTTTCACAGTGATTTAGACCATGGATTAAACTTACACCGGAATATCCCTTTAAGGTCGCTAACAATGATGGCAGAATCTCCTCAGCACCGTGTCAGCGCTGGAACCGAAATCATCCTGCGCTGCGTTTAACTGCGAAGCAGCAAAATTGTGGCGGGGTAAACTTGGTTTGCGTGTCGGGAGGTGAGCGCCCTCGTTAGCGTGGAGGTTGCTGTTGATTCATGTAGTGGTTCACCTGTACAAGCAGGTAGCAGAAAGAAGGGGGAATACGCATCCAGAGACTGACTCTGTACCAACAGTCCACATCCTGGCTCATAACTCATAGCTGATTCCTTCATTCATCCTTTACTCCAGATCTTCTTCTTGCACACATAAAACAAACTGGCCTCAGGCTGACAGTCTTACTCCTCTGACCTTCTTCCTCCCTGTATACTTCTAAGTGCAAACACACCACATCCACACGGAGGCTTAAACACAGCAGTCTAATGGTTTCCATAAAGCGCTCATCAGTCTGTGGCCTGGAGGGAATGATTGGTAAGTCATACTGTTGAACTTGGAGAGCAGCTCGGGGCTGCGACCCGGTCCTGGGCGAAGCTTAGGGGCAGCTGCAGCCGCTCATTTGTGGCCACCCAGGACCGGCCAGTGTGTGTGTGTGTGTGTGTGTGTGTGTGTGTGTGTGTGTGTGTGATGCTGAGTGAGAGGACAGGACAGCTGCAGAGGTCTATTCATAGAGCACAAAGACTGATGTCTCTGTCCTGACAGGAAAACCAGCATCCCTACATCACTGTGACTTATTTCTGTCAGTTTACCGTCATCCTTCTTTTACAACTTCAGCAACGTCCCGTCATCTGGAAGGAGGACGTCACAAACCTGAGAGGAGAGGAGGGAACAGGATCACACCTCAGGATAGGCTACTGGGCGATCCTCCTGAAACCAACATCACAAGATTAAATATCGTTCACAGTACGGCACATGTGTGCAAGATTACACCCGAATTGATGTTTGTTTGGTTTTTTAATTAGCAGCAGTAATTGATGTCGTGGCCACTTCAGGATAAAAGAAACAAGCTGTAAACATCTCACATTATCTCCTCGGCAGGCTGTTGTGCTGAACATATTAGAGAGTTGTGATTAATGTGAGTCCAATATTGACTCACTTCAGGCTCTGTTTTCAGTCTCCGCCATCTCCTGATGGGAAATATACTGGCTCTAAACGCTCCACTGAGTTATTTCCTGGGTCGGCCTGCTCTTCAGTCCTGAGCAGGTGGTTTAAAAACAAAACAAAACCTCTTGTTAAGATAAAAAATAACAATTTCTGCAGCTTTAAAACATTGGATTCTCCCTTCTTTGTAGTTTAACTGGTCGACCGCGGAGACTTTGCTTTCAATACAAGCAATTCGACATAGACAGTAGAGATCCATCTTCAGGACCGGGAGGAGATCAAACACGTCACCGAGATATCCGACGAGGAAGACGAATGCGTGTCGTGACGTCACTTCTGTGCGTGTCACACAGCTGCTGTCGCATCCGAGCCTGCAAACATCAGAGCTTCAATCTGTGGTGAAGTTCAGAAAAACAAACACGCAAAGTATTTTAAAGTAAAGGCACCAACACGACTAACATAACAGCTTTGTTAAAATAATCACTCCTGACTGAACACGGGACTCGGACCACGGTTATCTGGGTAAATGTTCTGACGACCCGCAACAACCGCCTGTCGTCACTTCCACACAGGCGCTCGTCTTTTAACCTTTAAAGGCTACCTTAGATTAAAAGATGAGACGGATGCCAAAAAAAGAATCTCACCAGCCACAATCTTGACACCCCACCAAACTTGGGAAAGTACGACTCCCCCCATCTGTCGTCCCAGGCTGCATTTTGATGGCCCTCGAGGGAAATTTGCCCTTGAATACTGACAAGGGAGCGGCTTCTCCTCTGCTCCGTATCCCATCATTAGTCGGGATATTGCGAAACCGGGCCCACGTTCATTGTACCGATTACGGCTAGTTGCATCAGGAATCTGTTCTCTAAACACACAACATGTAATTAAGTGACGGGTCGTATTTAGAGATGCACCCTCCTGTCTCTCTGTGACCTTATCTATCTATCTATCTATCTATCTATCTATCTATCTATCTATCTATCTATCTATCTATCTATCTATCTATCGACATCAACAGGAGCACACACACCTGCCTCCCTCGCTCTTCCTCCTTCCTCCCCCTCTTCTTGCCCTCCCTATGGTCTGTAGGTTCACAACAGCTAACACACTCATTAGCGCCGGGACACGCTCGCTCACAAAAACACACACACACACACACAAATCCACACAAACAAGCCACAACTTGCCCAGCAGATACACATTTAACCATGATGCCTCAGGGGACAGCCAGAAGGTAGCCTGAGGGTAGAAAACAGAGAGAGAGAAAGAGATGGAGGGAAGAAAGAAAAGTGCAAACATCTGAGGTCACATTCCTCCCGGTGCAGCTCGCTTCCCGCTTTGATTGAAATTGATTTAAGTTTTGTAACAGCAATGATTACTGTTAAGGATAATATTCTCCCACTCGGTGCATATACTTCTGCGTTGGCTCGTGCATACCAACTATCTCGGCTTCTCGACTCTGACAGGCGTCTTCTTGTTCATGTGAGCCACATACTTCCATATTTGGGCATCGTTCCCATTTCCTGTTATGAATATGTATGCGAGTGGATGGAATCCACCACAAGCGGACCACAGAGCGCTCCTGACGCACACACACCTGAATGCCACAGAGTGCTAAGAGACGCACATCAACACTCTTCTGTAGCTGAACAAACAGAGAGCACGGAGAGTTAACCACCGCTGAATGAACCCGCGAGCCTCCTGCAGATCCTCCACGCTAACATGCTAACATGCTAACATGCTAACATTGTATGATGTTTGTCCAAACTGATCCCAGATCTTCAGCTGATGAAACTCTTGTTTTTATCCATAAAAGTTTGATGAAAACAGAAACTTTTACAAAATACACTCATTTGCACAGACTGATCTTTATCATTTGATATTATTATTATTATTATAACTTTATATATTATATAATAATTCAGTATTAATTTGCTAAAGTTTTAGCATCTAACACTGGCTGGTTATTGATGATGTTCAAGTATCAGCCACAAACATAACCTGAGATTTTGGTTAGCAGGACACATCAGATTGTTTGTTTCAGGTAGAAACTAGTCCTTTTTAGATAGAAAAGGCAGCACATTTGCTCCAAGGTAAGGGCGGCAAGGTGCCGGCCTGTCTTTCTAAAACAGAGGCGTAATATTCCTCTTTTTCCAAAAGCCGACTCTGAGGTAGACGTAAACATGTGACGTGACGTGAAGCTCGAAGTTGGGCTGTGAACAGTTGACAACGAATTTGTCTTCAAAATAAGAGCTTTACATTGCACTCCATTGGAGTTTAGAACTGGGTTCTTAGCGGGAGGCTTTTAATTTGAAAGTAGCGACCGTCCTTGCCGACACAACAACAAGCTAACACAACCAAACAGCTACAGAGACCGAGGAGACGCTAGCATCTCCTGGATCTCAGCGGCTGTCCAGTTGCTCATCTTAATGTCCGCGGATGAAGTGATGGACTGACTGCTGTGATCAGCTGTTTCCTGGTTTTAAAACTCCCCGGCTGTGGGTCGCACAACAGTGCAGGTCATCGACACCTCCGCCCACCTCACGCGGAGGCCGGCACATTGACGTCTCGTTTTTAGACAGCAGGCGAGGCGGAAATAAGTGTACCCTCCGAGGAGGAAAATCAGCGGACCAAAACAGACCCCAAATTTGCCGCCCCGTGTCTAAAACCGCGGACCGAGCCGCCAAAAGGACAGGCAAATTGGAGGCTTGGTGCTCTGTCTAAAAACGGCTACTGTTTAGAAAAAAGCAGGCGCTTTAAAAAAAAACTACCTGGCAGGTGATTGGACGGACCATCTGTCTGTAACCGCCTGTCACAGGCTAACTTCAACCAATCAGATCAACAGCAGGAGAGCTAGCTAAAACTTACCAAGTCGGAACTTAGGGCTTGTTTTTCTGTAAAGTCGCTGTAAATATTGGTAGTCGCTGGTTTTTTGGGCTTGTTCTCCCTCGATCCTCTTCCTATTGTATTGTATGTCATATTGTTTTGAAGTCCTGGAACTAAATCAAAAAGGATCATAACTTATAAAAACAATAATAAATGCACCAGAGAAGTCGCTTGTCTTGGGTTTGTTTTCATCGGCCCGCTTGCTTGTTTCTCTCGCAAGATCTGGCAACACTGGTTGGAAGAAGCCAAAGAAAAGCCTTCACTGTTTCCTTTCTCTTCTTTTAATGAAGTGATGTTGTCCAGTTCTGATAAACGTATCTCACTGGAGGTCGCCACCGTCGTCACATCTAAGCCACGCCCACAGCTGCTGCCTCCACTTCCTCAAAGGACGCTGATTGGTCCCATAACAAGAGTTTAGCCTGAAGACGTATTTGCCAGATTACACACTTTCTGATCTCGCAAATCCAGCGGCCTCATAATGTGATTACAGAATAGTGTGATTGACAAACTTGTGTTCAGACTGAGAGCGACGTGTGACGCTGAGAATCTGTCAAACAAAACGAAAGGTCGAAGATTTGAACTCTTATTTAACTGATGAAGAGACACTCGCTCTGGGAACTGAGACTTGACTCTGACTTTAACAACCTGAGAAGATTTCCAACATGTTAAACTTTGTGATTTAGATCGATAGAGATAAGTTTAAGAGGATGCATATTTCGTCTTGTTTTCTTTCTCTTTTTTTTGTCATTTCAGGTGATTTGTTCTCATTAAGCTCAGCTTTCTGTCTCGGAGCCGTGCGGCAGGTACACACAAGTGAAACAGGCAACTCGAGGACACATGCGGAGTGAGAAAAACCTGGAAACACCTCTGACATGTGAACACACTCGGAGGTGAGGTGAGTAACCACAGCTTTGTGTATCCACGGTGATTAGTGCCACGGCAACTTCCTCTCTTCACCTCAGCACAGCATCACACACACACACACACACACACACGTACTGTACAAACATACAGAGAAAACCTCTGTTTAAATAACATGCATGTTACACACACACACACACACACACACACACTCTGCCATGCTGCTGTGTGACAGTGATGTGGAGCATCATTACAGCGAGACAAAGCAAACTATTTTTGTTCTGCAAAAACAAAACAGGATTCAACACTTTGTAGCGTTCTGTTCGGAGACAAAGTGTAAACAAGCAGTATAATTATGGGCTCGTTTTGAGACAAACAACCGTGTGTGTGTGTGTGTGTGTGTGTGTGTGTGTGTGTGTGTGTGTGTGTGTGTGTGTGCAACAGCAGCTACGTTCTCTATCAGCGATGAGATGAGAGGAAGAGGATGAAAGTTACTCTGTCTTACTTGGCAGATGACAAATAATGACAGCGCGCACACGTCGATACACACATACATACAAGTGTGTAACCCCCCCCACCACGAACACACACACACACACACACACACACACACACACACACAAACACACACACACTCCAAACAAATTTGTTTGAAAAGTGACAGAAGTCTCACACTGTCATTACACAGCTCACGGCTGTCATTTTAGTGTTTCTCATCAGTACATCACACAGACAAAAATGTTCACACACACACACACACACACACACACTACCATACCAAGCTGACAAATGCGCAAAATCATTTTTAACACAAACAGAGCGAATGCACAGCCAGAGAGTTACAAAAAGCCTCTTGTGTTCCGACAAAACAAACTGCCTTTTTAGTTCTGATGACGCTCCAACAGCCGGCGCTAATGAATACAAACACAACCGCGACGGAAAACAAGGATTTATGCTCATATGGGGTAATATTAGCATCAAAAACTGTCAGTTGTGTTTTCCCCTGGGACAGAGACACCACTAGCATTAATAACATGATGGGTTTTAGCGTAAATATCATATAGCATCCAACAGCGGGACGTGTCAGAAGAGTTTACCTCCACAAAAGGATGTTTTCTCTCAACATGAAGGATCAGTTTTGTTAAAAAGTCCATCAGCACTTCAGGACCAATCAGCACTTTAACTGATTTGTTTTCTTGAAATGTACAAACACGTATCTTTGTTTGATCCGCAGCTTTGTATCACTGGTGGCGAGCTCACAGTAAATCAACTCAAACGCTTCTATTTTCATGCGTATGGACTAATCGCAGCGTTTATTGTCTTCAG
Organism: Sparus aurata; assembly: GCF_900880675.1. Classification (NCBI taxonomy): domain Eukaryota; kingdom Metazoa; phylum Chordata; class Actinopteri; order Spariformes; family Sparidae; genus Sparus; species Sparus aurata. Next base: position 3,085,896 of record NC_044199.1, read on the forward strand.
TCAATCACAGTAATTTAAACAAAGATGATTATCTTTTGATTAAAACCATCTCCAGCTCACTCTGCTGGATGTTCCCCCACGAAAACTGGCTCAAAACTGATTTTTCCGGCCCCTGAGTTACAACACACAAAAGTCCAGTTTTCCACCACAATAAAAAAAAAACACTGAGTCATAATTAAGATTGATCTTTTGTTGGCTCAAATGTCCTCTTTCTTATTCGGGAGTAATTGTGTCCTTTATGATCCAGAGGGAAGCTGAACAGGGGCGTTACTGGAGCCCACTGCACCTTCTTCTTCCTCACCTTTTGCACCAACTACCGAATTGCAGTGTTGCATTTTTTCAACGTGACAATAACAGATGAAAAACGTGCAGAATTGAGACTGTTGTTGTTTTTTTTAACCCCACGTCGGAGGGAATGACCCGCAAAGTTTCTACTTATATTCAAAGTAATTCCTCCTCCTCCTCCGTCTGTGTTTGGATTCTCAGCAGCTGTAAAGATCGCATTAAACTCGGCACACCAGTCCTGTTCTGTTTCACTGTATATAAAATACTTACATTATCTCACAGGAGTGTTTCGGTGGGCTGGAGGAGGTGAACGACAGAACCACACTGCCCCCTGTTGTGTCAGACACATCATGGCACCACCGCGACCAAACAGTCCAGTCAGGGTGTTTGTTCAGGTTCTGATCTCAGATAAAGACTCAGTCAGAAGGATTATGATGTCTTAACCAGATGAGATGTTTTCATTAGGACACAAATACACATTACTTTTACCCACGAAACACAGAAGTGTAAAGATTCGCGTCCTCCTGCAGTAAAAGTACGAATGCAGTAAATATATTCACTGCTGGACGTGGACGGCAGGAAACACTTTTCTACTGATCGAAAACACCAAGAACACGCAGCAATGCACCAGCAAAGGCTGAGAAGAAGACGACTGACAGGAAGTAAACATGGATGTAAACAATATGAATTTAAAAATAGCTTTGCAGTTGTTTCATCGGGACATTAACGCACCATAACGTGAGCTGAACCTCACAAATACGCCCGATAACAAACAGTGTGATGACTTTCATTTATCTTGGCTATTGAATCATAACAACAGTCAAAATATGTGTTTCCTGTCGTAGTTTTAATCTCTTTATACACAGTTAGTTTGTTTAGGCAACTGGTTTACAATCTTCTGTCTTTTACAGAACTAAGATTAACTCATTCTTCGTAAAGCGAACTTCATTCAAACCCGACAGAAACATGTTTCTTATAAAAGTTCCCTTTAAATGGAGGTTCAGAGGGAAATTTGGTCCGATCGCTCACAACTCATGAACATCTGAATTATGACGACGCAAACACACTGCTGGAAACTGTTGGAGCGCCGTGGTCCGTGAACAAAAATATCCTTTTTTTATTTACAAATGTTTAAAACACAGACTCGAGCTGCCGTCACCTGTAACTACAGACACGTCACCTGCACCTCCGTCATCAGTCAGGTGATAAAATATAATGTGCCTTCATGTGTTTTACTGATGTCAGTGTGACACGAACATATGGAGGCAAAACATGATGCGCTGAGAACCAGAAGTTCCCTCTGACTTGTGCTGGAGTTTCATTGTATAAACCTGAAAGTTTTAATTAAGTACAGTGTTTGAGTAAATGTACTTAGTTACAATCAACCACATGAGATATAACTGGAGTCTAACACACAAATGCAGCGACAGAAAAAGTGAATCTGTCATGTTTTCCTTTCAGAGTTTAGTAAAAGAATTCCTGTCCCGCATGACCTCACATCTTCAAGTTTCTCTCTCTCCCCCATCTTTCCCTCCCTCCCTCCCTCTCTCTCTGTTGCATGCATCCAAACTTGGCCGGTGAACTTCCTCCTGGAGCAGAATGGAGAGACGAACAGGGAGAAGGGGAGATGGAGAGAGAGATGGATGCGCACATCCAGAAGAAGGAGACAAAGTGTAGATGAAAAATAGTAACCTGTGACGGATGAGCGACAAAAACAGAGACGCGAACGGAGAGATTGATGGCCGGCTGCGAGAAATGTAGAGGGGCTGGCAGCAGAAGTGAGTGAGAGGTTGAAAGAGGAGATGAAAAAGTAGAGGAAAGGTTCATCTCTCTCTTTTTTCTCCCTTTCTCCCTCTCTCCCTCTCCGTCTCTCTCTTTCTTGGCCAGTTGACAACTCAGTAGGAGTCGGGCTGCCATCTGTCTATTGGAGAGGAGTGAGCAGCCCTCCACCTACTTCTTCTCCTCCTCCTCCTCCTCCTCCTCCTCCACCTCTCCTTATCTCCCTCCATTCCTCCTCCTCCTCCTCCTCATGAAACTCTTCCTCTTCCATTCTGACAGTATGTGAGAGAAAGAGAAACCAGACAGAGCCAACTGACAGACAGGATACTAATACGCTAATATGCTAATCCTGCTTTGCACTTGTATGCTATGTGTGCTGGCTTTGGAAGAGTATGTGTGCGTGCATGCATGTGTGCACGTGTGTGTGTGTGCGTGTGTGTGTGCACGTGTGTGTGTGCACGTGTGTGTGTGTGTATGTGTGGCAAGGCCTAGCCCCTGGGTAATAAAACAATACAAAGAGAGCTTTAGGCCTGCTGGGCCCGCAACAGCACTTGAATACCAAATCAGCCAGCAGAGATCACTGGGGGAAAGGTGTAGAGTGTGTGTGTGAGAAAGAGAGAGAGAGAGTGTGTGTGTGTGTGTGTGTGTGTGTGTGTGTGTGTGTGTGTGTGTGTGAGACAGATAGCGGCCTTGTTTTTCCAGTGGTGACCGTTGTTCGCCAACTCCTGCTTCTAAAAGTAGGAGGGCAACTTCGCAACAGCTCCGGGACACAGATGGACGAATTTCTGAAAAAGAGAGGAAGATTGATGACGGGTAGAGAGCACGACGAGCAAACAAGAGCAGGGATTTATAAAAAGAGATAGAGTGCAGAGCGCCGTACAGTTAAAATGCTATTTCCACCGGTTTCACTTCTCTGTTGGTCAACACGCACACACACGTGCACGTTCATGTACACACACACACACACACACACACACACGCACACACCGCTTCTGTTTTCTCTCTCTCTGTATCTCACCCCTGTCTGTCAGCCAGCCCTCGCCTTAATGGACCATACACACAATTACTACTGATTAATCTACCACTTAACATCTTGACCCCACTCAGGCAACACACACACATGCACACACGCGCGCACACACACACATTCACACCACTTAACATGCTGGCCTCGCCCCGGTATCACTGGCTTCTCAGGTACCCAGCATGCCGCAGCGACGCTCCGGGGCAGCCCCGCTGAGACCGCTGCTGTCTGAAGAGGAGAGGAAAACGTGTGTGTGTGTGTGTGTGTGTGTGTGTGTGTGTGTGTGTGTGTGAGAACATGCCAGTGCCGGCCCCCCTCAGGGACCGACATCCAGTCCACGTCCTCGGGGAGCCCCGACACTTTAGGGATGGCACTACAGCGGAGCGGCATCACAGCCAAGAGGCCCACAGGGACGGAGGGAGAGCAAGGTGGTGGTGGTGGTGGTGGTGGCTGAGGTGGAGGGGTGGGGGGGGGGGAGGTGGATTAGGGCATAGTGGGAGCCGATCATCATTAAGTGGCCCAAAGGGAGATCGGACTGACGACAGCGGATAAAAAGATTGAGAGTGTGATGAAGAAGGGCGGATGAAAAGCTGTCACCGGAGTCTCCACATCCAAAGTTAACTTGGAACCAAATTCAACTGCAAGATAATATATTTAATACGTGCTACATAATGGAAGTGTAAGTGGATAGTGGAATATCAGGGAACTGCTGATGGAAAGTCGGGTGTAGTTTCGTAATCCACAAAATATTTCTGGAGCTTCACAAGCTTGTTTTGAAACTGTAATGGCTCCATCGAGCTTGTCCGGTAAAATCCAAGTCTTTGGAAACTCAAAGAACCCAAAGTGATTTGAGTTCAAGCTGAAAACTGTCTCACGTTATGGAGGGTATAAAACAAAACATCTTTTCAAATCAATCTGCCATCTCAGGGCTTCAGGAAACACTAGAGGAGCAGTACGGAGTCGCAGTTGTTCAAGAATTTCCCATCTACTTAAAAACGTCACAACTTTCCATCTGCAAGTTGATAATGTTTGAATATTTTATTTTCTCTTTACAGTAACTTGTATCTTGGCCCACTTGTGTTCAGTGGAAACAATGACATGTTGATAGTTTCAGATTATTTACACATCCAGCACACATAAAGTAACACTATCGTTCATGGAAGGTCAACATTCACTCTGTTTTTGGTCTCTAATATCTGAGGGAAATCTCTAAATGCTCCTCTGTGTTCACCAGCTAGTCGCCAACTGCATCTGTCGGCTGTTCGGTGCTGAGCAGGCATCGAGACTTTGGGTTTTTAGTGCTTTTTTGCTGAAAACAGCTGCGTCCGAAAAATGACTTTATGACTTACACACCTGAAAGTCGGAGCCAAGGTTTGCATTGATGTCCTTGTGATCCAGTTTGTTGTGTTTTCTTATTGAAATCACTTGAGTGGACTAAAGAGCGAGAGTCCTGAAATCATTACGTACAGTTCTTGAACTGGGTCACCCTGCAACTATAGATGATTTGTTTGTGGATGAGCATCGGCGTCTGTGCTGAGGCCATGATGTCAGTTCAGTTCAGTTCCTCTCTTTCTCGTCAAGAGTTTTGAAAAGTTGTCACACCGAATGTCTTCTCCTCTGACTAACTTCCTGTAATCTGAAAGTCCAAATCATAAATGGGTGAAATCATGGATTCTACAGCAACAGGCTCAACAGGCGTTTCCTCTTTCTCTTCTGTTTTTTTTTTTTGCACACTATCCACCTTCCATTAGAGCGATCAGATTGATTTCTCTCACTGATTCTAAGTGCTACGGGCCAAAAAGCTGACGACAAGGGCTGGACTGACCACACCGGCTCGTGCCAAGGACACTTATCAATGTTTCCGACAACAGCTGACGCATTTGGACCTGCACTTTCTTTCACCAGAACAGTTTAACACAGTTTTGTAGCACGTAAACTACTCACTTCTGTATGGAAAGAGTGTAGGAGATAAAAAGACCTCGGGTAACTGAGGGAGTTAAATGATATAAAGGGAGCGAACGGGAGAAAAAAGAGAGGCACAGTTTTTTAGATAAAAGGTTTATAAAGTGGCGTGAACGTGGCGGTGAGGGAGGAACAGATCAAGGTGTGAGCGGACCACAAGGGAGAGGGAGGGATGGTGTGACAGTGAAGGATGGAGCGAGTCAAAAACACAGATCAGAGGAGAAGATAGAGAGAGGTGTTAATTATATTCAGGGCACTGATGTGAACACACCACGGGCCTGATGTTCTCATGATGGAAACATGAACGTGAGCATCACACAAACCCGAGAGAGTTAGCCGCGATAGAGACAGTTCTGAAGTTTGGGTTTTTACCAAGTTAGAGAATTAAAGTGAAACTCTCGCCAAAGAGCAACCGAGGCTTTATTTGGGATTGAATATGAGTCAAACCTTCGTGTGAAAGCATAATTAGGACGAAAGAGGCACTTTTAAGATTTACCGTAGTTTCGGTTTTGGGCACGTCAATTTTGAACGGGAGTGCATGGGGCAGGACATGCTAGCATCAAAATCTCTATTTTTAGAACACTAAGAAGGCTCGACACAACATGAAACTTTACTGGTAGTATCACCAGGGTCTCTACACATGAACACGAGCATTGAGAACATTGTTTGTGTACACAGAGTTTATGAAAAAGAAGGTTTTTGAACTACTCACGATAGCTGCTGCGCTCCTGCGCGTCGCCGTCATGGCAGACAAAAAGTGTCGATCCCCGAGTGCGACCTGACAGGCAGGAGAGTGATGGTGAACCGCTCCTCAAGCCTGCCTGTCAGGTCGCACTCGGGGATCGACACTAACGTGAGTAGTTCAAAAACCTTCTTTTTCATAAACTCTGTGTACACAAACAATGTTCTCAATGCTCGTGTTCATGTGTAGAGACCCTGGTGATACTACGAGCAAAGTTTCATGTTGTGTCGAGACTTCTTACTGTTTTAAAAATAGAGATTTTGATGCTATAGTAAAAGTGCCCGTAGCACTCCCATTGAAAATGAGTTTGACCAAAAACGAAAATACGGTAAATCTTAAAAGTGCCTCTTTCATCGTAATTATGCTTTTACACGAAGGTTTGACTCGGGTACATTCAGAAATAAGCCTAGGTTGCATTTTGGCGAGAGTTTCACTTTAAGTCAAAAGAAAGAGTAAAAGTATGTATATATTGATCCTCACTCCTGTTTATCAGCCTGACTGCAGCAGCATCGTCCTGTGTCGGGCGTTTCTGTTCTGTAATGTTGATCTCTGACCGCTGCTGGAGGGGAGATGTGGTTTACTTCACGAACATTACAGAGAGGAGACGGAAACAGAGTCTCCAGACTCAAAAATCAGCTCTCTTAAAAACGTTGACCTCTGTGTTGAGTCTTCCCTGACCCGGAGGTGGCGAGGGGCGGCCAAGTGAAACGCACCATTAGCGTGATCGAACTTGTTTTCTTTGGGTTTGAACAACGTTGGAACGTTTGGGATGATCTAAGAACACAACTCAACTCCAGGTCTGCTACATTTAAGACATTTTGACGCAGAAGTCCTAAATATTATATCTCTGACAAGGTTCGAGTCAAAATGTTAGTTTATTTTTCAAAGCGGTGCATAAAATAGATAAAATATGAAGGTTGTAACTCAACGCAGCTGATGAGTTATGATGCTTTACGATAAGTAATGTGTAATTCATGTGTCTGTGTGCTCGTGTGTGTCTGCGTGTGTGCAGTCCACTAATGAGATATTGACTCCAGTGTGACTGTGGTACATTGTTTATCCCACTTATTTATTTATGAGCATTTGATGTGCGAGTTCAGCTGAGTTCCAACGCGCACGCACACACACACACACACACACACACACACACACACACACAGATCAATATGCAACATTAACACAAAATTGTCTTTAATGTTATTTTGATTTGGAAAACACAGATACACTGTTTACTTCCATTTCCACAACCCTCACTCTCTTATGATTGATACCTCTCGGTGTAGCTGTCTTACCCAAGCACCCCCCCCCACCATCCAAACACACACACACACACACACACACACACACACAGACACACACACACACACACACACTCTCGCTCTCCCGGCTGTGTCAGCAGCAGCACCAGCACTGCTCGGGTCTTTGTGTCTCCTTCATATCATCTTGTTAAAAATTAAAGTGATTCTACTTCCCTCCATCTTTCTCTCTCTCGCTCTCTAATGCTAATCTGTTCCCTGTTGGACCAGTATGCAGATGAGACGCAAATACAGTGGAGCCTGATGAATAGTGATGAGGCTACACACACACACACACACACACACACACACACACACACACCTGAGCAGCCTTGAAATGCCCTGTGGTTTACCTGTCTGTCTGTCAATCAAAGCAGTGACCGAGTGAGAGAGTGTGTGTGTGTGTGTGTGTGTGTGTGTGTGTGTGTGTGTGTGTGTGCGTGTCCCTAAAATCACTCCTCAAACCGTGATATTAAAGTGAGATTAGAATCCAGTCTGTATTTTTTTAGCATATTTTTATTCCAACAAGTATAAAGTCAAACAGCGTGTTTCATGTGACAACGAACAAAATGCTAATGTTGTTTCATCCTCGTCTGAAGCCAAATTAAAGCTGACATGAAACTTTTAAACTTTTCTCTGCGGTGTGACTTCAGGTGCCGCCGTCACAAACGTGGCTAACGTTAGCTGCCCGGCTACAGTCCAAAGCAAAACACATAGCAAAGAACCTCAATTTGACCTGGAAACCCTGATCTGATCTGAGCGCGATGATAAAGCAGCGTAAAACATCCAGTTGTATTAATTAGAAGGCAGGTTTCTTACTTGCCTATTTAAAGGGACAGTGTGTAATATATCAAGTATTTAGCGCCATCTAGCCGTGAGGTTCTACACTGCAACACTCCTTTGCTCACCCCTCCCGTTCTGAAGACGTTGGAGACGTTCCGGAAGCTACGGTGGCCCTGACGGACAAGAAACTCATTTTCAAAATATGGACTCTTTCCCAACAGCGTCGAGTATTTCTATTGATTTAAGTAATGAGGTAAAGATGTAGTTAGTTATTGTTATTGTTAGTGACGAGCGCTTTCGCTGAGCTCCCTCTCAGTTCCGCAGTCAAGCTAGCTCTGAGCGATTAGCGTTTAGCCTTACTACGTAGTAACACGTAGTGCTTTGTGTCCCTCTCAGCAGTCCATAGTTTTTTAAAACCGGAAAGACATGGCGGCCTCCGTAGAGCTTGCCCGTGCTATGTATATTCAGATAGGTAATTCTTCGCTCAGGAGGATAAGTCAGATTGTTGGCAGAGGTAATTGTACACCAATGAGGACTTACTTATGAACGAAGACGTTGATTTGAGTTAATCAATTACTTAAATCGTTACAACTGCCCCTTTAAAAGAAAGAATGCCGGTTGTTTGAACCATCTTAAGCCGCGATGTTAAGAGGAAACACATCAACAAACGACCAGACTTTGACTCAACATCGACTGAATGCTCATCCATTCACCCTTCACCCTCTTTGCCTCCTCCATCAGCAGGATTCCTTCTCTTTTCCAGTTAATTTCCACAGTTATTCCAGTTCATCCACTGCCTTGTCGAGAGCAACCAAGGAAAACAAAGCCTCTTCCTGTTTGCGTTGCGTAATGGCAGACGAGCTTCCTTAATGCGACTTTCATCTTTGAGGGAAATATTGAGCCTGGTGGCAAACGAGGTTTTATAGGAAACCGATCTGTGTGAGTTTCCTGCAGTTTTCTACACAGATGAGGAGGAGAAGATAAAAGGTTGTCGATTGCACGTTCAGCAAGACATGTCACTCTCTGCTCAGGACGTCGAACATTAAAACTAGATATTTAAATATGTTAATAAGTCAGTTACTGTAGCGTGTAAAAAAATCTGTTAACTGTGAAGCTCAATGTGGGTTTTAAACTTTGCTTCTTTCTATGAATATCTGTAGCTGGGGAGGAGGGGGATTCCCCGTCGTCCCACTGGTGGATGTATGGTTTCCTGCCAGAGTGACCCGGGGTTGAAGCGGGTCTATTACATACATCGACAGGCAGGAAACAGAAGTAAGAGAAACCCTGACAAGGTCAACATGCAGCAGAATTTGAATCCATGTTGTGACATTTGATATTCTGTGAGAATTACAACGTTTTTCACGAACATGCGCGGGTGCGTGACGGGTGTGTGATGTGGTGAACTGGTGCTGACCTCACACGGTGTACAGGCAGGATATACAGCATGACAGTAAACTAAACATGAACGTATTCGATGTATGAAATGAGCGCCAAGAGGCTGTTTTCAGCGTGGCAGCAGCGAGCGCTGGTGACAACAGTGAGGACGTAGCGAGAGACCTCGTGTGCTCTGAGACGTCGGCTGTGAGTTCTTGAAAGCGGTCGTGTCTGAAAGTGCTGGGAAATAAAATGACGCGGACCTGCTGCTGCACGGAAAGTCACACATATGCAGCGTGAAACTGGACTTGAGCCGTGTGTAGAAAACATAAAACAACCCTCTCATTCATTTTAAGGGAGCCGTTCTATTGGTGCAGCCAGGAGGATATGGCAGAACAGCGCAGGGTCAGCCAAATAGACCCAGGCTCCACTTCTCAGTTGTGAAATGCCGTCTGTATTGCAAACCATGGTGCAGATTTAATAGTCTGGTGTGTAGAATCTCATGATGGTGCTAAATAAAATATTCAGAGATCTTGAATGTCTTATTTAGACCTGAATCTGGTGGCGTCGCTCAGCCCCGCTTCAGATTTTGTCCAGCGGTCACCTGCGCTCGAGAAAACAAAAGAGAAGTCTATAAAAATATGCATTTTATATCCATGATGATTAATGTATAATTACGTTGTACTGCTGTTGCTGTGCAGGGTCTGCATTGTCCCATTTCCATTTAATGTACATTTAATGGGCGATAATGTGATCTAAACTCTGACTCTGAACTTTTCTTGAGCCAAGGACGGTGAAAAAAATAAATGTGGTGTAATCAGGATGCACATTCTATGAGCTGAGTGAAAAAATGTCCCCCTAACATGGAGACGGGCAAGTCAAGGGGGGATCAGAGGATCTCCGAGATCAGTGGGGTGAATCATCTGAGGATCGTGTACGTCGCTGCAAAACTGGAGGTGGATCTACTGACCAACATCTCTATCAATAAAGCCACATAGAGCTCAACAGTGACCGCCCACTTTTTTAACGGCTCCGGTTCCGGAAGTGAATTTGCCGTTCATTTACTCCGTTGACATTTCAGTAAATCCTTATATAAAGAGTTTTAGGCCAATCAGCTAGCAGATGAATCGTGACCATAAAACATTTAATTCGGCGCAAAAAAAATGCTGGAAAACGGAGAGAAAAAGCAAAGGTACAAGACTGTGTACATAATTATCTTAGGAGTAAAGGTACTACTCATCCCATAAACCATTGCAAATGTAACAGCGACGTCTCTGATTGGTGGAGCTCGCTGTTACCATGGAAATGTTTACCGCACCCGCAAATTTCACGTTCACCTGAACCCTTAATAAACTCTTCTCCTCATCACTAAATGAACGCAGAGGGTCAGAAAGTGAAATCATGGCGGCTCTGTGGTAAACGATCGTAGAGTTCAGTGTTAGCAGAAACTAGCTAACATGAAATTCGCGGGTTTGGTAAACATTACCATGGTAACAGCGAGCTCCACCAATCAGAGACGTCGCTGTTACACTATAGGATTGTGGGTAGTGTAGTACTTCTCCATGACATCGCGAATAAAACATGTTTTTCTCAAAGCAAGATTGATATCATACAGACTTGTGACTTCTACAGGATCATATATCATCGTTTGACAATCTGATAACTCGTGGTGAGTCTACTTTGGATGGTTGCGACATTATGGCCAATAATCAAAATCTATATGCAGAATATAAATGGCATTTTCACTTCTGGAACCTCACTGTTCAGCTCTATTGCTTGGCCGGGTAACAAAAAGGATTTACGTACCTGATCATGTTACTTGAGTTGTTTCCTCCCCTAAAGTCAAACATGACTTAACTTAAATTTGGGAAACCACTGCTTTGTTTTCACACCGACCCCTTAAAGTAGACCAGCATTCATTATTATTCAAGATTGTGTGTTTTAGGTCAATGATGTCAGATCACGACTCTCCTCCGCTCCTGCATCAATTAACCAGGTGAGGAGGGAACGAAAGAGACGGCGAGCTTGAATGTTCAGTTGTGTGTGAACTCATCCATCGCCTCTTTTGAATATAATGGCAAACTGCTGCTACTAATCAGCAGCACACATATAAATACGCACAAACAGCTGCAGAGGAGGCTGTTTCCTGTATACCGCTCTCACTGTGTCCGCATTACTCTTCCATCTGCGCAGGCATTTCCTGTCCGACCTTGAAACCAGGCCCTCGCCCACCACCGCCATCACACTCTTTCCCCATTTTCCCACATGCTAAGATATCCTTTTTGCATAACATTCACACACACACACACTCACAACACGACACGCCCATATATTCACTCATTACGTCCAAATTTAAAAAGCAGCTTGGCAGAAGTAATCACCAGTGGAAGATAAATACGCATATGTGAGTCAACCTGTAATTATCAGTTATGAAAAAACTGACAAACTCTTCTTGGGGGGGAGAAGCATGGCATTGTTTTCATGACTAGAAGCTAAAATGCAGCACAAACTTCAACTTTACGAGCGCACTGAGTTACTCTAATCTGCCACTTTCGCACCGGGGAGCCGTGATGTCATCAAACAGTAATCCAGCGCTCCGGCGGCGGCCAGCCTTCCCCCCCCTCCCCAAAAAAGAAAACGTCCACATGTGTTTTTATTCAGCAGGAAAGTTATAGCAGAAAAGGTTAGGTCGCACATAGTTTACAATAATATTATTCATGTAAAGGAAAGTGGAAGCGATCCCTGTATGTGACTTCACTCTATTTACACAAGCGTGCCCTGAATACATTGATATCGCCAGCCAGTAAAACTTCACCACGCACACACACCACATATTAATTGCGTGCGCTGGATTTCATAAGGTGATGGAAAGGAACCGAGCCAAAGTCCGACAATTAGCAAAGATTTAAAATAACAAGCGAGGGCCTGAGGCGTCGTGTTAAAGCAGAGGAGACATAATGAGAGTCAGAGTTATGATTCCAGCTCGCAGGAGAAACAGAGACACTGTTGTAGTGTTCGGATATCCAACGCCAACAGTCTGCAGCTCTGTGGTCGCGCTTAATACTGAGCTGATGAGGAAAATATTAATTAAAACACGGACCATTACATTTGCGTGTTTTGTAATTCAATGCTGTTGTTCGTGTTTTTAAGACCAGTGGTGAGAGAGAGAGAGAGAAACGAAGGAAAACTATAAATGGACTATTTTTTGCTTTACAAAACGGTTCTGTCCACGTGAAAGTGTGTGTGTGTGTGTGTGTGCAGATTGTGTGTCATTGTGGGGGACACACAGTACGTCTATTCACACACTCACAGCATGGAGATCGAACCGACCGGCCTCCACAAGGTAAACCTCCACACTTCAGGGGTTAAGACTCGGGTTCACGGTCACAGTTGGTGTTCGTCTCCGGGGGATTCGCGCGATGCAACGTCCTCCTGTGTGACAAAAACAAGTCAGCGTGTGTGTCACAGTCAGAGTTTCCGTGTGAAGAGGGAACGCATCATCAGACGCACAGGATGCAGCGCCACACTTCCCATGGGAGAAAACAGAGCGCAGCGCGGAGAGAGAGAGGGATGTGGTCGTGACTTCCAACGACGTTCACACGGCTGTCGTCTTCTCGGCTCAAATAAATGATTAAAACTACGAACACACTGAAAAAAATCTAGCTTTTTGTCTTTTTGACCATCTTCTGCCTTCATGCCACCTTTGCATTCATGTCCATTAAAGGTACATTACACTATAAAATCAGACAAAATGGCTTGAAGAAAATCGGGGAAACTTCAAAATTACCAACTAACGTGGACGAATGATTCCAAGTTGTCAAAACATTTTAGCTCGTACAACTTAAACTTGGTAACTTCCAGCAGAGTTGGGACAGTTGCTTTTAAAATGTAGCACTTTAAAGATTACTAGTTACTTAATTAAAATAATGCAATTTATTACATTCAACTACTTTTTTGATTGCTTTTCTTACAAATGTTTTAAACTGGACAGAAAAGCTCTAAAAAGTGCAATTAGCAGGCGAGAGGCGGGGCTAAGTCAGACAAGGAAGCAGTGTTCAACTTTAAGCACATACTGTCCAATGAACAGATCCTATACAGATTACAGTTACACTTATTTTGTAATTTAATCATGTCACTAAATGTCTCTGCTTTACTCACATTTTAATTATAACATTAATAAACTTTACGACGTGGCCTCACTCTGGTGTTTGACAAGAACTCCCATGATCCAATGCTACTTACGTCTTTTGTTTGGGTTTGTTTTGTATCCCATAGTGGCAGATATAACATATTGTACAAGGTTTAAGGTGATATATACATGTTCTGCTGCCCTCAAGAGGCCAAAAAGAAATGAATTGCAATTTCAAGATTTCAAAATAAGGTTTCAGTCACAGCTTGATTTACCTGGATGCAGGTAGAAGCTATGTTGTGTGTGTTTTAATAAAACATTCGACTTAAAATACTACCAGCTATGTTTAACTGAAGATGTTTAAACCAGTTATCTGCTCGACCAGGACAAGAATGAGGATGATGCGACTACACTTCCTGGTCTCAGTTGCAGGAGGTGAAGCTAGCGCACCTTCATCTGTTCTCCCCTTCACCTTCTTCGTCTTCATCAAACCACCTCATGATTGCAGACTCACTTCTGTAACCGTTAAGCTACTGCTGGCCCCTCCAGCTGGTCCAACCTTGTTCCAAACATGTGAAACAATGTCTTTTTCATTAACCCACACACCAATGTAAACACACCCATTTCCATAAAACATCAACCTTATGTCATTTTCCCAGTAGACCGGAGCATCTGCAGCAGATCAGCCTCGCGTCTCCCTCACCTCCCACTCACTTTGTTTCCACCCTCTTCCTCTAGTTTTCCCTCTTTGCATTTTTCTCTTATTAGGAACAAGTGTAACCGGCCAAAAACTCCCTTTCTCTCTATCTCCGACCACAGGCAACACGTCCATTGGCTCTTGATGTCTGTTTCCTTACATGCACAGGTGCTTGTCTTCAGCCTGTCCTGCCTCATCAGTCAACGCTGCGGCTCCACGACTGCAAGAGGAAAAGAAAATAGAAACACTGCAACGCGAGGAACCTTTCCCATGCTCTCTGAAGAGCTTAACTCTTGTAATTGCATCATAAGGTGAAATTACTGAGATCCATGTCGCCCACTGTTTACACATGTGTGCACAGTTGTGTGTTCTCCTTGACAGACGCGAGTGTGTTTGTCTGCTGTGTCCTTGAGACGTCTGTTTAACTACACAGGTGTTGATTTACTTCCAGTGTGTTTTTTTCATTAATAGCTAATTGAATCTGGGGGTTAAGAAAAAAACAGCTGCTTTCGGGTCTGTCGTGTTATTTTTGTGTGCGTGTGGGAAAAAGAGAGATGCAGTGGTGTTGGCTTGTGGTCGTTCAGTATCAGAACCATCAGTTGTGCTCAGTTCATGACTTCTCGGGCACCCCACTGCTCATGTTCCTGGTTCACACACTGGAAGTCCCCCCTCCCCTCCCAGTGCATGTTGTTAATGGACCAGACCTGTCCATGCAGCGTGGCGGACACATCGACTCACTGGAATTTCCCATGGCTGATCATCATCTACGGTCACGGACGCCTTCCACCCCCCCGTCCCCCGTCCCAACAACACAACGAAGAGGAGGGAAAACAAATCAAACAATTCACAGTTTCCCATTATTTTCTGTCTGTCAGCATATGGTTCCAATCAGCAGTGAGTGTGTGTGTGTGCACGTGCATGTGTGTGTGTGTGGGTGTGTGCGAGTGTTTATATGTGTGACAGCATGTGAATGTTTTTATTTTCCATACATTTTCTCCTCAGATACAAAGCTCTTTGTCCACACTCTTTCTCCATCTCTCTGGCTCCTCCTTCCTCTCACGCCCTCTCCATCTTCCATCTCTCTCTCTCTGTCTCTCTCTCTCTCTGTCTCTCTCTGTCTCTCTCTCTCTCTCTGTCTCTCTGTCTCTCTCTCTCTCTATTTTAGTCCTGCTTTTCTTGGCCACAAGTCAGACCTCAGGCAGACCTAGAGGTCTTTTTCCCAAGCGATCTCCAGGGTGGACTCCAGGGAACAGAGCGCACACACACACACACACACACACACACACACACACACACACACACACACACACACGCACACACACGCACACACACACACACACACACACACACACACACACACACACACACACACGCCTTCACATGCTCTGTCCATTTCCTCCTCTGTCTCTGCTCCTTCCCCATATCTCTCTCTGTCTGCACCTCCTTGTTGACTCATGTAATATTGTTGCGTTACTTTCTCGGTTTATTGGAAAACTGAGAACACAATGTTCAAAATCAAGTATTTTGTTCTTGGCCCGGCTGAACTCTCTGTACCACGTACACCCATTCGTACATTACATGCTTTTGCAGTGTTTTAAGGCTTTGTGGATCCAGGTTAGTCTCACAAGGATTAGGGATCTTGTTTACAAGGGAAACCTGGTGGAGACTGTAGCAGCTCATTTAGCTACAGAACAACTGCACCTACAAACACATCCACAAAGTATTCTGATCAGATTGAATAACAATGAGGGATATTATCAATTGATAACAAGATAAATGACAAAAGTCAATTGTCATTTAAAATGACACTAGTGACTGAAAGTGAGGAAAAAGTTAATCAGACTAATAATAAATAAAGTTGTTAAAACTTTGAGCTCGTACATCTTAAATGTAATATTCGACTTTACTTGATCATTTTGAGAAAACAGATTTCTGGACTTTTTAAAAGTATTTTTTTTAAGTCAACTTTTAAAGTTTACAGTGTAGTCAGGATATAGTGTACAACACAGAGTAGAAATACTGTAAAAGTAGCATCAAAGTTTATTGCAAGTATCAAAAGTAGCCCCAAGTTCTAAATTGCATTGTGGGTAATGTAGGCAGCAGGTTTTGAGAAGAAGAAGGCATGTGTGGAATAACACAGATGATTTATCTTGTTCTGCTTTAGCGATTTTTGATCAGCAGAAGAAGAAAGACCAGTGGACTGCTTTTCAAAAACCTGCTGCCTACATTACCCATAATGCAACTTAATCATTGTGTGACATCTCTGGAGGTAATTTATCAGATTACGTTCAGCTTCCTCTGCAGCAAAACATTTTGTACTATCTTCATCACAAAAGTAGTTCTGCTCCCCAAGACCTGTTAACTGATGGAATTACACTTTTACTACTTTTTAAACAATATTTCTTTTATTTGTTATCATATGTTGTATTAATAGTCCCAGTATGCAAAGTGTCTAGTGGTTAAGTTATGAAAAACTACAATATTTGCCTTTGATCTGCAGGAGAGAGAAACAATGTAGCATAAATTATAAAATTATAAGTACAGTATAATAAATATACTTATCTTATTTCCCTTTCTGTGAGTCTTATCTGCTGAGTATGTTTTTACCTTTGTTAAACCACCATGTCTAATAAATGTAATATTGCATCTACAAGTCTGACAGTATAATGGTTACAGTCCCACCAGCGGCCTGAAACTGTGAAAATGTTTAGCAATTCTCAAGTCTTCAAACCTTTAAACAGCTTGTTCTGGTCCAAGTGTGACATAACTGTGATAAATACCCTACTGAGGTCCAGTTCCACCAGCAAACAGCAGGATGACAGTGCTCTCTAGTGGTGAGGTGAGGCCGGGCCGACCAGCACCAGATCCAGTTTTATGATTCAGTCCTCAGCAGGGAGTTAACTGGTGTTTTACTCTGCAGCTGACAAATGTTTTCTTAAAGAAATGTGATAAGTATGCTGCTGTCGCTTCTGCTGCCATGAATAATCCTACTGTGAGGTTATCTCAACATTTCAGATGATTTATGTTTAAGGGATGAGAGAAGAGTTGATCAGTGTTGTGAAACAGCGAGAAGGGAAAACAGAGTGTGTTGATGTGTCTCCAGATGCAGTGACAAAAACAAAATCTGAGGACTGTGGATCTTTGGTGGACGAACGTGCTTCCTTTTGTGTTGTGATGGTGTTTTGTTCAATAAAATGGTGATCTGACAGCCAATCCCCCGACTGAAGAGTGCATGATGGAGTCAAAAGTACAACAGACCTCCATGAAATGTAGTGGAGTGAAACTAAAGAAAGTACTGCGAAGTTGTACTTAAATACGACACAGACACTTTGATGCAGTACTAAACTTTAATCACTGGAGGGAGGCATTTCAATCTGTATGAAAAGCATCAGGCGAAGGTAAAAATCTAAAGATGAGAAAGTCAAATAAGGTAAATGACTGAAGGCTTTGCTATCAGGTCGTCATGGTAACAATGGTAGAGGGATGGGTGGATGGATGGATGAAGGGTGTTGCTCCTCTCTCTCCTCCATCTCCACCCTTCTCCCTCTTTTCTGTCTCCTCCCTCTCCTCTTCCTCGCGTCTTGTTTGTCTCGTTTTAATCTTTATCCTCACATCTTTTCTCCTCCTCTTTTTCACATCTTCATATTTTTCACCTTTGTGTTCAGTGGCTTGGACGCCCCTTCCATTAGAGGAAACACTCTACGGTGCCATAAACGCTGCCAAATTGCATTTAAATTAGTTGACCAGGTTTGACATCATGAGGGCAGCGGACAAAAACAACAGCAGGATACATTTTTCTGTCTAATCTAAAGGGGCAGGTTGTAACGTGACGTGAAAAATGAGACATTCCTCTTCTCTCTCTGTTGCCTACAAGCCTGTGGACAGTTTGTTAAAGTACTTTAATGCTGCTGGACTGTGTATTTCTTTGGTTCAGCTATTCAGCGACAGTCCAAAGGTTGTGACTTTATCCTCTCAGTGCCACAGAAATTCCACAGAGCCGCTTTTAAACTGGGATGGAGGTGTTGTTGTCAAAAGCCTGTATTTCTGTTTTGTCTTGTGCGTACGATGTCAGTGGGTTCACTACGAAATGATAATGAAATAACAAATAAGAGAAAGTTCATGATCATTTCAAAAGAGCACACCACACGTTGTAGAGCTGATAAATAAAGCAAAAGTTACCCATTGAAAAAAAAACAGAGCACAAAGTGTGTGAAACTATCAAGAGACACATCTGCTGAAGTGAAATATAGTTTGTATACTATTGTGAAACAGGACAACCAGCCTGTTTCATCTTTAAAACTGCACTATGTACGTTTTTGAGAAATGATTCAAACTCAGAATTTTCATCTTCACAATATAGAGGTAATAATACAGACTCAGAAATATTTGTTTTTTCGATAACTGAATAAACAAGCTGCTCTCAGAGGAAAATAAAGTCCAAGAACACTGTTTGAAGAACGGTGGCAGGGTCCGCCACATATAAAGAAAGTAAAACAGATTATTTCTTTATTAAACAGACACAGTTCAGTTAACATACACATATACACATATAACAATAACAAAGAGGAAACATTGTCAGGTGCCCAAACAAATAAAATTATATAAAATAAAATAAAATAAAATAAAAGATGTGCGGACGAGGACGGGATTAATACATTTGAAAAATATGTCTGGTATAAAGTCTGGTAATGAGTTTTGTTTTGAAGGTTTGGTTTGGAGTTGGAATGTACGGAAGAGGATTAGGGCCACATGTGAATTTTTTTATCAGAACATTTCATTTGAAGAATATGGATTTTATTAAAAATTACAAACACTGAATAAAAAAAAAAAAAACAGGCATTCTTTTCCAGAGTGCCATAAAAACATAATCTCCATTCAATGGCGCATTATTGCACGACATGTTCTGGTCCACACAGTAAAAACCAGTGAGAGTTTCTTTGCTGAACATGAATATCAGTCCGCGAGCGCAGGCACATCTCGATGTTTCGGTGACGTAGGCAGAGGACGACGTTTCCGTAGCAACTGGGGCCGGACCGTTAACCGCAGCGGCCGCTGTAACGGTACTGACGGAGCTCGTCGAGGAGCAGGGGGGACTGCCGTCGGTAACCGGAGACCACCTGTGTTGCGGGGCGTAGTGACACGGGGGCGACGCAGTATCGAGGCGGCGAGCCCGCAGTTCCGTGCGGAGATGCTGAATATGTGGAAAGTCAGAGAGCTGGTGGACAAAGCGTGAGTACCAGAGCGCAGGTGGAGCTGTTTGTACTAGCTTAACCGCTAAGTGGCTTCCGAGCTAGCCGGCTAGCTAGGCGGCTTTAGCCGGGCAGCATCAGCAGCTTTTATCGCTGACAGAGGAGAGGATACGGGCCGTGACGTCACGGCGATAGCCCCTCAGCTGGTAGCTCCGACTAGCTTTGGCTAGCTGCCAGGCTTCAACCGTGTGGCATAAACAGGAATGTGTGTTCTATGATGCCATCTCACGTTGAATTATTTCCACACTGGACCGCAGAGGCGAGAAAAAAATACGATATTACCAACTGGAAATTCATTTGTTTCCGATCCAGATCGAATGCTATCCAGTTAGCTAATTCCGCTAGCACTGCTAACCCAGGTCGACTCAGGGTGCTGTTTCTGTGAATGCTGCTGCAGAATCACGCCCTGTCCCACCCTGGTGATGCCCGCCACCTCCTCTGTGCATTCACTTTACACTATGTCCCAACTAGAAAGCTGGACACCAACGATAGCAAGCCAAAGCCGCTGGATAATTGTTTGTGGATGGTCAAGATCATGCAAATTAGCATCCAACCATGTCTCACAGTGTTGCACATTGCTACACCGGTCCAACGAGGCCCAAGCCCCCCTGGTCCCGGGCAGCAAGACAACAAAGCTTGTTAGCCAAACAGACCATACAGTAGTAGCTAATGCTGGTGCTGCAGCCTCCCACATTGTTTTGTCTGTCTGAACACTAGACAACGCATGCTTGTTTGTGCTGTGTGTCTTTGTGATTTCTATTGTTACAAGTGTAATGTGCAGTGGTTATTTTAGTGTAACCCAGAGGAGGGAGAACAACAGCTTCAACCAAATCACAAGAATAACTGTGCTGAGTAAAACCTGAAACCACAACAATCTGCACCGCTGCAAAAAGACTAATTCCTGACTTTAACAAGCAGATTTGACTGAGATAACTTACGTAAACCTGTTTCTTGGAAGAAGTTATTTAATTTAATGACTACTTAATGAAAACAACTTTTGATGTGGATGAGGTCTAGGTTTGTGGCAGCTACAACAGGAAACTATCATCACATGTTTCGTACTGCAACAATAACACAATTACATTAAGCGCATGAGAGATCATAGTAGGTTCAGTTCAAAGGTATCTCAAACAGACATCAAGCCTCATGTAAAGTTAAGGAACATATGTGAACTTCCTATATGTATAAGAATAATCATCTTGGCTGATAGTGACTACTGCATCGTGCTCCTCTTAAATGTTGCCTCTAAGCTCTCACAGTTTCTTGTAAGAATCGCTTGATACCTCATTTTTATTTTCATTATCAATACTACACCGTTGAATCTGCAATAACATTATATATAATAATCTCATTTCTGTGTCAGACTGTTAAAAAGTTGTTTGTGTAGTTGTATTTTTTTTTATCGAGTCCTTTATATAGATTATAGAGCTACAGATAGTTGCACAACCTGTTACATGGAATCATCCGCACAACATAAAAAAATTTGTTTAATTTGCACTCTCAAGTTGCACACAAGTTGCACTCTCTAAAAAGCCTCCATTGAATATAGAAGAAGTTGTTTTTGGTTGTGGTTTATTCTGTTTTATAGTTGTGTTGCTAATAAGTTTCAGTTCACTGTCACTCCTTTAGCATTTTAAGGTTTTACAACTGGAGGAAAGCTCATTTCGATTTTGTTTTTGAAATTTGACTGTCATATTTCAGATACATTTCAGTTGGGTTGACATGCTTGTTTACAGAAACAGTAAAGATGCCAAACCCAGTTTAGTCACTTTAGATCACTCTGTCCAGAACAACAGCTGAGCCATAATTGTGCCTTTACAAATTTGTGTTCAGCTTTGATTGATACTTCAAAAGTCGCCTTCTTCTAGGAAGTTATGTTTTCACCCGTGTCTGTTCACGGACAGATCCAGCATTTTTTATTCTCACCTTCTTGGATTTCTTGAACATTTCAACATTTGGTTAATTTGTTAATATTTGTTGATAAATGGATTTTGATTAAAAAATCTGGTGTATTTAGGTGGCTGGTCTCTATGAGTGAGTAAAGAAGGGGACTGTTGTGCCTTGGTGAAGGTATGCACTCTACTGAGTGCCTTTCTGTTATAACTACATGATTGTTACAGTGTTCAGGTAGAAGTTTCTCAGGGTAAACTGGACTGATTTATACAGAGGTTTGCACAGCCCTTTGACAAACATGAGGGGGAATAATCAGTAATACTAATCAGTAATAAACATATGGTACTGTTGACTTAACACCTCTCAGGAAGTTTTAATCAACATAAACATATGTTTCATGAAGGTAGACTTGTGGTGGATTTCGTGATTTCAAACAACACAATCAGGTGATTCCAGCTCGACAGCATCTCATTTAGTTAGTTTTGTGTTCTTCTTTTGTTGATATTTACTCACCTCTTTAAACTATCCAGTTTTTTTTCTGTGTTTTTGGTTAATTAATTGCTGGAGGGTTCAGCTCCCTGTGGGTTGTTATTGTGCACTTGCATTGGAAAGGTTAAATGCAGGCTTACAGTAAATACATACTGTGTGGGTGCTGTATTGGCTCAAAATGTACTGCACTTACTGTATCCACACAACACTAAAACCTTGGAAAAACACTAAAGAAAAACACACTGCACAGTTATAAGGAGAGTACAGTTTTGTACACTTGTGCTTTACAAAATGCATCTTTAATTTTAGGGCGATTGATGGAATCTTGCATATCTTTTTCTCTCTATACCTCTTTAAATATAGATAAGAGTGACAATACAGAAGAGGAGGTGTTTGTTTTTTGTATTTTGCAAGTCACATTTCTATTTTCCACATCTACATTTTCCATGCATGGTGAAAACAAATTCAAAGTAAGGACGCTCACATGAAAAAGTCATATTTTACTTTGACTGCCTGCTCACAGTTGGAGACTCTGCGTTCTCCAGTTGGCTCTGCCTTTTAAAGGACCAATTATACGACAAATGCGATAAGGAAGAAAGAGGAAGCTGATGGAATGAAGCTATGAAGGAGAGATGAGTGAAGAGACCAAAGTAAGAAGATAAGAAGAGAGAATATATCGAAGTAGCACAGACGGAGAGCTCAGCAGAGCTTTAGATGGAGTAATAGACACCAGCTCCCGTCAGCTGTTGGTTGTGCCTGACTGGGCATGATGAATACACTCTATTATTGATCTACCTCAACAGAGCTGGCAACGGCGGCCTCGCTTTTTCCTGCAGATTAAGAGTCACGCTATTATGGAGCTCTCGCTGTCTGTGTCTGTCTTATCTGCTGACAATAACAGTCAAAAGCGGCTCCTGTAATGTACAGATGCCTCTTACTCTCCGTTTGCTGCGAGGGTGGCAGAGCTCAGAGGAGAACGAGACAGAGAGGAAGGGAGTGAGAGCAACTGCTGAGGAATAGAGTGATGACAGGAGTGAAAACTGGTGAGGAGCAGGAGATGGAACAGAAGAAAAACTAATGTGAAGGAAGTAGGAATTTGAGGGAAAAGGGGTGAATGACAGGGTGAAGAGGCAGCAGGTAAGACAAGAGTCATGGCGGAGAGGAAGAGGTGTGATTCAGCTGGAGTGCTTTGATTGTGTTTTTTTAGGCAGGGGTCTGCAGAGCAAGCCGTGTCCATTCAGAGAGACACCAAACACACACAGGAAACAAACACAGCAGCAGGTGAGCCCACAAAAAACAAAGAGGGCAGGAAGCAGGAAGACGTTGCTCATGGGGAGGGTTGGCTGTGTTTACCTCTGCTGCACACACACACACACACACACACACACACATACACAGATGGATATACACACCCTGCTCAACTCACTGTGCTTGTGTGCGTGCACGTGAATGTCTGTCCTCTGAAGCGCGGTGGTCAGAACGGAGGCTTTTAGGAAGCTGTCATTCATTATTCAGTGAGCTGGAATTCTCCTTACTCGATTTTCATTGTGTGTTGTGTGTATGACACATACATGACTGTAGTTATTGTGTTAATCCTGTCCTCCACAGTTATTCTGAGTTTGAGTGTGGGCTGTTTGTAATGCCTCACTCATAAACACACAGTGTGTAGAGAGTGTGTGTAGAGGTGAGATATGATGATGGTGATGCTCTTGCTAGCCGGAGAGATTGTTTGTCATTTAGTAGTTGCCCCCGTGTTGAGCTGTGTAAATATGTGAATGTGTGGGTTTCAAATCGTGTTTTCGGTCTGCGTGACCTATTGAAATGTGATGAGAGAGTGTGAAGGGAATTATTTGCTGATTTCAACATTTGCTGCAAGACCGACTGACCAAAATTGTAATAACTAGAATAGCATTCAGAACTCTTAGATACCAGCTACCTAAATACACATGATTTTTTTTCACATCAATCCGTGCATTATTCCCTGGGAGATTAATGAAAATGTTAAAACAAACACCCTCTTGCAATGTTAAAGAAAGTGACTGGTTCTGTCCTTCTCTGGACCAAAAGTTAATGTGGTCTTTGGTGGTTTGTGTGTGTAATCTTGCTGACAAACAGACAGACCGACACAGGTGAAAACATAACCTCATAATAAGCATTGTGTTTACAGAAAGTCAGCAGAAAGATAAGAAGGAAAAGCCACCTACATGTTTGAAATATTGATGGAGAACAAAGATTTTAATGCACATAATTTATGTAGGAAATATTTGTTTCTATCAACAGCACTAATGTGGTGATGAACTACTCAGAGATCGAGTCCAAGGTGAGAGAGGCCACCAATGACGACCCCTGGGGACCCTCCGGACAGCTGATGGGAGAAATAGCCAAGTATGAGTAACACACACACACACACACACACACACACACACACACACACACATTAGACCTGATAATGCTTTTGGTTTACCGGTGTGGTTTCTCCAGCTTTATAATCTTTGTGACTGTGTTCATGTGTTTAGATCTACCTTCATGTATGAGCAGTTCCCAGAGGTGATGAACATGCTGTGGACCAGGATGCTGAAAGACAACAAGAAGAACTGGAGACGAGTCTACAAGGTAAGTGTGCCGGTGTTGTGTCTGTGCTGTGATCTCTGTTTGTGCCTGTATGAGTGAACAAGAGAGTGATGGACTAATGTTCTTGGTTACTTAATTCTGTATAGTGAAAAAATCAGAGCATCAACTATATTTTTTTCCTAGCCACATAATCATATGAGACTGATATACAAAGGTTATTAAGAGAGAAAAAGTGACTCGGGGCAGGGAAACTGTTTTTCACTTAACTACATCTGTCTAGAGTTGATCATGCCTCTAACTCCACCTCTTTTAATCTCTGTTTCGTTCTCCCTCTGCAGGCTTTACTGCTGCTGGCCTATCTGATCAGGAACGGGTCTGAAAGAGTCGTCACCAGCGCCAGAGAACACATCTACGACCTGCGATCTCTAGAAAACTACCACTTCATTGGTGAGTGTCTATATGAAAATAAGACACTTTTTTATTGGTTAAACTTCGACTCATCAGAAACTTTACTGATTAACTTAGATAGAAAACGGGATAATCTCTTGGCAGCATTGATACACGATGCTCGTAACTTTTAATGACTATTTGTCAAATTGAATTATCGTGCACAAGTAGAAATTTTTTCCTGAGTGTATTTCTTTAGAAAATATCCAAAACGTATTTCAACATACCTGTTAACACTCTAAGAACCATGAATATCTCTGCAAATTTCATGAGAAACCAGATGTTTGGCCGGGTCAGTTGCACTGCATCAAAAGTCATCTTGTCACCAAAATTATTATCAAACTCTCATAGCAGTCTGGCCAGTAGCCCTCCTGTTCTAATTTTCTCTGTGTGTGTCTGTGTGTGTCTGTGTCTGTGTGTCTGTGTGTGTGTGTGTGTGTGTGTGCTGTGTGTTGTGTGTGTTTCCTTCCAGATGAAAATGGTAAGGATCAGGGCATCAATGTGCGTCAGAAGGTGAAGGAGATGGTGGAGTTCGTCCAGGACGATGACAGACTGAGAGAGGAGAGGAAGAAGGCAAAGAAGAACAAAGATAAATACATTGGAGTCTCCTCTGACAGTATGGGAGGAGGAGGAGGAGGCGGAGGAGGGGGAGGAGGTGGAGGAGGAGGGAGCATTAAGAACTGTAAGTAATTCACTTCATGTCCTTCGACAGCTCAAGTCAGATGGGGATTAAAAAGATGATATAACTTCACCCATAGGATTTGAAATGTATTATAGAAAGAATATTGTGTAAAGCAAGTGTGAATTGCAAGTAAAGCAAAGTGAATTTAAAGTATTGGTTTAGTGATTAGCTCTAATTTGCAGCAGATCTAATCTTATTTTTTCTTTTAGTGTAATGTTTTTTGTAGTTTATTAATCATACATTTCTCTTTATCTCTCTTTGTCCTTTCCTGTCCAGCCGCTGAGTTGGATCGGAGTAAGTGGGATGAGGACTGGGATAAGAGCAGAGGAGCTTTCCCCTTCAGCGAGAAGCTCGGAGAGATCAGTGACAAAATCGGCAGCACAATCGACGACACGCTCAACAAGTTCAGAAAAAAGGAACGAGACGACTCACCCGACAGAATCAGGTGAACGTTGATTACATGCACATGCTTGTTTTAAAATAGAGAGTTGCCACATGCATCCTGGGTTGCACATTTTGTGGCTGATATTGAGAAAGCTAGTTGGTTTCCCTTTCTTTTCTTTTTTTACTTTGCATCATAAAACAGAAATAAAATGATTCTAAGAGTCACCTGCATGTTGCACATCACATACCTGTGTGTTCATGTGTTAAATAATCTTTGAACCATTGTGTCTTGGATTATCCAACATTATGTAACCAAAGACACACAGACGTACAAAAACTTCAAAGCAGGTTAATACAGTTAACAGCAAAATCTCCATGTCTTTCTTCTGGTTGCCATAGTGACAACGAGGAGGACCGAGTATCAAGAAACGGCAGGCAGGAAACCCTCGAGTTCAAAGATGAGGAAGAAACTGTCACAACGAAGAGCATTCAGATCACACAAGCAACAGAAACCACAACCACCACCACGCGGAAACGCAGCGGAGCAACAAACAGCAAGACTCTGGACCTGGGTGCTGCAGCTCACTACACCGGAGACAGGAGCCCGGAGGAGAAGGTACTCGCACAGACACTCTTCTCCAGATGTTACATACATTTTCAGCAGTATGCATCAAATCAAGATCTCTCTCTCTGCTCCTCTCTTAAGTCGTCAGTCAGGCAATCTTCCAGTAGCGGCCTCGCTGACCTGTTAGTGATTGATCCTTCACCCAATCAGAGCACTGCAGCAGGTAACTTCAGACCTTTTAGCAAGGAAAAATTGAAGGCCGTGGTGGTTGTTCTAGATTTTGTATAAATACATGTGTCTGTGTGTGTTCGTCCATCCAGGTGGAAGTTCAGACCTCATTGGTGGCTTTGCAGACTTCTCCTCGCCTGCGGCCTCTGCCAGCCTCCCGACCTCCACTGGTACACTCGTTATTGCTTTTCTTACCTCAGAGTGTTTTCACACCTGTAGTTCAGTTTATTTGGCCAGGGGGAAACAAGATACATTGCTGTGTTTTAGTCGTCCACACTAATTTTTTATGAACATAGAGGAGTGTACATGAAGTTATACAGACTGAAAGGGAAACCTATTGACTGGACAAATTGACAATATGTTCCAGATGATGACGGACAGATAGTAATAGATAAAAAAGACCTGAGTTTGTACAGCAGCATGCTGGAGGGTATCACTGTGGGATAACTGCTTCTGACTGGATTGATCGGTGCGGTTGTTTTGCTCCGCCAGGGTTCGATTGACTGTACTGACTAGGCAAATGCTTTAAACCAAGACCAAACAGGTTACATGCAAAAGCATCCTGTGCTGCTGGAATATACTGTCAATATTATCAGACCAGGTTGACCATAAATAAAAGAGCTAAGTTCTATGTACTGTTTTTAGTGTTTTTAGAAAATGTAGTACACGGTGAAGTAATAGAGGAGCGCCTGTCAAAATCAAAGATGAAAGTTACAATAATACCAAACATAATTACTGATCTCTTGTGTCAGCTGCTCCTTCATCCAATGGAAACGGAGAATTTGGAGACTGGAACACCTTCTCAGCCAACCCACCCACTTCGTCTGGCTCTGGTCCCTCCCAGCCCGTCACCGACCTGTTTGGCGGCGTGCAGTCACCCACAGCCTCCAATCCCGCCCCTGTCCCACCTTCCGCCGAGCTCTTTGACCTGATGGGAGGAGTTAATCATCAACTAACCAATCCACATGCAACACTGAGTGCCTCTCAGAGCTTGACTTTCTCTCTGGGAGGGGCGACGCCCACAATGCCTCTTTCTCGCTCTCAGCAGGTAGGACAGGTGCACATCACAGGGAAGCCACATTTTTCATGAAAGAAAATGGACAACATTATTAAATGGTCCATATTAATAGTGCAATGAAAATGTTTAAGGTTATGAAGCAAACATTCAGCATTGTTGCCAAATAAATCAAAATGTAGTAAATATGGATCCAACTTTTTATAATATATAAAATAATGATATTAAGCGATATAATCCAGTTTAAGTCTGTCAGTTGTTGTTGAATATACCATGGTACCATAGTCTATATGTCAGAAATTGCTCTTTGTGTATTTATGAAAGTATAAATGATTTATAATGTATTTCAGAGCTTGGGAGGAATGCCGACTCAGCAGGTTGGACAACAGCAGAAAGTTGGTGTTGGAGGTCAGGGGTCATTAGGTTCGACCTGGTCCGACCCCTCCGTCAACATCAGCCTGGACTTCCTGTCAGCAGGCCTCAACCCCACGAAGACACCGCCCACCCTCAACAACATCATCCAGCAACAAGGTATCATGTTCATCTGCTGTGTGCACACTGGAAGTGAATCATTACTGTGCAGGACGTCTGCAGGACTTGAAAATAACTAAAAACCACTTTAAAAAGGCTTTAATGGTATTAAAAAGGTCAAAGGTCATTCATGTCATTTAAAAGTCTTTAATATTCTTTCTAGCTGGCAGTAGGCAGTAACACCACTTTAAAAAAAAAAATGTTTATGTATATGTAAGCAAAAACTGTCTGGAAAATCCCTGATAATGTTATTAAAATATATGAACTTAAAATTAATCAGCTATTTTTTTTATTTGTTAACCTATCCTTTCATTTTTTGCTACTTGTCCAGGTCATGTATAATGATTAACAATTATATTAGGAATGTGGCATAAATGTCAATATATTCATGAATTTAAATAATTCTATAATATGGTAAATATTCTATGACATATTATCCCGACTAGTTTTCATTGGCATGTCTCGTATTTTGGCTGTATGACTGTGAAACTGATCTTAAATTGCATTCTATGTGGTATTAAAAAAAGTCTTTAAATGGCTCAGAGTTAACTTGATGAACCTTCAGCTCTTTGGTGAGACAGGTCACTGTGAGGAAAGTATTTTCAGATCTCAGAGATTATTTAAATTAGTCTGGTCATATTATAAAGCTTTACAACCCAAGTGTATTAACTGTCTCTGCGCACATGTGTTATTATTTTCAGGAGTACCTCCCGTCAACCTGCTGGCCCAGAACTTTGGAGGACTGAACCTCAGCTCCCCGCCCCACGTGACACCCATTAGACCACCAGCCAATCCCATGATGGCAGGCAATGCCATGACGATGGGCATGCCAGCCTCCCTGGCAGCAAATATGCCCCCTTCAATGACCACGGGTACCATGGGGATGGGGGGAATTCCTGCAAACCAAGGCATGATGGGAATGAACATGAGCATGAATATGGGCATGGCCACTCCAGTGATGATGGGTGGCATGGTTGGCATGGGAGTTCCAGGAGTGGGGATGGGCCTCACACACTCCATCAGCCCAGCCATGGTTCCACCCAAACAAGATGCCTTCGCTAATTTTGGCAGTTTTGGGAAATGAAGGAGTGAAAATATCTGTGTATGAGTGTGTGTGTGAGAGTGTGAGAGAGAGAGAGACAGAATGAGAGTGTGAGTATGCATGTCTGACATTATGAGAGTAGGAACCACTGAAGGACTGCTGTACTTGAAAACAACATTGCATGTTTCTCTTTCTGCTTCTGCACTCTTTGGCGAGTGGGCATCGGTGGTCGTTCACCATGACCTTGGAGGCAGAGGAGAGCGCCCACCGGTGCCCCTCGCCTCGAGGTAATTCGGTGTGTGAAATGATGTCACGCAGAGGACACCCTAAGAGCAGGGAAGGTGTCAGCCCACAGTCTCTAGTCATTACTTTCCTGTGGGGAAAGGATCCTCATCTTACCCTGTTTTATATGTGAGCTACAGTATAACCCCCTCAGTACAAAATTCACTGCAAAACATTTTTCGCTGTGACTCAAATCAAAGTGGCATTTCTGCCTTAATTCCGCATTGTAGCCTGAAACATCTTTTATAAAATTTTAACCAAACTCAACAACAAAATTTAAGCCATCACATTATTGCCATGGGGTATCTCCAATTCTTCCCTCGCTCCTCCTGCAACAGTTACAATATCTGGAGTATCTGGAGTCCTCCAGCAGGGGGCAGGATGGGTGTATCTGTGGAGATAACACTGAATGGTCGTACTTCTCCTTGAGCCATATTAGAGTGTAG
The DNA here is from genome assembly GCF_900880675.1 of Sparus aurata. NCBI lineage: Eukaryota > Metazoa > Chordata > Actinopteri > Spariformes > Sparidae > Sparus > Sparus aurata. The sequence goes on from NC_044199.1 coordinate 3,115,790, forward strand.
AACTGCATATTACACCCTCCCTCTTCTCCTTTTATCAGGCTTGTAGCAGTTCACATGAACTCAATGTGCATTAGGACAGATTGAGTGAAACCTTGAACTGCTCAGAACAAATGTACCTAAAATACTGTCGGGCTCTTTATATCACTATTAATTTTTTACTGTTTAAATGCATCTTGTCCTCTACTTTCCATTCTTCCACTCTTTCAGATTAATGCTAAATAAAAGGGTCAGTCAGTATTCCATTGAGAGCATTATCTAGTGATATTTTCTCTTTATTTCTGACCCACGTAGATCTATTCTGCTTCTGCATAAAAACACTGTTTATGGATGAAAGGTTCACAATACTGTCTTTATAAAGAGTATTTTCCAACTGGCTGTGAGAAAAGGTAAACAACAACATCACACTCCTCTAAATATCTTCAATGTTTAACGCTGAAGTTTTGGGACAACGCAACAATGTACTTTTAATTGCAAAGTATTATTTTGCCAGCAAACATTCTCACCATGCAGCTCACCTGGAGGTCTCTTGGTGGTCGGGGGTTGCAAATCTGTAGGTTTACTAGAAAATAACTACATGGATGAATTAACTTGGAGGATTTTATTTTCGTTAGCTGAGTTTAAATAATGATTTTCATGTCTAGCTGAGACCAATCTAAAGGGTTTTGGGGCGAAGTGTGAGATGCGTGAGAAAAGAGCGAGTGTGTGCGTGTGTGCGTGTGTGTGTGTGTGTGTGTGTGTGCGTGTGTGAGAGAGAGTGTGTGAGTGTGTGAGACTTTGTGTATGGGTCTAGTTTTCTCTGTTTGATGTGCAGACACAGCTAAGCAGAGCCTCTTGTCATTTTCTGGGGCACTGCACTCCAAATGACCAAATCTTTATTTTGTTACTCTCAGAAGGATGATTCCATAGCTATTAGTTTAATATTTTATTAGTTTACTTCTAAGGTTATGTTCATATGGGAGAGCTACTAATAACATAATTTAGTTGACGGGAATCATGTTTGTGTCTTTTTCAGTACAGCTCGTTTCATTTGATTGTACTCTATATTTTCTGTACTTCATTCAACATTAAATTAAATTATAACAATAGATGTTTGATTTCTTCCTTTTTTTCTTATAGATGTTTGTGTTACATTTGATCCTTTTTTTTCTGGAATTTGGAGGTTTTGGCAACATCAGACAAAGTTACAGTCTGTAATTAAAAATACATGATGAATCAATTATTGATTGATTCCAGAATCTTTTATACTGAAAGTTTAATTCAACAACTTTTAAACCAAATAAATAAAGAAATGTGATATTTTACTACAAGGGCTTCATACCTGGTTGTGCCTGTTGTACAACAAATATTCATATAGAAGGAGCAGTATTTTATAATATAAACAATTGTGTCTTTTTCCTCCTATTTGCTAACACAATCTAGCACTGGTTTGGAGTCACTGGGTCACACGACATGAATATATTGTCTTATAAAATCTTTTTACAAAATAAATACATAACACAACAGCAATCATAAGTGTACTAGATGAAAATTTAGATTGGCTAAAACATTAATTAATTGTCATGATATTTATGTTATTGCAAATAAGTTAAATGGGTCACAAAAAAAAAAGTCATGTCCCCTGAGGGATGGTATGAAAATTGAAATGGCCCTCGATAGGAAAAAGGTTCCACACCCATGTTGTAAACTATGGCGGCCCTCAGCGAGATGAGTTTATCAGAACTGGACAACATCGCTTCATCAAAAGAAGAGCGAAGAAACACTGAAGGCTTTTCTTTGAATCCTTCCGACTTGGTAAGAATTAGCAACTAGCTCTCCTACTGTTGATTTGATTGGTTGAAGTTTCAGACAGATGGTCCATCCAATCACCTTCCAGGTATTTTCTTAAAGCACCTTCCTTTTTCTAAACAGTTTCTACCGGAAACAAACATGTCAGTCCACAAAACTTGATGACAGGAAATCAGGATTCAGTTCAGGAAACCGTCGTCCAGCTCGTCCTCAGCAGCCGGTTCCTCTGCCCACACTTTCAGCTCCTGGCTTCTCTCGTTCTTGAGAAACCAACAGTGACCATCAGCACTCTGCAGATATATCAGCCATGTTTGATCCTCCTCGTGAAGTCCAGGTGAAAGAGGCTCGTTTTGTTCGTCTTGGTGATTCGTCCTTTCAACCGTCCGTCACCTGCAAGATGAGAAAGAAGAGCAGTGGTAGTTTCACATCTCTTTGTGCAGGTTTTGTCTGTATTTGTGTACGTTTTTAGTGAATTTGTGGAGGTTTGTAGAGATTTTGTGTGTCATTGTGGAGGTTTTGTGTATATTTATGGTTATTTTGTGTGTCATTGTGAAGTTTTGAGTGTGTTTGTGGAAGTTTTGAGTGTATTTGTGGAGGTTTTGTGTATATTTATGGATGTTTTTTGTAAATCTGTGACGTTTTGTGGAGTTTTTGTGTGTATTTTTGGTTATTTTGTGTGTCATTGTGAAGATTTTTAGTCTTTTTTGGGAGGTTTTGAGTGTATCTGTAAAAAGCATTTAACATGTGTATACACTGAGAGCCTCAACATTAGAACCAGTGACAGGTTCGTTTGTCTCACAGGCCATGCCTCCAGCTCAGTCTGAGTTGCAGGGCCCACCATGATACCCTGTACAATGCACTACTATCCCTTCCCATCATCTTACCAGTATCAACCGACTCTTTACTCCAGAAATATTCACAGAATTCCCAATTCAATGACATTTGCTTTGATGCATTCAATGGGGGCATTGTCTAATTGACTTGCTCTGTGCATATGTAAGGTTTTGCTATGGATACCCAAATGCCAGCAGCTCCACGGAGGAAGCGAAGAGTTACCAAAACACTCACCCACAGGGCGATGAGGGCGATGAGGGTGACGAGGCTGTGCTCACCAGGGAGCAAACATTTATATTTCAAACATGAAGTCCTTACTGCCTCTACCACAACATCAGAGAGCCTTGAGCAGCCTGACGTTCTCCCAACTGAGCAGTTTTCATCCAACTACGACGTGGCAAGGAAAAATGAAAAATGAAATTGATGTTGTCTGACTTTGACTCTAGGAGACGTTCAGTGCATGCAAGGCAACACTGGCATTTGATTAAATGTTCAAATAAAGAAAATATTCTTGAACTACAGAAACAAGTAAATTATTTCTTTGCCAATAATTGTGTCATTGTTGTCATGCAGTAGTTTTTCCAGTGTGGTAGATTATTACTTTTATGTAAAGGACTTCAGTTATTTTAGCACCACTGCACAACATACACACAGCAGGGAATGAACACACAGTAAATTAATATGAACAAAGTGGTTCTGAGTCCAACTTATCATCAACGCTACCCTGCACACTAACTGAACAAAGACAGAATGAAAAATCGGACCCAAACGCACCAATGAATGGTCGGCCAGACCTCTGTTAAAAAAACCACCATCCAATCAGAGGTCAGAGAGCACGGGCTGCGGAATGATCGACATCAGAGTTTAGCGAATAGGAAAAGAGGAAACCACTTAGGGGCGTTTCCAGGAAGAGAGTGCTTACATTTTCCTGTAATGGCGGACCAGGCAGAGAGCGAGACTATCGGGTTCAGCGAAAACAGGTCAGATAACAGCGGATAAGGTGTAGAAACAAGGTGCACGTTTGAGCACGAGTTGGCATTTTGTATTGAGTTTGTCGGCGTTGTTTTTCGGTGGAGAGCTTGTGATAAACAGCGGGTTTACTTGTGAATGTAGCCACGCTAGCTAACTAGCTTCTAGCTAACTAGCCTGTGTTGCCAAGCGGCTCGGCTGTGATCTCCGCTCGTGGCACGCGGTAAACACAGGTGGTCAGATCAAACACAGGCAGGTGATCTCCTCTTCCACAGGGCTGTCTTCTTCACCTGGACCCATGTGTGTGTTCACACACAGCTCTTGTCTCTAGTTTTCCGTGCATTAATGTTATTGCTACAACTGCTAGCTAGCTCAGCTATGCTACATTCATTAGTAGTCAGGGGAACCCAACTCCGTTCATCCCGTGTGATTTCTTCTGCCCATGTTTAAAATACACGAGGTGCAGAGACTGAATGTTTGAAATGATTAGTTACTAGAATATGTACCTTACACGACCAATAGATTCCACATTGAACATTTAGAATGTGGAATATTAAGCACTAAAGATCTGCATGATGTGCTGCTACACCCAGAGGCTCCGCTACAAACACATCATCACGTCACTGTTATTGCATCTTCAAGAACGTATTTCTGCAGCGATGTGGCAGACAACAGTACATACTCTGCACCTTCCTCTATAGAAAATATCTAACGTCAGCACAGTCTGTCTGGATCAGTGAGCACAGAACCACATAATGTTATTTTTGTTATATTGCGCCTTTATAACATCATGGAGGACAAGTTTGGTGAATGATATCTAAACTATGCTTCTTGAGAATTTCAGGTGAAAGAGACTTCATTAAACTTTGCTGTCATCATGCAGATACTGTTGTTGTGTCATTCAAGAACACAACTTGTGGTTAATGTGATGCGTCCTTTTTATTCAGTACTGTGATCACACTGTGGCATGTTTTTATTCATGAAGGTGGTCGTATCATACAGTTTAGCGCTGGTTGTAACATGATGTTGTTTATTTGTTTACCAGAATGGCGCAGCAGGCAGTGCGGTTCCGCGGCCCTGCGCCCGCCCCTGCACCCGCACCTGTGCCCGCCCAGACCCCGGTGTTACGGGGCCCACCTCCACTCCTTCGGCCACCGCCACCTCCTTTTGGGATGATGAGGGGACCCCCGCCACGACCCCCATTTGCACGGCCGCCTTTTGACCCCAACATGCCGCCCATCCCACCACCAGGAGGCATGCCACCACCCATGGGACCTCCGCATCTACAGGTGACTGTTTCCAAATCTCATATAAAGTTTTTCTTTATGTATCTGCAGGGCTGAACTATTTTAACTCTGCCTGCGGTGATATGCTACACAGCAATTATAGAGAGACGTACAAAGACGAAAATAAGTCTGTTGATGTATGAGCCATCTGTTCAAAAGAAGCAATCCACCAACCACTTTTCAACATGACTGCTCCTTAATGTGGCTGATACTGACTTTACATAATGCATGCTCTGTGTTAGCTTCTTCATGGTCGGGTCGAAAGGAAACGATATGAGACTGACTCCAGAGAGTGCAGCAGTTCTTAATTGTCATATTTATGTTTTAATCTTCATTCTGAGTAGGAGTGGGCAACATTTCTATAACCTACATGTCTTTTGGGAGAATAAACCTGCTTCATGTATGTTTATTAGTAAACTTATTGTGATGACTCGCCTGAACAACAAGAGAGAAAAATAAAAAGCGTGCAAATGTGGGAGAGTGATGTGGAGAGCTTTTACTTCTTGTCAATCTAATAAAAAACATGAACTCAATGATCCTCCGTCGTCCTTCAGCTTAAAACAGCGATAAACACCTGAGAGGAGGCAAACGATGCAGGAACTCTCAGTCACTGTCAGATGTGTTTCTCAGTCATCATTATCAAAGGAGTCTGGAATCTCTTCAAGGCTCAACTTATCTGTAATACTCGACAGGCTGGAACCTCCCACAGTAAAACATACCAAGTGTGAAGGAAACTCTTCACTCAACAGCACGTCAAAAAATCCTTTATATCCATACATGTCACCTCCATGGAGAGAGAGTTTATCGTGGACAGAGAAAGGAAGGGGAAACTAAAATAACTTGGATCAGGAAATAATTCAGCCTTAATCAGTGAAGCATGTGGAACCACTTACCTGTACACTCTGTCATGTATTGCAGTCGTTGCCCACAGCGTTTGTAATGTCACAGGAACAATGCTGGAACTGAAACTGTTTGTTGTTGTCTGATTGCTTCTAATGCAGGTAATCTACGGTCAGTATTAGTTACATACCTGGAGGGTGAATGTGCACAAGTGTGTGAATAACATCCAAAGAACAGGTTGAATCTCTTAGCAGAGATATGATCCTCTGTTTGTTTTTGATTCTTGCTGGCAGAGCATTCAAAGAAATTGACCTCAAAGACAGCTTTTGTCTTCTGACTTGAATAACAGCAGTTTTAACCTTTTAGATCAAGGCAGAAATCACAATCAATGAAGCGTATGACTAACACGCTTTTATAATCACTTTGGCTCCCCTCTTCCTCTTAATTGATTCTGAGATGCAGTGTGGGTCTCTTTTAAAAGATAAAATATTGATGCCCAAACTTGCTTATTAGAATTCAGAGGGTCCTGTGAGTCACTGGCTGCTGGCTAAATAGTTGACTGCTTATCTGACTGGCAAATCTTCTGGGGAGGAAGGACTGTTAATGGATCATTTATATTCCAAGCCTTGCTCTGTAGAGTCTGGAAATTGATTGCTGGGTCTTTTTATGTCTATCTTTTGCTGCAGAGACCTCCGTTCCTTCCCCCTCCCATGGGTAACCTGCCACCCCCTCCAGGAATGCTGTTTCCTCCCGGGATGCCCCCCATTCCTGCATCTGGAACCCCTGCACTCAACCCAACAGAGGAAATCTGGGTAGAGAACAAGACGGCAGAGGGAAAGGTAAGCTGGAAGGCGTAGTTGAGCACATAGCAGGGCTGCTATCCTGTTCTCCATTGTCACAATAATTAAACGGTTTGATATGATAACAGGGGTTGATGATAAATATCCCTTTGTTGTCGAGCTTTAAATTCTTTGTACCGTTTGTCCCTAAGTAACAAGTGTTGTCTGTTCTCCTTAGGCATATTACTACAACGCCAGGACCAGAGAGTCCTCGTGGAGTAAACCGGATGGCGTGAAGATCATCCAGCAGTCTGAACTCAACCCTCTACTTGTAGGCGGAGGTGCGGGGTCGGGGGGAAGTGCAGGGGTGACCTCGAGCAGCTCAAGCAGTGTAAACACTACAGCCAGCACGGCGGCAGGAGCTTCCCCGACTCAGGCCCCGTCCACAGCGCCCTCACGCACACTCAGCTCCAGTCCAGACTCCACCACCACCTCTTCCCCCTCTGTGTCCATTGCAGGTAACGACAAAGTCTTATATCAAACAAAAACATACACAAACACACACGAACTATCTTAAATCTAAAAGTCCTGTTATTTTGTCTTTTTGTCCCCATGAAGCCACTGTTGTAGCCGACCTAAACCCTGTCACAGTGACCTCAGCCGTTGCGGTGTCTCCAGTCACGGTAGTAACTGTTTCAACGGTGCCATCACCTGTTTCTGCGGTGCAGACCGTGCCTCTGCTGCCCGCGGGCCTGCCTCACAGCGTGGCCCAGCCCACCGCAACCATACCTGCCTTCCCCCCTGTCATGGTGCCACCCTTCAGGGTGCCCCTGCCAGGCATGCACATCCCTCTACCAGGTAACAACCTCACACGAAGAGCAAGATACCAGCAGCCCACAAGATGTAGCTGCCAGCTCTATGCTACTAAATAGTCCCTGATAGAGCAAAAATGTATGTATATATATTTTTTAGATTTTACAGATTTTGTATTCACACCCTAGAAATATATTAGTGTTTCCACTGCAGGTCGGTCGTTTAGTTGTTCAGCCCATGACGACTTCCTCAAATATCAACAACCTAAAGATATTCACTTTACTATCATAGAGGAGGAGAGAGACCAGAAAATTGATTATTAAAATAGTGGACGATTAATTTAATATTTGACAACTATCAATTAATCGCTGCAGCTGTTTTTATTGATTAATCTGCTGATTATTTTCATGATTAATTGTTTAATTCCACATGTTTGAAAATGCTAATCGCTATTTTTCAGACCCAAAGTGACATCACACGCTTTTGTTGCACTCCTTATGTACAATCATAAAACCAGCAAATGTTTATATTTTTGCTTAAAAAATTACCTCAAATGAGCTATCCTTAATCTAATTAGTTGGCAATTAATTTGCGTTGATTGAGTCTCCCAGATGTTAAATTACTCTGATGCTAAAATGTTTCTTATCTGTTTAAGTGTTAAGTGTTAAGTTGTGAAAACTCATATTTAGTTTATAGAGTCCAACTTGAGCTGCTGTTTACTTTGTGGCACTCACCAACAGGTTAGACATGTAAATGTCACAAGTAGCAACTTGCCACTAAATATCTCCTGCGTGTGGAAAGCTATTAAATTCAGTCAGCACAGATCTGCTACACACACTACAAGTCGTGAGTGCAGTGTCTTAAATTTAAATGTTAATGCTACTGTTAGTCGTCTGTGTTTGCTTTCAGGGTTTTTCTATGTTGCTTTTCTCCCCTGTCATCTTATTTAATCCCTTCTTCTTTCTCTACGTCCCTTTTGACTTAAATAGATTGAAAAAGCATTCAGGTAGTTCAGTTTCTCAGTTTGTTTTGTTCTTTGTGGATGCTAGGTCTGGATTAGGACTGATGGTTATTAATCTGACAAATATCAGACCGAGAGCTTCATGATTGATGTTGAGATTTGTGGTTTTTCAACATTTTGCTTTCACTCTTTGTATTATTTTATAATTGTTAATCCAGTAATGGCCTCTCAATAGATCCTAATCTGTAAACCCAAAGTACACTGTGCTCATTCTTCTATAACATCTATAAAAACACATTACAGGCACATAAACACAATCCCTGTAAATTTAGGCGTGTGTTGGTCTGAGTGGGGCCACACACAAACACACACACACACACTTAAAGGGATATTCCGGTGTAAGTTTAATCCATGGTCTAAATCACCGTGAAACTGTGTTAGACTCCCTCTCGAGAGATCAAGTTAGCAGACCGCTAATTTACGGAGTTTTATCAACCTCAGAAACGACCGCACGACAACAATACACTGCAGTAAATGGATCCAAATATAAACCGCCACCAAAAAGCCACAAATAATGCTCAGAACAGCACCAAACTTCAGCAACAGTACAAATAGGGTCTCAGCACATAGTCCGGGGCATCTAACCTCCGCTAGCCTAGCTGGATTTCTACTGAAAGCTGACTAAATTTACCACTCTTCTGCAGCAGCTTCCTGTTGACGGGAAGTCCCGACGAGTCGATTTAGGAGTGCGGTTAGAAACGCTCAATTCCGTTCTTTTCCCTGTCCGCTCTCGATAATAACTGTTATAAACTGGCAGGTAAGACACATATGAACTTTGATTGCTTTTCCATGGAGTCATAATCATACATTTTCATCCATGAGCCGCGGAACTCTACTGCACTCGGTAATCGACTCGTCGGGACTTCCCGTCAACAGGAAGCTGCTGCAGAAGAGTGGTAAATTTAGTCAGCTTTTCAGTAGAAATCCAGCTAAGCTAGCGGAGGTTAGATGCCCCGGACTATGTGCTGAGACCCTATTTGTACTGTTGCTGAAGTTTGGTGCTGTTCTGAGCATTATTTGTGGCTTTTTGGTGGCGGTTTATATTTGGATCCATTTACTGCAGTGTATTGTTGTCGTGCGGTCGTTTCTGAGGTTGATAAAACTCCGTAAATTAGCGGTCTGCTAACTTGATCTCTCGAGAGGGAGTCTAACACACCGTGAAACTGTGGATTAAACTTACACCGGAATATCCCTTTAAACAACACTTAAACACCATGGTAGTTGATGTCTAGTGTCCTCCTGTGTTCAACCAGATGCTTGCTTGTCCGTTGTTCTTGCAGGTGTAGCAATGATGCAGATAGTAGGTGCACCCTGTGTAAAGGCAGGCCCCAGCGCCAACGGTAAACACCCAGCCGCTCGTCTCTCAGACCCACAGTAGATGGCATGGTAGTGAATGATGTCCACATGAGTCATATGTGATATATGGGAACCCTCAAACAGTGGCATGGTGGTGAATGCTGTGAACATGATCCATCCGGTGTACAGTAGTGAAATTATTTCCATTCCAACAGACAGAAGCAGAACATGCATCTTGATTTTTATTAACTCATTTCGGGTTATACTTACAGACTTAACATGTTCAGTTTATTGTTTTTATGAAACATTATTTCATCACCAGCACACTTTTAAGATGTTTTGAAAGACAACTTGTCTAAGTCAAGATAAAAGAATCCGTCGTGCAAACATTAGTGTTCATTTTTCACGTGTGTGTTGTCCTCAGGAACAGTCAGGTAAGGTAATTGTTTGCTCTGGTTTAATGAGAGGACTCTTGATAAATCAGCATCTTAATTGTCAGGTCGGCTGTGTTGTTGGTGTTAGGGTCAGTCATTTTGGTGGTCAGTGAGTGTAAACACGTTGAGATGGTCACATTTCTTTTACGACACTTCCTCTTCCGCTAGCTGCTGTTGCCCTGTAGAGATTCAGTAGTATAGCATGTAGGGCTACACGTTGTGGTCATGTGGTTGTCTTCTTTTGTGGCATGGTTGTGTGTGTGTGTGTGTGTGTGTGTGTGTGGTCACTGCTTTGTTTGTTTGTGTATGTGGCCTGTGGTTGTTGTCAGTCAGCCATGTTTCTCGAAGGCTTGATAATAATCTTTTTTTATTCACTCACTCATCTAATAATCCACTCTTATAGATGACTAGGCAGGTGCTTTCAGGGACAGTGGTTTTCTTCTGCCTGTGGAGCTCTCTGGTTTTGCTAACACCTGTTTTTCATTACAAGTACCCGGGGAATCATATTTCACAAATTCATTATATAACCTAATGCCTTTTCTAATGTGTAGGCAACTACATCTACTGTTGGACAGAGAGATGACTCAGCCAATCATGGTCTGTCCCTTCTCCTCTCTGACTAATGACAGGCATGATTCCTGGAATGGGTCCGCCTTTAGTTTCCATGATGCACCCACAGCTGGCTCTCTCGGCAGCTCCAGCCTCCATGGCCGGATCGTTGCAGCTTCCCGAGTGGTCAGAGTACAAAACAGCTGATGGGAAAACATACTACTACAACAATCGAACACTGGAGTCCACCTGGGAGAAACCACAGGCCCTGGTGGAGAAAGGTAGGCACTACTTTCCTAGACCTAGGTTTCCAGTCGCACTAATCACAACAGCTTCACCCACTTTGATTTTCTTCAAATCAGCAACACTCGTTTGTCAGAAAAGATGCAATTTCAAAAACACAAGAACACTTGGCTGTACTTGTTTCTCATGGATCATGATAAACACACAATAAGTTGATAGTGGTGAATTTTCATTAACCAGATAATCGTGAATGGAGATAATCATTGATATTCTCACTACATGACTTGATAAAGCCGTCTAGCTCACAGACGTACAGTCTTATAGAGGTTTACTGATTTATTTGGAATTGCCTAAACCTGCCACCAGACGTATACTCGTTTATATCCCCCACAAAACAAGCTAGATTGGATTTGTGTGTAAATGTTACGAATTCTAAATTAAAAACAGGGAAATTGCTGTGTGTTTGAGTATGTTTACTTTATTTATTTATCCTTTATTAGTGCAGGAGTACCTTATGATTGACGATTCAGTTTGTATTTGAAAGTTTTAAGAATATTTAGATGATTATTGGGATAATATCATGCGTTGCAATTACATTAGTGTCAGTTTAATTTGATTTTCATATTGTCTCACGCCTACTCGCAGGTTTGACTGACAATGAAGCCATTGCTGAAAATATGACGCCTCCTTTTATTGAGCTACATTTGGCCACTTGCAGTTACTTCACAGTGTGTGTTTGTGTGCTACTTTTTACTCCTCCGTCCTCAGAAAAAGAAGCAGAGAAGATCAAAGAGCGTCTGGCTCAGGAGGAGGCCGAGGCCATGGAGATGGAGGATGAGGAGAACAAAGCAGAAAACGCTAATAATGACAAGGAGGTATGTGAAGAGTCCAGTTACCAGGCTGAACACAGAAAAACTATTGGTGTAACTAACTAAAACATTTTTGAAATTTGATGATGTGTTGCTATGACCATAATAAAGTATCCTATTGTGTTAGAAATAATATAACCCTTTTACAACAGGCTAACATTGCCAGCATGTGTAGTATAGTATATAACGAAAGACGCACATTTTAGCAATTAAACCATCGAAAAATGAAAGAATAAAGATGATTAGATGTAGCTGAACAGTATGAATGTAATAGTAATGGAGAGAACTGTCTGTTTTGTTGATGAAGGAGCCTAAAGAAGAAGAAATGACTGAGGAGGAAAAAGCTGCTCAGAAAGCGAGGCCTATAGCCACCAACCCGATCCCCGGCACGCCGTGGTACGCACATCACATCACATCACATCACATCACATCACAGCCAACACCTTCTCCTTTTCACTTATCTGCATTAATGTATTTCATTCTCTTCTGTTTTCTCCATCACTGTACGTGCCTGCATGATCATCTATCACTTTCTATCAGGTGTGTGGTTTGGACGGGTGATGATCGCGTGTTCTTCTACAACCCAACAACGAGGCTGTCCATGTGGGACCGGCCCGAGGAGCTGGTCGGTCGAGCTGATGTTGACAAACACATCCAGGAGCCGCCGCACAAGAGAGGCATGGAGGACAGCAAGAAGACAGGTGCAGACAAACACGTGTGCTCGCCCTGTGATTATGATAGTGAACATTTGATTATCGTGAATGATGGAATTTAATCTTTTTGCTTTGTTGGTAACATTTCATTAGAAGCAACTACGTGTTACAGTAACAGAACAAGTGGCCTTTCAATTGTTGCTGTGTGTGTAGTATTAATTTTGTTTTTTGTGATCAGCTATCAATAAGGAGGAGCCAGAATTAGCTATTGCTACTGAAGAGAATCAGGATGAGGAGCCAACCAAAGCCAAAAAGAGAAAGTAAGTCATGAGAGTTTCTCTGTACTCATTAGAACAGTACTGCAGGAGTCTCCTTCTCCCACTGAAATTGTATCGTCAGTCTTCCTAAACGCCCTTTTTTTGTGGTTTCTTCTTTGTGGTTCCTCCCTCACAGGAAGGAAGATGTGAAGGAGCCAGACTCAGAAAAGGAAGCAGCAATGGAGGCAGAGCTCAGAGCTGCCAGAGAACGAGCTGTAGTGCCGCTAGAGGCCCGGATGACCCAGTTCAGAGAAATGCTGCTAGAGCGAGGGGTAACAGACTTTATACTGATGTTACAACATATTTTTAACACAAAGGTTCTCCGTCTTATGTTTGAGGAGATCCCATCACAGGCTGTCTGTCTAATGTCAGTGTTCTCTGTCACACGTGTAGGTGTCTGCGTTCTCCACTTGGGACAAAGAGCTTCACAAGATTGTGTTTGACCCACGTTACCTTCTGCTCAACCCAAAAGAGAGGAAACAGGTTCAGTTCTCTCTATTCCCTCACCGTTACTCCTTATTACTTTCAAGCTGTACATGTGCCTTTTTTTTTTTATCCGTCAGTCATAGTTTTATGCTTACGTCCTCTTCAGGTTTTTGATCAGTATGTGAAGACGCGAGCAGAGGAAGAGAGAAAGGAGAAGAAGAACAAGCTGATGCAGGCCAAAGACGAGTTCAGGAGAATGATGGAGGATGCAAAGCTCGGGCCCAGGTAAAGGAACAGGCCAAGTATTTCTTATTATTTATCACAAGAAGGATTTGGTTGTTGTTGTTGTGCTGAAGATGTAATTGTCTGAGTAACTTCTAACTGCAGTGTTTGTGTATTATTTTCTTTACAGAACAACGTTTAGTGAGTTTGCAGTGAAGCACGGCCGAGACCCGCGGTTCAAGACCATAGAGAAGATGAAGGACAGGGAGGCTATCTTCATAGAATTCATCACCGCAATGAGGAAAAGAGAGAAAGAGGACTCCAAGTCCAGAGGAGAGAAGGTATCAGTCGCACTCAAGTATCAATATAGAGTATCTCTACAACTATATGGTGTTTTTTTAGGCTAAAGAACATGATTGACAATTTGCACAGGTCCTGCAATCTTGCTGGTTGCTGGTTGGAATGGTGTTCACACAGATTTCTCATACATTTGGATGTGTGTGTGTTTTGCTCCCAGGTGAAGCAAGACTTCTTTGATCTCCTGAGCGAGCAGCACATAGAGGGAGGCCAGCGGTGGAGCAAAGTGAAGGAGAGGTTAGAGACTGACCAACGATACAAGGCTGTGGAGAGCTCCGCGCTCAGAGAGGAACTTTTCAAACAGTACATGGAGAAACAAGCCAAGGTATGGATGATGGGTTCGGTGTGTATGTGCCACAGACATCTGAACATGTGGGTATAAATTAGATAACAAGTAAGAGATTGAATCAGCCACTAATTTGACACCTGCCCAATCAATCTTTATTCTCTTCATGATCTTAAGTGTTTGTTTTGTGAGCGTGGGAGAAAAACTCTGTGCCACTCTGCCAAGATGGGATTCTAAAAATACTTTATGTAATTTAAATAGAAAAGGCAGTTTGTATTATATTCAAGGATTAGACAACAATGTATTCTATGCAATGTTTTTAATTGCCATATAAGCAATACATTCCAACTGCACAAATCAAACTCAAACTTCCTTCAAGCCTCACAGAAGAGTTTGAGAGTATGTGATCGATAAACAGACTATCTATGGGAGATTTCTTGATCTGGAAGTCATGTATATTATGTAATGACTCTTAATTTTGACATCAAATAAAGCTTTCACTGTGTGTCATCTTTCGCAGAACGTGGACATTGATAAGGAGCGGGAGATGGAGCGGCAGGCTCGCATCGAGGCCAGTCTCCGGGAGAGGGAGCGGGAGGTTCAGAAGGCCCGATCAGAACAGACCAAAGAGATCGACCGAGAAAGGGAGCAGCACAAGAGGGAGGAGGCCATTCAGCATTTCAAAGCTCTCATGTCTGATATGGTGAGATGCATTGCAGCTTTTTTACTGAATTCTTATTCTTATATCACAAGCGATTGATTCTGGCTGTAGTTGTCTCTTTCTTCTGAGCCTCTGCAGTTGAATATTACAGCTCCAACTGTGACTGCAGGGATGATAATAATACGAGTAAATAGCGCTGTTATAAATGTGACTTTTTGACAGAAACCTTAATCCCCTGTAGCATTAAATGATACTTAAATTTCCTCTTCAACTAAAGTGTTTGCTGTTTATTCGTTGCTCAGGTACGGTCTTCAGATGCCACGTGGTCAGACACGCGTCGTAACCTGAGGAAGGACCATCGCTGGGAGTCTGCGTCGCTGCTGGAGAGAGAGGAGAAGGAGAAGCTGTTTAACGAACACGTAGAAGCACTGGCCAAGAAGAAGAAAGAGCATTTCAGGCAGCTACTGGACGAGACCAGCATGGTAATAATGTAGTAGATTTTTAGATTTTTAATGTCATGTCTGTTAACGTGTTTTATTAATACATTTTTGATTGACTTGCTTCAACTTGATCTGATTCATTTTAAAAGATTATTGACTGATTTTCTTGTTCATGTTGTAGATCACTCTGACAACAACATGGAAGGAGGTGAAGAAGGTTATCAAGGAGGACCCTCGCTGTATTAAGTTCTCTTCTAGTGACAGAGTAAGACTTTTAACCTCTCTCGTGTGTTGCTTGTTTCTATAATTATAAAATGTTAAGAGTACAGACACTTTCTGAAACAGTCGAGAAAGACTCCTGGCTTAAAGCTTGTTTGTTCTCTGACCTGAGCGAGGGTAGTTGAAGAAGGCTTAGTAAAGTTTCATGTGAAACGCACTTTATCCATTTGATCAGAGTTGTGGTGTGTGATGTGTTGATCTGTTTGCAGAAGAGACAGCGGGAGTTTGAAGACTACATCAAAGACAAGTACATCACAGCCAAAGCTGACTTCAGAACCCTGCTGAAGGAGACAAAGTTCATCACATACAGGTCTGTTCACTCACAAAAACACACAAAACACACACTGTGTTCCTGTACCTACAGAGATTCGACCCTGTTATATAACGTAAATATCTACGTATAACTCCACTTTTCATAGTCCACAATTTTCACACTAGTTTAGATACAGTTAGTTTATTTTTCTACTATATTAAACAGATTGTAAGACAAACTATCCAGATGTCTGGGGAAATTTGTCCTTATTTTCTTTCTTTTCTTGTCTTAATAACTTTGGTACATGATTGGAAAATTCTTAGATATTTGTAGACGTGCTGCAAACTGTCATTTGACATTTGGCCTGCCATCAAACTGCTAATTGTAGACTATATACATATTTAGTTTAAAAAGAGTCATAACTGACAAAGAAAAACAACTAAACTTTACATTTAAGGCTTGAAAAATGAGTATAAGGAACATTCTATATGGTTTTCTCTCTATCCACTTACAGAGTAAAGGACTAATCTTTTCATCTCTCCATTTGACAAACATCTTGTCACCTTTGTCACTTCTCAGTTGTTGTATTTAAAAAAAATAATAATTTTAACCTCTGAGTCAAATTAAGGTGGCTGTGAAAGTCTGACAGAAGAGAATAGTATCAAAAAGAGACGATGCACAGTAGAGTATACTTTCCTACCGTCCTTTTTGCGGGCATCTTCTGATTTTCCCACGTCCTCCTCTCCCCCAGGTCGCGAAAACTCATCCAGGAGTCAGAGCAGCATCTCAAAGATGTGGAGAAGATCCTTCAGAACGACAAGCGGTACCTTGTTCTGGAGTGCGTCCCCGAGGAGCGCAGGAAGCTCATCATGTTCTACATCGAAGACCTAGACCGCCGTGGCCCCCCACCTCCTCCCACGGCCTCTGAGCCCACCCGACGCTCTACCAAGTGACCAATCACATCATCCACTCGGCCGGTGCCCTACTCCTCCTCGCCCTCCCTATGGCCAGAGCATGACCTCCCCCAACGCCCCCTGATCCCCGCCCTCCAGGCCCACAGATGGCCTCGCAGTGTTATTACTGGGGGTGCTGTTGCTTAGAGATGTACCATAGAGATGAACGGTTAAGGTCTCTGTGTTATGTCGCCTCTTAGCCCTGAAATAGCCCTGCGTTTAAGGCAACAGCAGGGAACAGAGGTTACCTGATATAAAGGTGAACCTTGACCCCTCACCTCTGACTGACCACATTTAGAGGGAGAGGGATAGTGATAAGGCTGCTGCCCCGAGCGGCCACAGAGGTGTAAGATAGCTGATGTAAATGAAGTTGAGTGTGTGTGTGTGAGAATGCGTCTGTGTGTGTGGGCGTGTGTGTGTGCATAAGTGAGTGTGAGTGTGTGTGCATGTGTCTGAGGCGTCCTTTAGCCTTACTGCTCCACTGTGCCAGTCATTGTTTCAGCGGCTCAGTGTGAATGTTAGTTTCTGCTCGGTGATTTAACTCCGATGTCGCAGCAGTTTCTCTGTTGAATGAAATAAAAGCAACTTCCACTGTTTTTCAATATGTCGTCCTGTCCTTCTTTTTATAAAATAACATCACACACACTATGTAAAGATTACTGGAGGAAACACTGATCCAGTTCAACTATTTATATTAAGATTATCAATATGAAGTGGTTCTCATGTTTTATTCGAGGATTCAATCTTGGTAAAGGTGAAAGTTATACATTGGAATAGGACTGTATGTATCAGAAGTACAAGTAAAAGTGAATTATACGTGTATTTAGACATACATATTTGCAATATATTAAGAGTCAACTGCTTAGAACATCCAGCATTCAGCATGTTTCTGATAATCAGAATCTGTTATTTTTATCCAGTTTTAGAAATTTATTAATTTAAACATGAGCTACATTGGCTTTGATACAACATACAATCTGCAGGAAACTAGACTAAATTGCACTACAAATACTACAAATCCACACAGTAAATAACATATTGTATATAAAGTTAAATATATATTTATAATAGACCGGACCTCTGAACACTTGACACTTTACTTATTTAATTTTTTATACCATTCTTTTGTTCTTCTTGTTGAATGTTTGTTACGTTGTGTTTTAGTTTATGTTCATGTTTCAACTAAATTGAGAGCGAAGGAAAAAAACAAGTCAAATTCCTTGTATGTGTTCACATACTTGGCCAATAAAGCTTACACCATTCTGATTCTGATTCTTAACTAGAGACTAAAGTTATCAAATTAATATAGTGAGTAAAAGTACAATATTTGCAGAGTAAAAATAGAGAGTAGCACAAAACGGGAATACAAGTAATGTTCAAATACCTCTAAATTGTACTTTTAAATCGTTTAAACTACTTAAAATATGGTAAACATGAAAAGTGAAAGGTGAAAGGCTATGCGTCTGATTGACTTAACCTGATCTGCCCTAACCAATCATCACTCCTCATGCAAGCAGTACTAGCCAATCAGAGGCAGAGGAGGGCGGGTCAAACTTTTACATTAATGATTGGTTGAAACGTAAAGGTCTCTGACGTCATGGGATGTTGCCGGACGTGGAGCGTTCATTGGTGAATCGATCTGCATCATCATGATCGAACTGTCTTTTGTGCAGCATCCCGAACCGAACCCGATCAGAACGCGAACCAGAGTGAACAGACATGTGATTGACCTCGCTGTGACCTCAGAGTCCGCGTGAACGAGAGACAAAGAGAGGACATTACGTCAGCTTTAACTGTCAACTGTCGCTGCACGCGCCCGACACCTGTCCTCCCCGGTTAGCGCTGCTCTGTCGCCGCTATGGGCGGCTCTCTCCTCCCGATGCTCGTCGTCGTGCTGTCCGCCCGGTCGGCTGTCGGCGAACCGGCAGAATCCGCTCATGTCGACGGAGCCCCGCCTTCTAAAATAGGCAAGAAAAGAGTTAAAACATCAGAGCTGCCGTTAAGTTTAGCTAACGTTAGCCTGCATGGAGAGGCTCAAGCTAACGTCAGTTTGAATGAGAGATGATGACGTTAGTTAAGCTAGCTAATTGTGTAGCATTGTGTGTTAATGAAAATACATTTATAAGCAAATTCCTATAAAGTTAGTGACGTTAGATACATATATTTCTGTGGGAGGCAATATTTTGTTAGCTCTATTAGCTACATATTGTAAGCTAGCTAAGTTGGATATGATGCTTTTTATCTTTTCCTTTTTATTAGACTTTACAAATGATGCCATGTCATATTTATCCAAATAGGGTATCTAGGTTATGAAGCCAAGATAATAAGGTGTTTTGGAGTGTTTTACAAGGCTGTGAGTGTTAATGATGGTCTGTCTTTAAACACAATATAGATAACAACAGGTCTGCAGTAACAGTTTCTTCTACAGCTCCGTGATACTGTTGTGTTATCTTCTATACCAAAGTTTATATTATCCAAAAGTGGCATCAGGAGGATTACATGAAACATTTATACCCTCACCAACCCAGGACATAAAACTCAAGATAAGAGAAGTTAAATATTCACAGTCTGTTGATGAGGAGACTCCAATGATTCTGTATTGAAGGGGGCTGTAGATCTAAATCCTGCAATATAAAAGGCCGGTGGTGAAAATACTCCAAAACTCAGCAGCTCTGCCTACACAATTGTTTTACATCTGCATTCCTCTTTCCAGTTGGATGAATGATGAGTGGCTTCTGAAAGCTGCAAAAATACAATTAATACTATTACTTTTGAATCCACGCACATGTTAACCATTTGTAGTGAGGCCATGTCTTTAAACACCCAGAAGCCACACATTAATATATGTTTTATTATCATTTCACATCCAAACCGCACTCTGATTTCACTTTTTGGTTTCTGGTTCTCTGTGCTCCAGCGGTGGTCGGGGCGGGGATAGGAGGCAGCGCCACGGCCCATTTCTTGCGGCAGCACTTTGGGCCCGAGGTCCAGGTGGATGTGTTTGAGAAGGGGGAGGTTGGAGGTCGTCTCGCCACCGTCACCGTCAATCACCATGACTACGAGTCCGGAGGTTCCATCATTCACTCCCTCAACCTCCACATGCAGGAGTTTGTCAAAGTGCTGGGTTGGTTTAAACACACACACACACACACACACACATACATATGATTATTGTGCATTTTAGATAGATATTAAAGCTCAGACAGTTTCAGAGAGTATTTTTATATTTTTATTTAAAAATGTGCTGATCTTTAGTCTTTGATTTCTACAGTAAATGAACTGTATAAGTGTTACATCATTACTGTTGGAGACATTTATTAAACATCCTTAATATGAAATTCCTCCTTATGTGTATGTGTGTGAATGTTTGTCCTCTGTGTTGCGTGTGTGTCCACCCCTCAAGGTCTGAAGTATCGTCGCAGCGTGGCGGGTAAGACGGCTGTGTTTAACGGCGAGGAGGTGATTCTGGAGGAGACCGACTGGTATTTGCTGGACCTGTTCCGGCTGTGGTGGCGCTATGGCATCAGCTTCATACGCCTGCAGATGTGGGTGGAGGAAATCATGGAGAAATTCATGAGGTAAGCCAGAAATCTGAATGCCCAGTTTGTTGTTTAGTCTCATGTCAGCTGCCTGGCATGCTAGATTATTGACAGGATGTTGCTTTGATGAAGCCGAACACTGATTCATGCTCCTGAGTCAGCCTTTGTGGTAGATGTCTGACTCTGTGTTAGCGCGTGGAGGTGCCCCACGTCTACCTGTGCCTCTGGTCTGCTTCATACTTTCTCCCACATGTGTTTGTCGTCAGTAGTGTTACTTTATAGTATTTTACTGCACCGTGTCAGATTATAGCTTCAAACTAATCAGGTCACGGCAGAGAATGTCATTGTTTGGGGGTTTTTTTTAGTCATTTTTCATTTTATTTTGTAGGTTCTCTCTTCATTTGTTGTTGTTGTTCACATGTTTTTCTGTACCTTACCTTTCTTTGTCTTTTTCCTGCCCTTTTTTCCTGTCCACCTGTGTTTTTAGTTGTTCATTACGTCCTTGTGTTTTTCCTTCACTCATAGTTGGTCCTTCTCCCGGTACTGTGCTGGATTGTGTCGTTTGTTCTCTGTTCCTGTGTGGTTACCAGCCTTTTGTTTTGTGGATCTCAGCTTTATTTTAATAAAGCTCGCCTTTTTTTTTTTAACAACTGCAGCTGCAACTTTCATGTGGGTCCTTTTTACCTCAAACATAACAGAGAAACGACACAATTACAAACAGAAAAGAGTAAAAACAACATACAAAGTTATACAAAGAAAAGAACACACAGTACACACTGTACAAAAGCATGTCATGTCATGTCAATATCGGTGAAGGAAGCAAGGAGCTGGAGCTATTTGTTATTTGGGAATGCCTGCAACCATAATCTCTGCACAACCTCCACAGACAATATACATACAATACAGACAATCGCCCGACATTTTGAAGTGCTGCTGTAATGAAACATCAGCTGTCTTCATCTTCAGCAACAAAATGATACAAAAATAAGATTTTATCTGACCAACACATCTTTTCACGAATCTATCGCTGCAATCATGTTTTTGTTTTTGCTTGAAACTTAAACCATGCTCAGATTTGCACTCTACACCTCTGCAGTAGCCGTCACTGAACCTCTATTTCCTCCCGCAGGAAGTGATTTATCTCTGTTTCACTTTGTCCTTCTTGTTTTCTCTCTAAGTCAACAACAGTGAGCCTGCACATCCCTCCTGCAGTCTCTCTGTCTGTTTTGTTTTGCACAAACAATATCTAAAAAGTTTGACATTAAAACTTTCAGATGGGATGACTAAAGGAGATTTATAGTGAGCATCAATGTATAAATCTGTCTGCATTCTACAACAGTAATTGATAATGAACCATTTTTGTGTGTTTTTATGTGTGTATGATATAGGATCTATAAGTACCAGGCTCACGGCTACGCCTTCAGCTCGGTGGAAGAGCTTCTGGACTCTCTGGGAGGGAGTGGCTTCATCAACATGACCCGCAGGCCGCTATCTGATTCGCTGTTGGAGCTGGGTGTGTCGCAGCGCTTCATTGATGAGGTCATCGCGCCTGTCATGAGGGTCAACTACGGACAGAACGTCAGCATCCCTGCCTTTGTAGGTCAGATGAGTGTGAGCAGAAGAGGAGACAGCGAGGGCGCAATGAAGAGGAAAGAGACATTAGAAATTAGGGCCATTTGAGAGGCGAGCGGCCACGTCTGTGCCAATGTAGGTCGTAAGAGAGGAAGGAAAAGAAAAGAGATGCAGGAAGGGAGGAATGGGGAGTCGAGAATAGAAGGGAGGAAAGCAAGGTGAGAGGAGGGGGTGGCCTGTGGGAGCGAGAGAACAGAAAAGTGCGTGGGCAGCTGATAATTGGTTTATAGCACTTGGCTCTGATGTGAGAATGTGTGTGTGTTCATGTGTGTGTCTTGCAGGCGCTGTGTCTTTAGCAGGTGCCCAGAACAACCTGTGGGCGGTGGAAGGCGGCAACAAGCTGGTGTGTTCTGGCCTGCTGAAGATGGCCAACGCTAACCTGCTGCAAGCACAAGTCAGCTCCGTCTCCCCGGTTTACTCAGGTACTTAGCAACGTATGGATTCTTGCCTCTAAACTGTCATGTGCGTGAATTACAGTGGCTTAGAGTGGATATTAAAAATCCATGTTTCATATGTACTTGATGGATCTGTCTCTCCTTGCATGCTCCTACCGTCATTTACTATCTGTAGAACAGATTTTCTTCTTCTTTTGTCCTGCCATTGATATGCAGTCTATCATTCCAGTGCATTAACACTTGCCTGTTGGCAGGAACATCTTGAGACATGAGAAATGTGCTGGATGTTTCCGGATGATACATGCCAGTATATACCAGTGGACTGATAAAGATTAATTTTGTGTCTGAATCATGTCGTAAAGTGTTGATTTTGTGTATTTTCCCTGACAGCTGAGGCGCCCCAGTATCAGCTGAGCTACACCACAGAAGCCGGGACTGGGTCAGAGCTATATGACATTGTCGTGTTGGCGACACCGCTCCAGGAAAGTGTCAAGTCTGAAGTGCAGTTCCAAGGTTTCACCCCTCCCTTTGACCAGCTCACAGGGACCTATCACAGCACTGTAGCAACCATCGTCCATGGTTACCTCAACACCTCTTTCTTTGGATTCCCGGATCCCCGCCTGTTCCCCTTCGCCAGCGTCTTGACGACTGAGACGCCCGATGTGTTCTTCAACAGCGTAGCGAGCGTTTGTCCCGTCAACATCTCGGCTGGCTTCCGGCGTAAGCAGCCACAAGAGGCCGGAGTCTATAAAGTGTTCTCATCACAACCTCTGGAAAAGGCTCAACTTAAAACACTCTTCAGGTCAGTCACTTCCTGTCCGTCTGTTATTGTTATTAGTGCACAATTCTTCTGTTTTGTTAAATAAGACAGCAAAATCGTGTGGATTCTTGACCCCACTCTAGCTGATAAAACTTCCTTTAGTCGAGAATATGTCTGATAAAAAGTTGCAGATGTACTGGACGCGTAAAAAGAGGACAAAACTCACTAAATGGGTGAAAATGATGGATACTACTGCAACAGGCTCCGGGGACTTTTCCCTGCTTTTTCCTTTTCTCCTCTCATGCACTGATTTGCTCAGCTGAACAACCAATGAGAGTGATTTCTCTCTTTAGTTTAGTGTGTAGCATTCTAACATTGGCTCATTAGCTCAGAACACGATGGCTGATGGGAATGTCTGTGGTTTTTGAGGCATTCGGTCAGAAACAAAATTATTGCTCCAAGGCAATTTTGGTGATGACGCCAGATGGAAAGTAAAAATCAGCAACATTGTTTCTGAAAAGAGTAAAACAAGTGTCCTCGTTTACGCTTCCTCTCGATCTCAGGTCATACTACTCAGTGCAGGTGACGGAGTGGCAGGCCTACCCCTCTTACGGCAGCACCCTAGGACTGCCACCTGTGGAGCTCCACCCCAATCTTTACTACCTCAACGGCATCGAGTTGGCCGGCAGCGCCATGGAGATGAGCTCAGTGGCCGCCAAGAACATTGCCCTGCTGGCTTACCACCGCTGGAACAGGCAGACGGACATGGTGGACCAGAGAGACCTGATGCACAGGATCAAGACTGAACTATGACCTGGCCACGACACGCTTCAGCAAAGTTACTCCCAGGCGTCTATATGTAGGGAAGCAGAGAGAGGGCTTCTGGGTAATTGTAGCTCTTATGTGCACACATCTAAAGTCTTCGAGTAAATCTCATGCTGGAATTAGGGTACTAAACTTTATGACTTGTGAGAAGGCTCCAGTATATTTGAAAACGCATCCAAAACAGTATAATATAATGATAAATTACAAAGCATACATTGTCAAACTGAAAAACAAATATGTATCAAAGTCAAACTCGAGTCTTAAACTCTAAAGCGCTTCTGTCCACACGCCAGTTTGATTTTGCTGACTGCTTCGTTTTCTGTTCCAGCGACTTTATAGATATATTGAACATTTTGCAGTATTGGTTGATGATTGATTGCTAATGCTAATTAGTGGATTCCTGTAAAACAGTTCAGCTGCAGGCAGCCAAGAAAACAAGCAGAGAAACAGAGAGAACAGCAGCGAGTATTTTATCTCAGTAGAACGTGAATTCACTGGGGGTTTTTTTAGCTGCTGTTGGTGTGAATGAACATCAGTTATTATGAGTGCCAGTCTAAGATCACCTGTACGCGTCCGTGTAAATAAATGATCCTGCAAAGAAGTCAAGAAACACTTGAGAACCAGGAATGAGAGCATGACGAGACAGTGGAAATGCTCCAACAGCTGTGAGATATCATACAATCAGTGCAGTTACTCTGCCTTCAGGCACATACACCAGCACCCAGTCATATAATAAAAAACAACTGCAGCACTGCTATTACCATCTGTACATTTTAAAGACTGTTAATGGACTCGCTGTTGGCGTGAACTGTACCGAGGAGATCTCATTTGTAAATTAAAATCATTATTCAGTGACTCATGCTAGCGGCCACTGGTGCTATGCTCTGTTGCCCCTTTCATCAGACTGTTTCATTATCTCTCCCCTTCCTGCTGCTTTTGTTGCATAATCCAGCGGAAAGAATTTTTTTCGGGGAATGGAGCCAACAAGCTTTCACACTGGACCAAATAAAAGCAGAGGACAGATCCATGAAGCTGCTGCTGCTGCTGCTGCTGCTGCTGCTGCTGCTGCTGCTGCTGGTGATGACACTTGTGTAGATTCTGCATTTTTAATAAGCACTGTAGTCTTTAAAAAAAAAAAAACACACACACGGAGAGTTGGATTCGGACAGAAATGGCAAGTGCTAAAAGAGATGTGATGACGTGCTGTGATGAAACCCCTGACTGTTGATTATCCTCATTAGACTTTTAGAATGTCTTGTTTTATTCAGCACTGGATTTTTGCATTCAAAAAAACTTTATTTAACTGTTGTCAAATGAAAACCTTGTGTCTCCAAAGGGCTTCAGTTGATGGATAATGTGATTGTGTCATGTGAGAAAAGGACACAACCCTTTAATCTGATGAAATTGTCTCAATGGAGGTAAAATTAGGGCTGTTTACCTTTCTTTTTTTTTTAATTCAAGGTTTTTAGCAGCAGCTTCTGTGTAGAGCAGTCGATCAGTTCTATGAGCTGGACATTTATAATATTCTGTAAAACAAAAAAGTGATTTAATGGTCCATTTACTCGCTTTTTCATACTTTCAGTCGTCTTTTCTGGCCGGATTTGACTCTGTTGACATTATTTCACCCATGGCACCTCGTGGGCTTGAGTCATCAGAGTAGGCATAAAGGTTAAGCATGATGAAAACGGTGCAATGCGGTTGAAAGTTCTGGAAAAGCCTGGAAGTGCACCCTGAGCAGAGAACCTTTTTCAAAGTTCATGTTCGACTTCTGAAATCAAAATTCTGAAAGTAGACATTGAGTTAAAATACCGCGTGACTGGCAACATGTAACCACCGTCGCTGTACAGGCATAATACAGCGTGTGTCGACATATATCATCTGCCTGATAAACACAATAATGCAGCTGTTTATAATGCATGATGTCCAATATCCTGACTGTTACTACAATAAAAGCTTTGGATGGTTTGCCATGAATTTTTATTTTTGAAAAGGCGGAAAGAGTCGGTCAGTCGGCCTCTGAGTTACCCCGGGTATTCAGGCTTTATTTCCTGTTTATCAATAATTTCACAGAAGAAAATGTTCTGCCTCTGAGCACCGGAGAAAATGTATTTTCTTGCCTGATTTCGTTCTGCTGGTGTTCATTCATGGGAAGTTCAATTTTCTTTGACGGTAGTGGGATGAAAAGGGAAGGTTATGAAGTAATATGTCACAAACGGGACCACTAATGTTGGTGGTTGACTTCCCAAAAACTTCTGCCACAGTTCTTCCGCTGGATGATTTAAAAATTCTTGGTTTGCAGATGTATGAATCAATTTCATGCAGTCGAACTGACAACAAGCTGTAGCTTTGTCACTGTGATTGTTCCAGTTACGAAATCCACAATCACTCTGAAGCCTTTTCATGTCCGCGGTGTTCACTGGACTCCCACCTCATCAGATTTAATGATTTAAATGATGTGAAATATTTCCTGGGGACTTTCCCTGGAAAGCCTTTTTTATAATCAGGATTGTAAAACTTTCAGGGCAGTGACTTTAATCAGGAGTCCTGCAACACAGCACATCCTCTCCAGTCTGTTTACTACGATGCATAATGGGCCCTGTGTCTTCGCCTTCTTGGAACACAATCACAGTGCTGATAATGGAATAAAGAGGGCTCAAACATGTGACTCAGTTTGAGGCAACATGGGTCGTGTATGCTACTACAGTTACACGAGGCAAACTGTAAAAAATCAAGGGGAACTTTGGGGAGATTTTAGGCCTTTTTCACAAATCAGGCTTAATGAATTACCTGGATAACCCAATAAACTGCCTCCTGAAAGAAGATAATAGAACATCAGAACCAAGACAACATTTAAAAGAGATTTTTTACTCAGTTTACCTGTCACAAGGTGTTAGAATAGATCAAGTCTTCTGTGGTTAGAATCTGAGAATACAGCCGTGATGATATCTGATAAAAAAATCTAAATTCAAAGGCACGTTTACTGGCTTCCAGAGCTTTCAGAGCTTTCAGAGCTCTCAACATTCATCTCACGGTCTTTATTCAGTGAATGGACAAGACTCCAGATCAAGTTGTCCAATCATATCTATGATCAAAGCCAGGTTACTGAATGAAGACCATGTGAAGTGGGTGAAAGCTTATCTTGGTGCATAAACTGTCCCCAAAGGTGCAAAGTAGGATATATTTAGAGGTTCACGATGCAAACTGTGTTCAGTGAGTTCATGAGATGTGGGTGTTTACAGGACAGAGAGCGTCTGATGAAAAAATCTAATGATTGTAGAAATGTAGTGCTGTTGAAGCATGACTCAGCACAGAGTGTAAACATCAAGATATCTCAGTTTTTTTTTTTTTATTTCTGAGGTCTCTGGTTATTTATAGAAGAGCAGAACTAAATCACCAGAGTTTCACAGAACTGACAGTTTTTGCACCATCACTCCAAATGTCACATAAATAATAATAAAGAATGAAAACTAAGCAATATCTGGAGAAAACCAGAAGGAAGTTCTGATAAGGGCGGGCCGTACCACAAAATTTGATTTTGTTCTGATACAGAGTAAAACACGGCCCGTGGCCGCTGATATCAATACTGATATCTGTTCTTTTTCACTCTCCAAAGCAGGAAATGTATCATGGATAGATAGAAATATGTCTTTAAATATGATGATGAATGCATTATTAAGTAGCTGCTTCTGAGGATTAAACCCAAGATGATTTTAAATGGTGAATGTATGAGAACCAAAGAGGTGATTAAGAAAAGACCACCAAAGGAAACTGATAGATGTAGATGTAAATTAAAGTAATGTAAGACAGGGTTTCATAACAACATGGAAGTTCATAAACTCCTTAAAGCTACATATATTACAGAACATATACTGTGTGTACCTATTTATATACAACTGTACATAAACACATGGTGCATGTTACAGTCGTGGAGTTCATGTGAAGTAAAAGTCACGTTTGACCGTCTGTCACAGGATGGATGAAACATTTTTGTGGCACTTGTGTTTATACTTTGTTAAACTGACTTTATTACAAGTCAAATGAAACAGAAAAGCATTGTGTGTCAGCAACGAGACTCCGGAGGACGAACACAAATCACATCATTGTTAGTTCTCTGCATGAAAGTCACTTTGGAAAATGATTTTTTTAGTAATCAAACTATTAAATGTAAGAACCTCAAGATGCTCTGGGGATGCAAATTCACCAGAAGTCTCATTTCACTAGAGGCACACACACACACACGCATGTACGCACACACACACACACACACACACACACACACACACTTCATATTTCAGTCCATTCTCTTCTATCTGATCCTCTTCCTTCCTCTCCAGCCTGGCAGAGCTTCTCTGCAGGCTGTTTGATGTGTGTGCTGTGATCTGCGTCCTCAAACACTGAGATAGACGCTGCAGAGGCCTGCAGGACTGCTGTGTGTGAGACAGACAGACAGACAGGCAGACAGACAGACAGACAGACAGACAGACTCTCAGCTGCAGGATGGAGGTCATAGGTCACTGTGAAAGTTGCATCTTATGATGTTATTTTGTTCTCAGCTGAGGCTGTTCTGGCCTGAAACAAGGCAGCATTCAGCCTCAGGACTCTGTTAACCGTCCAACTATTTCTCTTGAGTAATACTGAAACTGAAAGCGTGAAGACGTCTCCCTCTTTCTTGTTGACTTTCTTTTCTCTAGAAGCCTAAACTCAGACCACAACTATACTTCTCCAATAGTTTATGTATTTTATGTTATTTTGTTTGCTGTCTGTCTCGTCTTGTATTGTCACACTTGATAATCATCAGAACTGGAGTCTTAGTTTCTCTTTCCAGTGAAGGGGGGGTGGGAGCTGCCTGGAACAGCTGCTTTGACGCCACTCTGGAGAATTTGGACTGAGCTCAATGGAGACTTTTACTATGTAGGTCAATTTGTGGGAATCAGGCCGTTGATTGCTCTTAACTTATCTTTTCACAGTTTTCCACTGCTGGAGCTGTGTGGTTCTGTGCAACCAATGAATGAAGCCGTTGATGTTGTCGAATGTTTACCGTTATATATTTATGAACGTCCTCACAAAGTTTGCTAAAACAAGTGGGGATATGTTCTTCTTTACTCGGTGTATTCAGGATTAAAATCATGTAGAGTGAAGCAAGTTTTGGTTTCTATAAACATTCCTGAGGTCCACTTAAACTGTCAGCTCTAAATCTGGGCTTTAAAGGTCCACTTAAGATGGATGGTGAGCCTTATTCATAACTTGTCAAATACTGGAGCTTTGTGTCGACAGCCGGGCCAGCCACCAACCCAAAGCATCTAAAGCGAGTTAGTCTGAATAAATTAACTATCTTAATTGGACCTTTAAACATCACAGTTTCTTGTGGCTTTCTAATAAATAACATACATAACTTATTTTCAACCTCTTACTATTTTTTTGCTTGCCTTTGTTTTTATTGTCTCAAAACACTTTGCTACTGTCTTTGGTGTCTGAAAGGTGCTAAATAAGTAAATTTGTCTCTTTGGTTCCTGTTCAGATTTAATTATTTAGTTTAGAGGATCAGGGAATCACTTTTAGTTCAAGTTAGGGTTAGAAGATGTGATAGTAAAAATGTTGCATTTCAAAATAAAATGTAAAACAAAAAGGTGTATGTATGGAATAATAATAAAAAAATGCATTCATACCTACATAAATGGAAATTACATTTACATAAAACATAACTTAATAATAACTCAATAAAATATCAAAAATGACAATTTGAGGGAAGCTTAATAAATAAATAAATAAATAACAGCAGCTCATAAAATTTTATGCCTGGCACAGTGGAAATTATTTATTTGTTTGGCATTTATACCAACATAAATCATTTACAGAAGAAATAACAAAATAGTCAACTTAAAATGAAAATTACAAACTTTTGGGGGAATATTAATAAATAAATAAATATTTAAATAATTAAATAACTAAATAACAGCAGCTCATAAAATTGTATTCCTGGCAAAGTAGAAAGTATCTTTTAATGCATTTATACCAACATAAATGTTAATTAAATCTACAGAAGATGTAATAAAACAGTAAACTTAAAATGAAAATTACAAACTTTTGGGGGAATAATAAATAAATCAATACATAAATAACAGCAGCTCATAATATTCTATTCCTGGCAAAATGGAAAGCGTTTTTAATGCATTTATACCAACATACATGTTAATTAAATCTACAGCAGACATAACAAAACAGTAAACTTAATAAGAAAATTACAAACTTTGTGATCTCTGTTTCCTAAAGTAGATATCTGGTATTTGTAAAAGCTCTAATTATGTGATTATAAAGCAGGTCCCTGCTGTAACATGCAGAAAGTTTATTAAGAAAAATTGCTTTATTTTACTAAATGTTTTCATCAGTCTCGAGCTCTGCTCCTATTGGCCCAGGGGCGCACCACGTGGTCGGGCAGTCACGCGCTTTCCAGGAACCCGTCAGGAAGAAGAAAAACAAAACAAACCCGAGAGAGCTGTAACAGCGTGTGGACTCCATTGAAAAGGGGGCCTTATTATCTCCACCAGAGGAACATACACGAGGTCCGACACGAAGCAAGACGTATGCGTGGGTGTCCTACAAGTGAGTAGGAGTGTTATTGATCCGTTTGGGGGGAAGTTTGCTGGAAGCGGATCGCTGTTTGGCCGCGGCGGAGGATTAGCTTTGAAGCTAACGGCAGGTCGGTTGTTGTTGTGTATCGAGCTTCAGCTGGGATGAGGAAGGGGGCGGACGGAGGCCATACTGACTGTGAGCTGCGGGTGGAAAGGAAGCAAGACTCGCTAGTTCCGTGTTAAAACCACCACAGTTCTGGAGCCAGGGACTCGACCCAACACGTCCGCGTGTGCGTGCGGAGCAGTTTGTCGAGCTCGTGCAGGAAGTAGTCCACGAGCTGAAATGTAGCTATGTAACGCTTCACAGTCAAATGTCACTCAGCGCGGATACACCTGTCCAAAAATAACGTCCCGCTGAGTTTCATGACTGAGTCCTCGCTCAGGTAATCGGCCGGCCTCTCTGTCCGTGTGGTTACACGTCTAACTCGGGCTCAGGGTGGTTAAAAACTGCACTTATGTAAGAAGATTGACGTGCACTTTACTTTTAAACTATCCGAGTCATGCTGCACTTCTTTACCGTACACTTACACGTTATTTAACTGTGTGGATAAAGCAGAAAAGTATTAATGACAGCATCGACATGTGTTGTGTTGAGAAAAAGGACTGTGTGCCAGTGAAATGCCCGACAGTGACTTTTTGCAGGCAGCCCGAGCTGTCAGCAGGTACACGCCCCCCAACACACAACACACGGTGCTGCTGCTGCTGCTGCTGGAACAAGATCGACATAGCCAGAATTTTCCACGCGATGTGAGTTAAATAACACACCCGAACCATGCCTGTGTTTGGACCGAGGAGGTATCTTCAGTATCGATTTGTTTGGGATGATAGATTAGTTTTAATTTACACCCTAAACAACCAGCAGTGTAGTTAATCAGCTGATAAACGTTTGATTTTGTGTCTTTTCTTGTGTATGAATGCTAGCAGACGTCACGCGTTGACGTGCGGTACGTCGTTGTGTTCAGATGTTGTGTTTGGTTGTAGATTGTGTCTAAAACATCTTTTAAATAAAGCTATCTAGGCCACGGGCATGTAGGCCTCCAACTTGTTTATCTTCTGCCTCAGCCTAGATTGAAACGGGCTGTTTATTATGAAGCAGCTCGCGGGGCTGACAGTCGCGGCGGCCAATCGGACACGCACGGAGGCGGGACGTCACCTCCGCTCGGCCAATCGGGAAGAGGGATTACGTGGGTGTTGGCACAGAGTGTTAGATTGAGGTTTTATTTTGCTTTGCTGAGGAGCTGTGATGAGTGCAGAGACTGTGGACATACTGGTGACATTTATGGCTTTATTGGTGCTTATAATAGGTCAGTTGTAATTTGTACCTGCATGTAAGATGGTGCTGATGATGATGTTGAGATGTAGGTTTATGTGTTTTAATCAGAAACAAGTGAATCCATCACAAAGAGATGGAGAGCTCTAACAGATGTGATGTTTTTTAAAAGACTGAGTTTTAATTCGTTTGTGTTTTCAGTTTTTGCTACTATCTCATGCTTGTCGTGTCGTGTGTGTGTTTTCCACTTGATTTGTGGTTGTTTTTATAATTTATAATATATAACCTTTATATATGGGAGACTGCTAAGATCATTGTTATTCCATCAGCAGCTGCAGTGTCGTATTACTAGATCTGTTCATCTATTACTATCTCACTGAAGATAAACATTTGTGTTCTGTACATGCATGTGCTGGCACAACATATGTCAAGTCATCAGATGCATCAAGTTCAGCATATTATTTACAATGAGTCTTTCTTATTATCATATCTAATTAGGGGCCACGTGTGTTTGCAGCAGAGCATCCCACAAGTTTTCTGTACACTGTTGACAATCTAACATGTTGAATAATGTTCAAAATAACCTGATCACAAACTCGGGCTGAGGTTCTTTTCTGAAATGGTTCTAATTCTCATGAACGATTTAATTTAAACTGCTCAAATGATTTCAGACGAGGCTCTCGTAGTGTATTGATGTGAGATCACGATGATCTTTTCGTATTTTAGATTTGTTGTTTTTTTGCTTCCAGAGTAAATCTTGCTAACCTGAGTCATGACGGCTTTGTCACCATCAAAGCGCTCTTGTTTCTTTAGCCGACGTTTTGAAGAGTCATGGCAGCGAAAGCACAGGTGGAGCTACGTTAAGAACAATAGTGATGAATCCGCTCCAGAAATTATTGCAGTGCAGCCCGGTGATTAACAGTGGTATTAGTTACGCCTGTTACTGAATAAGGGATATTCAACTTTAGTTTCATTTCATGTTTTTTCCTCTGCTGCGGTTCTGTGTGTCTCCCAGTTCTGGACCCTCTGGCTTACAGTAAACTTCCTGTAGGCATGTAGTTGTGTTACACAGTAACTGTGGACAAGAGCTAGATATTTAGATAAAAAAGAACATAGTGTGCCTATCCAGTGTGACAAATACTTGTCGGTTGTTCCTCAGTAGTAGATAGCATGTGGATACTTGTGTGTCTGAGCTGTAGAATGGAGGTAATCAATGAGCCGGAACACTTCCAAGTCAGACAAGAACATTACAAACCTGTCAAATTTGTTGAACATGGATTGTTTAAATGTACAGCTGAAGGAAAAGTAACACGGCAGCAATGAATTTGCGATCTTCAGAACAGTTTATAGTGCAGCACTGTGGCACAAGAGCTGCTCCGTGAACTGAAGAAAGAATTTGTACTTGAAGTGCGTCTTGTTGACTGACTGGGCCGGTTGCTTTAACCATGACCTCTAACCATCCACCCATTCTGTGATATCTATTGTCATCTCTTTAATTAATCTTATCTATCGAGTGGGGCTGAGTGATATGACTGAAATCATGGTATGAATATGAACATTTTATCTGATATTGTTTATATGACAGCGTGGTACACAAAGTCGCATATAAAATGCTCAAGTTGATGTTCAGTCCAATGAGCCGTTTCTTCTGTCGTGTTTCACAGAAGGATAAACATGAGTAACACATTTTGTATGTACGATGGATAATTTGATATTTTATTTGTAAAGTCAAGGAATACAATGAGATAACGTGTTCATGTATCACAATACAAGTTGATACGAGTTGAGTCAGCACTATTGCCCCACTGTCACTAGAGTTGGAACCAACGCGATCCAATATCAATATCGAGAGACAACATTTTGTAGCATAAATAAATAGATAACGGTTCTGTAAATATATCCAGTAATTCACATATTGTTTTTTCTCCCAGAATTCTTTGCGTCAGATGCTGGACGATTAATCTGCCGTAAAGTAACATGAAACAGTCGGCAGCTGTGTGAGCTCGTAACGTTGCGTTCCTCTGAAAGTGTAAAAGCTGCTGGTGACCTCATAATTTGGCTAATTTGGTGGTTTTTGACAGATTGCAAACCAACTTTAAAGATACTTACTGTATCAAGTAGGGGTGTTCCAACAAGGGTACCTCACGATTCGATTCGATTTCGATTATAGGAGCTTCGATTTTTCGATTCTTCGATTATAACGATTGTCGATTCGATTCGATTATTGGTGCCACGATTCTTCGATTATTGTGATTTTTAATGCTTTTTTTCCATACAAGATTCATTTTGTCTTCATCTGTGGCTACATTTGTAAATAAATAGCCTTTCAATTAACACAGTTCCTCTAAAACTACACTAATTAAGTAAATAACAAGGTTTTTTGAACATTTGACTTGTATTTTTCAAAGACACAAAATATTTTATTTTATGACTATGTAAACATTTGTACTTTGACCTACTTAACTTGGACCAGAGAGAGCCCCCTCTATTGGCGGAAAACACTGAAAACAGCAAATCGTGTTGGTCTTTTCAGTTGTATCGTTTGCTTTCTCATGAAATCCAAAGTGCTCCCACACGGTTGCAGTGAACCCCGGTGGCGAGAGAATCGGCCGCTCTTTGGGGGCTGCTAAAGCTGTTGCCATTTTGCAAAGAAACTAACGTTACTGCTCCGTTTGTTGTGGTCCCACTCACTAAACAGTCCAGGCGGCGCGCGCGCTAAGGTTCCGGTTACGTGTTTTTTGTTCCGGTCTTGCAGCAAAGCATCAATGTTAATTAATCGATGCCAAATCGTCACGTGACGCATCGCGATGCATCGCCACATCGATGACTTGCACCCACCTCTAGTATCAAGTCAGGAACAGTTTGCCGTCATATATCGGCTCTATTTAATTTCATTATCAGCCGATAACCAATTATATAAATTTACTAATATCGGGCTGATAATTTATTTGGGCTTGTTTACGTCATGCATCCGTCACTGTATTGTATTTGCAGATAAACAAATTCTGGTATCTCTGTGCACTGTCACCTGCCTGCCTAGATTAACCAATGAAAATAATCCATATAATTGAATCATTAATAGAACTGTTAGCGAGCAGCACCCGCTGTACCACACTGTACCCATGTTTACGACTTTGTGGATTAATGACCTTCGCTGGTGTTTGAACAGATGCTCTCACATGTCCTTTTCAGAAAACTGTCTGGCATCTCCTGCTTGTTATCTGTGTAGGAATCAGCCGCTGACTGGTATCAGTAGGTAGCTCATTCCAAATAAGACACTGCTGATTGGCCTACTTGGATCACGTCCAATGTTGTGAGGCGGAGAATGTGAGCTGTTTGCATGATAGTGAAGCTCTGAGTCGAGTGCAGCACAGTCACAACTCAGCTCTGCAGATCTCCCCCATCTGATTGTGCATGAAGATTCAGCGATAACAGAGTGAGGTTTCCAAGCATGTGTCTTCATTAGGCTATACGTTGCGTGGTAGAGCCCAATCTAATCTCTTAAAATGCTCACTGGCATACGACCCCAAACTCCCAAATTATTAATAATATAAAACTTCATGTTTTACGTTTGTCAGCTGTAATTAGCGGAGTTTGACTTGATAAATGTTATTTATAAATTATAAAATATATGAAGCTTGCATTCATTATTCCTTCGACCATTTGACAAATTAATTAATCCACTAATGTAAGCATGGATAAACACTCTGTCAGATAATACTGCGACCACATTTTTTAATGATCAGAAAAGACGGAGCTGTTGTCGTTTCGAGTTCACGCTGAGCTCATCGTAGACGGACGTGTATGTGTGCACAGGACATCGACACAGGAAACCAAACGTTCGTAGACGGAGTGCATCGGGACCCCACATGTCAAAGTTAGTTATCAAGCAACAAAAGCACATCTTGCAAATTGTGCAAGAAGATATTTAATATATCCAACCTGTGAGCTGCAGCAGACGAGAGTGATGCAGCCACAGTGAATCATAACAGCATAATCAAAAGTCAATCACATTACTGAGAGTGAGGGGAGTGTTTTGTTACCTGGGCTGGATGAGCCAAAGCCGGCCCTTGTTTCGGGCTCAACTAAAATTGTCTTTCTCTCGGTGCATTTCTGAGTTGTAATCATGATGCTGCAAAAATTCTGTCCTGTTGAGCAACCTCTGTCTTCCTCAGTTTATCTAACTGTCTTCAGCAAGCATCACTCAAAAGGTTTTTTTCCATTTGACAAAGCCTTAGAAAAGAAAAATGAAAACCTTTTAGGTCGTGAAGTACGCCTGGAGAAAATCTGAAGTTTTGAACCCTGTAGAACCTTAAAGCAAGGGAAATCCCAAAGTATACGAGCTGAAGGAAAAGATCTAATGCTTCGTCTACGACCAAAGCCTGAGAGAGAAATTCGGCTCGAGTGTTTCAGGGCCTGTCAGGCTCGGTCATAAATATCCTGCTGTACATCACAGCCTGTGTCAGCTACTGAGTTGGATCGTATTAAATTGTGTGGCTCAAATATTCGCTGCAGCTTTGCTTGTAGAGGTGAGACTCATTTTGCGCGTGTTTGTGAGATCGCTCACACGGGCTCTCTGTTTCCTTCTGTGATAGCAGAGAGTCTGGATTAATGTTGGTGTTACTGTTGTGCTCAGGACATATGCTTCCTCATTCTGCTTCTGCTGCAAGTGAAACCAGACGCAGCTGCCCTGGAAGGAAGTACACTTCGAGATATGATAATGATCACAATTTGTATTTCAGAGGCTGATCTTCTAAATATACTGATGGTCATTGAGATAGTGTGTGTCTGCATGCATATTCATGTGCACTGACCTGTGTGCTTGCATGTGCATTTTGTAGAGGTGTTACTTGTGTGTGTGTGTGTGTGTGTGTGTGTGTGTGTGTGTGTGTGTTTGTGTACCGCTGTGTGTTCTGCCACTTCCTGTGTCTATGCAAAATGTGTATACAAAGGGGACGGATCTCAGGGGTGAGAAGTTCAGTCGGCAGAGGAAGTGATGTCGTCAAACGGCCTCAGAGGAGTGGGATTGGTTCACGATTGTGTGTCAGCTGTTCTCTGCAGGGGTCATGTCTCCATGCAGATTCTCATGTATTTGCAATGCAAAAACAGCGAAAGGACCAAAGATCAGTCCGTGTGTTTCGGTCAGTTGTTGATGCGAAAAAGAGGCAGAGAATGAAAGTAGGGTAGAGGCGAAGTCTAGAAT
The DNA here is from genome assembly GCF_900880675.1 of Sparus aurata. Lineage (NCBI taxonomy): Eukaryota > Metazoa > Chordata > Actinopteri > Spariformes > Sparidae > Sparus > Sparus aurata. The sequence goes on from NC_044199.1 coordinate 3,152,608, forward strand.
GATGTTGAGGTTCCTGATGTACTCGAATCAGCTGCGGTCTGAACGGAGGTGAGGAGGTAGTTTGGTTTGGAAAAGTCGGTGCTTTCCAAACATACGATGTGGGCTGAATTTGGAGTGCACACATTTCTTTTCAAAGCTTATTCACACACAACAACTTTTGGCAGCTCCAATGTAGACCGAGGTATGCTGTATGCTTTGAGTAATGAGTAATGGACTCTCTGGTGAGGTACGTCGATTAGACGAAAGGAAATGAAGATAGAAATGAAGACGTGCAAGTCGTTTAAAGACGGGCACATATTTACACATTCATTAATTAACCTCTGCCGCAAGAACAGCATCAACACCACTAACTTTTTAATTTCACGTTATAGCTGAAACGATCATTTTATCAATCAGTTGACCACCAAGGAGGTTACGTTTTCACTCACGTTCGTCTGTTTGTTGGTTTGTCAGAAGGATTATATAGAAAGTACTGAACGGATTTCCACAAAACTTTGATGGAGGATGGATCTCAGCCCAGAATAAACCCCGTTAACTTTTGGTTCTGTAAAAAAGGGACAGAACCAGGTTTTTTTTAACATTGCAAGACAGGACACTTTTTGTACTAATGCACAGATCTTGATGGAATAAAATTAGGCGTAGGTGGCTGGTTTCTGCGAGTGAGTACAATTTGATGCAGATGCTTAACATACAAAAAAAAAGAAATCTAGCCAATTTTGAATATGTTTTCGTATTGAATATTGGATTAGGCTTGATTATATTCATTCAGATTTCAGAGTCAGTATTTTGATGTATTTCCAATTTCTGATCCGTTCTGTGTATAAAAGCTGTTCTGAATGAATCCATTCACTCACAGGACGTATGATAAAGCTGGCTATTGTTGAAATATAGGAATAATGGTGCACATTCTCTCTCATGAAAGACAATCATTGTGTTACACAGTTTAAAAGTTAAACTGAAGTTTTGTCCAGAAAGGAAGGAGGAAGTCAAAACCTTGTTGAATGCCGGGTTTTTGTCTTAGTTACAGAAACGGTTGGACACAGCTCCACTAACTCGATGACGGAAAGAAACAAGTAGCGTGAACGTGAAGCAGGCTAGCCGTGCCGCACACAGTAGCACACTGAGTCAGCTGTGAGATATCTGAAAACTTTTTCTGGCCCAAAGATAGCCGGCTTACTCATTAATCTTGTTTCATGGAACAGGCCGAACGACATGAGAACATATGTAGGAAAAGCAGAAGTGAATTAGAGGGACATGAGAGGAAAGATGAGATTACGATAGACTAGCACGGCCCAGTTGTGTGTTGACTTTAGGTCCAGCTCTAGAGATGCAGACAGCCGGCGGAGCCTCCCACCCAGCAGTTATCAGTAAACAGACTGCAGGCAACAGTTTTAGAAGCACTGGTTCAGAGTTTCCCATGCTGTCTTCCTTTAAAGACACAGGAACTATTTTTTTGACAAACAAAGGCCTGGCTGTTGCTACGCTTGAATAGGACTGGTGTACGGAGAAAAGGGTATTTTTAAAAGCTTTAAGAGGAATTCTACTTAATTGAGGTTTTTTAATTCACACTGGAGTGACCAGTTAGCATCTGGAGTCGACAAGCAACCCAGCAACCGAAATCCCCTTTCCTGTACAGTGAAGAGGGAGCTGTCCGGTGAAGAGAGGGTGTGATATATTGATCGCTTCATGCAGCTGCATGGTGAGATAAAACAAGCAGCAGAGGGACAGCGCATGGCCGCCAGTGAACGGAAGGACATTGATGATAAATATTGACGGTTCAAGTTCAACTTATACTGTTGTTAGCTTGCTAGCTCCTACAGCTAATACTCTGATTTCAATATCAGCTCCTGAACTAAACTTTTTATTTTCAATGCCAATTTTTATACATCAACAAAAGATAAAATGACTCATTACAGTAAAAAGTGTGGTGAGCCCCGTCTCTGGGTGTGACCTGTGTTTACTCCTGCAAGACTTGAGACAGCACTTTTAGTTCTTGGCACAACAAGCGAGCTGCATGCTTATTGGCTCACTGACCCTGAGGAGAATTAACTCCTGAGGTGTCAAAAGTAAATATCAAATGACAGGACACTTCTGGTGCCATGAAAGCATGTTGTAGGTTCAGTCCCCAGCTCCTCTGCTCGCTTCCTGCTCAGCACCGAACAGCAGACAGACATTTAGCGACTAGCTTGTTAACGACGATGAAGGTTTTGCAGGTAAAGAGACAGATTTTTCCATTAAGAGCTGTTTGCAGAGTAAAGAGTGAATGATTTACTTACATTCATTAGTTGGTTAGAAACATGATGCCAATTAAAGGATAATTTTGCTCTGTAACTGCTGGTTTTGTTAATAAGCAACAAATTAGTTATGTGCAAAGAAACATGATTGTATCAGTTGAACCAGTGATTCATTTTATATACTAAAGAATAACGAAAATAAAATACAATTAAGCAATTATCAAAATTGTTGCCAAATAATTTCCTGTTAATTTGCTGTTGGATTCAGCACTAGTTAAAGTTCTTATTGTCATTTTTTTTCTTTTTATGTGCTTTTATCTTTCTTTTCTTTTATCTTTCTTTTCTTTTATCTTTCTTTTCTTCATTTGGAGTTTGGTTCCCACTCGTGCTGCTTTGCTCGTATCACACAGTTCAGTTCGTCCTCTTGCAGTTTGATGTGAGAGAAAGAAACTCTAAACTTTAAAATGTCCTCGCATGTCACAGTGTGGTGATTTCTTTGTTTTTCGCTTTGGATTCTAATACTTCTGCTCTGTTTTTTACCACAGACCTGAAGCATACAGAGCACCACATCAGACCGCAACAGACCAGACCAGGTCGATCCCAGTTACTGACCCGTCCCCTCCCCTCCCCCCTCCAGCCTTGAAGGCTGCATCCACCAGCACCCGCCGATCGTCCTGTTTACCAGTTATTTATTTTGCTGATCGGACAACCTCACACCACCACCACTGGGACCGGACAGGAGGCCCAGAGGTTCCCCCCGCTGGACCTCTAAGCTGTGCTTGGCGATGCCTCAGGTAAGAGGGAGGGAACTGGACTGTGAGCGCCACACAGGTGGACGGGAGTCCTCCAAACGAGCCTGGACAGTGTGGACAGGGTCTGATGTCTGAAATAGTATGAAAAATCATAATTTTGTTGAAGGAGCTTTTCAGTAACCAGAAGCCGACGTACAGTACCAAAGATGTAAATCACAGTTCAGCTGTGTGACCCCGGTTCAGTGTGACGTCATCACACGCTGCATCCAAACAGCTGCTGGGGGCAGATGGGCCGCGAACAGGGAGTGAGTTAGTGATGAACTCTGGATCCTTCTAAAAAATATGTTTTAGCTGAGTGTTGAGTGTGTGGACACTCGACCTCAGGAGGAGATGATCTAAGACCTGTTGCCATCCTCGCTTTAAGACATTGTAGAGAACACGCGTTGCATCCTGCTGGATTGTGTGGAGACAAATATTACTCTATATGACTGCAATATCTCTCGTCTCCAAGCATAACCTGTATAAACATCGTCCACCAGAGAGCGCTGATGAGGTCAAATTATTAATGTGTCTCTGCCACAATTAATATTCAAGATCTGAATCAAGATTGCGTATTTATGTTATGTGTTTACATTTTTTTTAAATTACAATCAGGTGTTTCATCGATATTGGATATTTTGAACACACTTTTAGTATTTGTTGTGTTTGTACAAACCACAACTAGAAGCTCTATGAGGCTAACGAGTCGTCCGCTGCTAACATTTGTTGACTGTGATAGCATGGCCACGTTCCTGCCGTCTCTTGTGTTTATCTCTGTATGTCAAAGATGAAGAAATAATGTTGTGTGTCTGCAGCTCGGCTGCTGAGTCATCAGCGTGAAAAGCACCGTCGTCAGGATGTTCTGCTCATCTTGTAAAAGGCAGATTTAGAAAACTGACACAACTTACAGAATTTAAAAAAACTGCACTATTGTCAATTAAACATAATATTCTGTTGTTGGTGATGATGATGATGATGATGATGATGGTGATGATGTTTTGTTTGTTCACCTCGTGTTCTGTCGTGTTGCAGCCCAGCGTCAGTGGGATGGAGCCTCCCTTTGGGGACGCCTTTCAGAACTACTCGTTTGCTGACCAGGCCCTGACCAGCACTGAGCTGCTCGCCACCAGCTCTGACCCAGATTTCATGTACGAACTGGTGAGTGGCTGTACACACACACACACACACACACACACACACACACACACACACAATCAGAGACCAAAGAGTTCTGATATAAGAGTGTACGACCGTTACTATCATCCACACCTGTATTTATACGATGGTGCGTTTCGTAACAGACTCATCTCACTGAGGCGCTGCTACAGATGAGCTTCAGACCGCTAACTGTCCTTTGAGCCTGGCTTCTTTTCAGATCAGCTACAGCTGCTCACGCTGCGCCGTCACTGAGCTGCATCTGAATGAAGGATCCAAGTTTAAAGATCACCAGTTTCCTCATGCACCACATGTGATCATCGTCCCAAGCACACAATAATTTCTGCATCATTTGTTGTGGTGGAAACATGATTTGATTGGCATGTCGACTATTTTTAAACTGCTGTTATTGATTTCGGGGATTCCTCTGATAACATTTCAGTGTAAAATATAAAAATGCTTTTCATACTTCCGTGTAGCTCACATTCAAACACCGATTGTTATCGATTGATGACAGTCACTCTGTCTGTCCTCTGTGCCGAGCTTTAACAGATTTCAGGTCAGTTTTTGTTTTGATTCTAGCCCAGTAACGTCAAAAAGAACAAATCTTAATCTGCGGCACAAACTGATTCCCTGGAAGCATCTTGCTGTGTGTGCGCAGACCAATGTGAGATATATAGGGCAGTGTGCCAACGACACGCAAACACACACAGACACTCTGGCAATGCTTTTGCTGTCAGATATCAGCCTTATTGATTTTAACGTTTGCTGATGGCTTGTGTTGGAGTTGTGTGAACTTCCTGCTGCTGCCACTTCACACTAAAAGCTCTCTACTTGCAAACCAGCAGTGGTTTTTATTGTGAAGCACCTGCAGGAAAAGCAAGTAGTATATCAGAGAGTTGGCTGAGATTCGCACGTGTTACTATTCTGCATTAAACATGGACATATTCTGAGCTGTTACTTCAGTTTGTTGTAGTTCAGGAAGAAACAGCCGCAGGGAGACGTCAGACGAACGCACCTCCAACGTGTCATCGAGGCAAACTGCTTCTTTAACCTTGCCATGCTGTGCAGTGGAAAAACACCCGCACCCGCGCCAGCTTGAGTAGCTCGAGTGGTCACAGTTGCTCACAGCTCTGCTCTGCGAGAGTTTCCCCACCCGTATCGAAAAACAATATTAGGTTACACAGCACACAAGCTCCCAACAAACACCAGAGAGAATCCAGTAAGTGGCACAGTGATGTTTTGTGTCTAATGCTTTTTAAAATTCAAATAATTAAAGGACTACAAAACGAGTATTACAGCCAGATGTTTCACGCAAATTTGACAGCATTGAGATCAAACACAAACAGGAAAGTCATCAGGTTTGAATCCAAACACAGAAGTTGTCACCTGAACAGAGTGAAGTCAGAATGTCTGCAGGGATGACGGCAGACCTTCTTCACCGCTGAAGTAAATGGAAAGTCCCTTGAACTTCCTCCGACATGTTGGTTAGACATTTTCTCTGAAGAAAACACAGCGCCGCTTTCACTTCCAGTGTTTTGTTTGTTTCTTCTGTTTGTATCTCATTGTAAAACAGAGGTTAGCTCAGCCGCCAGCGTGGCATTTTAAACAGAGCGACCGCGTCTAATTGTTTATCAGCCGTGTGACACTTGCCCGGCTCGCAGCTCACCTGTCACTGCTCATGCTGTCAGCTACAGGTGTCTCCCTCAATTTACTGTCCGCCGTAGACTAAACAATAGTGATTCAGAGCCGCGCTCTCCATTTCGAGCGCCACAGTAACACGTTAATCAGACGATTGTGTTGTGTTGGATCACAAAGCATCCTCTTAGATCAACAAATAGGACTTCTATAAACACCTTGACTAAATGTACATTATGAAAAGATTTCCAGTGTCAAAAAAACGTTCTTACTGAGAACTCACACTCGCTATATGACTCCACAGTCACAGACGATGTTGCGGTGGTAAAATGAAAACAGAAACTAAACTGACTGGAATTTTAAAACACCCTTTCTAACCCAGAATCCATGTTTTTTTCTCCGCTGTGCAGGACAGAGACATGACCCACCGACAGAGCCCCTGTGGGGACAGCGTGGTGGGGGTCGGGGACGGAGGGAAGGAGGTGGAGGGCTGCGTGGATCAGCTCATGGGTCTGGGCGAGTGCGAGACGGTCTACAGCAGCTCAGCGTTCGAACAGTGGGACTCCTACTGGGAAGACCTCACCAGGTACTGGATTATTTATGTTTGTACTGGAGCTTATTTTAGATCAAGTTAAAAACAGCAGTAAGTAAATAAGACGCAATAACATACTGATGAATTCAAACGGCCCTCTAGCTCCCCGTAAACTTCCTGAAGTTGAATGTGGCTTTACAGTTTTACGTATACATGGATGGTGCAGTAACTACAGGAAGTAACAGTTAGTAAAAACGTAGAATAACAGCAGCATTTTCCTTTAAAATCAAAATCAAGACAGTTGCGCTTCTTCTGAGTGAACTTGGTTTTCTACAAGACATCAGCTTGTTAATCAGGAGTGTTTGCTGTCCTAGTTTATATGAGGGTTGAGCTGAATATGCGGCTGAAACAAGCAGCTGGTGGTCGACTTTTGTATCAGTATTCGTACTCGTCATGAAGGAAAACCCTGATTGTGTAAAAACAGCCTGACACTTTTCTTCCAGATTGGTTTGCTGAATATCTTCAGTTTAGTTGCTCAGAGAAGTCGGTTTGTATGAGACACAGTGCAGACAGAAGGTACAGGTTGTGACTTTCTCTGCTTCTGCTGGTTAGATTTAATTTCATCTGTTTGAGTCACTGCTACCGCGGTTTGTAAAAGACTTTCACTCGGCTGAGGGCGTTTGACAAGCAGACAGTCGCAAGGCTGAGTGCAAATGTCACTGTCAACACGAGCTGTGCCTGTTTGCATAAATCACCCAACTTCACACCGTCGGCTCATTTAAGCAATTAACCAGAGTAACAATTTACAACAATCTAATCTAATTGTAATCTAAAAAAAACATTTGGTGTCAATTGCTTATCTGAGGTTTATTCTTGTGTTTATAACAAAACTTCTTCTGTAAATGTTTTCTTACTCAAACATAAACATGGATCTGAAACTGTAAATAGTTTTGAATAAAATGACATCTTAAATCCGCGTGTTTGACTCCGCGATCATCTGAATTGTTGTGGATGATTGTTTTCGGGGGACCAGCTGGATTTAAGTCATTTAAGAGGGTTCTGGCTCAGAGGAGGTTGAGTTCAGTGATTTCCTGAATCACGTTTGCTTAATTTCTACTGTATGAATGACAGAAGTGAAGTCAGTCTGTGAGCATTATGAGATCGGACAGGTGCCTAAAGGTTTTTATAGCCGGAGAGTTTACCATCACTGATGGGTAATTCATGGAGGCAGGTCATCCTGGTCGAACACACACAGATGATGCGTAGCAGGTATTGGTTTTGCTCCAAGGCAGGGTGTGGTTAAAGAGGTCGGTAAACAACAAAGCAGCTGGCTGCCGCAGTCTCCTGAGAACTCAGGTGATGCTCCGTCTGTCCTGCAGCTATCCTGATGCTCTGCTGCCAAAATAGTTTGTGCACGCTGTCCTCTGATGTCAGCTGAGGGCAGACAACAGTTTCTAAAGTCCAAAGGCTATTAAAACGGAGGCGGAGGAGTGCTGGGTTGAGCGTATCTGCCGTTAAGAGGGTTGATTGAGGTCATGTTTCAGTGGGGCAGAGGAAAGTGCTGCATCTTTTGGATAATGAGTGAGTCATTCTTTTACGACCCAGACTGTCCAGCTTAGTCCCACATATCTGTTTTGTAGCTGTGGAGTGTTTCTGGGTCAGTAGAAGCTGTCGTAACTGTGATTTACCAAACAGCAGTTTTCTTCATAAAAAGATTAAAGCAGTGACGGTGTTCATTTGTCAAAACTGTAACAACGAGATGTGAAACGTACGACTGTACTGAGCTTCATCTAGTCTGTGTTGTGTTCATTCAAGTATATAAAACAGGGAAAGTAACATTTGTTGGTAACATTTTAAAGGTTATATACAATAAAGATTTTCTCTGTGCTCTGCAGATACACACGGCTGGCCAGCTGTGACATCTGGGGAACCAAAGAGGTGGACTTCCTTGGCTTGGATGACTTCTCTAGTCCCTACCAGGACGAGGAAGTGATTGGTCGAACCCCGACACTTGCTCAGCTGAACAGCGAGGATTCGCAGCCTGTGTGTGAGGCTCTCTACCCCCCAGCTGACCTGACCCTGTCCACCCCCCAGCCTCAGCCTCAGCCGTCCCAGCTTCCCTGTCACAGTAAGAGACCCCTGATCCCTGGACAAGGATTGGGCCCCGGTTCTGTGCGGCCCTCCATGAGCTCCACATCTTCCTCCCGTCCCTCCCGCAGCCTTCTCCCAGACTTTCCAGAAGGCTCCCAAAAAGCCACCAGGCCCGTCCCCTCCAGCACTGAGACCATGGCCAAGACCCAGAACCTCCTCAGTCTCACCCAGGACTACGGCCAATCTCAAACCAAGCCCCATGGCCGAGGAGCCAAGATGGCGGCCCCGACTTCTCATTGCTCTGACTTTGTGCGAAAGGCCAAAGTCCGTGTGAGTGCCGTGCATAAAACTCTTCCTGACAAGCCCCCCCAGACGGATTTCGAGAGGTCTGATCCCCCTCTACCTCTCTCCCAGCCCCAAGACGAGAAGGCCTCCACTTCGGCGAGCGCTGCCTTGGTGGGACTTCCTGCTGCAGCGGCCAGCGGCTCCAGCAGCCTGATGAGCTTTGAAAGGAGGTCAGAGGGGCTGGGGAGGAGAGAGATTCCTGTAGGCTGGTCCGCCGCAGTGCCTCATCTCATCGAGGCGAGTCAGGCCCTGGAGGGCAGCACCTCTGCCACGATGGGCAGCGGGGATAGCGTGGCGGGGGCTAGCGGCGGCGTTGTCGAGGGTACAGAGAAGAGCAAGGAAGAGGAACACAACTACTCTCTGTTCCTGACCCGCAGCAGACTGGCCAGCAGAGCCCACTCCCTGCTGGATGAGGATGAGGAAGAGGAGGAGGATGAGGAAGAGGCGGAAGAGGATGAAGGCGACGGGCTGGAGCTCGATGACGAAGATCACGATGAGGGTTTTGGCAGCGAGCACGAGCTGTCGGAGAACGAGGAGGAAGAGGACGAGGAGGAGGATGAAGACTACGAAGCAGACAAGGATGACGACATGAGCGACGCCTTCTCCGAGCCAGGTAGCATCCCGGCGTCTTCCTTCTATTGTCACCAGTCTATTTATAACGTTCTACAATTACCTTTTACCTGGTTATAAGGTAAATTCAATACTGATACCTCTCAATGTGACAGGCACTGAAGGCGAGAGGATTACAAAGTTATTATCCGACTTCTCTGAGCTGAAGAAGTAATTAAATTAAAACTATTTTTATGGAGGAGTTCTGAGGCTGAAGCAGCTCTGCAGTCTCGTAGTTCAGCACTAGAACAAAGTTCATTTTCATTCACTGTCGCCACAAACAACAGCAAATTAAAGTTCCTCATAGCAGCTTTAAGCAATAACGTCCTGCGTCCATTTCTCCTTTTTCGTGTTTCTGTTCTGCCGCTCTGATTTCCTCCCTGTTCTCCTCCCGCCTCCACCAGGCTGCGACATGGAGCTGATGGAGGACATTAAAGGCCTGACAGCAGGAGTCTCCAGCCGGAAGAGAGGCAAGCGCCGCTACTTCTGGGAGTACAGCGAGCAGCTCACCCCCTCCAAACAGGAACGTATGCTTAAGCCGTCTGAGTGGGACAGACACACGCTGCCTAGCAACCTGTACCAGAAGAACGGGCCTCTCCATGGTATACATATGCACAAACACACACACAAACACACACACACACACATATATGAACTGAACACCGGAGCACAAACAGACGTCGTGATGTAATGACCGTTCTTTACAAAAATCTTCAAAGGAGCGACTTTGTGTGAAACAAAATGAAATAATCTATTGGATTATTATATTTTTGGCAGAAAACATATAAATGCAGCTCAAGACATTCAGCAGGACTGTGACGGTTTGAATTTTCCACAACAGCAGCTGTGCACAGCGTGTTGCAGTGATACTGCAGCTCGAGTGATGGCATTGAAAGTATTAATTGGATGAAAGGAGCACGTCTCATTTCTCACATAAAAGGCGGCAGATTTCTCTCGCATTCACGTCCGTATTTATTTAATTCTGTCGCCTGAGATGAATGTTGCGTGAGGATGTAGAGGATGACTCATGATGCATATTGATCATTTCACAAAGAAAAAACACTTGAAGCTTCTGCTGTTTGAAAATTCAATCATAACTTAAAAGTGTTGAGATTCAACACAGAGGGACGATTTCTTTGTTACTGAACCAGGAGCTGTTGTAGATCCACTGCAGGCGTCATCAACTGTGGCTGCATGAAAAATAACTGTCGAAAATGTGTTTGCTGCTTGCGGCAATGAGAAGAATGAGAAAATGTCAAATTGCTCTGAAAGATATTGAGTAAACAGGGAAACAGTGCAAATCGAACATTAGATGAAGTCATTTAAATGGATGCTGGAGGAAGACGGAAGAAAAGTTTAGATACAAACAAACGTTTCAAATAAACGTTATTTGATATAAATCAGTTATTTTTAACTTGATAAACCACAAGACACCTATTTAAATAATTTAATTTAAATGTTTGTCATTCTGATGCAGTAATCATCTCTAACGGCTTCTTTTCTTCTCTCCTCGTGTAGGAAAGTATATGCTGAAGAAATCTCGCCGCACCGACGTGGAGGATCTGACCCCGAATCCACGCAAGCTGCTGCAGATCGGCACCGAGCTCCGCAAACTGAACAAGGTGATCAGCGACTTGACCCCCGTGAGCGAGCTGCCGCTGACTGCACGGCCGCGGTCCCGCAAGGAGAAGAACAAGCTGGCATCCAGGTAAATTATTCACGCATTACGGACGCACATCTGTACACATCTTGCTCACCTCCACGATATTGTAGTCGAGACGCTGATTTGGGAGCAGTGTGTCATGTCTCCCGGTGCCTCCATGAGTAAACTCCGCTCACCTGTCGTGTTTTATAGAGCGTGCCGTCTAAAAAAGAAGGCCCAGTATGAAGCAAACAAGGTGAAGCTCTGGGGACTCAGCACAGAGTACGGTACGTTGACACCACATGTTTTTAAACTCAACGACCCTCTGCAGTGATTGTGATTATTGTAATTTATGCAGCTGCACCTATTTTTAAGCCTTGTTAAATTAAAAGTTGACCCTCTGATAGTTGATGAGTAATAGACGGAGTGTTGTGTTTGTGTGCTGAATGCTCGTTTGTCGGCTGTCCTCCATCAGACCGACTGCTGTTTGTGATCAACGCCATCAAGGAGGAGATCGTGGCCCGAGTGGAGGACTCTTCTCCCCGTCCGACCAACATGACTGACACTCTGGAGCATCTCATCCAGGAGACACTTGGTGAGAACAATTTGCAGCTGACAGGTAACCAAAAATAGACTTTGTTATGTTAAAGATGATAAAAACATTCTCAGACACATGGACTTTATCGCCAATTCATTTTATCATGCGGGAAACTTTCGAATGACATCTTAAGTACGATATGAACGGGACTTTACTTGTATATACTCACTTAATATCCCGGATATTTTGTCAGCTGCGTTAATGTTGGAAATTTGTTGTTTGTTGTTGTTCAGTTTTGCTTTTCAGTGTTGCACGTTGTTGACGATGTCCGACGCTCTCGCCTGACAGACGGCTGAATTTAGCGAGCGCTGGTTGCTCCTGACATTCTCTGTCATCTTCTAAAAAAATGTCAACACAGCCGATCACGCTGCACTTTAGTCGAATGCTGTTCAATGGTTCATTTATTACACATGTCCTCCGCAATTATGACGAATTACAGGTGATACTAGTAACTGAAATGTGATGTGAACTGAGTAATCTGATTTTTAGAGGAAAAATCCAATCATTACTAAAAAACGTACCCTTAGATTTAGATGTGATTTCACTTAAAATATCATTCAGTAAAACTTGAACCAAACTAAATGTAACTATTGAAATGGTAAAAAAACTAAAACAACAACAACTAGTAAATCATAATACATGAGTTAATAAAGCAAGTCAGACAGGAAAGAAGTTAGTGAAGTATTAAGACAGCAAATTGCTCCGTTAACGTCGAGCCAGACGAGATCAACTCTGAAACAAATCAGAAAAAAATATGGAGGCAGTTTACGAGTATTTCAAGGATCTCAAGCCGCCGTGTTTATCTGAAGATTAAATAATCAAGTGAAAATGTCACTGATGAAAATAACAACACAGAGCAAACATGTGTCTATTTAATCATTTAGTCTGTAATTAAGATGGATCAACATTTACCAGGTGACTGTGTGATTACGGTATCAGACGGAGTCGTTAGTGACAGTGAGGCACCAACGTAAACGCTGATGTGTCATCGTGCAGCATCACGACACGATGAAGCAGAAATCTTGTCTGTTGCCAGTTTAAATAAGCTGTTTTTTTGTATTTAACGTCCAACATCTCTGACTGTCTGCATCTCTGTGTGTCTTTGTGCGGGCAGTGGCATCACCTGTTGCTGGGCAGACTTCGGACTTCGTCAACAAGATCTTGGACAACACAGGACGCGGGGATCCCACCGGCGGACTGGTCGGCCTGCGAGTCCCCACCTCCAAAATCTAGACAGAAGCGCGGTCCACTGAGAGGAGTGGACTAAATATTCCCACCGTGCTGTCCCATTGTAACTATGCTCCCCTCTGCATGCCCCTCCAACCCAGAGTACACACACATTGTTAGTCACACAAACACACATACCACTCCCTGTGTGTATGTATGTGTGCTTGTTGTCGCCATGCACCCGTATGGCGACCACCCTAGCTTTACTGTCTCTGCACGCCCTGCGCAGACACAGTGCGTCACTGTCTCCCAACCCATCGTGAGCGTCTGTTGGGAAAAAAGCGCCTCAAAAAGCAAGGGATGGCTCGGTGTTTAGCGAATAGCACGTTCTAAATCCACTGGTGATTATTAGATGTGTTTAACATAGCATTGTGTAGGGTCGGTTCTGACAGTCACACGAGTGTAACCACTGGAATACTTTGACACAATTTGTTTGAGGTTGTGACGACAGAGGAGGAACTGTTACACGTCAGACACCATCAAAGGTTCACAAAAAAGATCCAGTTAACATTTTCAAGACGAGGTTAACCTCACATGGCAACACAAATTAACTCCAGGATGTTAAATTGGCCCACTCAGTGAAGTTTTTTCGGGGTGGCAGGAAATATTTTGTTTTGAAGGCTTAAATATGTTCGTGCCACCCCCCCGTTTGCCAATCAGGTCTTCTGTTGATAAAATATCGATGTTGACTTTTAGCAAAATTAAAGTAGTAGAAGCTGAAAGTTCAAATGAGACTGTCAACATGAGCGACAGACATCCTGCCGAGTCGCAGGAGGAAGCTAAGCGTCTATTTTTGAAGACGCTGACTTAAACAGGAGGCGGTAGTTGACCATGTGGAGAGGAAGCGCATGTAGTTTGGTGCTTTTTGGCCTTGTGCTGGTTATAACTGGACAGTGTGGAATGGACATTTTGCCAGTGCGGGAGCAGATTGTGAGGAAGATGATGGTGGTGGCGGTGATGAAGATGACATTAACAGTGATCCATCTCCTCGAGGAAACTGTACATAAAAGCGTCTCCCAGGTTAAAACCGGCTCCCCCTTTTTTGTACAGTAGAGACGGCCAGGCTAACAGTTTGGTGTGTTCATACTAGTGTTTGATCAGAGTTCTATTCATTGTGCCTTGTGTATGTATGTGTGTGTGTTTCTGTAAGTCTGAGTGAGTGCGAGTGTGTGCAGGGGACTGAATGAGAGGAGGTGATTGGTCAGAACTCCCTGAGGTCCAGCCAAGGAGAGGCCTACATTACACTGAGGGAGACAGTGAGTGAATGTGAGGAGGGAGGCACCTGAGGGGGTTTGTTGTGTATTTCAGTTGTCTGAAGATATTCTGAATGTACATAAAATGAAACGGAAGCTCTCGTTGCGTGATGCCACAGAGTCTGTGTATATAGGAGGGCTCTGCAATAGATTACTTTTGGTTTTTGGTACTCTTGTCTTTAGGGATCGGGGGAGGGTTAACATATATTTTCGTTTAGAGTTACAAAAAAAATATTTGCACACTATATTTTGATTGTTTTTTGTACCAAAGACACATGCAACGAAATGGCGACCAGCCAGTTAAAGTAAGGTTTTGCACAGCTTACCTGACGCCGTATTGAATGTAAGAAACGTGGGAGGGTCAGGGAACTTCATTGAACTGTGAAATTAGCTTGGGTCCAATTCTGTACAGAAAAGGAACATTCATTCATTTTATTTTTTTTTTAAATCTAAAAATTAACCCCATCTTTGGGCTTCTCCAGTAGATTTGTTGCCTAGCGAGCACTTCATTCCTGAACTGATTCCTCCCGCCACGTGCTAATTGTGTTAATGGCGCTATCTAGGACAAAAACCAAGAGCGCTAGTAGATAAGCTATGTTACATTTTTGCCTGTTTGTCAAAATGTCACCAACAATAACCAAAATGTTATGTTCCTGTGTCACTTGTTTGATTTTCTGTATGTAGACGAGGTCTAGTTCATCAACAAAATATTAACTGAGTTGTGTTTTAAAGTACTGTATATAGAAGCATTAATGATATATCTATCGATGGTGAAATGCCACTTTTCATGACAATTGATTCATTTTTAAGCATGACACATTTCTAAAGCCTATCCTTGCATCGAGAAAGTTAGAGGAAAAAAAAAAAAAACACAAAACCAAAAAAAAAAAAGGTTCTTGTTATATTTTTGTACTTTAGCTGCCTGCTAGCTTTCCTGTTGGTTTGGGAGTGTTTGTTGGTCAGAAAGGAGTGAAGAGAAGGAGATGTCCGTCTGATAGTTTGGTTTGTAAAGCTACACTTGACCCCTCTTTGCCGGCTGAAGTGAAATGATTGAGAATCGGGGCTGCAGCGGTCTAGTTTGAATGGTCTATAAAGAGAATGAGGACATGCTGTCTGTAGTGAGGAGATGTTGTCTCGGAAAGAAAGCCAAAGCATCGAACTTTAGTCCCAGTTTCAGCACTGTGCATTGTTACTTAGATTTTCTCCTATATTCCCTCTCGAATTTTGCATTTCCTGGGGTTGACATCGCTGCCTTCGAGGTTGCATTGCTGAATTGTACCTGCCTGGCCTTCGGTCCTCAGCATCCATCCTTCCTGACCGGTCACACCTGCAGAGAATGACTTTGTTGACTTTGCTCACGGAAACAAACAGAGTTACGATTCAATAAGTCCAATCTTTAAAAAGAAAACTTAAAACATGCATGATGCCTGCATGCCCGCCCCTCCTGCAGCCCCCGCACAGGAAACGCTGCCATTCCCGGGAAATGCAAAATTCAACCAGAATTCACTCGGTTGAATTCAGAAAGTGCTCCTTCACCGAATGATGTCTGATGATGATGACGCAGAGCTGTGGTCTTTGTGTGATTAAAGAACAGCTAGTGCTACATACAGTATATATATATATACATATATATATATTTTTACTGTTTTCCGTTCCGTCTAAAAAGGGAGAACTGGTGCTTTTTTTCTGAAACTAGAATGATGAGTATCCATGATTCTTATTTAGTCTAGTTGTAGCCTAATGACTTGCTCTCCTCTTACCGTCCATAGCTATTTTCTTAGTAGTGATTCATTTTTTGTAAATAGACTATAAGTTAATATGTATCTTCTCAATGTTAGATATATGTATAGAATACTCTATCTTATATGTTTGAAAACAAAAGCACTTTGTCCAAAAAAGGAAAAAAACAAAAAACAACAAAAAAAAAACAAAACAAAAAGAAAAGCATTTTTTTCTTCCATTTGCTGCTAAAAGGCCTGGTGTGAATGCTGCAAGTGTACTTGACGACTACTTGCTAGGAAAGGTCTTGTACCTCACCTGGCTAGGTGTATAATCTAGCGAGGAGCAGGTGTACGGCCTGGCGAGGGTTACATCTACATGTTTCTGGAGCCGTGAAATGATATGAGGCGTTGCTCGAGAGCGTATCATTCCCTGGCTTCGGGAAGTCCAGTGTCTTGACCGGATATGTCTATTTCCTGATCAGGGGATAGATAGTGTGTTTGTGGTCTTAAACAAAATAGAGGGTTTTGATTCCAGGGCCCCTACATTGATCCTGATGCTGACCCCCTTGGCGTCTTGATTCATTTGCCTTCAGTAGAGGTTTCCTATGGAAAAACAGTCTGCTTTGGCTTCCTCTTCAGGGTGATGTACAGTGTAGACACATTTCTCCAGAGAGCTATATTGTTATCATTTGTAAACTGATTTCTACTTGTGACTTAATGCGGAGGTGTGTAGCCTGGGGCGGCGCGGGTAGAGCCCGTTTGAAAGATGTTCTTCCGGGCCGCCTTGGGGGAAGTTACTTTATCACTGTACTGTATGGCAAGCCAATTACAAATGGAGACTCAATCCGGACACTTATTGCCTTCTGAAACTTTTCACTTACATACAAACAAAAGTAATAACTTGGCAGACGTGTCAGTTGCTAAGGGGAGTGCCCGAGGTTCATGACACTGTCTGCCAACATACGGTCAATAACAACAACGACAACAACAACGACAAAACCATTCAGCCTGATTGGCTCAAAACAACCTTGACTGAAGTAGCAGACGTGGCGAAATACATCTGACAAAAACGGCTTCAAATATTTGAACTACTCGTGCTCAGTCGTATCTTTTGAAAAACAGTATTTGAGGCTTTTTTTTTCAGCGAGGATTTCGGCCCAGGTCTGGTAGGGGGTCAACAGCGGTTAAAGGGCCACTGGTTGACAAGACATAAGACCAGAGATTGCGTGTGTGTTTTGCTGTCGATCACGAGGCTGGTTCAAGAAAGAGTCCTCACAGGTTTTTACATTTAACATGATAGGTGCAAGCTGTGCAACTTTACATTCAAACCAGGAGACTCTGTGGCATTTTAACAGTCAAGGAGTGAGTGAAAATCCACGCCAGTAAAACTATTCCTTCTTCTCTTTATTTCTGATGACATAGATCCTATACAGTCAACTATTAAGCTAATAGAGTGTGTAACTTTGTGCTACTCTTGTCCAATAAAAGCTAAGTGGATCCATAAAGCTCTTCTTCAGCAAATCAGGGTAATATCGTTCTTCTATCTGACATATGTGATGACATATAAAATCAAAAGAAAATATATTTATGTATTCCAATTATTGTCGCCATTCTTTACTCTGTACAAAATATTTTGTGTGTGTGCGTGTGTATGTGTGTTATGAATTATCAATGTCAATCAATATAGTGCAATGCTCTTTACACAAACTGAAAAAAAAAAAAAAAAAAAAAAGGCCAACAGACTTGTCACAAGAATTCAAAGTTTCTCCGCTTTTCTTATAACCGGTATTCAGACACACACAACCTACAACATTCTCCTCTCACGAAAGGATTTGATTCTGATTTCCAGCTGTGATCCAACTGGGGCGTGTCACATGGTGCTGATCACTTTTCACTATCCCAGAAATAATTCAACAATTAGAATCTGTATTCAGACCTGCTCGTGAATACGACTGTCCATGTGATTGTTTTCAGTAACTGTCATCAGACCAGACTTCCCTGTCGGACCAATCAGAGGAAGATTCACACGTACTTTTGCTCTAAACAACAACAGACTGTTTTATTTTCTGTCGTACTGTTCGGATCATTAATGTTGAGCATACATTGGTTCTTTTGTAAAAGTCAGACTCCTGGATTTCACACCACAGCACAAAGTCAAAAGGGATTTTTATTCCGTTTGAGGAGGTGCGAAATAATCACACATATTCTGATGTGTCGCTTTGCTGATTTTAATTACCAATCTGCATTTTTCTTTTAATGTTATCATGAGAAAATGACACAATTAAAATGAAGCAAGTTTAGTCTATATTCAACGATCCCAAGAGGAAATATTCGGTAACGCTTTTTTAAATTTTTATTATCATGTCTGTAATTTCCAAATAATTTCAGTTAAACGTACAACAAGGAACTTTAAATTGATTATGAAACTGCCTCAATTCCAATCTCTTAAGTACAGCACTTAATTTAAACATGCTTAGTTATATTCCATATGTTGTAATTATTAATCATCACTATCCTCCCATTAAAAGCTGTGTTTAAAAAAAGAAGTGTATTAAAAATTTGTCGCGTCTTTCTTTCAGTCGCTTCCAAACCCAAAGCAAACGTTAGCCGGATAACGACCTGTACAGGAGGAGCTGGTGCTCATGCTGGATTTGTCCACAGGGGGCGCCAGAATCAGCAGATATTAAAGTTCCGTGTAGCCGCTTTAAGGTTTCTTGAAATAACTTTAAAGTTTGGTAACAGGGAAAATAAAGACAGCGTGTAATTGATACACTTTAAGTTAATTAATTTCACTGTTTGTGAGTGAAACTTAAAATAAAAAGTAAAAAAAATCATGTGTATGTTGAATTATGTTCGCTTCGCTTTAAAGCTGCACTGATCAATATTTTGTTATTGGTTATAGGACGTCTGATGTATGGATATGAATCATAAATTGTTATATTTAAAACCAAAATATTGACATTGTGTTAATGATAAACATATGATACTACTGTGTAATTAATCCAGCACCTCTTACATTTACATCTCCCTACATAACTTTAAGCGTCTTTCAGCTCTTTGTTGTGGTTTTTCCAGGCCACCATTTAACTTTTAGTTCAGTCTCAAATCTTTCACGAACAGGACGTTGTTTCCAATGAAAAGCTCTAAATCAGAACAACAGTTATCAACTAGGTAGTGAACATAAAAGTGCACAAACACAGAAGTCTCCTCCACCGGGCACTTTTAAAAAACAGTAGTTGAATAGTTCTTGTTTCCAAGAACCGTCTCAGGAGATTATTAGGAAATTACATGTAACGTGTAAAATAAGTGTTGCTGAATATTCTCGTCTCTAGAAGTGAACGCACCTCACGCTGGCTGTGATGGAGATCTCAGAGTCTGGCTTCGAGCTTCTTTCGAGGCATTTCAAGTGTTTTTCCTGTCTTGTTTGCGCCCGTGTGGGCTGCCCTCGTTGCTTGTGACAACACCTCACGTTCAGAGGCTGTGTGCTTACTACCCACGTTTCTCCCTGTGTTAATTAGATACATACGGAAATGTACTCTGTGACAAAACATGCAGTGGGAATGATGTTCGTGCATGCCGACTCCCTGCATCGCACTGAGAGAATCGCGTGACGCCTCCACCGTCACAACGTTCGCTCACTGTCAGTTGAATGATTTCATACTTGCTGCTATTGAATGAGCACAAAGAGATTTTAGAGTTTGGTTTAGAGTGTCCACGACACAAATACAGTATAATGTTACCACACATCCCCGGTTTTTTCTCACCTTTTTTTTCCTACGACAGTCAGAAAAACCAACAGTGTTACTCACCTTGCACTTGGTTTTTACAATACAAGGAAAAAAAAAAACTTTGAATATGATGCCTGCTGAACCAGGTGCCTTAATCAAATATACGAGAACACAAATCTGCACCTTCTGTCAGTCTGGAGGGGGTTTCCCGACAGAAACAAGGGGCTGGGTTTCCCAAAACCTTAACTTGAAAAACGAAACCTCATTTTAACCCCAAATCAAGACTTTTTGTATAATAATCAGCCTTTAACAGCCGCGACAAGCTGTGTGTCATGTACGGATAGAAATATTCCCTTTTGAAGCGTTACTGATTCAGAGCAGAGCCGATAACTAAAGCTAAATTGCTGTTTTGGGAAACCTGGTTCTGTTTTGATCTCTTTCTCTGCCCACTACGCCACATTATTGTGTTTTGTGTATTGGCTGCTGCTGCTATCACCGCTGGTGTGTCCGTGTAGAGAAGAGCAAACTTCCACTGTGTTTGAGGCAGAGGGAGACTTGGACCTGCTTTGTACCTTGTCAATTACAATGTATTCTTCTTCTTCTTCTTCTTCTTCTTCTGTGGTTTCGACATGGAGCACCGTGTTGCTGCTCTCTTGACCTTTTTGAGAAAGAAAAAAACCAACAAAAAAGCATAAAACAGAACTTTTCCGTTTCTTAACTTTGCTATTATGAAGTGCCAGACCCTCCTTGAAGTCAGTGTTGGCACTGTGTCGCAGGTGAGCGAGTGAAGCGACAAACTGAGCATGGAGGTAAACTGTGGTGCTAATCTGTCCGTGGCTGGGTGCTAACATGGCTGTGTTTAAAAAAAAATACAAAAAAAAAAAAGCTGTATTAGCCATATTATTCCTTCTGTTGACGACTCTGGTCAATCTCGTGTTTCCGACTGCTGCACTGCTGTATGCTGACATAGCGAGGTATAACTCTGCTGCTGCTGCTTTGCTGATGAATGTAGACTAGTCTTCCTCAGCAGGATCATACAGACAGATGCGGTTGTCTGGTGGAGCTTTTTCCTGTTGTTCTTCTCCCCGGTAGACTTTGTTCAGAGGGAGACTCTCGTCATCAGGATCCAGAAAGATGATGATGATTATATGTTCAAACCTTTTTTTTTTTTTTAATTCTTTTTAATTAATCTTATGGGTTGATATTTATGCTCTGACTCTGTCAAATGTTGCACGTTTGAATTTTTTTTTTTCTCCTAAATTATATTTTATATACTTTTTTTCCGCCTTCGTCCCAGTGTTCAAACAATTTATTTGATATTTATTTGTTTTGTCCTAAAAATTAACATGTGAGGAGACAATTTGTTGAAATTTATAGCTTTTCCACTGAAGCAGGCTTTAGCAGGAGTCTGAGGCTTCACAGACAGGAAGTCAAAGTCACAGTGAAACAAGACAAACTAAAAATACAATAATTATTTTCTTGCGTTTGTGAATTAAATACTGTATTAGATATACTCATAGTGTATCTGTAATATTACCTCATCGCGTACCACAGATAAGATCGGTGTATAATCTGAAGATACAGTTGGTTGTGAGGACAATCATTAATTAATGTTTACACTAAAGCATCCATTGAAAAACACCTTAATTTAACAGAGGAATTAAATAATCCCAGTTAATCACATTCTGTAAATCCTCTTTTCAGCTAAATAAGAAATAACTGAAGCAGCTCTTGTCCTGCAGCTCACCTGGTGGAGTTTGTGTAATATGTACAAAAGGCCCGAGATCTCCCACTTACTGTAACAATCTCTACCAAAAGCAAAGTGTAGAAAAGTCAACTTTTACAGGAGTAATGTGACGGGAATATTTGCTGGCCGTGACTTCCTGGAGTCCTGTTGTCGCTGTGAGGCAACAGCCGACCAGCAGAGACTCCGATAGTTTCACCAAGAGAAAGATGAACAAGGGATTAGTGTTGACAGAGATATTAACAACCTGGAAATGAAAATATTTGTAAATACAAAAATATTGAAGAATAATAAAGGATTATAATCCACTGGGGGTCCAACAGCTTAACAGGGCGATGAAACGTCTTCTTATTTCAAAAGTGTCGAAGAAAACTTGTAAAGAATATCAACAGCCGGCCTTCAGTTTCTGCTCAACAGCTTCGAACGCAGTTAAAACAACCAAAGAGCTGATAGAACAGTGGAGAAAACACTGGAAATAGAAGCTTATTAAGTTCGTATTATTATTCAAAAATAGAAATTAAAAAACAGACATAATACAGAGAATTGCATAAAATGTTCCTAAAAATATCAGCCGGACTCATCTCTGATTTAATATTGGCCGGAAATAACAGAATATGAAGCGAAACTACAGTCTTCAGTTTACTTGGCGATAGAAAAAGGTTCCTTAAGTACTCTCTAAGTAATCCCTCAGTATCCCATTACTTCATACGTTCTCTGCTTCATGTTCTGACCCGGAGCCGGTCAGAGGGAACAGGATGCGCTCAGAGCTGCTGTTTCATCGTGACCTTGAGTTGTCGTCTGTGAAGCCCTGGAAGCGTTGTGTCACTGGAGGTTTGAATCGGTCCGGCGGAGGCAGCGACGCCCCGAAACCAGAACCGCCTCTGACACAACTCTTCTCCTGTCAGGACTCTGGACTGAGCATCAGGTGCTCCGCAGCCTCGGAGCTGAAGTTAGGAGTCAGCTCGCCTGCTCGCTCTTACTTCTGTGTTGGACATTTTTTTAAAAATCTGATCGGTTTTCTGGGAAAACTGCGCCAGAGGTGTTGTGTTTTTTTGTTTTGTTTTTTGAGAAGGGCTTCGGTTTCGCAGTCGTCTCGTCAGGGAGCTCCTGAGATTAGCCAGGGGTCACTTATA
Source organism: Sparus aurata (assembly GCF_900880675.1). NCBI lineage: Eukaryota > Metazoa > Chordata > Actinopteri > Spariformes > Sparidae > Sparus > Sparus aurata. Next base: position 3,175,049 of record NC_044199.1, read on the forward strand.
GGCTGGTGGGCAGAGACCCCTCACCCTCCCCTGCTATGAACGACGAGGGGAGGATGATTTCCTCTTCCGCAGACTGATCTTACTAAAGCAAACAGCGACACCCGAGATAACAAAACAAAAACCCCTCTTTTCATAGCGACGCACGTCCTGCTCATTATCCAACACTGCAATGACTTACATCTCCCTCCAGACTTCCCAAAACACATGGAGCGAGAGACATTTAACAACAAGAAAAGAAAATCCTAAAGCATCTCTTTCTTTTTTCTTTTTCTATTTTTTTTTTTCTTCTTTAGATTCTTTAGCGACAGACAAGAAATCCATACAAGTCCAAACATGTAGAGGATGTGGGAGGTATCGGTCATCCTGAGCTCCACAGCTACATGCCACTGTAACGATGCTTCTGGTCTTGTATGGTAACTTATTTGATTAGATCAACAGCATGGGATCTTTCTGTAGTTAGTCCTGTGTGTGTTCCTCTCCCCCAGTCTCAGTAGGAAAGGCTGTACTTCATTGCTAAGTGCTCTACAATAGATCTCTTGGGGAATTATAATTTCATAAAGAAGCAAAACCTGCAGAAAGTGTATCCTGCTGAAACTAACTTGATCCTCTCTTTAGCAATGACGTCTATATTTGTAGTTCACATATATGCCTGTTCGAATACAATATCTTGACAGTTGTTATATTTATGTTGTGTAATAAATGTCGTGCTGGGTTTATACTTTTGTTTAATCTAACTTTTTCTTTTTGTTTTACATTGTATTTTTTTGTGTTTTTTTTTCTCGGAGGCACAGTGGGTGGTTTTATGCACAGGCATGGAAATCTACAAGGTTTCCTTTTGTTTTCTTGGATTGTACTGTAACAACTCATTCTGTTTCAGAGCTTCTGACAGTTTTTGTCTCCGGCTGCTCGACATCCTGCGGACACCTGCCCTGAATCTCTGTCGTGTTATTGTGCCTCTCTCTCTCTCTTTTTCTTTCTTTTTTTTCTTATTTTTTAAATCATTCTTTCACTGTTGTATCAGCCAGGAGTTGGTACACAGCTCCGCTTGTAACCACAACAATAGTCTGATTATGTTTATTGATTTTAATATCAAAATAATAAAACCATTAGCACCCCATCCTGACTCGCGTGTTTAACTGGTTGTAATGGATCTGTGCATGCTGGTTTTTGATGACTGATCACTGATTTATGTGAGTGGGTTTATTTTCTATCTATACCAAAACATTTAATTTACATCTCCACATTATTTCACACAGCTCTATATTTGTAATTAATGGATTATAGGTACGTGGAGAAGAACCAAGGACCCCGGGGGAAAAGACACACAGTTTAGTTTTCTTAAGTTTGAATTGGTTAATATCCATGACGATAAAATAAAAGAATAAAATAAAATTGAGCTGTATTTTGGCTTTGACCTCTGCTGCCATAGAACTGTAATATTGTTTTTAACAATTAAGAGTAGGGTCCTTAATAAAAACCTGTTCCTCTTTACCATTTGATGTTCTTAAGCGATCCCTGAGATAAATGATTTGGGGTTTATTTCCTGTCCCGCTTTTCTTCTAACATCCTGCCAGGACTCAGATATATGGACAGGATAATATAATATAATATATAATATAAGTGACTGTAATTGTTATTGAATTTTCATAATGGAAATCAAACATTACAGAAAGGAAAATATACCAAAATGTTGATGTGTGATTCGCATAGTTGGAGATTTTTTATTCTAGTTTTTAAAATAAGCACAAAAAAGAAAAATGGCCTCATGAACTTATCAAACTCTCAGTTGTGACTTTACTGTAAAAACAAAGTGTTTGCTTTACTTTTAAGAAGTTGGTGCCTTGGCTGCCTCAAACTGAAGACAGTCTGAGGTAATTTTATTGTAATTCACAACAAATGAACTTTTCTAGTCGCATAAACTTGACAATATTTCACTTGTACTTAAATCATTCAGTGTACTTCACATTTTTCTGACTTCTTTCAACTGGAAATCCAAAATATACCTACTTACTCATGTGGACATGATCTCTGTAAATAACAGCAACTGAATGATTTTCTCTGAGCATCGGTACGAAGGTGAAACCACCCAGAGTTAAAGTGCAGGAGAGTGACACTGAATCCAATAACTTAATCATAGTTAGCTGTTTTTTTTTTCATTATGATGAAAAGAAACAACATTTATCCATCATAGAACATATTAACGACACACCGTTTCAGTTACATATGTTGAAAAATAGTTTTAACTCTCGAACAGCACTAGAACAACATGCTGGGATGTAATGCTGATATTCTGTTCATGTCTCTTTAGAATCTTATTTTCTGAAGTGAACTTTGAATCCACCACAGTGACAACAATATAGAAAATCAAGTACATCACGTGGATAAAAGTAGATTTTACAACTGATAAAAATGAGTTAACAAGAAATCAATCCTCATCAGTTTAATCTCATTTATGTAGCATATATTTATAATTATTCCTTTAAATATAACATTTCGTGACGGGAAATCGTCACACTGCTGCTTCGCTTTCAGCAAACGCGCCATGTTGTTTGAGCCTCCTGCTTTGCCGTACAAAAACAAATATGGCGTCTTCTGCGGATGTACACGTCCGAATTTGTGGACAAGAAATTATAAAATATGACCTAGAAATCAAGGCCCTGATTCAGGTAAGAGCCGAAAAACACGGTTTATCAGTTTATTTATTTATTGATTGATTTTGCTCGTACTGCTGTCGGTTCAGTAACAACAGGTGACCCGAAGTGAAGCTAACGTTAGCTAGCTAACATTTTCAAACAGTTAAAAGCATCTGATCATTATAAGTTGGTTTATCTTTATGTGCTCCAATAACTGCTACCTGTATTTTCAGCCGGTGTCTGTCTCAGGTAGTGACAGATGTGAAAACCAAACTTTCACTAAAACACGAACAGACGATATTATTATTGTACCGTCACGGTGAGATTAAATGATAAACAGATCAACTGTCACATCTGATCGTCAGCTGATAAACAGCGATATGTAGATTGATTAGTTGAAACACGTGTTACAACCTGATGTATTATTCGCCATCACACCAGACTTTTTAAACTAAACATCTGTTTATTAGCTGTAAAGATGATTTAACACCAAATGGACGCACACAGAATTATCCTTTAGTCGATCATTTGATATTTTGAGAAAACATTTATGCGTTTAGTCGATTAATCATCTAATTGGCAGGTCCACTAAGACAGTAAACTAGATTTTTAAGCAAAAATTGAAAGTATGTACCAAGTTCCAGCTTCTCAGATGTATGTTTGCTGGTTTTCTTTGTTTTCTTCACATTTCAGGACTTTTTTCTATTTTCTTACATTTAGAAAAAACATAAAGAAAAGGATTGTGAATTAATATTATTATATAAAAAGTACTGACACGACATACTAACACACTGTTTCAGTAGTTTTCAATAGAAGTAATGTAAGCAAAATATATATATATATATATATATATATATATATATATATATATATATATATATATATATATATATATGTAGTAAAAAACAATATTTTGTCATTTAATTTTAGGACATTTTTGGAATAATTCCAAAATGTTTGAATTTTCGTGTAAAGATTGATCTTTAGACATTTCTCTGGGTTTCTGATTGCATTTTCCTTTTATTATTTGTTTTTCTCATCTTATGAAAAAATAGTGGCAAATACATTTTAAAATGGCAATTGAATAATCATCCATCCCACTCTGCACATGGACATTGGTCTCCACCAGAGTGTGTGTGTATGTATGTGTATATATGTTTATATATGTTTATATATATATATATATGTTATGAACAGCAACATGCAGCATCATATACAACATATTTTTTATTGATAGACGGAGCTCCCACAGATTAACTTAACTCAAGCTGTCTGTGTGTCAGACAGAACCTTTGGTAGCTCTTGATCAACCATATATTAATCATGAATACGTAACACTTAATTGTGTGTGTGTGTGTGTGTGTGTGTCCTGCAGGACATCAGGGATTGCCCTGGACCTCAGTCAACTCTACTGGAGCTCAACTCTCAGGTCAAAGAGAAGTTCAGCCAGCTGAGACTCAGAATACAGGTCAGTTCTCACATCACCCGCATATTTTGTTGCACATGACAGATTTCAAACAGTTATGTTTGAAGCGCCTTGATGTTGTTGTTGTTGTTGTTGTTCAGGATCTGGAGCAGATGGCCAGAGAACAGGACAGAGAGACGGACAGGCTGGCCATCCAGGCAGAGACGGAGAGCCAGCGACGACAAATGCTGAGGTGTGTGGACGCTCACACAGACCGGCACAAATAGATTTTTTGACAACAATCATCTTTGTTTGCCCCTTGAATCAGAGACTTTATCGACATTATCAGTTTCATTAAAATGCCAGCGTGTTAAAATGAGCGTGCCATGCGTCGTGTAACACCTCTTTGCCTTTTACCACCAGAGTTTTGTAAGTTATCCTGAAAAAGAATATGTGCACTGCATGCAGACAAATCCAGTTCACACACAAAAGACCAGATGAGAAACCACATTGATTTTTATTATTTTTGTATTTCAGTAACCGGACCGCGTGGAGGAAAGCTATCGTGGCTTGTAAACTAGCCATAGACAACATGGAGAAGGAAGAGCTGCTGCGCGGAGGAGAGAACCAGAGCACCAGACAGAGGTGAGTGCTTTTCTACTGAAGCTCTGCTGGGGAGCTGAGATGACGACTCCATTGGCTTAATACTGTTGTGAAATGAATATGTCAGGTGTTTTCCTTTTGTTCGGCCTAAATCCTTACTCAGACGAAATATCCTCCTCTAGAAACCTTTCAGTGTTTCCTGCACTAGTCAGTGATTTTAATCCTGTCCCAAGAGCTCATGCCTTCCAGCCTGCACTAATTAAAGCTGCAGTTACTTCCAGGTTTATGAAAATCTCCAGTCCAGCCTGGAGAAACTCTCCAATTTGCATTTTAAAGGTTTATAGCTGAGAATTACTTATCACAGTGTGATAACTTAAGAAGTAAGAAATGGATTGTCTTAACACAAAAGGCCACTTGGTTAAACCTCTCAGCTCAAACAAGGAAGAAGAAAGTAAAGATATATAATAAGAGACCCAGACAGTAAAGCTCATCACACGGTCCGTCGTGTCGTCATGCTGCAGGTGAATCTTCTCGGTGATTCGATACTGAAAAAAGATGTTTAAGCAGTTTGCAACCGTCTTATTTAATCATTTGATTGAAGCTAAATCATGACAGTAACAAAGAGAAATACTTTGCATGCAAAAGGCAGAAATGTGTTCATTCTGTACAGAAAAGGGTTCATTAGAAAAACATTACATCTAATCACGACACATTAAAACACTACAGAAGAGTATCAGTGGCAGTGATGAGGGGAAGAAATGAGAGGAGGTCGTTTTTATTTTCATGATGCACTTCAAGAAAAAAGTCAAAATGTTGAGAGTAAAGTCGTTCAGCTTCCACGAGTGCGGCCACCTCTTCATGCTTGTTTGGTTTTTCCTTCTGAACAGAAAACATTTTTGGCACAATCTCTTCAAAGTCCTGATACTGACAGCTACACTGTGATTATGAGCTGAAAGAGAAATAATGTCTTTGTTACTAAAGTATAAGTACAGTTTCACCAGTTCATCTACACGAGGCACTTTGTTGAGGCAGTCATATGTTTGATGTGGCCTCAAAAGGTCGACTTTAATTTTGAATTGTCAACTTTATTCTCGACACTCGACTTTTTTCTTGAGGTGCATAATGAAAATGTAAAAAACGTCTTTTCATTCAGGCTTTTCATTCAATTCAATCACTTTGTTTTCCCATTACGCGTGACATCATTACCTTACAGTCTTTACTTCTCCCATTTAACAGCTCAATGATCAACTTGTAAAAAATGCACAAGTTAGAAATACGTTTTTAGATGCTGCTTTACAACATATTATTTCTCCTGTACTTGATTGTAGAGTTCTCCAGTTTCACTAAACCTGGAAACAGGAACAGTGCATCACCTGTTCTGCTCTGTGTGTGTGTTTGTCTCAGGAGAGCGACCAAAGAAACGCTTGTGGAAACCAGCAGCAGCATCACGGAGAGTCTGATGTCCATCAGCAGGATGATGGCCGAGCAGGTGAATCAGAGCGAGGATACCATCGGCACGCTGGGTAAAAAGAAACTCTTTTTTCCATGTGTTTGTGTCCTTTTGTGTGTTGTTTCCCTGTGAAAATCCTAATTGTTTCTACCAATATTTCCCATCTTTAACGCTTCTCCTCCTCCTCACCACAGCCACCTCCTCCAGGACGGTGCAGGAAACCAACGAGGAGTTCAGAAACATGACAGGAACCATCCACCTGGGGAGGAAGCTCATCCTCAAGTACAACCGGAGGGAGCTGACGGACAAGCTGCTCATCTTCCTGGCTCTGGCCCTCTTCCTCGCCACCGTCCTCTACATCCTTAAGAAGCGTCTCTTCCCTTTTATTTAGCTAGCTGGCTTCAGGAACAGTTATTTCAGTTATTTGTGTCAGGATTAAGGATTAAGGATGTTTAGCAGGTATTGAGTTGAAGCAACACTAAAACTGGAAAGGCAGCACATAGAGGCTGTATGAGTGGAAAACATCGCTCGAACAATATGCAATATGTGGGTTGATAAAATAGTTATGAAGGGTTTTGTAAGATACCCTTCAATTTAAGTAAAAAGAGCCCGGGGACTTAACTGGCATTATGAGGTTTCGCTCAACAGCAGCAAGAATTTTAAAAGCCTCAGTATGTTTGAACTGCGAGGTCTTGATATCAGTATCTATGAATCAGGATGAGCGTGCACAATCTCAGGCGGCGTCTCCTCAAAGACATTTGCAGTGCTGGATAAATAGTGACAGCACGAGACGAGAGGTTTTAAGAGAAGCTGAAATCCTGCCTACTCTCACACATCTGCACACCTGAACCTCACACTGAGGCCCGGAAACTTAATTAGGCATTCAGAACTCGAGGCGACAGTATGTAATAACAATCGTTTACATTTTGTCACATTACAATCTGTGTGTATGTTTGTGTATTAACGTAGAAAGTGTGTGTCTGTCTGCTCTGGACGGATGTTCCAAAGACACTGTAGTTTGTTTCTGACGACTTTACTTTGTGCCTTTCTTCTTTCCAACGGGACGTCCGGACTACTGAGCCAGAACTCTCGTGTCTTACTCAGCATGTCGAGTCGCAGACTGTGTGAATGTAGAACAAAAAGTATTTTTGTTTTGTGTACAAGTGGAATAAATGCAACGTATTGAGGAGGCATTGTTGTGCAGATTTCCACAGATGCACCAGTAGATGGCAGAAAACCCAACATTTCATTTCAACGCCAGAGACGCGACACGGTGAATCTGTGTGAAGAACCGTTTTCTGGGACAGAACCGAGTCAGTGAACACACTCCTCTCTGTCCGGTGACATCATGGAGTTTATTCAACTTCAGTCAAAACTCTTACAAATGTATTTTTTAGATTCATTTAAATAAAACTTACAAAATATAGCTTGAAACCTGGGGTCTGTGTGAAGTGTGATCGTTCAAGTAGAACGTCAAAAAAATACATATTTATAACATGTCGACCAAAGAGTGCTTCCTTTTCTGCAGACAGCAGCCCGACTGTCTACGAGAGAACGTCTGTTCGTGTGTCAGCTATACGGTGCATCATATAACTCTCCTCATAAATACAAAAACAAACTTAAATAGGTAGAATACTGACTTTGAGCTGCACTTGATCTAGAGACAAAATCCCCTGCAGTGTTTACTGGTGTGTCCGTGTCCTCTGCTGAAGGATACAGCCACTGTGGTTTACTGTGGTGTGGAAGTGAGGTAGATAACTGGTTCTCATCTGTTTACGAAGTCAAATGTAAAGAAAAATATTAATAAAGCACAAATATCCAATAGATTAAATAAGTTATGTTGCATTGCTCTCACCAGCAATACCGCATTAAATACTGTGATCAAACTACAACTAGTACTAAAACTAAAGTAAGTGCATGTGTACCTGCTGCACCTCTGCGTCACGCGCCTGTCTCTTTAAGAAGCGGTGACGTTGGTTCTCTCAGATACGCGGGGAGCAGATTCAGTCGCGTTGTCGAGCTTACTGAGCGCGATCCCGACGTCCGGTTCGTCCGCACTCGTCGGCTGCTCGAGGGTCCCCTCAGCAGTTGGTGATGGGGAGGTGGTGTGCTGCGGGGGGTGTGATTGGCCGAGAGAGCAGGTGCCGCCGAGGCCGCCACACAGCGCCCCCCAGTGTTGCTCGCACTGTCCGCGCAGCCGCCGGCCGACCCACAACCTGACCTCGTCTCCACACTGAAGCAGGAAGTTCATCAGCTCCACGTACGGTCTGTTGGGACACGAACAAACACGACAAAAAATTACTTACGCAGGTTCAAAAGTTCCCAAATTATCATTATCAGGTTCTTACTTTTATTTAGTGTGTCTACTAGAAAATGTTTTCATGGTCTAATCTAAAAAAACCAGATTTTTTCATACCAATGATTTCTGCAGCACCTCGATTCACCCTCGGTCTGAAAGCTCCTCCCACCATTAAAGGATAAATTCACCCAAAAATGAATGTTGAGATGCGATTCAGCCAGATGAGCTGAGCTACTTGTTGTTCGGGAGAAAGCTGCGACACTGTTCTGCTTCAAAACTCCAGAAATATTCACCCGTGTTGATTCTTCTCTCAAGAGTTACATACTCATATTTTAAAGTTCGAACACAAGTTTATTAATGTAAAAGTAAAAACCAGTTCTGCATTATTGAATACTGAAGCGTGCAGCATCTTTCAGGCAGGATAGTTTCACTGATGCTTGGACTTTTTTGGGATGCAGGATATGAATTTTCTTTTCCAGGTAATTCCAATAATCCCTGTTTTCCCTCCTCTAAAAAAAAAAAACTATAAAAAAATCCTTCTTTGTGTTTAGTGGAAGCACGAAAACCAACTTTAAAGGTGCATACCACCCACTTTAGCAGCTTCAGATTATCAAATCCATTTAATTTCATAATTGGACATTAACCAGTAGCATAAGCTTCCTGATATCAGGCGGTTATATATCGTGCATCCCTCTTTCATGTCTCTCACGATGACTTGTGAGCGTGCGTCTCTCACCCCGGGGGAAACATCAGGTGGAACTGGACCAGGCTGCCCATGGTGTCCATGTGGTCTTGTAGCGCCAGGCAGAGCTGGTGTTTGGAGTAACACTCTCTCTGGAGCGAGAACACCATCTCTTTCACCGCTGAGCACCGGCGGCTCACGCAGCTGAAGCGCTGCCGCAGACCCAGCGCCATGCACCGCAACGCATCCTTCACAAACGACTTGCCCTGAGGGGGACGAGCAGGACGAGTCAGTTCTGATTACAACCTCACATCTGACAGAGGAAGATGAAAAACATACAGCTCTAAGATTACTGCTTCAACTTCTCATGGCTCAGGTGTTCGCACTTGACAAAGACAACTCTTCAATCACTTTTAGTCCCTAATAAACTCGACGAACGCAGAATCTTTTTAACTGAAGAAGAAGCGAAAGCAGCGACTCGAGAGTGAATGAACCTATCTCGTTACATCAAACAGGTAATGTGGAACCAAACTGGATTAAAATAGTGATCATGCCCGTGTTGTGAAAGAACAGGTCATGTGTATCTTTTTACAGCGTGAAAGTAAAGCAATATTTTCTTAGAGTGAGACCTGAGACGAGTCATTAACATACTGTAGCTCCGACTGAAATTGAATTTCTTTTTTTTGTCACTTACAGCTCTGTGTGTCGGTCCGTCCGGGAGACACATTAGACCTGCATCACTCTCCCATGCACTTCTATTCTAGTAAAGTAGACAAGCTGTTCCCTCTCTCATTTCAGTTCCCCTCTCAGTTTGTTCTGTAACCCGCGCTGCCGTGCATAACTATTCACTGCTCCTTATACAACAGACATTCCTCACAAATGACTGTAATGACTGATGGGATTAAATGTAATAAAAACAGGTATCTACATATGTCTTTTCTAAGCCTGGCGTTAGCTGCCGTTGGACAGGGTTTCACACAGTGTGTGTTAGTGCAGAAGAGGCCAAGTGGCAAACAACGAGTGTCGAGCGTTTGAAATCAGGTCAGACTTTTGTGCAGCTGCTCACCTGTGAGTCGTAACGACCGGCGTTGTGCAGCAGAGTGAGACAGATGTGGTGCAGACCTTGGATTTCACAGGAGTTGTTGTTGAAACACTGAAACGTCCCACAGCCGACGTCCCCTGAACTCACCAGGCAGCTCTGGATCTCAGCTGAGAGAGACGCAGAGACGGTGACGCCACAGAAATCACATGTGCTACTAACAATATAAGCATTACAGTGACATCACAAGTCAGGATGGCCTTTCTGCACCAGTGTTACAGAAAGAAAAGTTAATTATCTCGTCACGTTAGTTCGGCAGTTATGACTGGTTGAAGCATCATCCAGAGGAGCTGAAACTCTCCAACATCGCTGACGGACAACAATACTTTTCACGTTGCAGAAAGCAGTCTTTCATATCAGTTAGACAAGAAGAGGTCGCTTCATTTTAAATAACTCTTTAAAGGTGTGATCTGTAATAAATGGCCAGAATTTGAAGGCAGCTCCAAAACTACAGGGGGCAGCAGAACTGCTCACTGCTGCAGAATTTGAGAGATTCAATGTTCCAACATTTGGAAAGAAGAGCAGCAGCGTTACATGTGCACAAACTTTTTTGGTTTCATGCATCACTGAGCAGCTTTCAGAGGATTACTGGGGCTCTGCCGCTGTATCCAGATTTCCCTCAGTGCATCCATGAGTTATCCGTGGAGATAAGGAGCTCCATTAGCTGACTGGAGTCTGCCCAGACACCAGACTGGGACTGAACACCAGAGACGGACGGCAGTATGATGAGAGGGAAGTATGGAGGTGATTTACAGCGGCTCTGACCAGGACTACGACTTCAGGGACAGGAGAGAGAGTTGGACAACAACGGCATAAAAACTTTTTTGTGAATTGAAAAGGGGGCTAGCAGACGAAGTGTCTTGAGGTACAGAGTGGTATTATAGACTGGATAGCCAGGTTAGCTTGCAAACTTCAGTAGATGGAGATCTGAACGTAGACGTACATCAGTTAGCATTTTCTGCCCTTTCAGTTCTCAAAGTCTCAGAGTCTTTTTTATTGGTTTCCAGTTAAACATCTGAAATACAGTCTGTGCTACCAGAGGATTAAGGAACATACACGATTTGCTCTACGACATAAAAGGCATCATTAATTATAGTTTGATTATAAAATGTCTGAGAAGCGGCGGTTGCCAACAAGTGTCTAAATGAGACTACAGAGGATGTCGGGACAGACCGAACACAGAGACTCTTCTACTCACTAGTGGAATTTAGTTGCAAATTATTTAACTAACTTTACAACTTGTAGATCAATTTATAAAGGACATGTAGAGTAATTGTGTAGTACTATGTTTAGTGGTGGTGACGTTCAAGTCATGCAACAGCAATGTAGTCTGTTTATGACGTAACATTAAGATTTTTACTTTTTGTGAATTTATTTATCTTTAATCTTGCCGTACAAAACGCGTCATGAACTTCTGTTGGTCACAGATCTTATTTTAAGGCGATAATCCAAAATCCAGTTCAAACATCACATACCAGAGCGATGCTAACTTCATAGTGAGAGTACAAAAACAGCTCTCAAGCGTGTAAATGTACTAAAATGATCTACAGAATGTGAAGAAATAAGAGTTTTTTGCAGAGACATCTATGGACGTTTGCATGCTAACCAGCTCGCCCCGGCACGTCCCGGTCCAAAGCTCCTGTGCTAGTGGTGTAAACCAAGATCAATATATTAAACGGTCTTTCCCACACATTCATTTATTTGTGGCAAACTTGTGGCGCTAAACTGAAAGTTCGCCAACTCGGTCGCTGGAAGTCTGGAGTGCGCGTGCTCTTTGGCACCACAACTGGACTGCAGCCGCCACAATGAAAGTCAGATTCTGTGGGAAACACTGAAACACTGGTACCACTCCCGGTCCTGACCGCTAGATGCGTGGCTAACAGAGCTAACTGACTACAGGAAGCTACAGTTAGCAGCAGTTAACGGTTCCTCTAGTGATATAGAGAGATGAACTCACACTCGGTCCGGTTTCGTTAAAACTTTGTATGACAGTGACACAATTTAAAAGCTCATTAGTCAACTGCAGGAAAAAAACTTAGTGCAGAGTTTGTGGCCATGTTGGTGTTGTTGTTGATGACGCTTGTTTACGGGATGATGTGTTCACTGAGCGGATTCACACAAACTAGATGATATTTTACTTAAATCAGGACAAACTGCGACTTTATTAACTTGGAAAATGATCTTTGAAATCGACAGACATCGTGTGTGGAGTTCCAGGCATGATTCAAACAGGATGGAGAATGTATTCCTCTCTGATCACCATCAAACAGGGTTTTTATGAAATAAGTTCCCATGTGCTCCTCAGGAAAGTGACCCTGAGTACACATCAGCATTTTTTGAATGTTTTAAACTTATGTCCATATCTTATAAATTGTCCCTTTAAGCAGCCTTTCATATGAACGCGTCCCTGCAGCCGTCCTGCCTGTGCTGTTGATGTTGTTCAGCCTGCAGGTCAGCCTCGGGCCGGAGGTACGGAGGGAATGTGCTTGGATGGGATCGAGCCTCCGGAGCTGCGCATTGAATTACAGCCACCAGCAGGGCAGCAGAGCCAGAGCCGAGCTGCAGCGCTCAGCCGGGACACTCACAGAGCTCACACTGCACTGAAGGCGCATGATTATAACGCTGCAATAAACAGGACAACTTCAATGCAGACGCGCGTATTGATTATATCCGCAGCGGGAGTCTTGTTACAGGGTGAAATCAAGCTGCACGTGAAGGAGGCATAAAAGATGCATTCCTGGTTCATGCATTAAAACACAGAAGCTTCACACACTTCTGACTGCTCGTGAGAAATCTGTCTGCGCATTAACTTTTCTCTAACAATTAAAAAAGAGGTCCAGTTGCTGGTCAGAACTCCAGCAGAACCTGGAGCAGCAGCAGAGGTGGACCCTGTGGGATGTGCGGCTGCAGAGGGCTCACCTGTGCTCTGCAGGGAGAGCCGTCGTTTCGCCTGGCTCACTTGCTTCTCCTGGACATCTTGCGGCTCCATGGTCAGCACCTGTTGACATGCCAGGAGCAGGAAACCCAGCAGAACCACAGCGGACAGGGACAAGTCCTCCGGCATGTTCACACTGATCGACGCGTTCTGCTCGGCTGTTGTTTCCCGGCTGTCGGTTGTGTGTGTTGCAGCAGGTCTGCAGAGCCTCCAGCACACACAGGATGACCGCGGCATGAAGGCTGCAGTATATAAAGCTGCGTGTGAGCTGCGCGCTCACGAGGGCCTGAGTGCGCGTCTGCACCAATCAGAGCGCAGCCCCGTGAGCGCGCAGCACACTGGAGCCAAAAGTTTATCATTGATGAGAGAAAGAGAGGACCAGCAGTGTGTGTGTGTGTGTATGTGTGTGTGTGTGTGAGGACAGGTTGAATGAATTAAATCCCACATACATGAAGTGAAAATGCTCTTATAAGGTCTTCCTGTTCCTCTGGAGTCTGCGGGGGTACATGAAGGTCAACCACTCAAGACATCCACACTCAATTAACCCACCAGCCAGCCCTGTGTGTGTGTGTGTGTGTGTGTGTGTGTGTGTGTGTGTGTGTGTGTGTGTGTTTGAGTGTTAGCAGCTGCTTTCTTGGCAGGGAGACGTGCAGCGAGGAACGTATCAGAAGCACCCAGACTGAAGGACTGAAGCAGGACTGTGTGAACCGGGTCAGGTTCTACACATCACATTGTTAGAGTGCTGCAGTTCTGTAAATGGACATTTTTCACATTTTTAATATATATATATATATATATATATATATATATATATATATATATATATACATAAAGCCTGGAGTGTTTTAGGGAACCAACGTGCACAAAAACTCATCATGAATTTATGGTAAAACTCTTCTAAACCCTGATTAAAATCAAGATTGTTTAATTACGTGACTCAGAATTAAAGTATGACCATTACACCTCTGTAACAAAACACACAAGAAACGACTGAACCTTGTGGGCCGCAAATGATCATGGGAAGGCTTCGTTCAGACGGCAGGCAAAGCCGGCTAATTCACAAGTGATCAGACTGGATTTTTGTCTCCAGACATCACCAGCCGGGTTTTGACGCTAACTTTCATAGTGGCCAAATCGTGTAATTACATACATACACAAAAGACTTTTTGTCTTTGGAAAGTGTAAAAGAGCGGCATCAGTAAATTGTTTCATCCCCATTCAAGGTAGGCGGACGCTAAACTGGACGTTAGCTGGCTCAGTCTGCTGAAGTCTCTATGGGCCCCAACAACAAGGAACATCAGTGTATTTTTATCACCAGGAAGCAATTTTGGATTCAGAGCGCTGTGCAGCTTCCCAAGGAATGAACGGGGCTCCACCTCGAAGGCTGTGTCCAGGTTTTAATGTATCCTCTCTGGTCAGTGACTCCGTACCCGTCCAACAAGAGAAGCGTGATCAATCATCGCTCTCCAATCAATCACAGACTTCTGTTCTCTGCATTGTTTCCCAAACTGCTCGGATTATTGCAGCCTGGATTCTGATTCTGCTCAGACTGTTCTGACGCACTTCGTTTCAAACGATTAAAAACTTTTTTTATTGGTTGCTCCCCCGATATATAAAAATGTGGGGTGGAGCCCAGTGTCCTCTTAGACGCCCCCATGGTGGATTAAACGTGATAAAGTGCCGTCTATTGTGACCTTCTAGTGGACAAAACATGATGAAGAGACCGCTCGGCTGCTGTTCAGCGCCTTTTCTGTCCACTGGTGCACTTAAAAAAAAAAAAAGTGAACTTTAAGCTTCAGCAGGAAAGGCATGCCAGAAAAGTTTTGAGAACCCCAGCTTTAGAAACTCAGGGGAGGTCAAATGACTTTGTATAACGCTGCATCATGGTTCTCCCTCTACATGTTTTACCTACCATACAGAACTTTGGGCAACAGAGGAGGCGATATATGTAGAAATATTCACGGGGGTGGAGCGACCGCCATCCTTAGAGTGGCTAATAAAAAGGGAATTAAGAGTAATGCAAATAATTGTACGCAAACAAAGTAATATCTCCATGTATAACGTTTGCCAAATGAAAAAGAAGCTTTAAGTAGTTAAGATGTTTTTGTACACAGCGCTTCTCAAGGTTTATACAGTTTCTCGCAGCGCAACAAGACTAAAAATTTAGCTTTTTTAAAGGAAGTCTGGTGACTTTTTCCACTTTGTTCTCCAAAGAAGTAACAAATATCAGTTACTGTTTACTGGATTTATACATTTTCACACCGTCAGAAGGTTGAATTGTTAAAAAAGAACGATCTTTCACAAGCTAAACATGACTTTAAATGCCACTAATGAAACATATCCTCTACTCGAGCGACAAAACAAACTGACTGTTACCTAATGTGTGATCATCATGCTTTAAAACATGTTACTGTCATGAGAAACACCTGAGCGCTCAGCTTTTATCTAAAAGGACCAGTTCACCCAAATTCACCTCCATAGTTCCGGGGCAAAAGCAAAAACCTCTGACAGATCAACAGCAGTTAAACCTACAGTGGAAACCAAGACGGGGAAGTCAGTGTTTTTGTGTAAAATTGCAGAAGATGCAAAACCAAAAATACCTTCTTTGTACTTTGAGTACTTTGAAATCAGAGGTCACCGAGGTGAGTTCAGCTTTGTTTTTGTCACTACGATACATTCGGATCTCGCAGCCCACTTGTTGTGGTCGTATGTTTTGCCTCCTGGCGGCCGTGACCTCTGACCCTTAGCAGTCTCAAAGGGACCGCAGTCTACACTCATGCAACACCATGACAGCAGTGTGTCTCCACACAGGTCAAACAAACACCTCAAACTTC
The DNA here is from genome assembly GCF_900880675.1 of Sparus aurata. Classification (NCBI taxonomy): domain Eukaryota; kingdom Metazoa; phylum Chordata; class Actinopteri; order Spariformes; family Sparidae; genus Sparus; species Sparus aurata. Next base: position 3,190,989 of record NC_044199.1, read on the forward strand.
TCCCTCCTTTAAATTATCTACTCTGCATCCAAGAGGCCTTCACTGAGACGTCTGTGTGTGTGTGTGTGTGTGTGTGTGTGTGTGTGTGTTGTGCTGAGAGGTCAAGGTAGAAAGACAGGGTGTGTTGACGTGTGTGTGTCCATGCAGGGGCCCAGTTGGGGAAGCCGCCCTCCTACAGGGGGCTGATGTTTGGACTGTTTCCAACCTTTCCCGCTCGTTCTGTCTCGTCCCGCTTCAAAACAACATCCCACAGCGTTCCTCACACATAAGACCCGATGACCACCCACACAATGACCCTTCACCCCGACAGCGAACACACACACACACAGACTTATACACACACACACACGTCTAAAATGGCACACTAATCCACGGACAGCGCTGAGCAAACAGCACACATGCAGGAGCTTCTTGTACTCTGTCTCTCTCACATGACCGTGTTGTGAACATGTCGGTCTCTGCGTCTCTGTGAGAGCGTCTGTGCGAGTACAGATCAAATCCACGAGTATCTGCTGTGTGATTATTGATCTGTGGAGGAAGTATAGCGTAGCCTTTGGGTTTATAAACTCTGACCAGTTCAGTTCAGTACACGATGCTCAACCTAAAGCACTTCAAGGTTCACAGTTCACACAAACGTCACGCAGATAGTTTGTTTTATGCGTTGAGGCTTTGACATATTTGCCTCCAGCATTATTTCCTCAGTAAAAGAGTTCAAGGTGAAGTCTACAGATTATCCAGAGTTTGTTTTTGTAATGACATACTTCTACATTTTTGAAATAAAATACATGTTTGAAACTATTAGATTTGGATAAGAAAACAGGATGTTTGGTGTGATTTAGCTGAACTGATCCAGTAAACTGTTCCAAGAATTACATTAATTGACAAACAATGAAAACAGACATAAAAAAGTTTGTGCAAGTTAATTAATCCGTTAATAATGATGTCTTTTTTCTTATAAGATTAAAACATTTGTTATTCTATTAATGGATGTTTAAAAGTGCACTAAGGATTATTAAACCAATTCATCAATTAAATTTGTGCAGCACAACACTTGTTACTGACATCATGCAGACGTATAGTTCAAACACACGGACGGATGAAGAGCCTCAGATTTACAGACACACTCTGACACACATAACGTGTTCATCAGTCTCCTGCCAAAACAAGTACTTCAATCAATGAAGTTATGCAACCGGCGCTGACACACGCAAAGACCACTAACAGCACGTACTGTTGCCGTATTCTTGAAGCATCCCAGTGCTAAGAAAGTACTAGTAGTAAGAGTATTATGAGAAAATTCTCAGAATTATATTAGATTTTTTTCTTAAAATAAGATCCTTGTAAAGAAAAATATATTCATACAGCTTCCAGGCTCTGAGAGAGCAACTCAGGTGATCCGTACGTATCAGATTAACGCGATATAGACAGAGTGGGACTCCTTAAATGACCTGCTAGTAAATATATGTGAGCAAACAACTATCAGCTTCATGAAACATTAGTTGGCCTGTTTTCAAACTTTTTGGGCTTCTTTAGAGTTTGTTTTACAAGTTAACAGAGATATTTATTACATAAAATAAGTATATTACACCATGTCTTCATAAAGAGTAAAATCTAGGATTAGATTAGGATCGATTTCACTGTACATTCTCTGCTTATATCTGCCATATTTTTTCAGTTATCCTCATTAAGAAAACATTTTCTGGTCTTGTCTTTGCTCACAGTTTCTCTAAGAAGTTTCCTGAATCACTCTTTAGCTCAGACTCCTTGCTAGAAGTTTTTAGGCTGCGTTCGAAGCTCTCGGAGAGGATTCTCAGAATGTATGTGATTTAAGTGACAGGGATTTTATACAAATCGATCAGTTTTGCCTTTGATCTTGTAATTAAATTATAAACCAACCAGGCTCCAGAGACGGGACGACTTCTGGTGGCTTTGCATGAACATAGCATACAAATGTTTTTATGGCTTTTTAAGAAAATACAACATCATGCATGTCTCTGCATGGTGGATAGTAAATAAAGGATTAACACAAGCAGTCACAGTGTTCCTCCCTCCTGCTAACATGTCACAAGTTGGGATTTGAAGTTCTTCAGTAACAGTTATTATATCGTCTCGAATGCCTAGGAATATTTTTTGGTGAATTCTGCCTTTACGTTCCCTAACTGAGAACAACTACCTCAAACGCTGATGCTGTTTTGTGTCCATGTGCTCTACAGTCTGTTTTTTATCACAGGAAACAGATAAAGTTAAGAGCAACAAGAAAAAGAAGAGTGTTGTGATGTCAGCTGTGTTTAGTAAAGCAGATTTGATGTTCAATCATTACTTCATACATATTCATGCACCAAAAAGAAGTCCAACCTGCTGAGATGATAAATGAGGACCTCGAAGTACTAAACAAAATATTTTTACACACAGGTTTTTCGAAAATGCAGTTGATTGGAGAGTTCTCAAGACGTCATGTGAGTCTATGAAAACTGCAAGATCTTCTTCCTCTAATCCTCCAACTGGATATCAATCAACTTTTTGAATGCCGAAGACAGAGTTCGCAAAGTTTCACATATTGTCAGAAGAAAATATCTGTACACACAACTGTCTGAGTGAGAATTCTGCACTACACAATATGCTCAACATCAGACGGACAAAAATCTGTCTGAAATCACACGTGAAAAAAAAAATCAAAAATAATAATCCAGGTTTGTCTCATGTTCTTCTGAAAGGCAGCGCTGTGCGGCGCAGTGACAGTCCACCACTGTGCATTGTCCAATCACCAGGAGTAGCCTCGTGCAGCACAGACGGGCGGTGACAAACATCTCATACTGAACATTTGATTCCAGAAACTCCCGAGCCTAGTTTGTTAATCAGAGTTATATCAGGAAATAACCTCTTCCCCTCCTCCTCCTCCTCTTCTTCTTCTCTCTCCTCCTCCTCCTCCTCCTCTTCTTCTCTCTCCTCCTCCTCCTCCTCTTCTTCTCTCTCCTCCTCCTGTCTGATGCTGCACCTTTCACAGGGCTAACACAGTCATACCACATTATGTGAAGACCAGCAGGTGAATCTGCAGAGGGAGTGAAAATAAAGATTTCTTTATTGTATTCCTGAACCGTCTGACTTTAAACAGCGCTTCAGTTTTGAAACAAACCTCAGGGGGTTTTGGGTCCAGACACAGACGGAGCCTCCTGTGGTTCTGTCTGTTCAGAGTTACAACTCGAAGCGTTCTCCTCCCTCCTGTCTTCCCCTGACAGGAAATCATGGATGGCAGTTTCTATGTGTGGTCGGAAAGTGTGGTTCATCTTGGGGTCCACGACCTGAGTGATGATCCTGTCCACGCCAGACTCCAGCATACCCGATCTAAAAAAAAAAGTGTATAAATTGTATATCTTTGCGCTTTGGACTACTAGCCTGACAAAACAAGACATTTTTAGCTTGAACAAAAAATAATTAACGGTCTAAAGGTTCAACGTGGAGGCCAATGAAGATGTGAGGAAACTTTTCTAGGGCTAGCGATTGGTTTGTCCTTTCTAGGCTACTGTAGAAAATGGCACTCCAACATGGTGGGCCCCCCAAAAGATGTGAAAACTCATTCTACAGCAATGAAAACACAATCATGAATACAACATACCATTTTCTGTCAATAGATCCTCGTAAATTCCTTGAAATCTTACACACTGGACCTTTCACTGCAAATACGCAGTATGATAATCTCTCATTATGAGCATCCTTGTTATTTAATCTGTTGCTCGGAGTGCTCAAATTGTATGAAGACATCTGGGGAGCCTCTTTAATGAAACAATGTGGCACTCTGACTGGATTTCTATTGTATATACCATTACAACTGACTGCTATGTGAACATTACATAAGTATGTGTACATTCTCCATCGTTGGTAGTAGACAGGATGTGGAATAAAGACACTCACTGAACAACACTTTGCCTGAGTCCGTTTCTCATCTGGTTCTTGTTGATGGACGGGTTCCAGTCCTGAGTGCTCAGCTGCGACGTGACAAAGTTGTCAACTTTCTGTCGCAGGTTCTGATAGGCAGGCTGAGAGCAATAACAGCGATGTAAACACGGTCAGTATGCAACAAAAAGCACAATATACTGTACAAGGAAGGTATAATGAGGCAACAACTGGCCTACAAGTGAAAATATCCAAATTGGCAACTTGTTAATAATTTGCAAAAGAAGCCAACTAGAACAATAATTAAAATACTAGCTGATATTAGCTCTGAGTCTGGTTTGCTGAAGTACACGATACAAGTAGCCAAGTTAGCATTAGCTGAGTTACCTTCGTATCAACATCGGCTAGACAGTCCCGACGGAACTCGTCAAAAAGCCCCCGGTTCTTCAGATGCTCCACAATCATGGCGATAAGCTGCGGGTCTCCTGGAGGAAGAGTTGCCGGGCCGACGTTAACGTTACCGCTACCCTCCGCCATGCCAAACCCAAGTAAATACTAGCTATTTACCTGTTAGCTTCATCGAGAGCTAGCTAGCTGAGCTGTGGCGCTTGTTTTCCTACAAGACATGCGGTCAACTTGTCTGTATTTACCACACTGGCGGGCGGAGTGATCGTTCGTTTCGATAAAGCGTGTAGCCGCATCGTGGCAGACGGAACGGCGAAAGCTGACATACAAATCGAGCGCTCTGTTCCCTGTTACCACGCATGCGCATTCGGAAACTGACACCGGAAGTAGTTCGTTCAAGCTCCGTCGCGGACTGGTAGTGAACGTTAGTGCACCGTGATTAACGGTGGCTTTAGAGTAAATTTCATTTTAAACACTAACATAATAATTAAAACACGGCGGCCTGGTGTGTTCTGGGGTTGGACTAGTAGACGGAGAGAGTCTTTTTTGTCAACATTCTTACCTGTCTACCAGTTTTGAGTTTGCGTGGACTGTCGTTAGAAAAGGTAACGCTAGCTAGCTTTGTTGGCTAACACGATTTAATGTATGAGCGGTACTCACACTCTCAAGCGTAGACGTACAGTAAATATACACACACACAGACCATCAAATGTTATTATGTGCATCAGAGAATTTAACTGTCGTCGTGTAAACACGGGCAGTAGATATTAATACGTCCAAACCTGCTAACATTGAGGCAAGCTGTCAGTTCTAAACAATCACTGTGATGAATGAAAGCAACTGGCTGATGCTCCTTATGAGGGCAGAGACTGTGTTAGTACCAAGATATAACTGTTCGGCTGATGGCTTGTTTGCTAAAATGCTTTATATAAGTGCAGAATATAAAATCAACATTAGGGGTCGACCGATAAGACTTTGTCAGAGCTGATATTGAAACCGATAATTACATATCAAGGAGACTGAAAACAGATATTTCAGACTGCTATTCATTTGCAGAAAAAAAAATAAAATCCAGTGATGAAATAAACCATAGTATAATTTACTCAAGTACTGTTCTCAAATACAATCTTCTGCGAATGTATACTTCCTCGCTACTGTATTTATTAGATAAATTGAGTTACCAGTCACTGTGCAGATTCATATTATTTTATTGTTTATAGACTATTAATTGTGATGCATCAACACTCAGAAAGCGTTGTAGGTGGGACATTGTGTGAAAGGATGCTGCATCAGAGCCAAAGTAGATCATTTTTTAATTTTTAATTTTATCTGACAGAAAATCATTGATAACGATAATCTGAAAAATGCAGAATATCAGCTCGACACCCCGAATCAACTCTACTTGAGTGTAAAGACTTGCTACATTCAAGCATAATACAGCTCCTGTATATGTGCAGACAAGTGGTGGCTTGCTGACCTGAGTATTTTGACATTTCACGTTCTTGTTGCAGATGAGCGGGGGACCAGATTCAAACAAAGAGTTTATGGAGCAGCTGCGGATGCAGGAGCTCTATGGCAAGAGAAGTGAGGATGGCTCCGACCCCAACACCTACACTGACCCAGAGGACGGGACTGTGTACGATTGGGACCCTGAAAAGAAGGCCTGGTTCCCTAAAGTATGGATTTCTCAGATCTTTCTTGCTAATATTTATCTTTGACATGTATTAAATGCTTGGTTTAAATGTTTGTGGCCTTGTTTTGTCAACATTGCTCATGTAAAGCCCTAGTCTTTGCCAGTTTAGTTGACTTTGCAATGTACAAAGTAGTGTTAACTTAAAAGTCTCCATCATATCAGCTTGATTTTGCCAGTGATACAGACGTCACTGAAACTTGATTGCACACTTCTTTTTTGGATGTAAATACACTATTTCTGTTCAATCTATTTGAACTCCTAGGAGTTGGGTCAGAATTGGTCACAGTAACTTTCTTTGTTTATGTTAAGTAGTTTGCTTCATTTCTCTAGATAACAGAGGACTTCATTGCAGCCTACCAGGCCAACTACGGCTTCACTCAGGAAGGAGACCCAGATGTGAACAACACTGCAGTGAGCAGCACCAAACCCGCAGCCTCAGAACCAGATGGCAAGCCTTCAGGAAAGGAGAAGCCAGGAGATGCCACCCAGAACACAAACCCAGACCAGCAAGAGACGGCAGCAAAAGAAGCCAAGCAGAAAGGGGAGAAGAGGAAAGCAGATCCAGGTAAAGAGACATCTGCAACCAGAGAGGAGAGATACAATAATTGTATTTCCTCCAAATCTACAGTAGTGATTATGTTTAACAAATGCTTTTATAAAATCTTTTTTGTCTCTGCAGGATGGTTCGATATCGACGAAAATAAAAACACAAACGTCTATGTGTCAGGTTGGTATTGCTAAAAAAAAATTGTGTCATTGTTAAGTTAAAAGCTGTGACTCTGTTTATCCTACCTCACTCTCACCTGGTCACCTGTCCTCAGGCCTGCCTCCTGACATCAGCTCTGACGAGTTTGCTGAGTTGATGTCCAAGTGCGGCATTGTGATGCGGGACCCCTTGACCGAAGAGTACAAGGTCAAACTTTACAAGGACAAAGAGGGAAATCTGAAGGGAGATGGCCTCTGCTGCTATCTCAAGGTTAGTCTGTCCTTCATCTTGTGATTCCATGTTCCTGTGTCAGTGATAGTCCACATGATGTAGAAATAGTTGAATTTGAGGGGGATCCAGGGGAAAAATCTAATATATTTTAAATTATGTGTAAAATGAGAGCAAGTCCTCTTCCACAGAGTCATCATGTTACACTGCCATGTTTCTGCAGTAGCCCAGACACAGTCTTCTCTTTTTGGGCAACAAAAACAAAGTGTTCTCACTCTCAAAGAGACAACATAACTGTGTAAACTTTAAAGCATCAGTCAAAATCATAACACAATTGAGTGTTTGTGATTCTTTGCAGAAGGAGTCGGTGGCATTGGCTCTACGTCTGATTGACGAATCAGAGGTCAGAGGTTACAGACTCCATGTGGAAGCAGCTCGGTTTGAGCTAAAGGGCCAGTACGACGCCAGCAAGAAGAAGAAGAAGAGCAAAGATTACAGGAAGAGGATGCAGCAGCAACAGAAGTAAACTCTACCTCCTGTCCTTTTTATTTAACCTCCTGCAAATCCCACTCTGCATGCAGGGACTACTCAGAGTGCTGCAGAGGATTAGGAGAGGACGAATAATTTGATCATTTGTTTATTATTTTCACATCACATAGGTTCTCACTGACTGCCTGTTTGTCTGTGTTTGTGTAGACAGTTGGACTGGAGGCCAGAGAAGAAAGGAGAAGTGAGGAAGAGGCATGAAAAAGTCGTCATCATTAGGAACATGTTTCATCCCAGTGACTTTGAGGTGCGGAGAGAAACAAACATGCACACGTGGAGACTGTCTATTGAGGGTATTAATCTCTGTGGTCTCTTCATAGGAGGACCCACTGGTGCTGAATGAGTATCGTGAGGATTTGCGGACAGAGTGTGAGAAGTTTGGCGTCGTCAAGAAGGTCATCCTCTTTGATGTGAGTTTTAGACATTCGTTTTGTTTCAAAGTTATAGTAGAATAGATGAATTTGACGTCAGTAGCATCAATAAATTGTTGGTATCTGATTGTGTTTGCGCTGCAGAGACACCCGGACGGCGTGGCATCAATCGCATTTAAGGAGCCTGAGGAAGCCGATGCGTGCATTCAGTCATTCAATGGTCGCTGGTTTGGAGGGAGGCAGCTGACTGCTCAGCTTTGGGACGGAACGACAGACTATCAGGTACACAAAATGCAAAAATGTCAAAAATGTTGTGGGAGTGCACAGCCAAGCTAATATTAAAAGAAAATCCTGTTAGCCACAAGTTTTAGTAGTTTCCATGTATAAACACTGAGATGAGGCAGAAGCAGCCTGGCCTCCCGCAAACAGAATCAATAAAACATGTGTACATGTGACTTGTAGTAGCTTTAAAATACAAATTCAGCATTACATTTGAGCTGCTGTAAGATGATTGTCTAACTTCGACTCTGCATCTGGTGAGATTTTGCATTCTTCATGTGAATTGTGTTTGTGCAGGTGGAGGAGACGACACGCGAGCGGGAGGAGCGGCTGAAGGGTTGGTCTACTTTCCTGGAGGGAGGAGATCAGAGCCAGCAGAAGAACGACGACAACAACGCTACGCCAGCAGAAGGTGGCACCACCACCACCACCACCACCACCAGCACAGAACCCACAGAGGCCTCCAGCACCACGGAGCCTGAACAGCACCCAAAAACAAAAACACAGGAACCGGAACCGGACGCAGACTCTACAGACAGCAGCCTGGCAGGAAGTGACGACGAGGACGCTTAGACACTTCTATACACATCTTTGGTCCCCATGGCAACCACTTGATTAGGACCGTCCTCTGTGAATCTGAACTGCAGCGAAGCTTCGTGTTGAGCAGGAGAGGAAGAAGAAGTTGGACAGTTTGAGCTTTTTTGTAATGTAGAGAAATAAAAATCTGATTTTGTCGAGCCTGTTTTCATCATTTTGGTTGAAGTTGTAATTCAACCTGCATTTCTGGCAGTTTTACACAACTTTGTAAGTGAGATTGAAACTGAGTTGGGTTTGATTTGTAGGAGACTGTAGCTTCAGTGTTCATCAGACAGTCTGTTTAGTTTAGATGCAAGAAATTCGCTCAGATTAGTTCTTAATATCAGAGGCTTTTACAAACAATCTGAACTGAAACAGCAGCTGAATTGATGTTTATTTTCTGTCTCCAGTAGCACTTTGTGTTACGTGTTTCCACAGTAATGATGATGTTTCTCTTATTGCAGATGATTTTGTTGTTTTAGATCTTTTTTGAGCAGCCAAACATATCACAGGATATTTGTAAGATTTGCTTAAAACATCTTAAAGAAAATGATATAAAAATCATAATGAATAAAGCAGAACTGCTCATTGTAAAACATTGGCTACAATCATAACACAAAGTGTACAAATGTAAAAGAAACTGATCTTGTAAACATCGTCACATCAGGCAAAGTTTGTTGGAATACAGATGAATAAAACAACGCAGATTTCAGGAACAGCTTTTTGTTTCCACAATATTGCACTTTTGTCTCCTCCTTGTGGCCGTCAGCTTTCTCTCCATAACATCTACAAAGCTGCTGAAGCGACTTATGAATAACTGTTGCTGGAATAGATAATAAATCAGCAACGTGTGAACTGAATTGGAGATGGCCTCACTATAAAAGACTTGGTTCCATTCTCAAGCTCTATTGTTTGCCTCAAATGTCATGAATCAAATCAACAGACTCTGCAACGGTCGTGACAACATAATGTTTTGTTGAATTAAAGAAAAACTCCATGTTAGTTTCAACCTCCAGCAGAAACACATCTGTCAGTGCAAACAGAGCGACAAGGACTAAAACTAGAAGCAGGACTAGAATACTAGAAACAACAACTCGCTGCATCATCTGTGTTCAGCCGACACGGAGGAAAGCAACAACGCAAGTGAAGATGTCGGATGTTTTCAAGCAGGAAGACACTTTGCTTCAGTCCAGGTGTTATTGTAGTTCTTCATCCTTCGTCTAAAGCTTTAACAAATTTAATTATTGATCATTTCCATTCATGCCAGCACACATTAGCAGCCTGACATTCAGACTGAATGCTCATTTCTCTTCCCCATTTTATGTCATTACACACTAATCATGCTAAATGGATCTGGGCATTGATCGAGAGGTCTGGATTTAGACTACCACAATAGATGGCTAATGCAGTGATTCATTCATTGCTTTTGTTCCCTGTCGTGCTTTGTGTTTCGTTATTCTTTGTTTGCTATTTGTGTACCTATCTCTGTAAGCGACTTTGAGTCCTTGAAAAGCGCTATATAAATTAAATGAATTATTATTATTATTATTATAATTACTATTCATTTTATATTTTGTTTTTAATTCCCAAAATAGTTTGTACGACGTTCCTAATGTTTGTAGTGCAGCTGTAATGTGTTTAATGTGAGTAAGAGACTCTTTTGTTGCTTTTTTTTTGAGGATATGTGCTGTTAGGTGAGTATTAGCGGTGAACTCGTTCATAATGTCTACATGACGGTGTTCTTTCTTTCTATAGCACCTTTAAAAACAGAGTTTACATCGTGCAGAAGCAGGAGAGTCAACAAGCCAAACTGAAGGAAGCCTCGTCTGTGGTGAAGTTAACACGAGGAGGCAGAACAGAAAATGTAAAAACACAAAAAGTCAGTATTTACTGAGCATGAGAGGATTTAACTGCATGTAGTCGTCCCTGCATCACTTTGTATTTAAGGTGTCATATCTCAAATTGACAGAGATACAAAGACGATGATCAGCTGGACTTGTGGACTTGCTGTTTGTGGATCTGCCACCTGGTTCACTTCCTGTCTGTCAGAGAGAAGTAAACGAAACCCTCAGTGTCCTCGAATCATCCCCGTTGACCTGTGCTGACAGAAAAGCGCCGTGACACGAGCAGGCGGCCACGTCTTCTCTGTGCCGCTCACCTGATCAGCACCTCTTCACCTCCACCGTGGATTTAATATCAGCGGATGAATGTGCTGCTCAGCTGCTTTTCTTCCTCTACAACACGAGAACAGGGACGCTGAAGTACCAGTGACCTCATTGGCATTTGTGTGTGTGTTTGTGTTTGTGTGTGTTGTGGATGACACTAATGAATCAATTATTATGTGAAATGAAAGCACTCTGCATCACAAAGGACTCACACATCACATGGAGGAGGTGATAAACGTGAGGCTCGGAGGATGTGGTGCTACAAACTGCTTTCATTACAATTACACATCTGATAAATGTCAGCCTCCTGCAGCTTCAGGACGAGTTGTGAAGCTTTTAATGTTTGATAGCGATGTTTAAAGAAGTGTAGCATCATTCTGTGAGAAAGAGTTTTATATATTATGGCCTCCCACAAATGTTCAATCAGCAATGTAGTGACACAAGTCGAGCCGAAATCAGACGTTGATGGATTGAAGTGTGTTAGCTGCAAAGAAAAAGTCTGCAAGAACGTGCAGAAATGTTTGTTGCAGGAGATTTATTGACTGGTTATTGATTTATTGTTGCTGTTGACAAATTAATTTAAAGACGGTGCTGTTCCCCAGGGTTTAAAGATAAGACCAGAGGAAAAAGTTAATTCATATAAAGGATACATTCGACCAGAAATGAAAATGTAGTTTTTATTTTTTTAAACGTGACTTTAAAAGCTTTTGAGATTGTTTATTTTGTTTAATTTTAAAACAACTTTAAAGGGACAGAAATGAAAATTCAGTCATTATCTACTCGTCCTCATGCGGATGGAAAGTTCAGTGATGTTTCTTTGTCCACAAAACATTTCTGGAGCGTCACAACAAAACTGTCACATCATTCTGCTAAACAGGCAAAACATGAAATGGATCCATACATCTTGTTTGGCGTAATCCAAATCTCCTGAAGCCTGGAAATGCTCATGTGAGTTAGAAAGACATTAATTAGACTCATTTAAAGGCAAAAATCATCAGCTCTGAGCTCGATTGTGCTTCCATGTTGTAAAGAACAAAGTCAATGTGAGATCTCTGGTTATTCTGGAGCCAATTTAATGTTTTTCTTCTGGTTGTTTCTTAACATATTAAAACTAGTCCCCATCTGCTTCGGTTGTTTAGGAGAATGTTTTTAATGTGAAGCTCCAGAAATGTTCTTACAAAGCGAGTAGATAACGACTGAATCTGCTTTTTTTCCCCTTTAAATTTGTCTCAAGATCAAACCAAAAATTAAAAAAAGTCTCCCAGCTTTAAAACAAAATTATCACAAGACAAAGTCATGTTTAAAAAAAAATGCCTTAACGTTCTGTAAATGTAAATATCTGTTTTAATCAGCAGCAGCGTCTCGTGTCTTCATGTGTCGTTGGCTCGACTCGGCCACAGCTTGTATTATTGATACGCTGGCTCAGTTAATCAGGTCTCCAATCTGGTCCAACAACAGAACAGAATCAATACGGGACAAAACAGATTCTGCATCTTCGGCTGGATTACTTCTCCTGTTGGTCGTCTGTGCGTCACATCGCAGGTTTTTACATGTTTTCTCTTTTATTCTTGTGTTTTAACGGTGATTTGTGTTGACGGATGTTTGGGGTTTTTTTTTTTGCTGTTGAGCTTTTGGATCTGTTTCATCAGGGCATTTTTATAAGTGGACACATAAACAATCGGCTATGTTTTTATTGTGTTAACCATATTTAAGAGATTATAATGACGTCAGTCTGTTTCCTTCTTGTTTGTGGTCTTTGTATTTCAGCTATTCTTCTAAATCTGTGTCACTTTTAAATATAGATGGATGATGGGCAGTGGAGGCAGGTTTGTTGAATGAGTGTGTGGGTGGAGGAGACAGACAGACCCTCAGAAAGAAGAAGCCTAAAAACCTCTCCTCAACGCAAAGAGAAGAAAAAGCCGAGCTAAGCTACTGCACTCCGCTCCTAGCACCCTCTCCATCATCCTCCTCCCCTCTCCTCCTCCTCCTCTCTCTCCTCCTCCCCATCTCCTCCCTCTCCTCCTCCTCCTCCTCCACCTACCTCCTCCTCCTCCTCCTCCTCCTCCTCCAGAGTACATATAAACATGTCGTGGTCGTGTGTTTACACTCACTTTCCTCCTCCTTGATGACGGACAGCTGACAGACAGAATCACATTACTACAGTGAAACCCCGGTGCCACTGGTGATCCTCTGCAGAATAGCAATACTAACCTCAAGCACCGGGCACAGCTGCCGTGTCGGACCACGCCACCGGCGCGCTGAGGCCGGGCGGGTCACACGGCGGCGGCCCGTCGTCCTCGGCTGATCCTGGTTCTGGCTTCCTCGGTAACTTCCCTCGCGCTCCTCGTGTTCTCACCGGTTCCGACACCTGCAGACCCCCGCGAACCTGCTGCTGGTCAACATCAGCGCCAGCGACATGTTGGTCTGCCTCTTCGGGACCCCGCTCAGCTTCGCGGCCAGCGTGAGAGGCAGGTGGCTGACCGGGACCTACGGGTGCCGGTGGTACGGTTTCTCAAACGCGCTTTTCGGTGAGTGAGCGACGGATGCAGGTCCTCCAACCTGTGACCTCACGTGGCCTGAGGGCAGAACTACCTGTGACGTGTTAGAACAGTGACCAGGTTTACATACTTCACTAAAAAATAAATATGTGTTAAAATATTAAATATTAAAGACACTCGAATGAATATTACTTCCGAAAAAACTCATACATATATATATTTTCATGTATATGTATATATTGTACACTATAGGTCGACTGATTATCTACCTCATAATTTATCACATCTAATATTATATGCTTGTTTTATCAGATAAATTACACAACTCACAATTAGTTGCTAGATTTATACACTTAAAGTCAAATGAAACATGGTGCTTAACTATTGAGGACCAAAGAAACTCACAAAAAACACAATGAAAATTCAGATGTCACAGAATAAACAATCCAGTGAGACATTAAAATGTCCCAATATCCCTAATTTTGATTAGTATATTTAAAAAATGCACTTATTTGTTTCTGATGCAGAAAAGTAATCTGCAAATGAAGAAGTAACTAAAGCGATCAAATGGCTGTAGAGAGGGAAGAAGTAGAACATTTGCTTCTGAACTGTAGCAGAATGTGTTCATCGCTTCAACGTTGAATAATGCAGATGGGGCTATTTTTAAAGCAGCATTATGTAGAAATTGACATTTTGTGCAGCCCATGAGTGTCTGAGTGTGAAACCAGTGTCGTAGATTCAAATCCAGGTGTGTAACAGTTTGTCAGGTGTAGTGAAGGTAACAACAAACAGAACTCATCACGTCATTCTGTGTTGAAGTAAACATGTAGCTTCTCTCTCTCTCTCTCTCTCTCTCTCTGGCAGGTATAGTGTCTTTGGTGTCTCTCGCCCTGCTGTCTCTGGAGCGGTACTCTGTGGTTCTGCGCAGCGCTCAGCCGGACTCCTCTCAGTACCGCAGGGCCCGGCTCGCCATCGCCGCCTCCTGGTTCTACTCGCTACTCTGGACTCTGCCGCCACTGCTGGGCTGGAGCAGGTCTGCACCGTCCTCACTAATCACTTCTCTCATTGGATCATTCAGAAATTCATCCATTCAGTAAAAACTTAGAAGTGAGAAACGTAACTACAGCTTCACGAGATTAAATCAAAGCACGTGTCGTGTCTTATTGTGGAGCAGCTATGGGCCGGAGGGTCCCGGCACCATCTGCTCGGTCCAGTGGCACCAGCGCTCGGCCACGGCTCGCTCCTACGTCAGCTGCCTGTTCATCTTCTGCCTGCTGCTGCCGCTCCTGCTCATGGTCTTCTGCTACGGGAGGATCCTGCTGGCTCTGCGAGCGGTGGCGAGGCAGGTGAGCAGCACAGGTGACCTCTGACCTTCCAGGCCGTGTCCACATATCTTCAGTTACCAGATATTTTCCACCTCCATCTGCACAAACTTCATTTTTGAAAATATCTCTGTAATCAAAAGACTGAAATACAATCTCAAAGCATGGGAATCTTAAAGGGATATTCTGGTGTAAGTTTAATCCATGGTCTAAATCACTGTGAAACTGTGTTAGACTCCCTCTCCAGAGATCAAGTTAGCAGACCGCTAATTTACGGAGTTTTATCAACCTCAGAAACGACCGCACGACAACAATACACTGCAGTAAATGGATCCAAATATAAACCGCCACCAAAAAGCCACAAATAATGCTCAGAACAGCACCAAACTTCAGCAACAGTACAAATAGAGTCTCAGCACATAGTCCGGGGCATCTAACCTCCGCTAGCTTAGCTGGATTTCTACTGAAAAGCTGACTAAATTTACCACTCTTCTGCAGCAGCTTCCTGTTGACAGGAAGTCCCGACGAGTCGATTACCGAGTGCAGTAGAGTTCCGCGGCTCATGGATGAAAATGTATGATTATGACTCCATGGAAAAGCAATCAAAGTTCATATGTGTCTTACCTGCCAGTTTATAACAGTTATTATCGAGAGCGGACAGGGAAAAATCCGGAATTGAGGATTTCTAACTGCACTCGGTAATCGTCGCGTCGGGACTTCCCCGACCCGGAAGCTGATGGAGGAGAGTTGAAATCTGTTTTTAGCTTCACAATAGAAATCCAGCTAAGCTAGCGGAGGTTAGACGCCCCGGACTATGTGCTGAGACCCTGTTTGTACTGTTGCTGAAGTTTGGTGCTGTTCTGAGCATTATTTGTGGCTTTTTGGTGGCGGTTTATATTTGGATCCATTTACTGCAGTGTATTGTTGTCGTGCGGTCGTTTCTGAGGTTGATAAAACTCCGTAAATTAGCGGTCTGCTAACTTGATCTCTGGAGAGGGAGTCTAACACAGTTTCACAGTGATTTAGACCATGGATTAAATTTACACCGGAATATCCCTTTAAATATTTGTGTGGACGCGGCCTGTGTCGTCTGTGACTTCTAGCTTTACCATTCAGAGCTTCCACCTGTGTGTGTGAACGTGTGTGTGTGTGTGTGTGTAGGTCAGCAGGATCAACCAGTCCTCAGCTGAACGGAGAGAAGGTCGCGTCCTTCTCATGGTGGTCTCCATGGTGTCATGCTACCTGTTGTGCTGGATGCCATACGGTGTCGTTGCATTGCTCGCCTCCTTCGGCCGGCCCGGCGTGGTGCCGCCTGCCGCCAGTTTGATCCCCTCCCTGCTCGCGAAGACCAGCACCGTCCTCAACCCCGTTGTTTATATGCTTCTCAACAACCAGGTAACAACAACAACAACACATCCCCAAACAACCAGAGGGGGCGTGCCTGAGTTAGCCTGCAGCTTCCAGTAGCTCAGGAGGTTCAGTGTGTCGTCAAGAATTAGCTACGAGGTGAAACTGTCTCATAATGATTCTGCTGCGTGTATTTGTTTGTCTCTCAGTTCTCCAGGTGTTTCCTGTACATGATCAGGTGCAGCGCAGAAGCCCCGCCCACTCCGGTCCACCACAGAGTGCCCAGCAGCAGGGGGGTGTGGCTTCACACTCCCAACCTGGCAACACAGGAAGAGAGGACGGCGCCTGCACAGCAGCCCAGCCTGGTGCTAGTGGCTCAATATGCAGCATAGAGGTCAAAGGTCATTTCTAAAACAAGACATTGCATTGTTTGTCATTTTGTTTTTCTTCTTTGTTGTTTTATTGATGGATTTATTGACCACACGGTTCAATGGAGCTTAACTTTGAGTGTTTATCAGTTTTTCACAACAGCAGTCAGACGTGTGTTTGTCAGATTGTATCATCACTGCGTTACTTCAGTCCACTGTTAAACTTTACAGCAGCTGTAGCTTGTTTTTTGGTTGAACCATGTGGGCTTGCAAGTATAGTTTATTTAAAGTGTAACATTGAAGATTTTTTTAAAGAGTCAGCAGCCAACTCGTTTGACAAGTTTGACACTTGCTGCGTCTCTTTTCAGGGTCTGCCTCCTCTGAAGGACTCGGCCGTTGTGGTCTTTGAAGGCGAGTCCTTCAGAGAGACCTTGTTAACCTCGTCAGCCGTTGTTAAATGTGACAGTCTAGCCTTTGGAGCATTTCCCGGTTGCGTCACCAGATGTTTTACCCTTACGTCACGATTTCTGCCACCCAGGCCGTGAAATTGACAATCTACGGCACGCGATGTCGCCATTTTCTCTCTTTCTTTCTTCTTTTTCTGGTGCGCAAAGAATCTTGGGATATGTGACGACACGAAGGATCGTAGCGGTGCATCCTCCAAAAACAGAGAAAAGAAAGAGCATTTGTGGGCTTAAAGTTTTTCTAGGTGTCATTAGTTACAGTTAATGCCCAGCAAAAATAAAAAGCATTTGTGGGCTCGGTTTTGAGGAGCCTTTGCATTGGGACAGCTTTCACGCGGCGTCGTGGTGTAAATGGCCGTAAAATGCTCCTCCGTAGGATGCAAACCCTGAACTGAGACACAGCAAATATTTGACTGTGGTACCTGTTTCCCTCTCACGGGAGCAACCAGGTTATTTTGAGTTGTGTCTCTGCACCACAGGAGGGCGCTCTGACTCAGCTGGCTGATAAACATGCATTGATTTAAAGCAGTATGATGCAGACGAGTGTGTGACTGAATAACTGTTGAACAAAATATCTAAACAACATCATAAAGGTGACATTTAGACTCTTTTTTTTTTTTATTATTCGTGTTCAACATTATACAACATTTAAAAAGCCTCAATTCAGAGTAAACAACTTTACATTCCTGAATGAATGGTCGACACCAAAATAATTTATTAAGAAAATAAACATACGTCTTCAAAAATATACAGTCGTTATGCTTCATGATCACTGACTGAACTCTCAGTAAGTGTAGGACTGGTCTAAAGACACATTCACATTTGTGCTGAATCATAACAACCGACAGACATGTTGAAATACTTTCACGTACGAGGTGAGAGGACGCATCAAAATGCAGTGTAATACTGTTGGTCCACTGTGGAGGAGACGCGAGAAGCAGCAAACTTCTTCGAGCAGGTAGTTCACGTGTGATTTTAGAGCTGAGATATCAACACCAACCCGCCGTAATGAGTCCGTATTTTAAACACTCCACCTGTGCACAGACATTACCACTGCACACAAGTCGTAAAACACTTCAAAAATACACATGGAACACTTAAAAAACTTTCCTGTGAGGATTCATTATTGGAAGTCCGTGTTTAAGGTGCATCCTCATCGTGGCACAGTTTCGTTTAACTGGGGTGTGGAGCATCTGTTGCTTTCAAACTCTGAGGAGAGAGAAGACAAAATGTTCACTTACGATGGGAAATATCATCGAGGGAAAACAGGAAACCTTAGAAGATCATCTGTGTGACTGGAGCTCAGGAGGGAAATGTTTTCTGTGACGCCTGCATCAACAATCAAAGTTGGATTTACTGTATATGGCGACCGAGATACCACACTGGAGACTGCAATGACTTTGATAAGCTTGTGCTTTCTCCGGTGGTGATAACTGAGAGTAAATACAACACTTTGGAAGTCGAAGAGAGGTTGAGCACTAAAAACAGACATCTAACACATCGAGCCATGTTCACTGCAAACCTTCTGTGCGATGCGACAGCTGCTCTCTATCAAAGTATGGATTCAACGAAGCAGCGAACCAGTGAGACATGTCTGATGAAAAGTGCACATCAGGCTCGTCACAGTGTTTGTATGGAACTTTTAACATGTGTCATAGCACTGTGTCTGAAAGAGGAAACCTTCAGTGTGACCACACAGGTGTCATATTTCCATCTCAGCTGATAAACATCCGTGACGACTGCTGAGTCATTTCACATCTGAACGACTGTTATTGTTCTCCCACGGATTGTTAGTGGGTTTTTTTGGTCCAGTGTGAATTTATATTATAAACATTAAAGTGTTTCTAGTGTCATTAGTTAGTTAATGCTAAGTAAAAACACACATGTTTATCTTTATTTTATACATGCTTTACGTCAATTTAATTTGAAACAATGGAATTCTAATGAAATAAAATAAAAATAGTATTTTATAGTTAAATGCTTTTTGGATGTGTGGGGATGTAAACGCCAGGTAGAATGTGTGAATATGTGATTAACTGTTTGTAAAAAGACTAATGAACAACAATGCAGGTAATTAATTCATCTTTTAAGTAATTTACTAAGAAAAGAACACTCGCAGGTTCCAGCTCATCTCATGTGAGGTTCTGCTGCTTTTCTGTTTAATATCAGTGGATTGCGTGATGATTAACTCACGATGAGCTTTGAGCAACTCACTGATCCTCTGAAAAACAATCAGTGAAATTCTGTTCCTGTTCAGATCAGTTTTATTTGACCTCACCTCTGAGAAGTTGGACGGAGACGCCACGGGCTCTGGCCTCGTGTAGTCGGGCGGGTTGGCGTGCGGGTCGTAGCCCAGGCGAGCCAGCATGGGGGCGATTTCAGCCATGTCACTCAACACGTCAGAGGGAATGTGCCCGACCCAGTTGGAGAGGGCGTCCGTGTTGACCGGCTTCATCACCTGGTCCGTGGAGCGCTCCACCCTGCGCACACACAATCAAACACACACACACACGGTCAGTTTTATATCTGTAACTGGCCACTCAGGAGTCTCAAAGCTACAGAATTAAAACACATATAAAAACATAAAGATATATTTAAAGGGATATTCCAGTGTAAATTTAATCCATGGTCTAAACCACCGTGAAACTGTGTTAGACTCCCTCTCCAGAGATCAAGTTAGCAGACCGCAAATTTACGGAGTTTTGTCAACGTCAGAAACGACCGCACGACAACAATACACTGCAGTAAATGGATCCAAATATAAACCGCCACCAAAAAGCCACAAATAATGCTCAGAACAGCACCAAACTTCAGCAACAGTACAAATAGGGTCTCAGCACATAGTCCGGGGCATCTAACCTCCGCTAGCTTAGCTGGATTTCTACTGAAAAGCTGACTAAATTTACCACTCTTCTGCAGCAGCTTCCTGTTGACGGGAGGTCCCGACGAGTCGATTACCGAGTGCAGTAGAGTTCCGCGGCTCATGGATGAAAATGTGTGATTATGACTCCATGGAAAAGCAATCAAAGTTCATATGTGTCTTACCTGCCAGTTTATAACAGTTATTATCGAGAGCGGACAGGGAAAAGAACGGAATTGAGCATTTCTAACTGCACTCGGTAATCGTCGCGTCGGGACTTCCCCGACCCGGAAGCTGATGGAGGAGAGTTGAAGTCTGTTTTTAGCTTCACAATAGAAATCCAGCTAAGCTAGCGGAGGTTAGATGCCCCGGACTATGTGCTGAGACCCTATTTGTACTGTTGCTGAAGTTTGGTGCTGTTCTGAGCATTATTTGTGGCTTTTTGGTGGCGGTTTATATTTGGATCCATTTACTGCAGTGTATTGTTGTCGTGCGGTTGTTTCTGAGGTTGATAAAACTCCGTAAATTAGCGGTCTGCTAACTTGATCTCTCGAGAGGGAGTCTAACACAGTTTCACGGTGATTTAGACCATGGATTAAACTTACACCGGAATATCCCTTTAATACTTTTAATTAACATACAGTAATATATAAATATAAAATAGGGAAATACATATAACAGTGTGTTTGTTTACATTTTAGTTCTTATTTTGATTTGTTTAATTTAAGCATTTTAAATCTTCCTTACTTATCACTCCCTCCACCATAAAAAAAATAAAAGTGTGTTAACTTTGACAGAACCGAAACATACCACATTCTGTGATATTTAGAAGGTTGAAACGCGTTTGTGTGAGTCATAATGTGCCAACTGTTGCATAACTGATCAAAATGAGGATTTTAATTCCTTCAGAATTTGGCCTAACTCCTTCAAATTCACGCCAGGTTTGGGTTTTTAACGGTAAGAAGCAGCCAGATTCTCATCAAATGCAGAGCTCAACTTGAATCACGACAAACAAGTGGAGCAGAACAAATTAAAACATCTACGGAGGAAAGTCTGTAAGCTTTACTTGACCTCAAAACCAGAAAAGTAATCAGCAACAATTCTGCTAATCGATTAATCGTTTAAATCTTCAAACACCTCAATAATTCACTGGTTGAGGGTTAATTTTTGCTGCTTCTCAGAGGATACTATTTTAGGTTTTGGATTGTGGGTTTGTCATAAAGAGCTGCTATGAATATTTCACTTTGAGCTTGTAGAAATCATGATCAGCCTTTTCTTGCAGCTTTATGAACTTATAAATAATCATCAGATAAATCAATAATATAAATAGTTACTGGCAGTTTGACAACAGGCAGATACACCGGTTTGTCCACTAACCGCCTCCTAAAAGACAAGAAGACACTGCAGCTGCATGACATGTTGTGTTTGTCTTTTGTTATGAAGCTTTTGTTTTCCATGACAGTATAAAAACATTGACTCCTGTTCTCTTCATGTTTTTGTTCATCCAAAGTTCACACAGGTCTGCAACTTGTAGTGTGAGCGGTCTCTACTTTTGTTCTTGTGAAACTTCAGACAAGGAAGACGCCGACTGCAGTAGAGGAACACAAACTTTTCCTGTGCATAGGACGAGAAAGGCCATAAGTGATGACGGTGAGGGATTATTGTTGTATGAACCTAAATGTTGTTT
Source organism: Sparus aurata (assembly GCF_900880675.1). Taxonomy (NCBI): domain Eukaryota; kingdom Metazoa; phylum Chordata; class Actinopteri; order Spariformes; family Sparidae; genus Sparus; species Sparus aurata. The sequence goes on from NC_044199.1 coordinate 3,212,395, forward strand.
TGTTTTTTAGGGTTTTAAAATCTAACACCTTTATAGTCAGGTCTGAAACCAGGAACAGTTGCCTCAAAATCATCCCACATGCGGGGGACATATCATCAACTGTGAACCAACTCCATATTTAGTCATGAAATGCTGAATATTCTGCATGTTTTGGCTAATCAGCCTTTATCAGGAGGACACACTGTAAGAATAAAACCCTTATATGATTCAGTAACATGAGTCAGGTTTTGTTATTGACTCTTAGAACCCGAGGACGCCTTCATGAACCAACCTGAATTCAAGACAATATTAGAAACGTTTACAACAACTGAAATTAAGAAAGTTAGAAAAATCGTAATGTAAGAAGACCAAAATAACATCAATAATAACTGTTGAGTTCAGAAGTCAATCTAAAATAGTTGAGAGTGAGGTGCATAAGAAGGTTTCATATCTCTACAAAATAAAATGCAAATATTTCAAGGCCCGCAGAACTGAACTGAAGGCACAAATCCTATATGTGGACATTTAAGCGTGCAGATAGTTTCAGTTTGGTGTGCTGAGGTTAAAGAGACATGCTTCTGACACTTCAGCCACTACCACAAGAGAAGTGAGTACAATTGTGTTAATGTGAATGTGAACACACATTTACTTGAGACTAGCTTGAAAACCTCAGCACATACAAGTGAAACCAACTGCATGGGTAGATAGCACTGGAGCGTACAGATAAGCTCGCTGCACACACTTACACACACTTCAGATACTCACTTGGACAGAGACACGCCACCAGCTTTTCCAATCAGCTCTTCGTGGTGCAACACTGATGGGTCCCACTGCAGCTCTAGGAAATGAAGCAACTTCCTCATTTCCTCCTCTGTGTTGAGGACGAGCTGCTCGTAGCGGACGGGCAAACATCTGGTCTCCCCGGCCGCCTGGCACTGGCTGAACATGGTCTCCACCGCGCTGCTCCACTTGGTCAGACAGTCCCTGTAGCTGCTCAGGTCGAAGCCGGAGATGGTCACCTGTGAGTGGAGGGATCATATAAACACAGGAGACCGATCAGGACAGAGTTAACACAGAAGGGAAAATTAATTTGGTCACAATATGGCACCAGTGCCAATTTGTTAAGTGGTTAGGAAGCATGAGCTGTGAGGAAGTCTGTGTGCCTGCAGCCTGCAGATAAGAGACAGAAACACAGCGTACCTTGCGTGATATCATGGAGTGGACGGTCGCACGCCCGTCTCTCAGCATGAGCACAAATTTGGCTTTAGGGAAGATGCGTGACAGATATGAGAGAGACTTCAGAGCGAACGGATCCTTGTTGCAGAGGCGAGGTGCCGGCTCTCCGTGGCCAACTATCACCTGAAACACACATGAAGAAACTGAATATAACCAGAAGAAACACCAGAGCTGTTACAGGCAAACATACCGTCTTTATATTCAGGATTCCAAGATCGTTAATATTCATACTGAGATGCCAAATATATAAGTGTCACTTACAGTAAGAGGAACACATATCCCATTTAAGAGGAACATGAATATTTCACCCCACACAGTCTGGCTGTTAGCACACAAGGAGACATTTACACCAGTGACTTCGTTTAGCAAAAGTCTGATAACATTTTAACAAGTTGGCAAACACATCTGGTCTGTAATATAACATGCTGGAAGATCACACATTGATACAACATGAAAAACACCCGAAAAATATTGATATTCGATACTATGGTTGATACCACGGAGTAAAACTGACAACGCTGAGGGCTTAAAACTCAAAATAAATACACCTTGGCTTGTGTGCTGTGTGTCAAGAACATCAGCATCTACGTGAATGTGGGTTAATGTGTGGACAGATTAAACAAACAGAAATATTGATCCCGCCCTTCCTCCAGTGTTTTTGTTGAGCTAAACTAAACTAAACTTTATTGGCTGATCTGTTTCTATCATGCAGTTTAGTAGTTTTTATTTTATTTAGGAGGTTTGCGTAAGGCAGCATTTTACATGTTCTTTAAATGGTTGAGATTTGGTTTTAAAATAAAAACAAAAACAGGGATATGGATTACTTGATTGACAGACAACCTGATCAGCAACCGTATTGATATTAGAGTTTGTTTTTTATTTTTTTCTTAAGAAAAAATACCCTCAAAAATTCTTGTTTCAGTTTATAAAATGTGGAGAAATATTATTTTCGCCTGTCATATCATACAAAATGTCATATCTATGATCTTCAGACAAAATGTCGTCACTTTCGGCTCTGAGACATTGAGACAAGCATTTTTATACAGTCGCAGCTCTGAAGCCATATTCTGTTTAATATCTTAAATCTCATATCTACAACACCTTTAAGTCATCGTATGTGTGTCAGCTGAAACATGCCTCGAACACCCAAGAACATCAACACATGCAGAGGTGTGTTTAACAGCAGAGTGAACCAAACGTCTCACCTCCAACAGGAATGCTCTGACTGCCGAGTCCAACACCTGGTCAGTGACGCCGGCCTCGTCCAATCGTATCCTCTCCTTCACCGAGCGGCTCCAGGTGGCCCGCATGGCTAACAGGCGAGGGATCACTCGGGTCTCTTCGCCGCAGCGCACATGATTGTGGGCGTCCAGCATGACGCGCATCAGCGTCGTGCCGCTCCTGGGAAAGCCGCCGATGAAGATGAGGGGCGTGTCTTCGGGGAAGTGTTCAGTCAGGGATAGGCTCTGATTGGCTGAGCCCAGGTTGAGCTCCATCCACCGATACCGATGGCTTTTTCGTGGGCACTCGATCCCGTTCATGCCCAGGTAGACCAGGGAGGCGGAGCAGAGGAGCACGCAGCCCAGCAGAAAGCTCGATCTGGTGTTCCTCATGGTTGCTGGGTGTATTTGAGATTCAGATTCATAAAACAATAATCAGGGGGAACCTGAGGAGGCTGCCTGCTGGAGATGTGAATGTATCTGTTTTTTATATTCCAGCAAAGGTCAGTTCAAGACTGGACAATGAGGACAGACTGAGGTGATGCTGAGGAAGGCCTGACAGAGGCCTGGCAGGTGGAGTCAGGTCTTTATATTCAGGTGTGGGCTGGGGAGAGTCCTCACTCCTCTGCAGCTCCTCAGCCCTGGTGTCCAAGAGCAGGATCCAGGCCCGCCGCGCTCCACAGCCGGCCACGTCTCTTACACATCGTTCCAGCCTAAAACAAGAGACGAACACGTCACACACCTCAGTAAGAACTGCACCAGAATCGGTTTATTTTGCTTTCAGAACAAACAGAATGAGATTTTCCCCTAAAGCACTATTTCACAACTTGTCTGTGTAACAAAAAATATTAATAATCATAATTTAAAATGTCCAAACATTAGCTACTGCCTTGCATGAGTGAGTTATTATCAGCAAGCAGCCGGATGTGATGGTTTGCCAGAACACTTGAACACCCTGTCAGAGCCGCTGAAATTCATCCAGTTTTTCTTCTCAAAGCAACTACTTTGCATCTTTCCTCTGGGGAGCCACTAATTGTTGAGTGATATCAAAGCTCACTGTGGCACACACACACACACACACACACACACACACACACACACACACACACACACACACACTCCGGCAGTCTGAAGCCACTAATTACAGCTTCCTCATGTTTACACTCACACTGGCAGTTTCTGCCACACTGAAACGCAAAAGCAGCTTGTTTAGCGTCGGATTACTTCTGACTACGTGAGCCGTCCTTCAACTTCCCCGTTTCTCTTCTGCAAAGTACACAACACCATCAAATTCAACAGCGTAAGCTCGCCTCCAATTCCTCTTTTTTGCACACAGCAAACTCAAAAACGAAAACTTGCACAAAAAAAACCTGATTTCAGCGAATACTGATTTCACTACCGTGTATGAATTACTTTAAAAAAAGGCACATTACAGCTCTGCAGCGCTGAAACAAAAGCTCGACTCAAACAGCAGCTTCACTGACAGTTTTACTTCTTTATAGAAGCTCCAAGTAATTATGGACTACGTCTCCCTTTCTCTGAGGTATCCTGGTATCCGTCTCATCCGTCTGAAATGAGGAGGAACCCTGCCTGACATCTGGATGCCACGTGGGGAACACTCCTTTCCCTGTGCTGGTGTAACTCGCCTGTAAAAGTCTGTCCAACGATCAAAGCGACAGAAGAAGCAGCTGGATATGAGGACATCACGTCGGCCCGCCGGGATACTTAGGTGCTGCCTTAAGCCACGCTAAGCCCGGCGGTATCCACGAGCTTTACATGTAATTCTAATGCATTTCCATGCAGAGATTAAGCCACTTGGAGTTTGGAAAGAATTAGGCCAGCGGTTTAAGATGAGCCGCGCTGCTTTTTTCTCTCTCTCCAAGTGCTTTTTCTCTTTAAAGGGCTGGTACACCCAATTTAAGAAACAGGGTGTCCTTTCTCACTACACTGTGCTCATAATAACAAATAAATAAAATAAATACATGCTCATAATACTTCTTTGAGGATGAAGACAAGCAGCAGATCAAACGATGGCTAAAATGATAAATCAATAATAAATACATTTCCCTTCTCTCACAATTTATGTGTCAGCTTCGTCTCACTTATCTTTGGTGTAAATGTAGATGTAAATGTGTTGCCTCCACCCAAAAACAACTATGGTGAATCTAATTGTCTCAAAGCATTTAAAAATCTCATAACAAGAAAGCAGCTCCAGCTAAAACTGTACAGCAGTGAGACCCTGGTTCTAGTTAGAGATGTTGCTCTTGAGTTTATGTCTTTATTTTCTCTTAATACTGCCACACAAACACATTGTGTTTACACCCCAGAGGCTGAAATATCAGAGACAGATGTCTAAACCAACAGATCCAAACCCAGCTCGACACTACAAAAGCAGCTTCTGCAAACACTCGCAGTGGATTCAAGGATCGACCTTGAGAAGGCCACAACGTTCGCTGATCAGGGACAAACAAGTCTATAACAAGCAGAAACCAGTGACCTGTGATAACGGTCAGTCGTGGCTGCAGAACAGCAGAGAGTCGACACATTCAGCTGGAAGGAAACCCAAAGCCAGCGTCAGTTCACAGGAGGGAGCACAGAGAGGTCTGACAGGGAGAACTCACCCCACATTTAGCCTGAAGTAAATGTTAAAGTGTGAATACATTACAGCAGTTTCCTTGAATACTCCTCACTCAATGTATGACTCTTGAATGGTTTTATGTATACATGTACATCTTTGTGAGCTCATCTTTCTCAACTCTGTGCCGCTATGACAGTTTCCCCTCAGTAGCAAAGATATTGAGTCAATCAAATATCCCAACAGTCACATTCTACAACAAGCTGGTGGTTTTGTATTGTTTATTTTCCTCACTTTTAAAATGGTTATTGACATTTTTTTCTAGTCTATACTCTGAAAAATTTGAGTTCCTTGTCGTGGCTTTAAAATCTGGAGACCCTTTAATAGGTACTTACTGTATCAGACTGTATTTTACTGCGTTGTATTCTATTTTTCTGTGCTTCAATCCGTCTTTGTTTCCGATGATGCACGACCTGACTTGGTCTGGATCAGACGGATTATCTCTGACCTTTTATCCACGTGGGGACAATTCAGTCACCACATGACCTGAGATGTACATGTGCATGTTTTCTGTGATCTGTTCTGGTATCCTCTATGTGCTTGTTTTTGTTATTTTCTTTTGCTGTGTGTGTTGTGAAAAAGGAACATTTCATAAATAATATATACACACACACACGCAGCAACATTATATAGAAATTAGCATTTTGTGCAATTTGGTGTGCAGATACAGATCCCAGGTCTGTAACTGTTAGTCAGATGTGCTAATCAATAATAAAACTCATTACATCATAACTTGTATATTTAAGTAAACATGTATGTAATGTTGTGATCCTCTCACCGAAGTTATATGTGCAGAAACAAGTGGCTGAGACATCGTTCATCCTGTCACAACACACTTTACCATCAACATGATTCTGAAGCTGCTGTTTAAAAGGTAAAAAAGTACATTTTCAGTTGCAGCTGTTTCACCATCATTCAGTTCCTGCCTGTTGTTGCGGTGTTGCACTGATTGTGGGCACATTGCTGAAATCTCCCACCAGCAGGTTTTCTAGAAAGCCTCCTTGTTCCTCACAGGAGGAGCAACAACACTGACTTCCTGCACAAGGAGGAGGTGAAACTTCTGCATTCTCCCTTTAATCTGGAGGATCCCTGTCCATTACTGAGGCTGTTTCACTGTCACTCAGGTTGTCGTGTATGTTTGCATGCTCTCTCTCTCTCTCTGCAGGCTGCTTCCTCTCCTCGGTGAAAAAATACGTGTAATGTCTGAGCTGGAGAGCAAAAATATGTGGTGAACCAGGTGCAAAGAAGCCAAAGCTGTGTGTGTGTGGGTGTTATGTGTGTGTGTGTGTGTGTGTGTGTGCAGAAATAGGATTATTTCACGGCTGTTAAGCTAAGGCCCCAGCAGCCGCGAACATCTGGCCTGGCTTACAGATGCATCTTGTCTGCAAATATGCACCCGAGTCGCGGCGGGGCCACCACCAGGTGAACGACCTGCTATCAGCCGAACCCCCCCCGTGACAGACCAGCAGCACCTCACGAGCCTGTCAGGGTCCCCTCCCCCCCAGTCTTCACCTGGTGAACACACCCGTGTAGCTGTCTGTAAGGTAGCTAACACGCGTCGTGAATAAAATCAGAGCCGTTAAAAATGGTGTTCACTCACCAACGTCTGAGGGGGAAAAAAACATGAACCTTGATCCAGAAGCAGCGGAAAGCAGCGGCTCCTGTCCCTGTGTCGTCTCTCCTGCGGCCGGACGTGTCCCCGGAGGTGAACGCGGTGATGTCTGCGCCCGTTTACTCGTTTAAAGACACGTAATTACACATCGTGCCGCCGCTGGAGCACCGAAACTTCACCGTGAGAAGCGGAGCCGCGTCGACGGAGCGAGGTAACCGCCGGGCACGAGCGCAGCCAGGCAGGCAGGGGGAGCCGGGCGCTGATTGGTCGGTGAACGTTCTGAATGCTAAAACGCAGCTGCCTGGTCGATTCCTATTGGCGGAGCTGTTAAAGGGCAGTTCCGCCACAGTGATGGGACCAAGACGGATTTATTTATTTATTTTTTTCACACTGGAGGCTAAAATTACTTTACTCCATCGATCGGTGTGCTCTCAGTAAAAAGCCCACAGGGGGAATTTAATCACAGTGTTGGATTAAGTTGAGGTTAAACCCGCCTCGCTTCATTTACCTGCCTTTTCATCAGCAGGACAGAATTCAGTCACACTTAAAGGTGCATTATGTAGTTTAATCAGAAGAGAAAGATCTTTATAGACAGATTTTTTTATGCTTTGTTTTCATTGACTGAATAAACAAACTGACTGTAAAGGACAGCAGAGTTTCATACTGTTTTACTTTGTTTACATGTGGCGGACCCTGCCACCTTTCTAGATACAAACAGTGTTCTGGTGACCTTATTTTCCTCTGTGAACAGCTTGTTTATTCAGTAATGGAAAATAACAATATTTCAGGGTTGGTTTTATTGAATTTCGCTGTCGCTAAAACTACACAGATCCGCTTTAAAAAGAGCAAATCACTGTGATGTCGTGCTCACAGAAACAGTCACTTCCTGGTAAAAATGTGACTGTTCCTATGGTTTTCTTCCTCCTGACACCTGCTGGCCATTGTTCTGTAAGTTCTTTGGTTCTCATGCAGGATGACGCTCTTTTTGTTCAGCAGAAAGTGAATATGTGTTCAGGTCTTCACCAGGCCCCTTCTTCATGTATGTCTTTATTTTAATACAAACTTTAGAAAAGCAGTAAGAGTTGTAGTTATTGTAAGTCGCTTTGGACAAAAGCATCTGCTAAACACCCTAAATGTTGATGTAAATGTAAGAATGTCATTTTGTTTCGTTCAGTGTTCTGTTGAAAAGCTGTCAACCAAAAACACAGACTTTTGATTTTTTAGCAAAAACAAGTGCACTCTGTATTTTTGGGGAAGAATGTTTAATCCAAGGAGAAAGATCTTCATGTTTTACACTTTACCAAACTAAATAAACACACTGACCTTAAAGGACAACACAGTTTCATACTGTTTTACTTTGTTTATATGTGGCGGACCCTGCCACCTTTCTAGCTTCAAACAGTGTTCTGGGACCTTATTTTCCTCTGAGAACAGCTTCTTCATTCACTTATGGAAAATATGAATATGTCTGAGTTTGTATTATTACCTTATCAAAATTCAGAATTTGATTTTTTCTCCAGAGCTACATATTGCCGCTTTAAGATCTTCAGACAGATTGCGGCCTCTGTGGAGAACCAAATGTGACCAAATAACATTGGAAAGCCTATAAATAAAACATTTAATAACCACTATAAAATCATGAATAAGTAATGAGAAACATCAATAATCTATGTAATGAGTACGTATGAGCACTGATGTGATAGAAGGCTCCCAATTAAATCATTGTTAGAGAGAATAAATGTTGACTGTTTACAACATAATTGATCTCTACTCAAATTATAATAAGATCTCTTAGCTTGATTTATGTTGAGATGACTATATGCTTTTATAAAGACACTGCTTAGTCAGGAGTAATCAGACAGGGCATCTCTATCGCAGTGAATCAAATCAAATTAATCTTACTTATTTAGCACAAACACAGATTGCCTCAGTGGGAACAACATCCTCTGTCCTTAGAGTGACAGAAACAAGGACACAGTAGGTAAAACACACACTGAGTGAGTCTGAAAAGTCACAGCCAGGTTAATTTAATGGGGCAAAAACTAGCTCATATTAACTCACTCTCTCTGTAAAATTAAATTAAATTAATTAGCACATGCCAGTAGATGGGATCTTTCAGGACGCCTGGGTTGCAAGTCGATTATCCACGTAGCAACATTTAAAGTCTGGGACTGCAATTACTTTTTATTTTCATTAGCATGTATTTTATGATTTAAAGAAAAATAGCCCTATTAAAAGTCCAGTGTGTTGGATTCATTGGCATCAGGTGAGGCTGCAGGTGCACCCCTCGTCCCACCCTCTTCTGCAGCGCCTGCTAAGAACCTGACAGTCCTTTTCTAGAGTCCGTGTTTGGTTTGTCCATTCTAGGCTACTGTAGAAACATGGCAGACACCATGAAAGAGAACTCCCCTCTGCAGATATGGATTTCTAAGGTAACAAAGATTCTTAGTTTCAGGTGATTATTCACTTATGAAAACATAATTATGAAGGGGAGAGTCCGTTAATGATCCTAAATCCTACAGAACCAGAACTGGACCTTTGAGACTTCTGTTTGCTCTGCTCGTCAGTGTAATTCTGAGTCTAACAATCAGCCTCGGGGCAAATCAGTGTCCGTGACTTTCACCTTTTCCTCAGTATCTTACCTCAGCAAGGTACTAAGTACTCACAGGAAACTGATGTGATACACTAACAGGAAGCTCAAAGAAAAAAAAAACAGCACATCCTTCCTCTGCTACTTCACAACATCCCAGCACAGAAAACACCAGCTGACCCAGATCCTGTAGAAGAAGAGTTTATGTATCAGTGTGCGGCTTATATCCTGTGTTGTCTCTGCGTGATCAGTGAGAGCGATAATTGTGTCAGGATTATTAACTCTTTCCTATCACCTCTGAAGATGACAATAGACCCAAGACAAAGTCCTAAAATGGCTACATGAACTGCGTGTATGATGACTAACGTGATGTGTTTACGGCATTTCACAGGCGCTTTTCTACCTTTGTGCTGCATTCACAGACCCACAGGACGACGCAGAGAGGATGCACTGAAGGGGTTTTTTGCAGCTGAAGGTGACACCACCAACGCCTGGCTGTAAAATGCTTTTGTGTCCAAATTTAGCACCGGCTCTTCAGTGAGCCGTGTTGCTGCAGCCTTTTCTGTCAGCTTATCTTGTGGTGTTAACTTCCCCTCTACCTGACTGTGTCGCTGAAAATGACAAAAAGCCACAGACTCATTTGGCACATATTAATTAAAAATATAGCATTAGTAAGAGACAACAATCAACTCCTGTTCCATAATTTCTACTCTCTTTATTATGTCACCACTCTAATAATATGGTCCGATCTTATATTGGTGCTGTGTATCAATGCAAGTTCGACTGCGTGACTGATGGATATTACAACTTGCAAAATCATACACACGTCAAACCCCTCATTTCTATGCAACACGGAAGAGAGTGACGACTAATATTTAGACTGAAACCAAAATCATATCAGGTTACCAGCAGACAGTCTCTGCATGAACCTCACATGATTTGATAATCAAAATAGAGCAATCACATGCAAAACATTGTATCTGTGTGTGTGCACAGGGTGGAGTTGAATCAAGCTGTGTGTAAATGGGGCCAATCCCATCTGCCAGCAAGTTGTTCAGTTCAAAAAGTGATGCAGAATATCCCGGGATGAAAGCAACACGCTCAGTTCTGTCATTGTTTGTCTATACTGCGGTTCTTCCTCCACAGTATGAGTCATTTTTGGCCTGTCACTGTGTCATGGCTGTTCGTTGGCTTCTTCCATCTCTGCGTCTGCTGGAGCTGCGTTCTCCTGCTCCGGGTCACCAGGTAGGGCGTCGGCGACCGTCTGGATGAGCTCCTCGATCTGCTCCTCTGATAACCGCTCCTCGCTCTCTTCCACCATCTGAGCACGAACGGAATATGAAGGTACACATTCATCGCTGTTGTTTATCAAAAATGGCATCTTTAAAGTGAAACTCTCGCCAAAATGCAACCTAGGCTTTTTTTTGTTTATGTATACGAGTCAAGCCTTCCTGTAAAAGCAATCGGAGTGCTACGGGCACTTTAACAGGCACTGTCCTCCAGGTTACGTCACATTCTGAGATCGACACTTCTCCACTAGCAGGACGGCGGCGAGCGGAACAAGCTACTGCTAACGTGAGTTGTTCAAAAACCTTCTTTTTAGTAAACTCTGTGTACACAAACAATGTCTCGTGTTCATGTGTAGAGACCCTGGTGATGCTACGGGCAAAGTTTCATGTTGTGTCGAGACTTCTTACTGTTTTAAAAATAGAGATTTTGATGCTATCGTAAAAGTTCCCGTAGCACTCCCATTGAAAATTTGTTTGACCTGAAAACAAAAATACAGTAAATCTTTAAAGTGCCTCTTTCATCATAATTATGCTTTTACATGAAGGTTTGACTCATATACATTCACAAAAACAGCCTAGCTTGCTTTAACTTTGATAGATGAGTTTATAAGCAGTTGTTCAAACAACCTCACCCCAGTCTCCATTACCACCACATGCGGTCATCAGCAGATAGTTTGCTAGTCGTTATGTTTGTTGGATCTTTGTCAGTTTTGACTTTTTGTGGGGTGGATGAGGGCTTATCCTTTCTGCAAGTTTCAGACAACTAGAAAATATCTGATCCCTGACTAGAAAATGTCAAATGGAATGCCCTTAGAAGTCTTAATTCCTACATGTGAACCCGACTACACGAGGCAGCAGTTGTATGACATAACATGACAATGGCAGCATCCATGGGAAGGTTGTAGTGTATATGTGTAGACTATGTTATTTGTATGAGGCCAGTGACTGAAATGTTTGGACACATTTTCAGATATAAAAGTGCCTTTAAATTACAGATATGATGGCGTCTGTTAACACATGTTGTTTTCCTCTATTAAAAGTCTGCTCTGCCGAGGGTTCAATTGCGTGTGTGTGCAGCCAAGTGTTTTGTTCATTTTTGGCGTCTGTACCTGCGTCTCTCTGAGGTCAGAAGGTTTGACGAGAAAATTCTGACTTCTGAACGATTGTCTGGAACGTGATATTTATATACGACACTGCTACCACATTAAATAAGTGAACACATCTTGGAAATGTGCACCAGATGTGAGGATTGAAGACAGGTATGGTAACGTGTTATAATAGTTATTGGTGACACTCACAAGCTGAATTTCCACTGCTGTCTGCGGCCGGTGGTTCAATAGCTGCAGTTTTTCTGCCCTGATGGGGGAAAAAAAAAAATTCAATGAGTGTATCGTACAGTACATGAGTTTATTGTTATACTCTTCATTTGATGTAATCTAACATCTGTGCCTTTGTGAGATCTCACTGACTTTGTGAGTTTGTGAGGCATCATGGTGGTGAGGAAGTCTTTGACGATATCCGGGCTCTGCCTGCTGCACGGCATCTTGGACAGGTACTTCAGCGTCTGTATGGAAATGCAGAAAAAACTGTTGTAACAGTGGCAGCAGAATCATGGAGCTGGTTTAAATCAGTGAAGAGAGGGAGAGGACGTGTGTTGACCTCATACATGATGGTGTTGAGGTTCTGCTGCCCGGCGCTGTGTTTGTTCTTCCCGCTGTCCTTCCTCTGTTCCTTCAGGTCTGTGAGGAGTTTGAATACCTGAGAAACAAAAAAACAGACCAACATGAAGTGAAATGGAACTGTTTACATCTCTTGACTGGATAGAGCAAAACGATTTACTGTAAAACAGTGAGATGTAACACATCACCTTACCTCATAATTACTGAGCATAGCGGCGTTAGCATTTTTCCTGAAAAGAAGAAATAACTCATTTTTAATAATGCAAGTTCATTCTTTTGAGCTCCATAAACTGTTTTGTGTACTTAATTAGCTTTTAGAGCCTTAACCGGTCTTTATTTAGTGATTGGAGTTAACTCAGGTGTTACTGAAGTCATTTGAAGATACCTGAGCCACATCCAGTCACTGACTGACAACACAATGTGGCTGAAAGCTCTGAAAAAAATGTAAGCTTGAACTATTTTTGGGTACATAAACTCAAAAAAAGTGTTACGGATTGCATAGATACATATGCTACCCATCCACTTTGCATAGATACTCAGCCACTTTGAATAGATACCCTGCTGGAAAAACCAGCATAGACCAGCATATGTTGTGTTTTGGTGCTGTCATGCTACTGGTCACCAGCATGGGATGTGTCAACAACTTATTTGATATTGCAGAGTATGAGGAGGAGAGAATTTGGCTTTGTTCGTTGCTTCCATTTCTCTCACAAGTTTAAAGAGCAACTAAACCCCTCAGTTTTGGGTGACGTGCTCTAAGCTGGAAATTCAAAAAATGCCTTGATGATGGGCGGGGCTCCAGGAGTACTCTCCGATTCCCCCCTCCCCCCCCCCCCCTAACCGTCACCACACTACACTACCTACTCAATAATCACTATGCCTCTCTATTCGCAATTCTCTCAATCCAACCTACTCGCCACAGATTCCAGATCAGCAGGTGCTAGTTTTTATAGGAGGGGGCGGAGCTAACCGTGGTGGACCGTGACGAAAGCTGCCTCCAAACATCATCTGCCTCCATCTCAGCCAATAGGAAAATTCAATTGTAATAACCGGGTTTCAACGGGCAGTCACACTTACATTTTTACTACAAAATACGCCAAATTGAAATACTTCGACTAAAATGTCAAGAGTTGGACCAGAATCACTCAGCAACACTACTTCATACCCAAATACATTGGTTTTCAGCAGAAAAAAGTGGTTTGGGGGTTTAGTTGCTCTTTAAGTTAACAATTTTATAAAGTTTTTCTTTTGTATGTACACAAAATAATTTCTTTTTTCAGATGTTGAGCACACATTTGTTAAAATCCAATAAAAAAAAACCATCCAGCTGACAGGTGTGGCAAATCAAGATGCTGACTGAGCAGGACTCAGGCACAGGTGCTCCCCATGCTGGTGCATGGGATGCTGCTTCCTCAGCAACATCACCAGCAGGACTATGCTGGTAGGCCATCATAATTAATGGGACATTGATGGTGGACCAGCTAATTCATGCTGGTCCACCAGCTAAACCAGCACTAACTAGCATATGCCAGCATAGAAATCGTGCTGGTCTATGCTGTTTTTTTCAGCAGGGTATAACCATCCACTAGCTTAGCTTCCAATTGTATTACAGCATCTATGTACTGCGCTCCAGGAAGTTAGCATGCTAACCAGCTAGCTTAATGTGATTTATACATTGGGCACTACTTCATCAGGACAAAACTGAAAACACTCTTAAAATGTTCCGCCTTTCATTTAAACAGCTGGTGTCAGCTGGTAGCTTAGAGTTTAACGATAGTTCACACAGTTTTTCCAAGTAAAGTACGTTCAGTGTTATTTAAGCTGCATGTGCATCATGAAAACTCAAAGGCCAATCGTGTTATACAGATAACAGAAACCCGTGTTTTAACTGACTTATTCACCGTTAGAATGGTAATGTTTTGTCTAATTATGATTGTTATGTTGTATCTTAACATATTTTTCAACCGATTATAATTCGGTGCTGTTCGGCTGTGATCACAGACATGTACATGATGCGTGGACACCGTTTCCCCCCAGGATCAATAGATTATCCGAAAACGGTCAAGAAAACGTCGCTGTTGTACTTTTATCCGCGATGTTTAACTACAGTTCAAATAAAATAAAATCAGCTGCCAAACAGAAAACACACTGTGCGGAACGATTCTAAATTAGATTTAAATAAAACTCACACTTCCATTTCGCCAGACCTTGGTTTGGTCCGTCGCAAAATTGCTCGTGTGGAAAACAAGCCGACATAACGTTCCGATGTCGCCAAGCTAGATTTAGTAATTAAAACAATTTAGCCTCATTTGTGTGTTTCAAAGGCATACAAAATAAATGAATAATAAACTTGTTCTCATTGTCCCTGCTATCTGGGGTCTTGTCTGTATCTGACTGTATAGTACTACCCTTGTTAATTTTTGATTTTTCTTTTAAAATGTGCAAAATATATATATCTATAAATGTCTTAACAACAATAGATGTGAGTCGTTTCGTTTGCTGACAAAGAACTAAACATCACTTTAAAACTGCTTATCTGATGTTATTTGAATTGTTTACAGTGGACAAAGTTCATCTGACTGGTGACCACATGCAATTTTGCTGTTCCCCAACAGCACCGAGATCCTCCCAGTGGCACTGGCAGGTAGTGGCACCGCAGTGGCAGTCAGTGGCAGCCAGCGGCAACCTGTGGCCTGTCCGTGGCATTTCCTGGCACCCGCTCGGTGTCCAGAAACGCCTCCCTTGACTCGCTGCCAATAAGGGCGGGGCAACATTTCCTGGGATAACCCGTGTTTGTTCTTACGACAATCACTTCCGCCATGGAGTCATGATGATTTCAAAATAAAAGCATAAGGGGAAAATCCGCTGCTTGTTTACTTATTTTAGTGTACAACGTTTTGCACAATTTCTCTCTGTTTTGTACTTCTTGATATTATCTAAATATATATTAATATCTGTTTCTGTGGCATGTTGTGGCATTCTGTGACATGTTGTGGCATTCTGTGGCAGGTTCTGGCATTCTGTGGCATGTAGTGGCAGGCTCTGGCATTCTGTGGCATGTAGTGGCATTCTGTGGCATGTTGTGGCATTCTGTGACATGTTGTGGCATTCTGTGGCAGGTTCTGGCATTCTGTGGCATGTAGTGGCAGGCTCTGGCATTCTGTGGCATGTAGTGGCATTCTGTGGCATGTAGTGGCATTCTGTGGCAGGCTGTGGCATTCTGTGGCATGTTGTGGCATTCTGTGGCAGGCTGTGGCATTCTGTGGCATGTTGTGGCAGGCTGTGGCATTCTGTGGCATGTTGTGGCAGGCTCCGACATTCTGTGGCATTCCATGGCATGTTGTGGAACTGCATAGCAACTGTTAATTAATATATTTTTGAAATTGTATTTCATATTAGGAATATTTCCAACACTGGCAGTGTCTATTGTCACTGTGTCGCTGCTTAAGATAAGAAAGGATAAGAATAATATAAACACAGGGAAATATTAAATATAAGATTAAGAATAGTACAATATGTACACTATTTTACATTCACATTTACGCTATGAAACAGATATTAATATATATTTAGATAATATCAAGAAGTACAAAACAGAGAGAAATTGTACAAAACGTTGTACACTAAAATAAGTAAACAAGCAGCGGATTTACCCTTATGCTTTTATTTTGAAATCATCATGACTCCATGGCGGAAGTGATTGTCGTAAGAACAAACACGGGTTATCCCAGGAAATGTTGCCCCGCCCTTATTGGCAGCGAGTCAAGGGAGGCGTTTCTGGACACCGAGCGGGTGCCAGGAAATGCCACGGACAGGCCACAGGTTGCCGCTGGCTGCCACTGACTGCCACTGCGGTGCCACTACCTGCCAGTGCCACTGTGAGGAGAAGTGTCACTATAAACTCTAACTGCCATATGACACAAACCTGTTACATAAAGCTATTGTAAGATTTATCAAGAATTATAATCCTGATATATGCATATCTTGTTACAACCCTAAAGGTCATAAATGTTTGTCTGTTTAAATGTCCCTCTTTTACCCAGTAGCGCCGAGATCGAAAAGTGGCTAAAGGTATGTCGATTGCTGCTTAACGGCATAAACCGATCCCTAGAATGGCATACCGATCCCCAGACTGACATACAGATTCTCGGAGTGGTATATACCGATCCCCAGACTGACATACAGATTCTCGGAGTGGTATGCTGCTATTATGCCGCTGTTATTCCACCGACACATGATGGTATGTGCCGCTTGAGATTGTTACTGAGAGACTGTTGGATGGGTACCGCTCCCTGATGAATATGCAAATGTAATGCCACTGGGCTGGTTTGACGACAAGTACAGCCGTAAACATACGTATACTTTTTTTTTTTGTCTTTATTGACAATGCTAACTTAACACTTTACCGCAAGTAATGTTATGTTGTTGGGATTGTAGGCATATAGACAGTAATTACACGTGGGACTCTTACGATATGATAGAAAAGCAATATGTCTAAATGTCCGCCTATAAACTACTTAAAGCTAATGAAAGCGCTAACCTTAGCTAACATGGCTAATATTAGCCCAGCCACCGTAATAATGAAAACCCATCACTAAGTATTGTTTTGTTGGCAGGCTCAAAAGTTCTGCTATCGATTAGTCAGACTGGCTATAAGGCTAACATAAAAAAGTTTATGTTTACGGCTGCACTTGTCGTCAAACCAGCCCAGTGGCATTACATTTGCATATTCATCAGGGAGCGGTACCCATCCAACAGTCTAACAATCTCAAGCGGCACATACCATCATGTGTCGGTGGAATAACAGCCGCATAATAGCAGCATACCACTCCGAGAATCTGTATGCCATTCTAGGGATCGGTATATGCCGTTGAGCAGCAATCGACATACCTTTAGCCACTTTTCGATCTCGCTGAGTGAGTCAGTGCGTTTACATGACACTCAAGAAAACCGAATTACTGCGTTAGTCTGACTATGAACGGATTTTTAAGATGCATGTATACACCTTTGTCTGACTAATATCGGACCGGATCGGATTTCTCATAGTCGAATTACACTACGTAGATTAATCGATTGAAAGTCGCATTACTCCTGATTTTGCATTCTGCGCAGGCGCGAGATTTTTCCCCGGGGCCGTGAGCCGGAAGTAGACGGGCGGCGGCGGCGGCGTCTTTCCTCCGAAATCACGGCAAGAAAGAGCGCCAGAGTGCACCTAGTTTGTGTAATTATCATGTACACCATATACGAAGTGTACAAAGATGTAGCTTCGTCTCGCTCTTCGTACGCCATCTTTCTTGAATGCCGAGGCAGCTGGTGACGTAAAGAGGTCAGCCGGAGGTGGCCCGTTAACAATGGTTGAAATGGGTACAGCGCCACCTAGCGTACCAGGGTATGACATGCTTTCGGCCAGTAATTCGATTTTCTCACTGGCATGTATACTCGGATAATTGCAGTTGTCCGATTGAGTAGCATAGTCGAACTATGGCTGTAATCTGACTAAGCTGTGCATGTAAACGCACTGAGTGTGAGCATGTGCGTGTGATTGGTTGCAGGTTGCCCCAGGGAGCTGATTGGCTACTGCCTTAGAACCACAAGTTAAAAGGCTGGCTATGCCCAGTTCCTTGGGGCTCTCCTCCATTGCTTTCCAAGACTGCCTGCATTTGTGTGATTGTGGACAAAAATATGTTTGCTAAAAAGGTAAATTGAGCATTCAGTGTGGTTCCTGAAAATTTTGACAGTTTTATCATCAGGATACTTCCTGATGATAAAACTACCAACATTTTCTCATATATTCTACCATGGCGTAAAATTCCACAAAGTCCAGAAAATTTGCATCAGAGATGTTCAAGACCACAGACTATTTTCTGATCTCAGACTTTGAATTCATATATTCCTGATGTTAATGGGTGAAGGGGGAAAAAAAACACACAATCAAAATCCAAATAAGAAAGAAATTACTTTTTATTGATATTGATAGATTATTATCAGTTATTTATTGAAACTGAGCCTGTTGTTTTTTTAATACAGAAACAATTTAAGGAGGTAAAATCATTTTACTTTGCCACTTATCATTTTCAAGATATCAAATCAAATCAATTTTATTTATATAGCCCAAAATCACAATCACATTGCCTCAGTGGGCTTTACAATCTGTACAGTGAACAACATCGTCTGTCCTTAGACCCTCGATTCGAGTGAGGAAAAACTTCACATGTTGATGGAAAAAAAAAACCTTTTAACAGGGTAAAAGTTTTTTTTTTCTATTGTATTGTATCAAAACAATGACAGTATGATAGTGTTGCTGAAACCAGTATTGTACAATACATAAAAAAGTTATTACATCACAATTTAAATCTTGCAGGTGATTTATTATAATTAAGAACCTTCATATTGTTATTGGTATCAACACAATGACAGTATGAAAGAATATGAAATCATTATTTAACAGGTGATTTTCTTAAAAACAACCCAAAGTTGAAGATACAAAAGGTATAAAAAAAGAGTAAAACTGATACTGCATTTCTAAAGCAGAGGATGACAGGCAGTACACCCCGACACAGATACGTCTTAAATAAGATGATATAGGCTAATAATTCTGGATGTTTAATTAAATTCTTCAGGTTCTCTGAAAAATCCAACCATTACAGTCAGTTTTGAAACGAGCAAGTACAGAACTCAAAAACACAAATGTGATTTACAGTTTTCAGAACAATGATTTAACAGATGGGAACAAAAACGAAAAAAAAAATAAAAAATAAAAAATAAATCTAGAAAAAAAGAAAGAAAGAAAGAAAAGCATTTAGAAAAAAATCACAAGGCTGAAATGACTATTCAGAGAGCATAGTTCTGTTTGTTTCCAACAATTCCAACAACAGCATCCTCTCATATGAAAACAGACACGACTGTCGTTGTTGCTCACTGATGAAACTGCTCTGAGTATCTTTAGTCAGCCAGTAGCTGTGAACACTCAAAGTCCATTGGAACAGGCTCCTCTGGCCGACAGAGGAATTCAAAGAACTTCTTCAAGCTCACGTCCTGTCTGACCTCTGGACTGTTGGCTGCATTTCTAAATGCTGTCAGATTTCTGCCCTCAACCAGTTTCTTCAGATTGCTCATCATGTTTTGGTGTCGTTCATAACTGCAAGCGAGGTATTTCTTCAAAACATCGAACCTTCCTCTTTCCACCAACTGGTAAATGACTTGTTCGATAATGAGGGACAAAGGATAGCCGTACTCTATGACGCTCTGCCTTTGACCCCTTGCATTGTGGTAGATATATCCTGCTGAATGCATTGCAACAACATTGCAGTGCTCATCAAAGACAGGAGAGCCAGATGAGCCAAAATAAAAAGAAGACTCATAAGTTAGAACCTGTTTGTTCTGATTAATAAATTCTGACACATCCTTAAAGAAACGGGGAGTAACCCACTGAATGTGTCCTGGATTTTCACGTTGATGCCGGTCCACAACCTGGCAGCGGTCATCAAATGAAACAATCAAGCACGGCTCTATCATTTTCACACGACCATCAGGATGCCCAATGATGCAAATTCCTCCACTTTCTGGAAGGAATCCAAAGTGTGTTAGGAGACCATCAGGCAAATTCTGCTCAGCACAGAGCTTTAACAAAGCCCAGTCATACTGATGTCCTGCCTCTCCAGAATAGTACGCAAAGCCAGCGACCTCTTCCACTTCTGCTCTTGAATCTTGCCCACCCTCCATCTGGTCCAGACTCTCATAAGAGAAATGGACAGTAACCTTCTCAGTAAGCTGCCTCGTCTCCTCATCATAGATATTTTTAATCACATGGCCGTTTGTGAGGACGAACTTGTCAAACAGCAGGAAGCCACTTCCTTCTGCTCTCCCGTTTATTCTCACATGGCAAACAAAGTTGCTGAGCTCCATCAGTTTCTTCATCGTTTTCACTTCCCTGCATGTCTGATCATTCTTTCCATAGTCGACTCGGAAGAGATTCTGGACTCGGGAAAGCTTAGGGACTTGAGTTTTCGTGCCCTTCACTAAATCTGTAAATTGTGTAGCTAGGTGACTCCTCATTGTTGTTGAGTTAGGTATTTCACGTGGTATTTGTTCTGGTGCCGTGTCACCCTCTGGCTCTGGCTTCTCTTTCTGTCTGCTGTCATTCTCTGACTCTGTAGTAGCAGACTGCTGTGGAGGATCTTGGTTTACATCAGAGTCAGATCTCGGAGAATCATTTTGCATCATGTAAGCGTCATCAAGACTGCCAGGCTGACTTTCTGGTGGAGGACACTTGTCGAGCAGTATGATCTTGAAAGTTTTACCATCAAGATCGTCAACAAGACTTGACATTTCAGTGGTGACATCAGTGCTTGTGTCAAAGAGCGCCCAGTTCTTTTTGAACACTTCATCCCTAAAACGACCGTCTCTCCTCAGAGCGTGCTTCACTTTTTCCCCTTTGTGTGCATACACAGTCACTTCCAGACTCACTTTTTTTAGTGCAGTGTTTCTCAGGATTACGACTATATTTTCACCACCTCTTGTCAACACATGAAACATGACAGGCTCGCCATATTTAAAACGAGGGGCGCGATCCAGTGGCTTTGGTTCGTCTACAGCTTTTATGTACTTGACAATCAGCTGTTCATCCTTAACTATTAACCTGCATGGAGTGTGTGAACTGATAGCTTTCCCATTTTTTAAGAAAACAAGCTCTTTGCCTTCATTCTGTCCTGCAATTTTTGTAAACGCTGGACTTCTCTTCAGCACCTCCTCAACAGTTCCAGCTTGATTGCAGGTACAAGTTGTGCGTCCGTTTTTCCATTGCCAAGAAAAAGAATGGGTTGCATGTGACTTCTCTCCCTGGGAATGAAACACAATCAATACTCAATTTACAACAATTATTATTCCATTAAAATAAGACCAGTCACAAACCATCGATGCATTAGCTAACCTGTGTATTAGAAGGGTGGCTGTGGTTTGAAGCTGATGGCCGGTGACGTTTGGTGGGAGGATCAGAAAGCTCTGAAGAGGTTTCCAGTTTAACACAGGGCTGAAACACAAAGACAGACAACACTTTTATCATCTCAAACACATGGCTGAAGTTAATGAGAACATACACTGACACATACTGAATCAAGTTTTATCATGTGCTTTGAATATAAGACAAACTAAAAGAGAACAGGAAGTTATACTCTGAAAATTAAATTAAAATATTCAACAATAAAAATCAGTCTCTGTGTACCAACTACATTTATTATTCAAAACACATGTGTTTGTTCATTGTTATGTTGAACTGTCATTTGGCTGGTTTGAGGCACAGATTTCCCCATTTGCAGGACTAATAAAGGAATTTCTGATTCTGATGAAAAATAAAAACACAACACTGTATGACTTCCTGTATGGTGAGGACTGCGGAGCCTGAATTCTGTGCCAAGCTCCTGGCAACATGGAATTGTATCTTTGTTATTTATTATTTTCATCTGCACTAAATTTTCTCCTGTTCTTGTACTGTTGTTGTTATGTGCGGTGTCCCTGAGTGCTCTGAAAGAAGCCTTTAAATAAAATGCATTATTATTATTATTATTATTATCATTATTATCAACATCTACAACAAACCTTTGCAACAGGTTCACAATTAGAAGCTTGGCTGCTTTCCTGATCCTGGTAATCTGCTTCTTCCTTCAATATCAGGCAGAAAATGTTATTAATAGAAATGTATTGGAGAATGCAACCTTTAGACTTTAGACATGCTGTTACTGTGTTTTCATTTACTTCTTTCATTAGAGTGACAGAACTTTATGTAGTAATGAAACTCATTTAAATCACTCGACAGGAGAGAATCAGTACCTTAGTGACTTTGTCCATTGTTCCTTTATTTCTTGGCTGAAGAAATGAAAAAAGGTTTCCAGCTGAGTTTGAACGTCACTGAAATGAGGTGATGTAGTGTCTTACCTACAGGAAAGAAATATGATGAATGTTTCATGACTTACAGTACACATGCAACAATCACTTTTGATTATTGGACAGAAATCTCCTCCTTATGTCACATTCAGATGTCAGAATCTGGTTATTATATACAGATTCAATATTTAACTGTCAGTTATCATCATAGTAACAGAGTGACATACATTAGCAGCTGTAAACACTCATAAAACCATTAGAAAAATACATCCAGTGGTTCGGTGCCGACCTGTATAATGAACATATAAGGAGTAGTTAACTTGTATAATCATTGTTACAGACGTTGCTTTTGGTTCATATCTGTTTCCTGAATATATTTGCACGTGTGTGAATGTGTAAATGAGGCATTAATTTACAGCACTCTGTGGAAGGAGCTTTATAAAGTTCAACTCCATTAACTTGTATTAGTTCAAGGGGCTGAGCTCCAACATCCAAGATGGCGGATGTGCAGACGTATAGTTTTTTGTTTTTTTAAATTCATCACCAATGACAAACAAACAATACTGAACATGGGGTACATACATTCGACTCAATTAGAGGACCCAAAGGCTTTGTGGAGAAAATAAATAAATAAAAAAATATAAGTGGATAAATTAAAAATCACAATGAGGATCTCAAGGCTCTGTAGAGAGCTACAGTCCGGATGGCCTTCCTGTTTGTTAGTCCTGTTAAAGTCCGTGTAAAGCGGCAAAAAAATGAGTTGTTATGAGTTTGTCACACCAAAGAAACATGTATCATTGACCACTGAGCCAAATTTGAAAGATTAAAAAAATTGTTAAGTATATAAAATTAGGTCTCTAAATCATGGAAAAACAAGCACTTCTTTCTGCTGTGAAACGCTGGGGGCGTGTCAGTTAGAGGCGCTGGAACCACGCCCATGCGGCGGGGGCTACATGTCATGTTAATGACGTCGGTGTCTCCCCAGGTGTTCCCCAGGTGTTCCCCTTGTCTATCTAAACCCGCGGACAGTTTATAATCATATAGAAGCTGTTATAACGTGTATTGATTGAGATCCTGACCCACTAAACATCCTGGAAAGTGACGGAGTGAAGTTTTTCGCGCTAAATTACATAATTATACATAATCACCATCAGTAAACAGGACGCTGTCTAACTCTGTCACTCGCGGGGACGGAGGCTGTTTTCTGGGGGACAGTTTCCTGAAGTCTCGGTCAGGAGGGCTGGCGGTCGCGGTGATTTATTTTCGTCAAACACTCGGTGAGTTAAACACTCTTGTGACAAGCGTGACAGACGCTGTTTTGTGAGCAGAAATGTGAGGAAGAGTCGGGAGGACAGGGAGGGGGCGGACAGGAGGACAGACGCTTCTCCACATACAGCTGTGGGATTTGTTTTCCTCATATAAGTTGCTAAAGACAGTTATAGTTACTACGTTACTTTTGTTCGGTCATGTAACGTTGCTTTGTGGGACATTTCTCTGTATTTAGTTGAGTGAAGGACCTGTGCAGTTAGACTGTCAGACCGACACGCCCTCGCTCCGCGCCTCCGGATTAGCCGTTCACACTGGGACGGCTCACCAATAATGCGACCCTGATACTACCTCCACATACCGCCGGTGGGACCCGCCGTCAGCGGGACGAAGAGGGTCAGCGGCGGCGCAGCCACATCATGCCGGTGGGACCCGCCGTCAGCGGGACGGAGAGTGTCAGCAGCGGTCAGCAGCGGTCACATCTCCTCGTCGGCGGGAGGAGAGGATGCAAGCCGGGGACGGAGTTGACCAGCGTCAACGGACTCCCCCGTTTCCATACGTTGTCATCCGAAGGAAACTTAAATAAGCTAACAGCGCCGTCACCCTGCACACTGTGGCATCCAGGAAAGATGCAGAGCGATGTGGAGGAGACATGGCTGGTTAGCTGACTGGTTGGCTGGTTAGCTAGCTGCAAACTATTGTAAGCAATGCTATCCGAGACTGGAGAGTGAGTGGGAGAACCGCTGAAGCTGACGCGCTGAACGTATTTATACCACTTCCGCAGCAGGGCGGGGTTTATGCAAATCATATTTGTTACGTAACGCGGCTATGATTTGCATGAATTCTGACCCGCCCATTAAATCCTGAACACAGAAATGTTGAAAAACTGTTTGTGAGCCTAGCTCCAAAATTAAATTCTACATGGCCGAATGGCTATTACATGTTTTAAGTAAACACATTTATGACCCGTTTAATGTGTTTAGAAGAAAATGGCTGATTTTGGTTTACACGGACTTTAATGTATCAAAGTATATCCTCATTTCATTTTTAAATTGGTGTATATTGGGTTTTCTTTCAGTCCATTTGCATTTATGTACATAAAATCGTCCAAATAATATAAAAAGGTTTAACAAAAATACATGACTTTGGTCCATAACTTTTTTCTCAAAGTAAAAAATAACATCCCTTTTTGCAGGTTGATCTTAATCCCACATAGCGATTCAAACATATTTTCAACATCCATCCAGAAGAACTTTACATATATACAATCATAAAATAAATGTACATTCGTTTCTGTCTCAACTTTACAGAATACACAGGAATCAGAGAGATCAGGTCTGTATTTTTTGAGAAAATGGTTCTTTGGGTAAATTAGCGCGCAGACATATAGCGGCAAGGCGCCAACCCGCTCAGTGACGTCATGTATATGTCTATCCTGTAAATTCAATTTACAGGAATGCAGCCTCCTCCTCCTCCATGACTGTTGTTTTTCCTTCTGAACAGAAAACATTTTCTGCCCTTTCTGCCCCAAGTCCTAATACTGAAACTACACTGTGATTATGAGCTAAAGATCGACTTAATTCTTGAAATGTCAACTTTATTGTCGACATTTCGACTTCTTTCTTAAGGTGCATAATTAAAGTAAAAAACAACTTACTCCTGAAAAGGTTTTCTCACCCATGGCCCTAATACTCCTCCCTACTTACGTATTATTTAGTTCGGATAAAATAAAAAGAATCATTGTCACAAGACTCAGTAAAGACCCCAGCACATACTTCTGTTTCTTCTCTTGTCGACACAAAAGTGTGTTTGTTTTAACTTACCAAAGTCGTGTGATCAAGTAGCCTCGGTGTGGGTCACTGCACATGTAGCTGGAACTCAAACGACCACAGCTCCTCCCTCTTCCTCTCTGACGCTGCAGCCTTATAAGCCCCGCCCACACAAGCCTGCCCACTGCGCAAGAGCAGGCTTGTAACCATGGTAACAGCGGGCGCCAGATAACCAAGATGGCGCATTCAAAATAATAACAACATAAGCCCTGATTGCTCTATTTCCGATCAATACGACTAAATTACAATGACGAGTGCCTCATGCAGATCACTGTAGTAACCTGAGTAACAAACAATATTCCTCACATCACTGCAGACGGAGTTAACAGCTAATCATCGTCACCATGCTGCCTTTCTGAAGCACGAGGAACGTTATTTCTCTAAACTGATTCAACCACTTCAGAGCGTCCTGAACACAAACGAACGTTATTATAACTGCCCGGTCAGTTGAAAGACACTTTTGCTAACCAGTAGCCATAAAGACAAAGCAAAACATCGGAGTTAGCATACAAGCTAACAAGCTAGATTTAGCAACAAGGTACGTAGTTGAACAGCAACATGATACGGCGATATGCGCTATTGTGAGCATTACTGTAACCGCCGCCATCTTAGCCTTGTGGTTAAAACATAGAATTAAACATATATCAAGCAGCAGTCCTTACCTGTCCAGCAGATCCTTACAGATCCCTCAGCTCCTCCTCCTCTGAAAATGATGCTCTGATATTTATCTGTGTTTTCTCTCTGGCTCGGTCCATTTTTTTGTTTTTACACAGCTTTTCTTCTTCACTCCTCTTACTTCTTCTCCATGACGTGGGCAATGGTGGGGCATTTTTAGTCTCTGTTGTTGTTGTCTGTTCTCCGCCATTGTTTACAGTTTGGGATTTAGCTTGAACATATCTGACCAAGTAAGAGCAGGAACTGCGCCTGCGCGGGGGAGGGGCACTGCCAGTCTGCCAGTACCCAAATCCTCCCAAGTGCTCCTCTGTGACCAAATGCCCTAAATGTAAATGACACCATCAAAGTTCATGCTGGGTTCTTACCTGAATCTATGTGCAGGTGCTACAGTGGGAGTGTCACAGGAATGAGTCAGGTGTATTTTATTCCACAGGGCAGAGAAAGTTAGTTAAGAGATCTTGAACTTTGACTTCTTGTTCTTATGTTGATGGGAGCAAATAATCCATTCAGAACACAATCAAAATCCCTCCCTCATTTTTCTATAATGAATACAAGTGATTTCATTTTGAGACATTATCAAGACAGACTGTATCAACACAATAGAATAGAATAGAATTACTTTATTGATCCCAGACTGTGAAATTATTTAAATGACAGTATGACAGAATTTTGCTTTATCCAGTATTGAACAATTGTTTGTAAATGCAAAAGATAAAAAATAAGGTGAAATTGCAACTAAAATATCACCAGTGATTTTACATACATACATGTTGGTATCAACATCATGATGGATGACAGAAAATTGTACGATTGTTTTTATGTACTACAATACAAAAATAGGAAATCATTATCTCACAGGTGATTTTCTTAAAAACGGCCCAAAGCAGAAGATAAGAGGATAAAAAAAACAGCTAGACTGATGCTGCATTTCTGAAGCTGATATTATTTTGAGTTTTAAAATGAAAATAAAAAAAACAGTTATTGCTCTCTGATACTGTATCTAATATTGGCTGATAATTCAAGCACAGAACCCCAAAACACAAATATTTGACAAAAGTAAAAAAAAAAAAAATGCATTTAGAAAATAATCAGGAGACAATAATGACTATTGAAAAGCATAGTTCTCTTCGTTTCCAACAATTCCAACAACAGCATCCTCTCATATGAAAACAGAAACAACAGTCATTGTTGCTCACTGCTTCTACTGTCGATTGCCCCAAACATACATACATTTCTTGTTATTTGCCTGACGACAGGCAGTAAACCCCGACACAGATAAATCTAATAATATAATATCAGCTGATAAGTCTGGATGATTCATTAAATTCTTTAGGCTCTCTGAGGAATCCAACCACTGCAATCAGTTTTACAACAAACAAGTACAGAACTCAAAAACACAAATGTAATTTACAGTTTAATGATTTCACAGATCAGAACAAAAACTATCCAAAAATAAAAAAAAAACAGCACAAAAACCCCCCAAAACATTTAGAAATCGTGAGGCTAAAATGACCATTAAGAAAATATAGTTCTCTTTGTTTGAAACAATTCCTGCCCCCTGCAGGATTTAACAACAACAGCATCCTCCCATATGAAAAGAGACAGACAGTCACTGCTGAATGAAACTGCTCTGAGTAACTTTCATCAGGACATAACTGAACACTCAGTCAGCATCCATTGGGACAGGTTCTTCTGGCTGAAAGAGAAATTCAAAGAACGTCATCAAGCTCACGTCCTGTCTGACCTCTGGACTGTTGACTGCATTTCTAAATGCTGTCAGATTTCTGCCCTCAACCAGTTTCTTTAGATTGCTCATCATGTCTTGGTGTCGTTCATAACTGCAAGCGAGGTATTTCTTCAAAACATCGAACCTTTTTCTTTCCACCAACTGGATAATGACTTGTTCGATAATGACAGACAAACGATAGCCGTACTCTATGACGCTCTGGCTTTGACCCCTTTCATTGTGGTAGATATATCCTGCTGAATGCATTGCAACGACATTGCAGTGCTCATCAAAGACAGGAGAGCCAGATGAGCCAAAATAAAAAGACGACTCATAAGTTAGAACCTGTTTGTTCTGTTTAACCCATCCTGCCACATCCTCGAAGAAACGGGGAGTAACCCACTGAATGTGTCCTGGATTTTCACCGTAAATACTGGTGTCCACCTCAGCACCTTGTGGATTTTCACGTTGATGCCTCTCTGCAACCTGGCTGCGGTTATCAAATGAAACAATCAAGCACGGCTCTATCTTTTTCACACGACCATCAGGATGCCCAATGATGCAAATTCCTCCACTTTGTGGAAGGAATCCAAAGTGTTTCAACAGACCATCAGGCAAATCCTGCTCACCGCCTAGCTTTAACAAAGCCCAGTCATACTGATGTCCTGACTCTTGAGAATAGTACGCAAAGCCAGCGACCTCTTCCACCTCTGCTCCTGTCTCCACCTGTCTCCGACTTTCATAAGAGAAATGGGCAGTAACCTTCTCAGTAAGCTGCCTCGTCTCCTCATTATAAATGTTTTTAATCACATGGCCGTTTGTGAGGACAAATTTGTCAAACAGCAGGAAGCCACTTCCTTCTGCTCTCCCGTTTATTCTCACATGGCAAACAGAGTTACTGAGCTCCATCAGTTTCTTCATCGTTTTCACCTCCCTGCATGTCTGATCATTCTTTCCATATTCGACGCGGAAGAGATTCTGGACTTGAGAAAGCTTAGGGACTTCAGATATTGTGCCCTTCACTAAATCTGTAAATTGTGTAGCTAGGTGACTCGTCATTGTTTTTGAGTTAGGTATTTCATGTGGTATTTGTTCTGGTGCCGTGTCACCCTCTGGCTCTGGCTCCATTGGTCCTTTATTTCTGGGCTGAAGAAATAAGAAAAAGTTTCCAGCTGAGTTTGAATGTCACTGAAATGAGGTGATGTGGTGTCTTACCTACAGGAAAGAAATATGATGAATGTATCATGACTTACAGTACACATGCAATCATCACTGAGTGTATTCATATTAATGTGACATTCACAAGTCACACAACCATACAAACAAATGTGAGATAGTCATCACTCTGTTCATGCAAACCAGGGTGTGGCACAATGCTATCACATTATCCAACGACAGGTTTGTGCACCTCTTATTACACTTTATGAAAAGGTGAGGACCCAAATGCAGAAACACACGAGAGCCTGGAAGGATGAGCAACTGAAGAGGAGATTGATTAACAAAAAGCTATAATTATCCAAAATCCAAGAATCCAACAAAAACCAAGAAGAGCAACATCAAAAAACAAAGTAGCAACACAAAAGGCAAAAAAAAAAGTACCAACTAAGAAGAACAAAGTACAAGTAATAAAAAACAAGAGGAACAAAAACACAGAAACTTACCATGGAGTTAGACAGGGAGACGCTGCAGAAAACTGGAAAACACTGAAGTCAACAGGCTCAGGTGAAACACACAGGAGGATCACAGGGTGGTAACACAGGGTGGTAACCTAGGAACAAACTGATAAAGACAGAATGAAGCACACAGGCTTGAATACAAACACAACTAATAAGAACTAACAGGATGTGGTGCAGGTGGAGTAAGGTGGGAAAGGAACAGAACAACACTTCAAGGACGGAAAGGCTAAAGAGGAAAATGCAGAGCAAGTGTGGACGACAAGGAGGGAAAACAGAACACTGGAGCCGGAGCAAAAGACACCACGAGACCAGAAAACACCTGTTTTGTTGGTGTAAAATCTCTTTTTCACTCTATTGCCACAAAATGAAACTTAATCAAATGCAGGCCAATCATTTTTTGTATTCATTAATACAAGGAAGGTATAAAATACACCCAAATAAAGAACAATACATAAAGTTATAAATGACATAACAGAAGAGTTTCTACGACATTTTAAAACTGATATGATGCTCTATTATAAATGTCTAATACAAGCAGAAGTCAAATCCAAGTAACCAGTACACAGTTAAAGTTGTTTTTCTTTACTTAAGGTTATATTTAGTACGGATACAATAAAATAAAAACATTCTGTCACAAGATTCAGTAAAGACCACAGCACATTATGCTGTTTCATCCTTTCCCAATACCAAAGTGTGTTTTATTTTACTTACCAGAGTCGTGTGATCAAGAAGCCTCGCAGCAGGTCACAGAAACAGTAGCTGGAACTGAACTGCTACCAAAACTTGTGACCAAAATACCAGTTTAGGGCAGTTCATGATCAGGAAGACTCGCTCGATGCTCCGCCCTGTTCTGATACCATCCTAGTTGGTGTGCTGGGTTCTTACCTGAATCCATGTGCAGGTGCTACAGTGGGAGTGTCACAGGAATGAGTCAGGTGTATTTTATTCCACAGGGCAGAGAAAGTTAGTTAAGAGAACTTGACTTCGAACTTTGACTTCTTATTCATTCATTTATGTTGATGGGAGCAAATAACACATTCAGAACACAATCAAAATCCAAATAAGAAAGAAACTGCTTTATTGAATATAAATGAATCATTCATTTTTACAAAACTGCCAATTTTTCTTTTTTTTTGAACAATTGTTTGTACATGTAAACTAAAACTAAAATCTCACAGGTGATTTTATCCATCCATCCATCCATCCATTTTCTTCCGCTTATCCGGGGCCGGGTCGCGGGGGCAGCTGCCTGAGCAGGGACACCCAGACTTCCCTCTCCCCGGATACTGCCTCCAGCTCTTCCGGGAGGACCCCAAGGCGTTCCCAGGCCAGCTGAGTGACATAGTCACACCAGCGTGTCCTGGGTCTTCCTCGGGGTCTCCTCCCGGAGGGACATGCCAGGAACACCTCCCGAGGGAGGCGTCCCGGGGGCATCCGAAACAGATGCCCGAGCCACCTCAGCTGGCTCCTCTCGATGTGGAGGAGCAGCGGCTCTACTCTGAGCTCCTCCCGGGTGACAGAGCTCTTCACCCTATCTCTAAGGGAGCGCCCTGCCACCCTGCGGAGGAAACTCATTTCGGCCGCTTGTATCCGGGATCTTATTCTTTCGGTCATGACCCAGAGTTCATGGCCATAGGTGAGGGTCGGAACGTAGATTGACTGGTAAATCGAGAGCTTCGCCTTTCGGCTCAGCTCTCTCTTCACCACGACAGACCGATACAAAGACCGCATTACTGCGGCCGCTGCACCGATCCGTCTGTCAATCTCACGCTCCGTCCTTCCCTCACTCGTGAACAAGACCCCAAGATACTTAAACTCCTCCACTTGAGGCAGGAACTCTCCTCCCACCTGGAGGGAGCAGGCCACCTTTTTCCGGTCGAGAACCATGGCCTCGGATTTGGAGGTGCTGATTCTCATCCCAGCCGCTTCACACTCGGCTGCAAACCGCCCCAGGGCATGCTGGAGGTCCCGGCTCGAAGGAGCCAACAAGACCACGTCATCCGCGAAAAGCAGAGACGAGATCCATTGGCTCCCGAACCAGATCCCCTCCGGCCCGTGGCTGCGCCTAGAAATTCTGTCCATAAAAGTAATGAACAGAACCGGTGACAAAGGGCAGCCCTGCCGGAGTCCAACATGCACTGGGAACAGGTCTGACTTACTGCCGGCAATGCGAACCAGGCTCCTGCTCCGGCAGTACAGGGACCGCACGGCCCTTAACAGAGGGCCCCCGACCCCGTACTCCCGGAGCACCCCCCACAGTATGCCACGAGGGACACGGTCGAATGCCTTCTCCAAGTCCACAAAACACATGTGGACTGGTTGGGCAAACTCCCATGAACCCTCGAGCACCCTGCGGAGGGTATAGAGCTGGTCCAGTGTTCCACGGCCAGGACGAAAACCGCATTGTTCCTCCTGGATCCGAGGTTCGACTATCGGCCGAATTCTCCTCTCCAGTACCCTGGAATAGACTTTCCCGGGGAGGCTGAGGAGTGTGATCCCCCGATAGTTGGAGCACACCCTCCGGTCCCCCTTTTTAAATAGGGGGACCACCACCCCGGTCTGCCAGTCCAGAGGCACTGTCCCCGACTGCCACGCGATGCTGTAGAGACGTGTCAGCCAAGACAGCCCCACAACATCCAGAGACTTGAGGTACTCAGGGCGGATCTCATCCACCCCCGGTGCTTTGCCACTGAGGAGCTTACGGACTACCTCAGTGACTTCGGCTTGGGTGATGGATGGGTCAACCTCTGAGTCCCCAGCCTCTGCTTCCTCAATGGAAGGCGTGTCAGTGGGATTGAGGAGATCCTCGAAGCATTCCTTCCACCGCCCGACGATGTCCCCAGTCGAGGTCAACAGCTCCCCACCTCCACTGTAAACAGTGTTGGTGGAGGACTGTTTCCCCCTCCTGAGGCGCCGGATGGTTTGCCAGAATTTCTTCGAGGCCGACCGGTAGTCCTTCTCCATGGCCTCCCCGAACTCTTCCCAGACCCGAGTTTTTGCTTCCGAGACTGCCCGTGCTGCCGCACGCTTGGCCTGCCGGTACCCGTCAGCTGCCTCAGCTTGACGGCAACCCTTACTTCCGGGGTCCACCACCGGGTTCGGGGATTGCCGCCGCGACAGGCACCGGAGACCTTACGGCCACAGCTCCGGACAGCCGCGTCAACAATGGAGGTGGAGAACATGGTCCATTCGGACTCTATGTCCCCAGCCTCCCTCGGGATCTGGTCAAAGCTCTCCCGGAGGTGGGAGTTAAAGATCTCCCTGGCAGAGGGTTCTGCCAAACGTTCCCAGCAGACCCTCATGATACGTTTGGGCCTGCCAGGTCTGTCCAGCTTCCTCCCCCGCCAGCGGATCCAACTCACCACCAGGTGGTGATCAGTTGACAGCTCAGCCCCTCTCTTCACCCGAGTGTCCAAGACATACGGCCGGAGGTCAGATGACACGACCACAAAGTCGATCATTGATCTCCGGCCTAGGGTGTCCTGGTGCCACGTGCACATATGGACACCCTTATGCTTGAACATGGTGTTAGTTATGGACAAACTGTGACTAGCACAGAAGTCCAGTAACAAAACACCACTCGGGTTCAGATCGGGGAGGCCGTTCCTCCCAATCACACCCCTCCAGGTAACACTGTCATCGCCCACGTGGGCGTTGAAGTCCCCCAGGAGAACGACGGAGTCCCCGGTTGGAGCACTCTCCAGTACCCCTCCCAGGGACTCCAAGAAGGCCGGGTACTCTGCACCGCTGTTCGGCCCATAAGCCGAGACAACGGTGAGAGCCCTATCCCCGACCCGAAGGCGCAGGGAAACGACCCTCTCGTTCACCGGGGAGAACTCCAACACATGGCGGCTGAGCTGGGGGGCTATAAGCAAGCCTACACCAGCTCGCCGCCTCTCGCCGCGGGCAACTCCAGAGTGGAAGAGAGTCCAGCCTCTCTCAAGGAGTTGGGTTCCAGAGCCCATGCTGTGCGTGGAGGTGAGACCGACTATTTCTAGTCGGTACCGCTCAACCTCCCGCACCAGCTCAGGCTCTTTCCCCCCCAGTGAGGTGACATTCCATGTCCCCATGGCTAGAGTCACCATCCGGGGATCGGGCCGCCGGGGCCCCCGCCCACGACTGCCACCCATATCCCTCTGCACCGGCCCCTTCTGAACCCTCCCGCGAGTGGTGAGCCCACGGGAGGGCGGGCCCACGTTGCTCGTTCGGGCTGCGCCCGGCCGGGTCCCGTGGGCAGAGACCCGGCCACCAGGCGCTCGCCTGCGAGCCCCAACCCCGGGCCTGGCTCCAGGGTGGGGCCCCGGTGACGCCGATCCGGGCGACGTGCACGTCCTTGGTAGTATGACTTTCATCAGGGGCGAGTGAACCGATCTTAGTCTGACCCGTCACCTAGGACCTGTTTGCCTTGGGAGACCCTACCAGGGGCATTAAGCCCCGGACAACATAGCTCCTCGGATCATTCAGGTGCTCAAACCCCTCCACCACGATAAGATAACTAAAATCTCACAGGTGATTTTAGTTTATTAAAATTATACATGTTGGTATCAACATCATGATGGATGACGGTAAAATTGTACGATTGTTTTTATGTACTACAATACAAAAATAGGAAATCATTATCTCACAGGTGATTTTCTTAAAAACAGCCCAAAGCAGAAGATAAGAGGATAAAAAGAAGAAGAGCAAGACTGATAAGACATTTCTGAAGCTGATATTATTTTGAGTTTTAAAATAATAACAGCTATTGCTCTCTCATGGACAAACACACACAAAAAAGATCTGAACTCTGAACCCCAACATAGATATTCTGTATCTGATAATTCAAGCACAGAACCCAAAAACACAAATATCATTTACAGTTTTCAGGACAATGATCTGACAAATGTTTTCTTAAAAAAGTCTTCAGAAAAATAATTGTGAGGCTTAAATGACTATTGAGAAGGCATTACTCTCTTTCTTTACAACAATTCCAACAACAGCATCCTCTCATATGAAAACTGACATGACAGTCACTGCTGAATGAAACTGCTCTCAGTATCTTTTGTCAGCCGGTAGCTGTGAACACTCACTCAATGTCCATTGAGACAGGCTCCTCTGGCCAGCAGAGGAATTCAAAGAATGTCTTCAAGCTTGTGTCATTTATCACCTCTGGACTGTTGGCTGCATTTCTAAATGCTGTCAGAAGCTGTCAAAACATAGAATTAAACATATATTAGCAGTGGTCCTTACCTGTCCAGCAGATCCTTACAGATCCCTCAGCTCCGCCACCTCTGAAAATGATGCTCTGATATTTATCTGTGTTTTCTCTCTGGCTCGGTCCATTTTTTTTGTTTTTACACAGCTTTTCTTCTTCACTCTTACTTCTTCCCCTTGACGTAGCCAATGGTGGAGCATTTTTAGTCTCTGTTGTTGTTGTCTGTTCTCCGCCGTTGTTTACAGTTTGGGATTTAGCTTGAACACATCTGACCAAGTAAGAGCAGGCACTGCGCCTGCGCGGGGGAGGGGCACTGCCAGTCTGCCAGTACCCAAATCCTCCCAAGTGCTCCTCTGTGACCAAATGCCCTAAATGTAAATGACACCATCAAAGTTCATGCTGGGTTCTTACCTGAATGCTTGTGATCAAAATACCAGTTTAGGGCAATTCATGATCAGGAAGACTCGCTCGATGCTCCGCCCTGTTCTGATACCATTGTAGTTGATGTGCTGGTTTGTTACCTGAATCTATGTGCAGGTGCTACAGTGGGAGTGTCACAGGAATGAGTCAGGTGTATTTTATTCCACAGCACAGAGAAAGTTAGATAAGAGATCTTGACTTTGAACTTTGACTTCTTATTCATTCATTTATGTTGATGGGAGAAAATAATACATTCAAAACACAATCAAAATCCAAATAAGAAAGAAACTGCTGTATTGAATATGAATGAATCATTATTCATTTTTACAAAACTGCCTATTTCTCTATAATGAATACAAGTGATATCTTTTTGAGACGTTATCAAGACAGATTGTATCAACACAGTGACAGTATCACAAAATATTGCTTCATCCAGTATTTAACAATTGTTTGTAAATGTAAAACATAAAGAAGAAGGTGAAATAGCAACTAAAATCTCACAGGTGATTTTAGTTTATTAAAAACATACATGTTGGTATCAACATCATGATGGATGACAGAAAATTGTACGATTGTTTGTGTGTAATACAATACAAAAATAGGAAATCATTATCTAACAGGTGATTTTCTTAAAAACAGGCCAAAGCAGAAGATAAGAGGATAAGAAAAAAGAGCAAGACTGATGCTGCATTTCTAATGCTGATATTATTTTGAGTCTTAAAATAATAACCGTTATTGCTCTCTCATGGACAAACACACAAAACAGATCTGAACTCTGAACCCCAACAGTGATACTGTATCTAATATTGGCTGATAATTCAAGCACAGAACCCCAAAACACAAATATTTGACAAAAGTTTAAAAAAAAAATGCATTTAGAAAAATAATCAGGAGACAATAATGACAATTGAAAAGCATAGTTCTCTTCGTTTCCAACAATTCCAACAACAGCATCCTCTCAGATGAAAACAGAAACAACAGTCATTGTTGCTCACTGCTTCTACTGACGATTGCCCCAAACATACATACATTTCTTGTTATTTGCCTGACGACAGGCAGTAAACCCCGACACAGATAAATCTAATAATATAATATCAGCTGATAATTCTGGATGATTCATTAAATTCTTTACGCTCTCTGAGGAATCCAACCACTGCAATCAGTTTTACAACAAACAAGTACAGAACTCAAAAACACAAATGTAATTTACAGTTTTCAGAACAATGATTTAACAGATGGGAACAGAAACTATCCAAAAATAAAAAATCCAGTAAAAAAAAAGTAGAACAGAATAGAATAGCCTTTATTGTCATTGCACTGTGAGGTTAAAATGCTTATTGAAAAAACATTGTTCTCTTTGTTTGAAACAATTCCTGCCCCCTGCAGGATTTAACAACAACAGCATCCTCTCATATGAAAAGAGACATGACAGTCACTGCTGAATGAAACTGCTCTCAGTATCTTTCATCAGCAGGTAGCTGTGAACACTCAGTCAATGTCCATTGGAACAGGCTCCTCACGCCGGCAGAGGAACTCAAAGAACGTCTTCAAGCTCGCGTCATTTAAGACTTCTGGACTGTTGGCTGCATTTCTAAATGCTGTCAGATTTCTCCCCTCAACCAGTTTCTTCAGATGGCTCATCATCTTTTGGTGTCGTTCATAACTGCAAGCGAGGTATTCCTTTAAATCATCGAACCTTCTTCTCTCCACCAACTGGATAATGACTTGTTTGATAATGGTGGACAAAGGATAGCCGTACTCTATGACGCTCTGCCTTTGACCCCTTGCATTGTGGTAGATATATCCTGCTGAATGCATTGCAACGACATTGCAGTGCTCATCAAAGACAGGAGAGCCAGATGAGCCAAAATAAAAAGAAGACTCATAAGTTAGAACCTGTTTGTTCTGTTTAACCCATCCTGCCACATCCTCAAAGAAACGGGGAGTAACCCACTGAATGTGTCCTGGGTTTTCACCGTAAATACTGGTGTGCACCTCAGCACCTTGTGGATTTTCACGGTAATGCCTCTCTGCAACCTGGCTGCGGTTATCAAATGAAACAATCAAGCACGGCTCTATCATTTTCACACGACCATCAGGATGCCCAATGATGCAAATTCCTCCACTTGGTGGAAGAAATCCAAAGTGTTTCAACAGACCATCAGGCAAATTCTGCTCACCGCCTAGCTTTAACAAAGCCCAGTCACACCGATGTCCTGCCTCTCCAGAATAGAATGCAAAGCCAGCGACCTCTTCCACCTCTGCTCTTGAATCTTGCCCAGCCTCCATCTGGTCCAGACTCTCATAAGAGAAATGGACAGTAACCCTCTCAGTGAGCTGCCTCGTCTCCTCATCATAGATATTTTTAATCACATGGCCGTTTGTGAGGACGAACTTGTCAAACAGCAGGAAGCCACTTCCTTCTGCTCCTCCGTTTATTCTCACATGGCAAACAGAGTTACTGAGCTCCATCAGTTTCTTCATCGTTTTCACCTCCCTGCATGTCTGATCATTCTTTCCATAGTCGACTCGGAAGAGATTCTGGACTCGTGAAAGCTTAGGGACTTGAGTTTTCGTTCCCTTCACTAAATCTGTAAATTGTGTAGCTAGGTGACTCCTCATTGTTTTTGAGTTAGGTATTTCACGTGGTATTTGTTCTGGTGCCGTGTCACCCTCTGGCTCTGGCTTCTCTTTCTGTCTGTTGTCATTCTCTGACTCTGTTGTAGCAGACTGCTGTGGAGGATCTTGGTTTCCATCAGAGTCGGATCTCGGAGAATAACTCTGCATCAGGTCAAGACTGTTAGGCAGACTTTCTGGTGGAGGACACTTGTCGAGCAGTATGATCTTGAAGGTTTTACCATCAAGATCGTCAACAAGACTTGACATTTCAGTGGTGTCACCAGTGCTTGTGTCAGAGAGCACACAGTTCTTTTTGAACACTTCATCCCTAAAACGACCATCTCTCCTCAGAGCGCGCTTCACGTTTTCCCCTTTGTATGCATACACAGTCATTTCCAGACTCACTTTTTTTAGTTCAGTGTTTCTCAGGATTACGACTATATTTTCACCACCTCTTGTCAACACATGAAACGTGACAAGCTCAACACTCTGAACAACAGGGTGCTTTGGTTCGTTTTTGTCTTTGGCTCGCTGAATGTACTTGACAATCAGCTGTTCATCCTTAGCTATTAACCTGCATGGAGTGTGTGAACTGATAGCTTTCCCATTTTTTAAGAAAACAAGCTCTTTGCCTTCATTCTGTCCTGCAATTTTTGTAAACGCTGGACTTCTCTTCAGCACCTCCTCAACAGTTCCAGATCGATTGCAGGTACAGGTTGTGCGTTGTTTGTTCCATTGCCAAAAAAAAGAATGGGTTGCATGTGACTTCTCTCCCTGGGAACGAAACACAATTATTACTCAATTTAATTACAACAATTATTATTCCATTAAAATAAGATCAGTCTCAAACCATCGATGCATTAGCTAACCTGTGTATTAGAAGGGTGGCTGTGGATTGAAGCTGATGGCCGGTGACGTTTGGTGGGAGGATCAGAAAGCTCTGAAGAGGTTTCCAGTTTATCACAGGTCTGAAACACAGAGACAGACAACACTTTTATCATCTCAAACACATGGCTGAAGTTAATGAGAACATACACTGACACATACTCAGTGTTGGGAAGATTACTTTGGAAATGTAGTTGGTTACAATTACAAGTTACCCTGTTGAAAATGTAATAGTAGTGTAACTATTTCAATTACTTTCTCAAAGTAATGTAACTAATTACATTTGATTACATTATGATTACTTTTCTTAATTTTGAATGAAATCTCTCAACTGCTAACCATTTTCACATTTTAAGACCTATAGTGTGATAAACCTTTCAGTTCAAAGGTTTAACCATATATTATGAGTCTGACCTTCGGCCTGTACTGCGAAGAGGCTCACTTCCTCACTAAATGGAGCGACAACGGGCTGATTTCAGCCAAGAGGAGCAGGTTGTTTTAATGGAGAGAGTATGAGCGATACAAAAAGCCTGATCACAGCCTGAAGCAACAGGTTTGCTGCAAATATGCCAAGAGGAGGCTGATTTTAATTTCTGACAGCTCTACATTGAGCTGCTTTTAAATTGAAGCTTTAGAGCAGCAACAACTGTTGTTTTAAACTGTGTTAAATATTGTTTTCATATATTTCACTGATCGCAATTATAAAATGTCAGTGTGTGTTTTATTGAAAGCGAGGCTGGTGTGTGTATGAAAATAGGTTACAGTGGGTTTTTTAGGTGCTGTAACTACAAGCAAATCTCATGTTGTCTCTGTACAAAGACCTTTTTAAATGTGAGAAAACACAGTACACCTACTCAAGATTTGCGTTTGGGCAACACATAACAGGCGAAACAATTAATTTATTCATGGCCACATTAAGTTAAATTATCTGTCCTGCTGCGAGCGCACAACTTCTTTCAGTGGTGACTGTATATAAAAGTAAATAGGCTATAGTCTAATAAATGACCTCCTGACGCGAGTCGGATCAACAGCTGAGCAGCGTTTCCCCTCAGCTGAACATCTGTAGGCGGAGACGCTCAGAGAGAAAGTAAACAGCAGCAGATCAGCGCGATCTCTCCCTCCGTACAAATGCTCCGTTCTGATCCAGCTCCACTGGACTTTCAAAGTAAAGGTGACGTCAGCTGTAAATGAGTTAAATAGTGAAACAGCGGCGCTTTTATAGCCGATTTTATGATTAAA
This sequence comes from Sparus aurata, assembly GCF_900880675.1. Classification (NCBI taxonomy): domain Eukaryota; kingdom Metazoa; phylum Chordata; class Actinopteri; order Spariformes; family Sparidae; genus Sparus; species Sparus aurata. The sequence continues at coordinate 3,252,043 of NC_044199.1, forward strand.
CTCTGAACAGAACCTGGTCGGGGCCAGGTTATGAGCTAAGCATAAGTTACCATGGTGATCTAGCTGGGTTAACAGAGAGCCACCTTTGTAATACAGGGAAGCCTGGCTTCTGTCTGTAGGAAGTGTTTTTTGTATTTCCAGCCCAGGAACATCTTGTGCGCCGCCGACACTGTTGCTGCTGAGTCTGACTGCCGCCGTGCGGTTTGTCGGTTGAGTCGAATGGCACATGACCAGACAGAGCCAATCACAAGCGTCAGTTTTGGCAGGAGGATGTTGATATGAAAAAAACTAAAAACAAACATGAATCCAGGGGGGCGAAAAACTATTTGATAAATCCGAGCTTTTGCTGTGATTTTTCAAATGTAACTTAAGTTGTAATCATTGAAATTTCCAAAAGCAACTGTAATTTAATTACATATTTTCTCCCAGTAATGTAACGGATTACAATTACGTACATTTTGTAATTAAATTACGTAACGTCGTTACATGTAATTCGTTACTCCCCAACACTGCACATACTGAATCAAGTTTTATCTTGTACCAACTAGTTATTATTTGCAAACACAGAGTAAAATAAAAATACAACATCTACAACAAACCTTTGCAACAGGTTCACAATTAGAAGCTTGGCTGCTTTCTTCATCCTGGTCATCTGCTTCTTCCTTCAATATCAGGCAGAAAATGTTATTAATAGAAATGTATTGGCGAATGCACATTTAAGACTTCAGACATGCTGTTACTGTGTTTTCATTTACTTCTTTCATCAGAGTGACAGAGCTTTAAGTAGTAATGAAACTCATTTAAATCACTCGACAGGAGAGAATCAGTACCTTAATGACTTTGTCCATTGTTCCTTTATTTCTTGGCTGAAGAAATGAAAAAAGGTTTCCAGCTGAGTTTGAACGTCACTGAAATGAGGTGATGTAGTGTCTTACCTACAGGAAAGAAATATGATGAATGTTTCATGACTTACAGTACACATGCAATTATCACTAAGAGTATTCATATTAATGTGACATTCACTGTGATTCGTTTCTATAGACACACAACCATACAAAGAAAAAATGTGAGATAGCCGTCACTCTTTTCATGCATAGTAGAACACAATCACATTATCTAATGACAGGTTTGTCCACTTATTTTGTTGATGGAACACAAATCTCTTCCTAATGTCAGATTTACATGTTAGGATCTGGTTATTATATTCAAATTCAATATTTAACTGTCATGTATCATCACAGTAACAGAGTTACACACATCAGCAGCTGTAAACACTCATTAAAACATTAGAAAAATACATCCGGTGGTTTGGTGCCGACCAGTATAATGAACATATAAGGAGTTAACATTTAGAAACATCAGAAAACGTTACAGATGTTGTTTTTGGTTCACATCTGTTTACTGAATATATCCGTACGTGTGTATGTGTAAGTGAGAGACATTAACTTATAGCACTTTGTAGAAGGAGCTTTATAAAGTTCACTCCATTGACGTATTAGTTCAAGGGGCTGAGCTCTAACATCCAAGATGGCGGACACGCAGACATAATGCGGCCACGTGCCAACCCGCTCAGTGAGGACATGTCTATGATTGCTACATCCTCTCAAGCTTACATTAATGCAGCCACCTCCTCCATGACTGTGTGTTTTTATTCCTTCTGAACAGAAAAAGTTTTCGGCACCATCTCTTCAAAGTCCTCATACTGAAACTACACTGTGATGATGAGCTTACAGAGAAACAATGTCTTTGTTTCACCAGTTTAACTACACAAGGCACTTTGTTGAGGTAGTCATATGTTTGATGTCGTCCCACAATGTCGACTTTATTCTCAACATTTCGACTTCTTTCTTGAGGTGCATAATGACAACTGAAAAATATTCCTCTTGAAAATGTTTTCTCACCCATGAGCCTAATACTCCTACCTACTTACACAATATTTAGTACGGATAAAATAAAAAGAATCATTCTCACAAGATTCAGTAAAGACCACAGTACATTCTCCTGTTTCATTTTTTGTTAACACAAACGTGTGTTTGCTTTAACTTACCAAAGTTGTGTGATCAAGAAGGCTCGGAGCGGGTCACAGAAACTGTAGCTGGAACTGAACTGCTACCGAAAACTTGTGATCAAAAGACAAGTTTGAACAGTTCATGATAAGGAAGACTCGCTCGATGCTCCGCCCTGTTCTGATACCATCCTAGTTGATGTGCTCGGTTCTTACCTAAATCTATGTGCAGGTGCTACAGTGGGAGTGTCACAGGAATGAGTCAGGTATATTTTATTCCACAGCACAGAGAAAGTTAGATAAGAGAACTGGACTTTGAACTTTGACCTCATATTCTTACATTTATGTGGATGAAGGCAAATAATACATCCAAAACACAATCAAAATCCAAATATGAAAGAAACTGCTTTATTGAATATGAATGAATGATAGATGACTGAAAATTGTACAATTGTTTTTGTGTAATACAATACAAAAATAGCCAATAATTATCTCACAGGTGATTTACTTAAAAACAGCCCAAAGCAGAAGATAAGAGGATAAAAAAAACAGCTAGACTAATGCTGCATTTCTGAAGCTGATATTATTTTGAGTCTTAAAATAAAAAAAACAGTTATTGCTCTCTCATGGACAAACACACAAAACAAATCTTAACTCTGAACCCCAACATTGATATTCTGTATCTGATAATTCAAGTACAGAACCCCAAAACACAAATATCATATACAGTTTTCAGGACAATGATTTGAGAAAGTAAAACAAAGAAAAAAACATTTAGAAAAATAATCGTGAGGCTAAAATGACTGTTCAGAAAGCATAGTTCCCTTTTTTCCAACAATTCCAACAACAGTATCCTCTCATATGAAAACAGACACAACAGTCGTTGTTGCTCACTGCTTCTACTGTCGATTGCCCCAAACATACATACATTTCTTGTTATTTGCCTGACGACAGGCAGTAAACCCAGACACAGATCAATCTGAAATAAGATAATATTGGCTGATAATTCTGGACGATTCATTTAATTATTCAGGCTCTCTGAGAAATCCAACCATTGCATTCATTTTTACAACAAGCAAGTACAGAACTCAAAAACACATGAATGAAACTGCTCTCAGTATCTTTCATCAGCAGGTAGCTGTGAACAATCAGTCAGTATCCATTTGGACAAGTTCCTCTGGCCGGCAGAGGAATTCAAAGAACGTCATCAAGTTTTTTTTTAAAAAGCATTTAGAAAAATAATTGTGAGGCTAAAATAACTATTGAGAAAGCATTACTTTCTTTTTTTACAACAATTCCTGCACCCATGCAATTTTTAACAAGAACAGCATCCTCTCATATGAAAACAGCCATGTCTGTTTTCATATGAGAGGATGAGAGGATGCTGTTCATTGTTGCTCACTGATGAAACTGCTCTCAGTATCTTTTGTCAGCTGGTAGCTGTGAACACTCACTCAATGTCCTTTGGAACAGGCTCCTCTGGCCAGCAGAGAAATTCAGAGAACGTCTTCAAGCTCGGGTCATTTATCACCTCTGGCCGGTGGGTGCATTTCTAAATGCTGTCAGATTTCTGCCCTCAACCAGTTTCTTCAGATTGCTCATCATGTTTTGGTGTCACCAAAATAAAAAGAACTCTCATAAGTTAGAACCTCTTTCTTCTGTTTAAACATATTTGTGGTTTTCACAGTAAAAACATCTTTTTCTACTCAGATTTTATTTTGTTTGTGTGATTTTAGGTCCATTGTGTTAATACAGTGTGTGAAAATAAAAAAATAACTGTACAGTCACACATGTGAGGTTGTGCTGAAAATAATGACACCAAGTAAATAGTTTTTAAGGTGAAATATGATGGCAAAATCAAAAATAGTCAAAAACAGCCAATTATACCCTGGAATATCAGATTTCACAACAAACCTAAATATCCCTGACGTCCCACCTTCAAACACAGCCTCATTTGGCCATCCATGAAAAAGCTGCTTAACTTCCCACTTTTCTATAGGAATACATATTTCTTACGGGCACTGCACTAGTATATGTTGATGGGAGCAAATAATACATTCAAAACACAATCAAAATCCAAATAAGAAAGAAACTGCTTTAATATGAATGAATCATTATTCATTTTTACAAAACTGCCTATTTCTCTATAATGAATACAAGTGATATCTTTTTGAGACATTATCAAGACAGATTGTATCAACACAATGACAGTATGACAGAATATTGCTTCATCCAGAATTGAACAATTGTTTGTAAATGTAAAACATAAAGAAGAAGGTGAAATAGCAACTAAAATATCACAGGTGATTTTAGTTTATCAAAAACATACATGTTGGTATCAACATCATGATGGATGACAGAAAATTGTACAATTGTTTTTGTGTAATACAATACAAAAATAGGAAATCATTATCTCACAGGTGATTTTCTTAAAAACAGCCCAAAGTTCGAATCCCAGCTCCCCTGGGGTGGAACTGAGCTACATGTCGAAGTATCCTTGAGCAAGATACTGAACCCCAAAATTGAAAAAAAGGGGGATAAAACATCTCCGCGACCCTCACGGAAAAAGCGGAAAAGAAAACGGAACGGAACAGCCCAAAGAAGAAGATAAGATGGTAAAAAAGAAAAAAGAGCAAGACTAATGCTGCATTTCTGAAGCTGATATAAGTTTCAGTTTTAAAATAAAAAAACTGTTATTGCTCTCTCATTGACAAACACACAAAACAAATCTGAACTCTAAACCACAACAGTGACATACTGTATCCAATATTGGCAGATAATCTCTCACTCTCTTCTGGTCAACAGAGAAACGTCTAACGGCTGCTTCTCCCGAGTTTTCCTCTGCATATTTTATGACCGAAAGTTTGAATTTCAAGTCGTACTTTTAAAAGGGACCCTGCGGTTAATTGAAACCTGACTATTATTTGGTAATTTACGGTATCATTTACAGGCAGTTTTCAGGACAATGATTTGACAAACGTTTCTTTAAAAAAGCATTTAGAATTTTGAGGCTAAAATGATTATTGAGAAAGCATTACTCTCTTTGTTACCAACAATTCCAACAACAGCATCTTCTCATATGAAAACTGACATGACACTCACTGCTCATTGAAACTGCTCCGAGTATCTTTCAACAGCAGGTAGCTGTGAACACTCAGTCAATGTCCATTGGGACTGGTTCCTCTGGCCGACAGAATAAGTCAAAGAACTTCCTTAAGCCTGCATCATTTATCACCACTGGACTGTTGGCTGCATTTCTAAATGCTGTCAGATTTCTGCCCTCAACCAGTTTCTTCAGATTGCTCATCATGTTTTGCTGTCGTGCATAACTGCAAGCGAGGTATTTCTTTAAAACATCGAACCTTCCTCTCTCCACCAACTGGTAAATGGCTTGTTCGATAATGACAGACAAAGGATAGCCGTACTCTATGACGCTCTGACTTTGACCCTTTTCATTGCAGTACACGTATCCCCCTGAATGCATTGCAACGACATTGCAGTGCTCATCAAAGACAGGAGAGCCAGATGAGCCAAAATAAAAAGAAGATTCATAAGTTAGAACCTGTTTCTTCTGTTTAACCCATTCTGCTGCACCCTCAAAGAAACGAGGAGTAACCAACTGAACGTGCTCTTGATTTTCACGGTAATGCCTCTCCACAACCTGGCAGCGGTTATCAAATGAAACAATCAAGCACGGCTCTATCTTTTTCACACCACCATCAGGATGCCCAATGATGCAAATTCCTCCACTTTGAGAATGAAATCCAAAGTGTTTCAACAGACCATCAGGCAAATCCTGCTCACCGCCTAGCTTTAACAAAGCCCAGTCATACGTGTGCTCTGTTTCATTAGAACAATATTCAAAGCCAGCGACCTCTTCCACTTCTGCTCCGGACTCCATCTGGTCCAGACTCTCATAAGAGAAATGAACAGTAACCTTCTCAGTAAGCTGCCTCGTCTCCTCATCATAAATGTTTTTAATCACATGGCCGTTTGTGAGGACGAACTTGTCAAACAGCAGGAAGCCACTTCCACCTGGTCTGCCGTTTATTCTCACATGGCAAACAGAGTTACTGAGCTCCATCAGTGTCTTCATCGTTTTTACTTCCCTGCATGTCTGATCATTCTTTCCATACTCGACACGGTAGAAGTCCTGCATACGAGAGGGCTTAGTGCCTTGCAAAGTTTTCATTCTTTTCACCAAATCTTTGAACTGTGACGATATCTTTCGCTGCATTGTGTCTGGATTTTGTTCTGGTGCCGTGTCATCCTCTGGCTCTGGCTTCTCTTTTGGTCTGTTGTCATTCTCTGACTCTGTTGTAGCAGACTGCTGTGGAGGATCTTGGTTTACATCAGAGTCGGATCTCGGAGAATAACTCTGCATCAGCTCAAGACTGTTAGGCGGACTTTCTGGTGGAGGACACTTGTCGAGCAGTATGATCTTGAAAGTTTTACCATCAAGATCGTCAACAAGACTTGACATTTCAGTGGCGACATCAGTGCTTGTGTCAGAGAGCACACAGTTCTTTTTGAACACGGTGTTCAGTAAACGACCATCTCTCCTCAGAGCATGCTTCACTTTTTCCCCTTTGTATGCATAAACAGTAATTCCATCAAAGTTTGTTCTTAATGCTGGGTTTCTCATGATTCTCACTACATTTTTACCTCCCTTTGTCAACACATGAAACATGACAGGCTTGTCAGATGGTCCCTTTCTCCGGTAATTAACATAGCCACGATTTTCAGACGATTGCTTTGGCTTGCCTCCAGCTTTAATGTACTTGACAGTCAAACGTTTTCTCTTAATCAAGCAGCACGGAAAGTGTGAACTGATAACTTTGCCATCTATTAAAATGACAAGTTCTTTGTCTTTGTTTTTTTGTGCAATTCCCTTAAAGATTTCACTTCTCAGCAGCGTGCTCTCAACAGTTCCCGCTTTATCGCATGTGATATTTGTGGGTTTCCTGCCATCCCAGCACCACTCGAAAGAATGGGTTGCATGTGGCCTCTTTTCCTAGGAACGAAACAGAATGAAGTCTCATTTCAGTTCATCTCAGTACAACCAAACTGTACAACTCTTGAACAATCCAGTTAATCATTAGCTATACCTGTTTATGAGGAGGTTGGCTCGGGGCTGGAGCTGATCCCAGCTGACGTTGGGTGAGTGGCATGTTGCACACTGCAGAGGTCGCCAGTTTATCACAGCCCTGACACAAGGAGGCAGACAACACACATAGAATGGGAAAAAGACACAATAGATTGTTTATTATATGCTCCTTGTAAAAAACGTATCTGATAATAACAAAAAAGTTGAGCCCCAGACAAGAAAATTATGTCTGTGTGTATGTTTCTTATATGTAATCACAGATATATAAAATTATTTAACAAACCTTTTCAACAGGATGTAAAACAGGACGCTGACTGTTATTCTCATTCTGGATTCTCTGAAAATGACAACAGCAAAATTTGTGTCATTTTTTGTATTTCTTAAATGTTATTGATTAAGATATAAACAGTTGGATTAAATTACCAAAGCCATTAAAGTCAGTAGTCTCACAACTCAAGGAGAAAATATTTACCATGACAAATTTGTCCATTGGTCCTCTTTCTTCAGGCTTAAACTTCGGCTTCATTTTTAGTTTCCGGCTGAATATTTCTGACGCTGAAAAGAAGGTGTAGTGTCTTACCTAACAGGAAAAACGCACATATGATTGATTTCTAATTATTTACAGTACATGTGCAGTAACGATTCAGCGTCCTTATATGAACCACTCAAAACCGCTTCAGGTAATGTTGTCTAGCTGTTGCTAATATCCAGCTAGTGTCAAATTTAACTTCCACTTTATGTGAAAAAGCTATTAAATTAGGCTCGATCGATTAGCCAGGCCTGCACAGAATCGATCAATTGCGATTGTTGGACAATGTAAACCGATTTGTGTCACTACTCTGACCTGGTGGGCATCGTAATCTCGCGAGATCGAGACGGTCTGATCTAACAACTGATTGGTTTAGATGTGGACTCAACTATATGACATTTTTATAGAAAACCCTTTATTCGTGCTGAAATGAAGAGATTTTTACTTGATTACTGATTTTTAAGGTTTAGGCTACTCTGTTAACAGAAGTCATGCTGAGTGGCTGGTGTGGAGACTAAAAAGCTCACATTCATATTATAAACAGCACACAATAAATAATTGTTGTCTATGTTAACAGTGAAGTAACTGAAATAAACCTGTAGAAGTATTTAACAACACAAAAACGGTTGGTAAAGTCTGATATGAAGCTGATTTACTTGAGAATCTAAAGTGGAGGTTGATCCATGAAAACAAATGTCAGATCACCTGTGTAGAGTTCTAATAGGTTGTGGCAACATAATTCACAACAACTGAAGACTGCGTACAAACTGATAAATGTCTCTGATAAAATTAAAACTTTGACTTCCAGTACAGACGGGAGGTTTTATCGCACTTTTTCGTACTCTGCCCCCTGCTGCTGCCACTTGGTCTCGTCCATTGTGGCCATGGCGCAGATCGAGCAGAGTTACTGTAGTTTAAATTCCTGTATCCTCACAAAACCTCTGCAGGGAAACTCACCTTTCTGTACATTATTACTATAAGAAAAGGTGTCTTTGTGACTTGCGTGCAATATTCAGAAGACACGTATTACCCTTGTTTAGTTCTATAACGTATTGTTTCTCCTACATATTAATGCATAGTTGCAGCAATCAGCATGCATGCACTGGACTGCAGTGACTTTTAAAGGTTGCGTAGCCAGCTAGTCGATAATATTATGTTATTATACTCGTAGCTGCCTCTGCTGTTGTATCTCTAACCGACACATTGCAGTTTAAGGTTGGATTTAAGCTTGAACTCACCAAAAACTCGTTGCAAAAAAGACGGCTTTGTTGTTGTTGGCTACTTTCGATTAAACTTCCCGCCGTTTGATAGCCTCGTCTTGACGTCACCGCAGTGGGTGGAGTCAGTTGAGGTGTGTGATGGTGTTGCTCCTTCCCGCAGTTATATGGTCGTAAAACAATAAAAATATATATTTTCAAAAGCTGAACGTTTCAACAAGAGAGTATATCTCGTCCTTATGTCACCACCTGCTGGAATCACTTTGAAGTGACATTCCAGGTCAAATGTGTCTGCTGCCGAACAAATATCTCATCATAAATAAGATAAACGAGGTGTCATAAAATGTTCTGCTCAACACTTGAACATTTAAGGCTTTAAGGATTAAATTCATGTTGCTTGTTATTCTGGCATTGTGAATACAGACTGTGGCAAGAGATGTCCAGCTTAATCTATGAACAGTTTGTCTTTTAAAAACGGTAACAGAAAGATGGAGAAACAAGTTTACATTATCAAACTCAGTATTATTTTATCTTAATTTCACACATTCAAGTTTGCTTACAACAAACTTTATTCTGAGTTTTCATAAAGAATGTGAAATGTACTTACAATTGATCAAATACTAGACTAATACAAAGGCTGTTAAACTGTTATATGCCATGTTTTTATTTAATGTCTTTGTTTATCGTATCTGTTTGATTTGTTTCTGAAGTATTTTTTTTATATGGCTTTATTATAGCTATTTTTAGAATTTATTTTTGTTCTCTGTATTTTTCTACTTCTATTTTCTGTTTCTGCATTCTGTTTGTACCTTGTGCTGCTACTCAATAAATATATTATATAGATAGAAAATGTATTGCAATAAAACTGTGATAATGCATTATGGGTCAGTACCGACATTTTGCCATAGTTTTTATTTATTTTTTAATTTCGAGAACATAATATAGATCAACATTTGGTAAAACACAAGCTGTCACTATCAGGGGCATAGAGTTACAATCTAGAACAAAATATATATGCAAATAAAGATTGATTGATTGACTTATTGATTGATTGATTGATATAAAAAAAAATCTAATTAAAAATAAATAATATACGTTCATGGACAGGGGCAGTGGGGGTCCTGATGGGGCATCACTACCCTCTAACAGACATTATAAAAACCTTTAATTGATTATCCACATGATTTAAAAACTGCAGACTGGAGTCTGTTTAAAGCAACCAACAAGCAGTTCCGTGTTACATATGCTTCTCTCCATTTATAACATTTGCCGAATTCACAAGAAGGGCCAAATCATCACAGAAAGCGTTATTCAAAGTGTATAAAGTGTCTCCTAACAAACAACAAGCGAAATTAGGAGATTTTATAAGGGAGTCTGGCGAGCTCCTCTCCCTTTTCATCTCCTTGCTGCTGTCGGTATCAGCTGGTGTGGCTGCTTTGACCTGCAGTGTGTTGATTTTCACATATGCGGTCTTCTGTTTACAAATCGTTACATATATATATATTTGTTAATAACTATTAGATATAAGTTATCCTGCCCATTCAAAATAATAGAAACACATGAGCGTCACACATGGCTGAATAATGAAATACCAGTTACGCATGACGTCACACGAAACGTCTTCAGTGACAGTGACGTCTCTTAAAGGCACAGGCACTGTTTGTTGGACAGACATATGCTCGTTCGCGCCTCAAGGCACACAACACCCCGGTGTTGAACCAGTTGTGTCGGCTTTCCGCTTCCCACCAGGCGGAAGATTTCATCAGATAAACATCATGGCCACTTCAGAGGTGAGGTTTAGCTGTAGGAGCAGCGGACACCAGCTTCCACGTGTTGTTATTTTAACACCCAGCTGAGCTGAGCTGTCAGACTCTCTGCTGCTCTGCTCTGCGGATCAACGCTGTGTTTTAACCGCTGAATGTGTTCGTAGCTAACATGGGCTGCAGCTGTGTGCACTCACACATCATGTCTCTGTCTCTGCTGCTCACCCAAGGGGAGTAAACTGTGGGGAGGTCGTTTCGTGGGAGACACCGATCCTGTCATGGAGAGGTTCAACGCGTCCATCGCTTATGACCAGAGGATGTGGGATGCTGACATCCGAGGGAGCAAAGCGTATGTGAAAGCTCTGGAGAAGGCAAAGCTGGTCACCACCGAGGAGATGACCGCGATTTCACAAGGGCTGGATCAGGTAGACACACACACACACACACACACACACACACACACACACACACACAGCCCTAAAGTTTACCAGACAAACACATCACAATTTCAAACCAGCTGCATGATTATCAACTTTTATTCTCTGACAAATAGTAATACACTCTCCTGTTGGATTGTGGGTATGTGTGTCACTGCCTGCCTCTTGCAGTGTGGATGTAAGTTAATAGATGACAGCTGAAAATGTGCCATGGTGCAGAATTCCTCTCTGTATTCTGCTGTGTGTGTGTGTGTGTGTGTGTGTGTGTGTGTGTGTGTGGTGAACAATACTATCACCATGTGACAGAAGTCAGCTGTCAAACAGATCAGGTCTGGTCAGCTTTCAGGACGCGCTCTCTGCTCTGATGTTCTGCTTTAGTAGCTGTAAACAACCGGCACAATACACAAACACAGTAAATACCTTCGTGGGAAGGTGAATGTTGCCTAGAATTCAGTGGGTTCATGCATATGTTACGTACAACTATTTAAAAGTAGCTGCCTCTATTTAACCTCCAGATTTCTGATGAGTGGTCCAGAGGTGTTTTCGTGATCAAACCTGGAGATGAAGACATTCATACGGCCAACGAGCGCAGGCTGAAGGTGAGGCAGAGCGTGTCTGCTCTTCATAACTCTGCAGGAGTAGAAAAAGTATATTCCACACAAGAATATCAAGAATATCTCTGTATTAAACTGCGATCTATATCAGGACACGTTATCTGGATGAGGATGAATGCATAAGTAAGTGTAAGCGCAGTCTGTACTTCTCTTTACACGACAAAAACACTAATTCAGATATTTGTTTTTAGCTAAATAGAGTTAAAGCTGAATATAGTTGTTCAACAGTTGAAACAAACACGCCTTACGTGACTGATTAAACCTCTATTTTAGATTGCAAAAATTGCATTATTCAACAGAACTGCGTGAAGATTAATAAGAGATGCAGATAATCATCTGTGCAGCCAATCTGCCGTTAACATTGATTGTGTTGCTGCATTTCCAGATGTTAGCAGTTATATTTGTGAGTACCAATGAGAACGCTGGCCAGAGCTTTGAAAATAGGACATGGGTTGTAATTATCCTTTAATTAATGATGCCTATGCTCAACAGGTTGTTAGATTCTGGTCGGAGGCTTTATGCGTAAAGAAGCCATTAGAAGTCATTATCTAAACATTTAGCTGCTGTAAGTTCCAGTTGTCTCACTTAAAGGGTAATTATAGTTAATACGCTCAACTCTGTGTATGCTTGAATGATAAGTGTCGCCCTTTTAACAAATACTGCCGGTGTAGCTGATTCTTAGCTTATTCATGTGTGGCATTAGACCTATATTATTGTCAGAAAACTGTTCAACTGTTCTGTTATTTGATTTGATTCACACAAATCATAGCAATCATAATGAGGATATTCCAGCTTGCTGATGTAATGTTGTCATGCGGTTACACACAGCCTCAACAAGCATGGCTGAAAGTGAAAGTAACGTTGCTACAGCAGCTGCAGTGAGACTGTGACAGTGAGAGGGGGCAATAAAACAAACTCAAAGGACGAATCACAATGTTTGTTTATAATAACGTAGAGTCCTGGATATGAAGACATGTGATGATAAAGACTAACACATAGTTGCTTTTGCTCTTTTTAATGGGACTTGTTGACAGTAAGGAAAATATAGAATAGCACCAGCCAAGTTTCAACAACGAAGGGAGCATTTGTGAGAGCAATCAACCAGAAAACTCATGGATACTTTCAATGTTTCCTGTGTTTGTTACAGTCTAAGTTATGAGCTATAAACCAACTGTGTTCCTTGTTGATGGCTGTGAGGTTATTTTACTTCCTCACGTTTTCTTCAGGAGCTGATTGGTGCTCCTGCAGGGAAGCTGCACACGGGCCGGAGCAGAAACGACCAGGTTTGATTCACATATTAAAACTGTAATGACTGAATATGTATCATATTATCATAAAGGCTAGCTGATTCAGTATCATGAGGCCGTGCTGTGTGTGTGTGTGTGTGTGTTTGGGTCGACCAGGTCGTGACTGACATGAGGCTTTGGCTGCGAAATGCAATCTCCACCCTGACGGAGAACGCCCTGCAGCTGATATCGACCCTGGTGGAGCGGGCGGCAGCGTGAGACAGACACACACTGATGCAGGCGAACACACACATCTACCCGTCGCTGAGCCTTTTTTTAAAGTTGCCCTTTGGTGTCTTCTGTCACCTGTTGCTTTCTCAGAGAAATTGATGTCCTGTTTCCTGGTTACACCCACATGCAGAGAGCTCAGCCAATCAGGTGGAGCCACTGGATTCTAAGGTGACTGAAGACTCCACTGCAAACCTCACACTTTTCATACATTAGATGGTGTGTTGTTCATGTCAGTCTCCTGCTTCTCTTCCGCCCGCTCCTTCAGTCATGCTGTTGCCCTGAGCAGAGACGTGGACCAGCTTCAGGAGATCAAGAGAAGAGTTGATGTTTTACCCCTCGGCAGGTAAAACTCGCCGTCTGGCAATGATTCTCACTCACAGACACAATCGGTTAATAAACTACGTTCTTGTTTTCAGTGGTGCGATCGCAGGGACGCCATTTGACATCGACAGGGAACTGCTGCGCAAAGGTCAGACTGAAAATGCCCAGAATCACTGTCCTGTCAAACACGTGTGAGGACTGTGTGTTTCTGTGAAGGCTTCCTCTGTAAAAACTGAAGCTGTTTCATTTCTCCTCATGTGGATCTGCAGAGTTGGATTTTAATGGCATCAGTCTGAACAGCATGGACGCCACCGGCCAGAGGGACTTTGTTGGTGTGTAAATCTCAGTCAGCTTCACAAGTACATTAGAATAATAGTTATGTTTTCTAATTTTCTCTGGTGTTTCCTCAGTGGAGTTCTTGTTCTGGGCTTCGTTGTGTTTGACCCACCTCAGTAAGATGGCCGAGGACCTGATGCTGTACAGCACCAAAGAGTTCTCCTTCATCGCGCTCTCTGACGCCTACAGGTCAGTCAGTGTGTCATCATCACCTGAATAACAGTTTGCACACACTCTTATTAACACTGCACACATTTCAATAATGCCCTTTAGTCACACTTGTCTGAACGGTGTAGGGTTGCGTGCATGTTTATTTAAAACAAACTTACAAAAGACGTTTTGTTTTGTTTGTTTAACAACTTGATAGTTGGTCGACAGTTTAACCCCTTAAGGAACACCGTTCCAACATAGGAACACCCTTCGTAAAAACTAATATTTTTTTTTGCTAATAGTTTTAAGCATCAGATCTTAACAGTATATACTGGAAAGCTGTGATTATTTTAAGCCCAAACATAAAGGAAAAAGTTATTTCCAGACCATGTAATAGCCTTCTAAACTCACCATGACACAACATTAGAAAGAGCCCTCTACCGCAAGAAGCAAGAATGCCTTCACACCTTCGGAGTGTTCCCTTTTTCCACAGCTACAACGTCATGCCACACATTTTTTTTTCATAGTTCGCCAAGAGTCCATAGAATGGGAATATCCATGTCATTTTACCCAAAACTAGATACAAGTGTTGAACAAGCAAGAAACCCTGCAGGGTCTTAGCTTTCATTTGAGACCAAGATAATGTTTCTAGGTAAAGGGGTTCTCAAGTTATAAGCCTTTGAATCTCAGTAGGCGCTCTTGGAAAAAAAAGGACCCAAGCAAAACGCACAGACATGCCTTCAGAAAAAAAATTGTGAAAAATAAATTTTTTAGTCTTTTGACTTCAAATTTTGAGTGTAGCAAGCTGAGACCTGTGGCTGTGGCCTGATTGTGTCTGCTGTGTCCATAGACATACCTGAGCCCTTATATCTTAGTCAGTTTATTGACATTTGAATTGGACGGAAACCAAAACCTGTGTTCCAACCTCTGTAACTCTGTGTCAGTATGTCATAGAATCACACTTACACTTCTAATGTGCTTGGTACCTTTCTAATGGTACCAAGCACATCCCTGAGTCTCACACTATGTGGGAGCTGTCATGCTTTTAATTTCAGCATGTCGTTTTGGAAAAAGAACCTTAAAATGGGGGCGTTGATTAAGAGGTTAACATGTTCAGCATTGAAAAAGGCCGGTCTTATCATGGATCAGACCAAAATAGACTAAACTGCAATGTTTTTTTCTGCATCAAAGTTTTGTTCCATTTACATTTCTGTAAACATGATGTTTCAGTTTCTCTCCTTATGACAGAATTATACATATTGTCCTTTTAACAAAACAAACAACTACAGCTCCCATGAGTCTGTGGGCTGCTCTCAGACCCTCATGTAGTCGTGCATTCATGTGGTGTCAGAATAACCAGGAATAAAGATTTTCTGACTGGGAAAATTCACAAGAAATCCCCCTCGAGTCGGAAAGTTGGAGATGATTTTTCGCACACGAGCTGCAGAGTTGACGTCATGTGATGCTGAATGATGGAGGAGGAAAGTAAACATTGGGTTGATGTTAACGTGCATATTGTGGAATATATTTCATGGCTTAGATGATCCGTTGCCTTTGTGCTTCCTCGTCAATCAAATACGGGAAAAACAGCTGTCAGCGTGATATAATGCAAAACAGCGTTCATGTTGCTCGACATTATCACCTGAAGCAACAGGAACTCAACAGTGTCGACAGAACATCCAAAACTGGGAAGTGGGACCATCGGAGGAGCAGTTTAATCATTATAATGCTGTTTGTCACACATTTGACCCTTTTATTAAAAAAACAAGCTCCTTGGACTCAGATATTTCTCGTGTGTGTGTGTGTGTGTGTGTGTGTGTGTGTGTGTGTGTGTGTGTGTGTGTAGCACCGGCAGCAGTCTGATGCCTCAGAAGAAGAATGCGGACAGTCTGGAGCTGATCAGGAGTAAAGCAGGTCGTGTCTTTGGCAGAGTAAGACGTCTCACTAAACATTCACTTTTGTTGAATCATTTCTTTTTCTGTTCACTGAAGGAAACGAGTCACTTTGCCAGTTCAGCAAAATGCACAATGAGGAAAAACTGCATCTCCTTCAAGAATGTTTTTCTCCGGGAAACCAGCGCCCTCATGTGTCATAAACACATCAGTAGTTTTCTTCAGAGTCAGAGTTGTTTTCAGGGCAGCTTTTATAATTTCTGACTCGTTGCAGTTTTCCTGTAAAACTGAACTTTGTGTGTGTTGCAGTGTGCAGGCTTCATGATGACACTGAAGGGCCTGCCCAGCACCTACAACAAAGACCTGCAGGTGTGAATCTTTAACCTTCACCTCGTGAGAAGGAGGTTTTTACTTTGTGGATAATTCCTCTGTAACATTTCTGTCGCGCTTCTCTTTGTCATCCTCGCTCAGGAGGATAAGGAGGCCATGTTTGACTGCTATGATACTGTTCTCGCGGTGCTGCAGGTGACAACTGGAGTCATGTCAACTCTCAAGGTCAGAGATTTAAGTCGCTGTTAATAATTTATAAAAACGCTGCTTGGTCTGAGGGGCATAACAGAGCTTGTTTGCATTTATTCTCTTTCTTTATTTGTTCACATAAACAGTGCTTACAAATCTTTTTGAAGTGAATTATAGTCGTCGGCACCCACAGCACTGTGCAAAATATATATATAAAGAAATATGTAGAACAAAGAAAGAGGACTAACACTGATACATGCAAAGAATAAAGCTGGAAAATACTGTTCTCGATCTCTCAGCCTTTAAAAAGACGACATGACGAGGATCTTGTGTCACCTGATGTTCCCTCCTGTGTCTCAGATTAACCAGAGCGTGATGGAAGCGGCTCTCAGTCCCGACATGTTGGCCACGGACCTGGCCTACTACCTTGTGAGGAAGGGGGTGAGTAGTGTTCACATGGCTTTCCACCAAAATGCAAATAGAAAGAAACACGTGTGAGGCCGTGGTGTTTATTTTTACACATTGATTATGAGATTTACCTAAATAAAGTGGGTCCACACACTCGTAATGTCTGGATCAAGAGTGGTTTTTATTTATATCTTGAGTCTTTTATTTTCTCAGCTCAACCTGAACATTATTTTGGAATTTCTATTAGACAAGATCAACTGAGAACGGAAACACAGATGAATGAAAAACACTTTCTGTGTGGCGTAGCTAAAATAAATCCAACATTCAGTGTTTTTATGGTTTCACATTATTTCCCTGTAACAGTGTGTTCTTCTGTGTTGCAGATGCCGTTCAGAGAGGCTCATGGTATCTCTGGTAAAGCCGTGTTCACTGCTGAATCCAGAAATGTGGCCCTGAATCAGCTCACTGTGGAAGACCTGAGTGCTATTAGGTGATTGTTTACTTCTCATGAACGCTTAAAATCCTTAAATCCCTTAAACGTAACTGCAGTTTCTCCTTCGACCGTTTTGTGTCACGATGTAAATTTCCTCTGCGTCTGTTCTCTGTTCCTGCTCTGCCACGTCAGTCCTCTGTTCGGAGGTGACGTGTCGTCAGTGTGGGACTACAGGAGCAGCGTGGAGCAGTACAGCGCTCCTGGAGGAACGGCTAAGAGTAGCGTCGCTGCGCAGGTGGAGCACCTGAGGACCTGGCTCAAGGCGCAGGCTCAGTGACCTCCACTGAATCTAACCTCAACTGTTTTTGAATCAAGCTTTCTGATTTACATTTAGGTCAAAGTGACTTGAGAACCATGTTGCCTTGTCAGAATTCCTCACCTCTTCTCTTTTTTAAACACCTGTGACTCGTTGGTACGTAACCGAGGGATGTTTCAACTGATCGTGTACAGACTGTAATGTTACAAACGACCTGTAAGAAGGTGACAAGATAAATAAATGTTACTGAAACAATGTTTGCAGCCGCATCCATTAAAGGGGAGTTCTGGTGTTTTTAAACCTTGAGCATCTACATGCTTTTCTTCGTAAATCATACGTACTTAAAGGGATATTCGGTGTAAATTTAATCCATGGTCTAAATCACTGTGAAACTGTGTTAGACTCCCTCTCGAGAGATCAAGTTAGCAGACCGCTAATTTACGGAGTTTTATCAACCTCAGAAACGACCGCGCGACAACAATACACTGCAGTAAATGGATCCAAATATAAACCGCCACCAAAAAGCCACAAATAATGCTCAGAACAGCACCAAACTTCAGCAACAGCACAAATAGGGTCTCAGCACATAGTCCGGGGCATCTAACCTCCGCTAGCTTAGCTGGATTTCTATTGTGAAGCTAAAAACAGATTTCAACTCTCCTCCATCAGCTTCCGGGTCGGGGAAGTCCCGACGCAACGATTACCGAGTGCGGTTAGAAATGCTCAATTCCGTTCTTTTCCCTGTCCGCTCTCGATAATAACTGTTATAAACTGGCAGGTAAGACACAGATGAACTTTGATTGCTTTTCCATGGAGTCATAATCATACATTTTCATCCATGAGCCGCGGAACTCTACTGCACTCGGTAATCGACTCGTCGGGACTTCCCGTCAACAGGAAGCTGCTGCAGAAGAGTGGTAAATTTAGTCAGCTTTTCAGTAGAAATCCAGCTAAGCTAGCGGAGGTTAGATGCCCCGGACTATGTGCTGAGACCCTATTTGTACTGTTGCTGAAGTTTGGTGCTGTTCTGAGCATTATTTGTGGCTTTTTGGTGGCGGTTTATATTTGGATCCATTTACTGCAGTGTATTGTTGTCGTGCGGTCGTTTCTGAGGTTGATAAAACTCCGTAAATTAGCGGTCTGCTAACATGATCTCTCGAGAGGGAGTCTAACACAGTTTCACGGTGTGTTAGACCATGGATTAAATTTACACCGGAATATCCCTTTAACAAAACGTTTGGAATCCGTCCAGCAGATTGCTTCAGCTGGCTGCAGTGTTATTCTTTGGGGCAACTACGCCCACTTAAAGTGTCTGACATCATTACGGAAACTTTTTGTTTTTCCTACAGTGCAAAATTGTTTTAGTAAGAGGAAAGAGTTGCTTCAGAGGTTTACGTTGCAGCTGTTACATCTGAGTTGTGGCGGCCGGCTGAGGAGATCAACTGGACTGATTCCAAACTTTAATTTACACTCCAAAACATATAAATATAGAGTTCCCTTTAAGTCTGACTGATTTCCACCACACAGTTGTCTGAGGTCATTCATCGACCCGTGCACACCAACACACACTCAGGGTGGTTTTGTGTGCCGGCACAGAAAAACTTGTGTTTTGTTTGGTTTTTTTACAGTTGAGACAAAAACAATTATGTTTATTAATCAAAGTCATTAAAACGGCTAAATGCTAACATTTAAATATTAGTTGAGCTCCACCCTTCTCTAAAACGAAAGGTGAAGTGAGGTAAATGTTTTTATTTAGATAGAAGTTCGAGTCCAAAGGGTTAAAATTTCTGAAAAAATAGTCGAGAAACAGAAACAGTTTGTGATCAGTTTCAGAATCTATTGACATAAAATCAACAATCAGCATATCACTTAAAAACCCAAATGGATCATTTAAGTCAAATGATTAAAGTGTCAACGTTCAAGAACATTAAATCACAATTCTACTGTCCATCTTTAGTTTTTTATAGATATCTGGTAGCACATTTCTCTCAAGTCTGAATCTCATAAATGTTGATTATATACAAAGACAACAGACAGAGGGTCGCATCATACACAGGAAACAGGAAAGATTGTTACTGTAGCAGATAATCACAGATACGTATGTACATTATAGAACTAATATGGTTTACCCACAAATAAACACGTTTACAGAACATTCAGGAAAGTAAATAAGAAATAACAGAGTGTTGTAACTGTTAGAAGATTATAAAAGTTATTCTAAAACCCCGAAATCTACTCATTCTATTCATCACTCCTCTGTCTTATTGAAAAAGCAGCTAAGCATCGATGTGAGGCCAACAAAAAAAATTTATACAACAAAAACAGGGAAAGTTAACAATTATATCTCTACGTCTTACGAGTTGCAAGATATTTAAACTCACATGTAGACAGTTCACTTACTTATACGAATGATTAGAGAGTTGGTATCACTTTTTGAATTATTTCAAGAGTAGCAACAAGACTCAAGAATCATGAGCTCACACAATTCATATTCATTTATATTTCATAAGAAGAAAGAACATCAGGATCATCTGGATACAACGAGTACAACTTTCAATCTTGAGCAATTTGTCGGGCAAAATTAATATTCTTAAATAAATGTACAGCGTGGAGTGTGTGTACGCGTGCCAGAGCTAAATCAAAACAAAACTCTGTTGTCGGCTCACGGCAATTTTGTGGAAACATAGCGACAGCAAAATAAAAGCAACATTCGGTTCTGCACAAGAACTTCTGTCAGCGCCACAACAACCGTTCAGTGAAAGTTAGCGGGCTACACTTTAACATTTCATTTAATGAATGAGCATAAACATAATAAACAGTTTGTTGTTTCACTGTCACACATGTAAAAGTTGTCTTTATACATACAGTAGCTTTTGTCACTTAAAGGGATATTTCGGTGTAAGTTTAATCCATGGTCTAACACACCATGAAACTGTGTTAGACTCCCTCTCGAGAGATCAAGTTAGCAGACCGCTAATTTACGGAGTTTTATCAACCTCAGAAACGACCGCACGACAACAATACACTGCAGTAAATGGATCCAAATATAAACCGCCACCAAAAAGCCACAAATAATGCTCAGAACAGCACCAAACTTCAGCAACAGTACAAATAGGGTCTCAGCACATAGTCCGGGGCATCTAACCTCCGCTAGCTTAGCTGGATTTCTATTGTGAAGCTAAAAACAGAGTTCAACTCTCCTCCATCAGCTTCCGGGTCGGGGAAGTCCCGACGTGACGATTACCGAGTGCGGTTAGAAATGCTCAATTCCGTTCTTTTCCCTGTCCTGCTCTCGATAATAACTGTTATAAACTGGCAGGTAAGACACATATGAACTTTGATTGCTTTTCCATGGAGTCATAATCATACATTTTCATCCATGAGCCGCGGAACTCTACTGCACTCGGTAATCGACTCGTCGGGACTTCCCGTCAACAGGAAGCTGCTGCAGAAGAGTGGTAAATTTAGTCAGCTTTTCAGTAGAAATCCAGCTAAGCTAGCGGAAGTTAGATGCCCCGGACTATGTGCTGAGACCCTATTTGTACTGTTGCTGAAGTTTGGTGCTGTTCTGAGCATTATTTGTGGCTTTTTGGTGGCGGTTTATATTTGGATCCATTTACTGCAGTGTATTGTTGTCGTGCGGTCGTTTCTGAGGTTGATAAAACTCTGTAAATTAGCGGTCTGCTAACTTGATCTCTCGAGAGGGAGTCTAACACAGTTTCACGGTGTGTTAGACCATGGATTAAACTTACACCGGAATATCCCTTTAAAGGTATCATATGCAGGATTTTCCCCCAAAACAATGAAAAGAAAGTAAAGTGAAACCTCTCGATCATCACTTCTAATTTAAATTTAAACGTGAGTATTTTTATTTATTTGTGCTTTAGAAAGAAACAATCAGAAAACATTTTATTTATTTGATTCACTATTTGTCTCTCTCCCTGCCTACCAAATTTAAATGATTGTTTACAAAGTGCGACAGAGAAATCCTGCATATCGTGCCTTTAAATCGGTTGTTTTTCATGTGCTGAGTCAGTCCATCAGCCCCGTTGTCCCAAACACAACTGACAGAACTCCGAACCACATGTGGATCGCGCTCGACAGAGCTGCACTCGCCTTGGACCGGTACACAACCCGGCCGTCCAGAGGCTGCGTGGGTCTGAAGATGTTGGTCATGGGCTGGCCCGTCCAGAATCGACACTGCTTCACGATGGCGTCCAGCTGCAGAGGAGAGGAGGAAGTAAAGTCACTGATCAACGAGCTGAAGGAGTGCAGATACCAGGAGCACTCAGAGCTCCTGGAAGTGATTTATAGAACCATTTAAATGACTATAAAAGGCTTGATTGTATCTGATTTATGTCAAAACTCAGTTTGAAGGTTCAAGATGATGCATAATGGCTCCATTTTGTCTTCCTGGTGAAGCGCTGACCCTGAGCGTTCTGTCTGCAGCTGCTCACCTGTCGGCTGCTGATGGGCAGCGTCCTGTGAAACACCGTCCAGGCCACCGCCTGCTCACATCCTGGAGTTGTCATGGAGCCGACGTAGCGGTAGTAACTGTGGAGCTCCTTTGCTGATGGGATGATGTCACTGAGGCGAAAGTTTGGGATCACTGTGCTGCTGCCTGAACACAGAAGCGAGAGGAGAGGAGTTTGGGAAACATGAAGTTTGTTTACGTTCTTCATATTTAAGTGACCGAGCTCATACCGTTGTTTTGTACTCGACCCAAAGCAGCTATCACTGCGTCCAAATGAGGGTGATCGTCTGTCGATTCCTGTGAGGAAGACGCCGTCAGTATTGTGGCACAAGCACAAATAATAACTTGTATTGAGAATGCAGAGCTGTGAAGATGAGAACATCCTGACGTATCACCTCGAACAGGAAGGCGAGCAGAGCGATACCGGCCATGTCGTGTTCTGCCTCTGCCAGAGACCCGTACGGCTCCTTGATGTGGACGATGTGCAGCTGGAAACAGAAAACACAACAACATGATTTAAAGTACGCTGGATTTCATTCTGACCTCTGGGTTAATGGAAAGATGTTCTCCAGCAACACTTTTTCACTTCCATGACAGGTTGTTGGCTCCTGTGTGACTCACCTCCATGGGGAACCGTTCTCCATCGATGGTGTGCTCTGATCCCGGTCTCCCACTGTCCCCCCAGTGGAAGTGAAACTGGGCGGCTCTGTAGTGACCCGGCAGAGCTCCTCCCGTCAGTCGCACAGACTGCGGTAGAATAAAGTGAGCTACAGGGAACAAAGAGACGAAGAGAGAGTCAGATGATTGGAACAAAACAGAGGTGTTCAACATCTGGTGACAAGTGGTAAACAACTCTTTGTTACCAGAGTGTCCTTTGTTTTCCGCTGTGATGTTATTTGTGTTGGTGTGTCCGATGAAGCTGAAGGGTGGCAGGGCGCTGTTGACGTGCACCTTGTTGGTGACGATGTTAATGGGAGACTGACGTAATCCTCCACAGCTGGGAAACTGAGCTGCCCAGTGGGTCGGGTCTGAACAACACAAACAGCAGCAGGAAGTTATTATTATTGTTATTATTATTATATTGATAGAAGGCAAAATATTTCAGGGGTATTATTTATTAAAAGGGGGTGGAATAAAATAAGTTTCTACTTCTTCCCACCCCTTTTCGGATATGTAAACAGAATTTATATTTTTCAGTTTATGTTTACTTTGTTAAACTTTGTTATTTTAAATTTTGTATTTGTATTTTTAATTTCTCTCTTTTTTTTCTTTAAGACTGTCCATTAGTGTATGATAATTTTGTTTTTTTTTACATATTCGAAATAAACTATCTAAACTAAATTAAACTAAACTAAATTAGGGGTGGGCAAAAATATCGATACAGCAATATATCGCGATACTTTGCCGCCCAATACAATATCGATTTTTCAACTCCAAATATCGATAATCGCCGAAGAGCGACTCTGCTGTGCGGCGGGTGTATTTCTGTAGTAGAGAGAGCGGCTGAGGTCTTTGCAAAATGGATGGCAAGTTAACAACGCCTCCGCAATTTAAAGTTGACGTTTGGAAGCACTTAGGATTCAAAGTTAAGAGAGACGGTAAGAACAACGAGCTGGACAGAGAGAATATTACTGCCCGGAAATTTCATGGGAATTAATTAAATGGAGAGGCTGTTTTGAATTAAATAGTTTTGACTCAATTTGTCCTCTGATCAATATCATCTGATGTACATATACAGGTACTGTTTTCATCTTTATTTATATCGCAATATCGTGATATCGTGATACGTATCGTATCGTGACCAAAGTATCGTGATACGTATCGTATCGTGAGGTTCTTGCCAATGCCCACCCCTAAACTAAACTAAACATGATCATCCAGTCAGTGGCGGTTCTAGACCAGTTTTATTAGGGGGGCCAGGTTGGGGCCGGCTTTCCTGTTAGGGGGCACATACAAAAACAGTGTTTATAATTTCAGCAATTTTGATTGGGTAGTAAACTGCTGAGAACCTTTATTTCTTTCTTTCCTTTCAAAACAAAGTCATTGCAAGAAATCTGTCATTGTATTATTGATGCAGACTCCCTGTCGGGGGGGCCACAGGGGGGTCCAGACTCAGAGTTGCGGGGGCAATGGCCCCTGTTGCCCCCCCCTAGAACCGCCCCTGCATCCAGTTTTTGTTTTCCCCCCGTGACACTGAGAGAACAGGACATTATCTGTGCTGAGCAGGAAGTACAGTGGGTTTTTTTAGAGCTTTATATCTGAAAACATCTTCCTGCTGTGAGCCATGAAACCAAAACAACCAGCTGAGATATAAAACTCCACAGAGCTGAAGTAAGCTGCAGAGTTGGGTCATGTTTCTCTGTGGGTTCATCACTAAGAGCGACACTTTGTCACGTACACATGTATTCCTTTAATTGTGGATTGGAAAGTCTTACCTCTGCAGGTGTCATCACAGGAGTACTGGCTCTGGTAACACCACTGAGCTGCAGAGAAAGCACAGCGCTCAGGTCACACAAACAGACACACAATAGTTCAGGTCACCTTGTGCCAAACAACGCGTTAATAACTGAGCATTAATTCTTCAGACTTTCACGCTCTATAAGCACACAGAGGTTTCTTTTTTTTTGTTTTTAACGCAGTCAGCAATCTGACCGGCTGATCTGCTAATGTGTTTGTGTTCTGCAGCTGAACTTTGAGAAGTCACAGTTCAGCTCTCTCACACATGAGCCGAGATAATTATTAATTCTCACGTTACTAATCCCGTCCTTCAGTTGCCTTTTTTGTGCTAATCAGTTAAACATAAATTATTTAATAGCTCTCATTTGAGCAGAATTGTCAGCAATGGCACGTGAATGATGTGTTTGAGTCAGCGACCGCCTGACCAGCTGTTGGATCAGTGCTGGGTTCGAGGGGGGAAATAAAAACTGGACAAAGCATCTTGACCATGAATAGTTACAAAGAAAGCACAACAACAGCTTCAGTTTCCAGTCAGATAGCTAGGAAGCTGCTCTAGCGACAATATGCTAACTACACAAAAGTGTTAATCCTTATTTAGTTCTTTGGGGGGAAGTTCATCAGATTATATAAAAGTAAATTAACTGGACCCTAATAATCCCGTCTCCCCCAAAAAATCTCAGAACATCCTCCAGGCGGACTCTGTGTTTGTAACATCGATGCTCAGTCAGCGTGGACGGCGTTTCCAGGATGATGAACTTCTGATGTGAAGATGCTGACATGCAGGCGTGCAGAATTGTTTATGACTAACTGTATATATGTTCTGTAATTTGTGCAGCACTGAGGAGTTTACTAACTCTCTTTTCAATATGCAACCTTGTGTTACTTAATGACGGATAAATTACCCTTTACCTTGTTTTTTTGATGCAGTTTTAGAATCAAAAGTCAAATACAGCAGGTGACACAAACATCCACACTGTCTTAGTTTCCTAAACAGAAATGTTCATAGTTCACACTAAAATTAGATACTGACCTCTGAGTTTAACTTGAACATATATTTGTCTGATTTTGTTTAATTTGTTTGGTTACACTTTACTCCTGCAAAGTTGAACGTTGCCCCTCCATAGTTTTACATTCAGTCTATTTCCCTTTTTTCTTTCTTTCCATGTACCCTTTTCATTTGATTGAATGTATCGACCTCATGTTGCGTGTTTGGATTGTTTCCTGTTTTATTTTGTAGGTTTATCCTCCCTCCCTCCCTGTGACGTTTGTGTTTCCCAGTCTTGGATTTTCCCATCTGTTCCCATCTGTTGCTCCTCGTGCTCTCCTGCGTTTGCTCCCTGTGTTCCTTCCTCGTGTCAACCTGCTCGTTATTCTTGCTTTCATTACCGGCCTTTTATTTGTTGGATTGGTGATTAAAGCATGTTTTTGTTATTTCACCAGTGCCTGCATATGACAAATATAGAAGCCGTGAACATCGGTGGAAGTAAAATCTTTACTGTGTCGACAGTAAAAGCAGTCGACCATTTCTGCAGTTTCTGCAGGTTAATATTTCTGCTGCATCCATGTGTTTGTTGCATTTGCTGCTGTAGAAGTTTAAAGCTAATTTTAACTTTTTATTATACTGTTGGCTAGTTTATTCTACGGTGATACATCATATTCTATAAGATCGTTGTATGTTTGTAGTGTCGCTGTCCTACTGAAAAAACTTTTCTTTTCTAAAAACATTCCTTCTCATATCTTTATGACCATGTTTTTTACCAGCTACATCTGTTGAATGGAAGTCAATGGGATTGTTGTCTTCACTGGACAGGAAGTGAGTAAAAAAATGTACATTTAGTATAAAACAGCATAAAATAAAAATACCAGGGGAAGTACCTGTACCTGGAAATGTGTAATAACTAAAGTATTTGAGTAAATGTAGCCTACTTAGTTTAACTCTACCTCTGGTGGTCATAATGCCTTTTACGTCTGTGTTTATTAATGCTTACATGGAATATAACAAACACAGTGAGATGTTAAACAGCCATTATAAATGCTTCAGACACCAGGTTGTGTTGTGCACCAGCGGTTGTGATTACACTGATTGCGTTCAGCTGTAAGTGGATCAGAGAAGCTTTTCTCCGGCTCCTCCACACCGCTGCGTTAAACGTGTCCGTCCAACAGGTGCTGATGAAGCCAGTTATTCTTGTGCTGCTCTCGTGTATTGTATTGCTGATGTGAATGGAACTCCAGTGTCCGACTCCGCCGGTGGGAATGAAGGGCGCTATAGAGAACCATTTAGCTAATATAGGAACAGAGATTAACCCCGCTGCCTCCCACAATGCCGTTCTTTGAAAGGGGACAACAGTTCTCACCAACTGAGAACAATGCACAGGTTGGAGGATGTTGGCTTTACTCCACCTGGCTCATTCACCTGTGCCAAACTGAGCAGTGTGGAGAAGTCAAACCAAAGACAGTCCACTGAAAACCCTCCATCTTTTTTTTCTTTCTCTTGAATTACGTGATTCTTTCTAATGAACCAAAATCCTTCAGAAATGTTTCATTTTTTTTGACAAAATGTGTGTTTTAAAGGAATAAAATGACACGTTCTTCCTCTGACAAACGATAAGCAGCCCCTTGCTGCTAAAGCCTGACTCGGTCTGATCAGACTGTTAGCTTCTGGTGGCTAATGTTAGCTAACTTAACGTTGATTACTGTGTAATTTACACTCGTGAGTCCGTTTTCTGACCTTTTTAGTGACTCCTGAGAACCGTGAACAAAATGGCTGCTTTTCAGCAGAAGCGTCTCGCTTTAAAGGAGCAGTTCACCCAAAAATGAAAATTCAGTCTTTATCAACCTACTAATACTGACAGAAAGTCGGGTTACATTTCGTAGCCCAGAAAAGGTACGGCCTTTGTTAGGCTGAAATCTTTACTGTAGCCGCTGAGCTAAAAGTGTCTGAAGAAGATGCACAAGCTCAGCCGCGCCTCGGGAAAATACTCGGAATCTGAAGGCTTTGCAGCCATAATCTGTTTTTTTCCAGCTCCTTCAGTGTTTGTGCATTTTTGCATTGAAGCTCAAGAAATGTTCTGTGGACAACAAAACTTCACCCATTTTCCACACGGTGAAGTAGATTATGAGCGTTCCTTTAAAACAAAAGCAAAAGAGCTTTGAAACGAAGATTAAAACAATCGTTGATCCACAGAAAGTTCATTGGAAACTACTTACATAATTGTTTAATCTCTCTTTTGATAATGTGAAGCAGAAATGCTCAACATTTGGCCGTTCCAGCACCTCAAATGAAAGAATTAACTGCTTTTCCTTGTGGAGCATTAAAGTAATTTAAATGTTTTGGGCCTTTGGCTTGTTGCTCGCACAAAACGAGACTTTTGATTGCGTTTGAGTTATAACATTTTTTCCTCTGGCTTTTACAGGTATTTTTCACTGTTGTCTGATGTTTTATACTGTTCACCAAAATGAATCCATTGATTCATAAAATAATCAGCAGAGTAATAATTGGTTATTAAAATGAATGTAAGTTGCAGGTCCTCAAACCCCCGTCACTGCTTTATGTGTCTACAAATGTCTAAGATTAAAGAAAAGCTATTAATTTACACAGTAAGTGAAAACTCAAAAACAGTTTTTATATTTGTGTGTTACTGAATTGTTTTTTTCTGCTTTCAATGGTTAATTATCTCACTGGGTTCAAAATATTTGCCATTAAATTCTAACTAGCTGTGACTTGTGGCCTTAATGAAATGCTGCAAACAATCTCTTCACAAACTCAACAACGTGCTACTTTAATGTTAAGATGAAATAAGAATGAGTTTTCAAGGTTACAAACATCCTAATTAAACGAATATGAAGGGAAGTTAGCTGAACCTACCGAGGCACACATAACTTTTATATGTGTGTGTGTGTGTGTGTGTGTGAGTGTGTGTGTGTGTGTGTCCTACCCGTGCAGTGCGACAGGAGAGAAAGCAGCGTCAGGAGGTGGACAGAAGAATCCATGATCAGCACGGAGACCAGAGGAGATCCTGACAGAATAATTTAAGCTGCCTTCACATACTGACTCCGAGCTGCTGATTGAGGGCGGGAGGGAGGTCATCATGAGTCTGACAAAAGGTGTGTGTCTCTGTGTGTGTGTGTGTGAAAAAGTCACTTAAAGAAACACCCTCCAGTTTTCAGGTGTCTAAACGGGGATATACAGACACCTGGTGGCAAAATCAGTTCCACCAGTTAGATTTCAAGTTGTTTTTCTGAGTCTCCTGTAAGTTCAAACCAGGTTTTAAATGTTTGGTGAATTCACAGTTTAAAGAAATTACAAAATTAAAGGAGCACTGCAGCTATTTTACACACTGAAGGTCTGTAAACAGGTCTTGGGTAGAACTGCGAGAGGGAAGATGTGTGAAGTCTGATCAAGTGCTTCAGGTGAAAGAAGAATCACTGCCGACTCCTCAGCTCTAGCGTAACACACCCAAAACTCTGACTTAATGCTGAGTGGTCAAGTTGCATAATGGGTAATGTAGGCGGCAGGTTTTGCCAACAGAGAAGCATATCTCCGGTTCTGCTTCATTGATTTTGATGCTTTTCTGACCATCATGAATCTGAAAACGTTATAGTTCAGTTCTCCTGTTTTCTGTACTGACTCAGATACAACCCACCTGATAACACCTGATTTTTTCAGTTTTTAATAATGAATAACAGTTTCAGTTTCCTGTTACTGTGCTGGCCTGGTTCAAACACTGAATGTAATGCAATACAAATAAAAACAAAGTACAGGTGTGGATAACATATTAAAATATGACTGAATTCCATTAAGCTGCTCCAGTTTCATTGAACCGGTATTGGCATGCTGGCTCACTTTCAAGACTAATGTGGACACTTTATTAGAACTGATCCATTGTTAAAGTTATTAGTGACAGCTGTGTTTTTCTCACTATGACTCAAAATGTCTCCTGTGAAAAAAATGTGCTGCTTTCTGGGACGGAGGTGCAACATTTGTTACCAAAGTTGTTTCCAAAGTCGCAGTCTTGCAAGTCAATCACTTCCTGTTAGTATAAGACACAGAAGTTCAGTCTCGTCTTGAATCAACTGCCAAAATGATCATGTGTGTTATGTACATGTAGAAGTCTTACTGTAAACTGTGTTACTGGGAATTAATCTTTAACACAGACTGCAGGAGACACGCAGACACGATTAGCAGAATGTAGAGAACACAATATTAGTTGTATTATGTTGAAATAATCCATAATGACATTTAATTAATCAAATCACAAACTCAAACATGTAGACATATATTTATTTGAATATTAATCCAATATAGAAATACGTGTTTATTTATTAAACGATTATTACAAGACTGAGAAACAACTGTTGTTGATTATCAAAAAAATGTACAAGGTTGCTTAAATTTGTTACAGGCATTCTGTGTTTTAGGCAAAAAGAAATAAAAACATCCTTCATTTGATTCTAACAGTCTGAATTAAAGGAGGGCTGACGGAGATATTGCACTGGACAGAAAGGATCAATACCTTCAGGCTGAACGCCGGGCTTGAAATGGAACGGACACACGCTGAGGTGTCGGTAACTCCTACATGATAAAAACACTTTCATTATGACAAGACATTTCAGGTTACTTCAGTCTTACTGTGAACGCTGATTGTTCAGAAATGCTTCAGTTTTGGTCACAGTCATGAGATAAAAACGACATCATATTGTCAATCCTACAGTAGTGTTACATTATTTTACTTGTTAATAACGAGCTAAAACAGAACGTAGAAATGCTGAACATAAACGTGAGAGTCTCAACTCGGAATTAAAAATAACCTTCATTAAAAAAAACCTTCTGACACTGTTGTTGAAACGTAAACTAGATTAAGGCAACGACCTGAACATTCACTGTGTCACAGCAGTCGTGTGCAGGTGCTTGAAATATGTTGATCACATGATGTTTTCTTCTCTCTGGTCCTCAGTGTGAAGGAAGCGCCAGGCTTGTTGTCTGGGAAGCAGCGAGACGTCCTCAAAGGAGATAATTCTGGGAAAAGCATGTCTATGAGTTAGTCACTTTAGTCACACTGCTTGAAACTGACTGATGAGTATCTCAGAGGTAAACTGTGGAGGTCCTTCCTCTTGGTGGCGCTGTAGAGCAGTGTATAGTTCATCACTCTCCTGGCACCAGAACAACCTCCCCCTCTCACCGGCGCCAAATTGTAAAAAGCTAGTAGCATCCTGCCTAGAAGCTGTTGCATTTTACACGTCAAACAATAAAAAACACCACAGTTTACAATTTTCTTTACTTCCCTAAGGAGAAAAGGACGGTAGCAGAACAGATCTGTGCCTTCAGGCGGTCGACAGAGAGGAAGAACATGGTAAACTGTGCTGAACAACACTGTGTGTGTCCGTCTGTGGCAAACTCTCCATCACATGTTAGTGATGCTGAAGAGTAAATGACGCATGATTGTGTCTGTAGAACGAAGCGATTCAGAAAAAAGTCTTGGTTTAACAACAGCTGAGGGTGTTAATGTTTATAGCTCACATACATTGAGCGGACCTACTTTCTAATTATGAGACTTAAAGTAACTTAAAGTAACAGGAAGTGGAGCTAAAGCTGACCTGTTTTCTACTCATCGCCGTGACTTAAAAACTTTTTTGATGTGATTTTACAGTATTAATATGGCACCTAGACCCTTTTTATAATAAAAATAAAATACATCCCACTCTTTATAATGTGGGACCTTTAATAAATTTAAGCTTCCGAGCTCTTTGTCACAAAGATATACAAGTAAAAACATCTAAATAATAGCGATCAGTGTGGTCAGCACATCACATATAGTGGCGTCTCTCTCCTCTGTTACTCACCTGCAGCACAACAGCAACCGCCACAACCATGATGGCTAACAGCGCCATCCGTCCCAACCAGCCCAGGTCGACGGTCTTCAGGATGAAGAAGCGGGCCCAGCCCAGTTTCTTGGCCGTGTGAGGCGGGTACCGCATGCTGTTCACGCCCTCCATCTTCAGCTGTTTGATGAGACAAGCGCGCAGGTGGCTCAGCTGGTCGAAGCTGAACTTGCCGTGGTAGCAACCCATTCCACTGTTTCCTATTTGTGAAAACAAGAGGAGGAAAATTAGACTGTTAGGTTGCAAAGATTACAAGATTTAAGACGTTGTTTATCTTTAATATATCTGGACCATTGTTAGTATTTAGTCAGTAAGAATTGTTTGTTTTATCAACACTCCTGCCCTTCAGAATTTCTCCTTGCCACTGAGTGCAGCACTGAGTGAGTTCACCAGTGAGTCAGTAAGAAAAGTAGAACAATGTCTGTCTCTGTGTTCTTACCCACTCCTCCGAAAGGCAGAGAGCTGACAGAGTAGTGTACGAGGCAGTCGTTGGCCAGCAGTCCTCCGCTGGATGTCTCGTCTCTCATTTTATTTATCACCTTCAGACAGATGAGAGAAGATTCATGTTACGCCTGTGAGTCTGAATCTACTAGAAGTGTGTGAATGTGTGTTATGGTGGCTGTTAGCTACCTTGTTATCTTGTGAGAAGACGTAGAGGGCCAGAGGTTTCTCTCTCTTGTTCACAAACTTGATTGCTTCGTCCAGGCTGCCGATCGACAGGATGGGAAGCAGAGGTCCGAATATCTCCTCCTGCATCACCTTCGCCTCTGGCTTCACGTCTTGCAGAACTGTGGGGGCTAAACACAACGCAGACTTCTCACATGTATGAATGTGTTTAATAGTTTGTTCTTCACAACTTAACAGAGTCATACACTCTGTTTGGTAGCTGACAGAAGGATTACCTATGTAGCAGTCTGACTCGTCATTCTCTCCTCCCACAGCGATGGTGCTGTCTTCCAACATGGCCATTATCCTCTTGAAGTGGCGCTGGTTGATGATGCGTCCGTAGTCGGGGCAGGTCTTTGGGTCGTCTGTGTAGAACTCCTGCCAGACGAAACAATCTCATTACTACACAAACATTCCTGTGAA
This sequence comes from Sparus aurata, assembly GCF_900880675.1. Taxonomy (NCBI): domain Eukaryota; kingdom Metazoa; phylum Chordata; class Actinopteri; order Spariformes; family Sparidae; genus Sparus; species Sparus aurata. The sequence goes on from NC_044199.1 coordinate 3,284,506, forward strand.
ATCCAGGCAAATATTAAAAATATAGGAAGCAGATACTTTTCTTCATTCAAGGTGGGATTGTTCTTTTGTTTCTCCATTCTGGAGAGAACTACATATTGGAGAGTGACTTCATAAGTCTTTGCCAGAAAATCCCCACTTGTGCTTACTACGAGGTACTGGGTTAATCCTAATGTCAATTATCCAGTTGTGTCAGTGATGGAGAAAAGTCTGGCTCCACCCATCATCACTCAGCGTGTGCTCTCAGGTCTTCTGTACCTTAATGGCCTTCTTGACCTCTTCGATGACCCGGTTCTGGATGCTGGGCTCACAGAGGATGTAGTCAGGGGCGATGCAGGTCTGACCACAGTTAGTGTACTTTCCCCAGGCAACACGCCTACAAAGCAGTGGCAGAGTTAAGAGGAGCGTCTCAGAAGAGAAGAGCAACAGTTTAAAAGGGACTGGGTGGTTATTTGACTGAAAATACTAAATAAGAAAATGAGGACGGCTGTGAGATACTGACCTGCAGGCGACGGTGATGTCACAGTCTTTGTCGATGTAGCAGGGGCTCTTGCCGCCCAGCTCCAGGGTGACGGGTGTCAGGTTTTTGGCGGCTGCCTCCATGATCACTTTGCCCACCATGCTGTTGCCGGTGTAGAAGATGTGATCGAACCTCTGGCGCAGCAGCTCCTGGGTCTCCGGCACTCCTCCGGTTACAACAGGGTAAAGCTCCTGACACACAGGGAAGAAACACACATTCAGTTCCTGAAGCAACATGTTCAACGACTTTGTGGGACATGAGCTTTTAATTAAGTCTTGTGAAACCAATTTTATTATATCTTGTTACACTTTTTACTATCTTTGATGATAATATTGTATAAGAACCTTTGTATAGATTGTATACTGTGTCACTGCATGTGGCAAGCAGAAAAATGCCAGTAGTCCAGGCTAAAAACACGTCCCAAGAAAGTGTAAAGCTGGGTAATTGAGTTTGCTGAGAATATCGGGCCTAAACCGTCTTCGTACAATTTCGAACAATATCACTGTGTCTTGTTCCACGTTTATGACTCCTCTGATACATATTCATGTGAATGTTATGAGACCCATCCTTACTTTGTCGATGTAAAGTGGCAGCAGCTCCTCCATGACCTTCGCCGTGTGAACACAGACCTCGGAGGGTTTGACCACAGCAGCGTTACCTGCAGACGTACACGACAAAACATAGAGATGCTGAGCTACTCTGGAGATAGCTGCAACACTGATTTGCTGTAAAGCTCCAGAAATTTCAGCTGACTTTCCATCAGCATGAGGGGGGTTTATTTTCTTCCACTGCACCCTCATTTGGCTGTGAATACACATTTTAAGTTGATATGGTGAGCTTGTTAGCAAACAGCTGACAGTCATGTTTGTTCACTAACTGTGTGAAGTAGTGAATCTATCAGGGTTCTTTTTGCATGGCGGCACACTTATTACATAAAACTGCTTTGCTGAGACCTGTCAGTTTATTTTTTTGCTAAGATTTTAGTATTTTAGTTTGAAATAAATCATCAAACTATTACACTATTACAGATATATCTATCCAGAAATTGTGCTCTAATTTCTAAAAAATTCACCTCTCAGTTTTGGAGAAGGTGCAGTTTATCTCTGCCGCTTCTCATGAACCTTTTCACGATGCCACCTGAATCCCTTCCATCTTCTGCACAACGGTTGTAGCTGTAAGTTTATATCCCTCGTTGTTACTTACAGCAGCTGACAAAAGACTACCTTCTAGGAACAGCATATTTAAATTCACTAGATGCATCAAATCTGCATCAAATTGGAAAATTTGTTCAATAGTTTTTCTGTCATCCTGCTGACAAACCAACCACACAACAAAAGGACATAGGTGACATAAGTGACTCATCTAAGATTAACATTTTAATCATTAAAATAAATCAATTTTGCTTTCCTGTCAGCAGGTGGCGCATGATGACACAACACTGGCATTTTCTGGACTGGTAACCATGTAGAACTGTTATAGTTGATTATAAAGCAAGTTCTATTAGTAACATCTTTGGTGCTGGTGTTGACGTTTCCCTTTGGCCTACATTTGTATTTTGATTATCTGTATCACACCAATAAATCTCGAGAAAACTCTTGTGTCATGCAAAGCTGATACGACTGTGTGATAGCGCTGGAGCAGGAGGGTAAAGGATAAAGTCCATGCTGTACAAACAGTGCACGGCATGGAGCTGCAGCCTGACAAGAATTGGTTCATTTAAGTCCTGCAGGGACTGTTTGAGTCCAAACAGCCTTTATCCAAATGAAATACAAATTACCTGTCTACGTGCTGCAGCTCTTGTGGCACTAATATGTAAAACTATCACTGGGGACAAGTAACAAACAAGAGATTTGAGCGGATAAAGAATCAGACAAAAGCCTGCTGGAACACTGCAGTGTCATGCTAAACAGTTACGAACAAACACTCAACGCTGACGTTTGCATCAGAAAGTGATCACAGCCGAGCCTCCATACAAGCACAGGGCCGCCATTTAAAGGAGGCTTTTAAGATGTAAATGTATTATTCATGTGCTCAGTCATTATCTTGGAGCTGAGTGATTCACTCCTGAGTCTAACCTTCGCCTTTGAGCACTCACTGATAGGAACAATGAACAGAGTTGAGAAATGTAAGTTCACACGTGCAAACATTCAATCACCTGCATGTGACGATGACATACACAACTTTATGCTGGATCTATGACCGAAGCAGAGAGTAAAGACTGTTGGTTAAAGCCGGGATTAAAAATAAGGAACTGTTGTTGTTCAAATCACAAGACGAGGAAGAGACAAATCTGTTCTGAAAGTTCATCACAGGGGGGAAATGACTAAGATATCAGATAGAAATGTGAACTTTGACATTGTTACATCACACACATCCTTTCACCCACTCCACACACACAGCACGCGACAGTACCAGCTGCGATGGCTCCAATGAGCGGCTGGATGGTGACGGCCCAGGGGTAGTTCCAGGCCCCGATGATAAGCACCACTCCCAGCGGCTCTGGCTGGATGTAGACGGTGTCCGAGATGGTGAGCAGGTTCTTCTCCACGGGCCGAGGGGCAGCCCAGTCCTTCAGCTTCCTGATGGCGAGGCTGATCTCCCCCTCCAGACCCAGAGTCTCGTACAGCTGGGTCCCCACCTCACTCTGGGGGTGAAGACAGTCACATCAGGGCTTTATGATCACATCAGGCCTGTTTGCCGCTTTACACACTTTAACCCCTTCCTGTATGTAAATCTTAAAGGGGCACTGTGTAGTTTGTGAGAAGAAATTCAGACTAAGAACTGTAATAATTACAATATTAATGAGGTTATAATTCAAACTCAGAAATATTTATCATTTCCATAACTGCGTAACAACCTATAAGGACAATACAGTATGAATTCTGTTGTCCTTTAAGGTCGTGAAAACAAAGAGTTTGTTCAATTAGTTTGTTTAGACATAAACATCAGTCAGTGAAGATATTTCTCTTTGGATTAAAATAACCTCCCCAAAACTACAGCGTGCACCTTTAACATTGTTTTATAATCGACCCTCTACTTCTTTAATGTTTGCGTTTTTCAGAAGTGTAACATGTAGGAAATTTTGTTGGAAGCATTGAAGAATTAAGATTGTCAAAAGTATATGAAGAAATAACACGGCTGACGTTGGGTTGTCAAAGACACAAATGTATGATATCATAAGGATATCTCTCATAAGTTAGCATGCTAACCAGCTAGCCTCTAGCTATTCAAAACCCCAAGACGTGATAGTTATGTGGTAAACACCAAGACACAGTTAGCTAATATGACCAATAGCTGCACAGTTAATTGAGCTTACTTGCTAATGGTGGGCAGTTGGCCAATTCTTACATATTGCTCCTTTTATTTTGGGTGTTGGATGGTTCTCACTTTGTCAGCTTTCAACAAAAGTTTCTAGTTCTTTGGTTGTTAGTTAGACACTGAACGTCACTTCAAGCCCCAATCCAACACTTAATTGTTTCCATCCCCGACAAAGTCAGACCCTCATGTAAATTAAACCATGCTATCCTATTCATGCCACAACTAATAATTATTTTGATTGTTGATACCTTGATTTTTCTCATGATTAAATGATTAGTTGCTTATACAAGGTCATAAAATGATGAAAAATGTCTATTATTGTGTCCCAAAGCTCAAGATAACGTCTTCAAATCTCTTGTTTCAACAGCAACACAAAAACATTCAGTTTACTGTCAAAGAAGAGTGAAGGAACAAGAAGGAAACCACACTTGAGAATACTCAAACCAATACATACAAACCGCCTGACTCCTCACCTTATTGAGGTCTTTCTTGATGGCGTCTGAAACATCCTGCTGTCTCTCAATGAACAACCGCTGTAGGCTCTTCAGCTGGTAGATCCGGTACTCTAGAGGTTTGGACCGGCCTGTTTCAAAGGCTTTCCTGGCAAGAGCCACCGCCTGCTGCTCCCGGGACATCCTGGGAACAAAAGCGTTGTGATCTACTGTTAGCTGCAGGCATCACTGTACGCAACTACATCTGTACAGTCTAGTATAAATCATCTCAGAAAGTCTGGTTTTGAGGGACTCGTCCAGCTGATCCGTAACCAAGTAAACAAACACACGTGATTAAAAAGGCATGACTAAAACCTGACATAATAACTCCTCCATGCATATCTGGTCAATTTCTTTAACAATTACTCAATGAATCAACTGACCGAATGATTTTTCGAGCAAAATTGTAAAGAAGTGTTGAACATTTTTCAGTTGCAGCTTCTCAAACACGAGGGTTTGATGCTAAACTGGAAATATGTTGATGAAGGTCCTCAGTCATCCGGGTCAGGGTAATTCTGAGTGAAACAAGCCCAACTGCCTATGACACATCACTTAGAATAAACTGAATATCTATTTGTTTTCTCTATTTTGGACTGATTTAACTGTCAATTGATTAATCGGGACAATAATCAACATTGAAATAATAATAAATTATACAAAAGTATAATTACACAACTAACTACTGCAGAAGAATCCAGCTGTTATATTCATATATTAGTAGTAATCATGTAATGCAAGGACTTTTAATACTTTAAGTACATTTTCATGATACTTTTAACCCATTGCAGGACTTTTACTAGTCATGGAGTATTTTTCATGGCGGTATTAATACTTTATTTAGACTTAAGCAGCCTAAAAGATCTGAATACTTACTCTGTGGTAACCTACTGACAATATTACTAAAATAAAAGCATACTTCAGTTACTATAGCAACAACATACGGCAGTTATGACTGTTTGAGGTGTAACAGTTCACCTTCCTCTCCTCTGGTTCAGTGTGAATGACCCTGCAGCCTGATGGAGACCTGCTGTGAGTCTGTGCTGCTCTTTGTTTATAGAAAACTGTTGTAATGTGAAACCCTGATGAATAATAATCTTCACTGTGTCAGAGGTGAAGCTGCAGCTCTGAGCACTGTTAGCATAACACACCGTGTCACATCCGGTTGGTCCATTAACGGACGTTTCATGTTTTTAACTGTGTAACTGAGCCATAACTCGACCACAGCTGTCGTCCAGTGTCTTATTAACCTGTCACAATGGCGGACTGAGGTTGTTTTATCACGCATTTTTCTTCGTAAACAGACTTTAACAGCTACTTTATCTGCTACTTTATCGACCCTCTCGCGGCTCCGCTGGTCGGTCAGCCGTTAGACCAACGGTCTCTGACGACACGGATAGAAACACAGCACGGTGGGTTTTGTCTCGCTCCTACCTGGTTTGCTACCTGGTTTCCTACCTGGTTTATGTGAGTTGGGGTCAGTTTGTTGAGATTCCTCTCAGTCTGGAGGTGAGACAGTCCGCAGCGGAGCAGCTGAATGATGACAGCGGCGGAGAAACGCAGCTCCGCTCTCCCGTTAGGTGACGCCCACACAGGGGGCGGGGCCAAACCGCCATGGGACTAGCATTAGCCACTGCTAGCTGTGATGGTGACAAGATGAACTGCCATAACATTCAAGATCCCCGGAGGATGAACAGCAATAACAATGTAATAACAACTATGATATCTGTTTTTAGAGAGTCTTTCATAAGCAGTTACAAGGTGCTGTACGAAATACAACAACATGAAATACATATAAGCTCAAAATTCAGTCAACAAAACAAAACAAAACAAAACAGAACACAGTTTAGAGGTCTGCTAACTTAAAATATCTCAATAGTCTAATTGTTTTTGCCAATTTCTGTTTTTTAGATTTAAGTTTTCAATCGACGTCAAATATAAAATATATACATTTTTCAGATTATTTTCTTTTGCATCTCGAGCTGTTGTAAGAAGCGAATTTCCCTGTTGTGGGACAAATAAAGCCAATCTTAATCTTAATCTTATTTTAATCTTGATATGATTTCAAATCAGCAGTTTACAGGAGGGCCATCTTTCAAGCCATTTCATTTTATGAATTGATATTTTGATAAAATAATAACTAAATTAATTGTGAACATTTCATCTGGGGGAGAAGTTATAGAACTTTAATATCAATTTTTGCCGGAGAGACTTCTTTTTCAAACATTTCAGAAAGGTAAATCAGGCCAAAAAAAGCATCTGTTGTTTACGTCAGGGAAAAACAACCAAATATTGTCTTTTACAGATTGCTGAACAATTTTGAATATAAACTATTTGATTGTATGTTTTAACAATATAGTTATGAGGCAACAAAAAGACAACATTCCATCATTTTCTATCTCAATGGATGATTTCTAATAACATTATAATGCAATACAGTGGTGGAGTGATGACCCTGGTTCCCCTCTGGGATTATTGGACTGGATTTTGGAAAATTGCAGAAAATAAACTCTGTGGCGAACTGAAGTGTATGATACTGAGACACAGTGTTGGGCTTGTTACTTTCAAAATACAACATGTTACATATTACTAGTTACCTTCATTTGAAAGTAATATATTACGTTGCAATAAAACTGCCTATGTAGAGTAATAAACAACTTGTTACACTACGTTTTGGTAACTTAAAAAAAAGCCCAAATAATCTATATGAAGCAAATAAATGTCTGAGATCTGTATAGTGTAGTTTTCTCTTTTTTGTCTTGATTTTTTTTGTCCGTGTCACATATCTGAGCCACTTTTGTAGGCAAAGGTCGCTAATCATAAACCAAACATAGCTGTGTTATAGAAGTTCTTGATAATAAAGAACCAGAAGGTTCAGCTGTGAAATTCAAGCAGGAGGTTTCATCACAGCTTCTCTTTCTAACAAACACTTTTAAAGAACAGGAATATTAAAAATCACTCAAGATCCAGGACTTTTACGTGTATAGTGAAAAGTGAAATTAAAACAAGAATTAAAAGCTTCCAAATAATAATAATAATAATAATAATAATAATAATAATAATAATAATAATAATAAAAGAAATATCAAACATTGAACTTTTGTATGGTGCTATTGCAGAAGAGTATATGATACATGTTAATAAATTCAAAAATAATAAGCTGTCTAAATATCACGTTTAAAAAGATACTACTAGTAGTAGTCTATGATAATAGGGCCTATCATGATCAATAATTATATAATATACAGTGTTTACTCAGCTCTGTGGATACGTCGCTCTTTTATCAGATGCCAGCAGTCACACTCGAGCTTTAAATCTCAGCACCGTGTGAAACTCTCTGACATAATGATCCAGGCAGATTTTCCTGGAAATCCTGGAATTGAAAGAATAATCTATTTCAGGAGTCATTCATCCAGCCTGATGCGAGACCACCAGAAGCTAATGTCCAAACTAAAACCAGAGTCAAGATGCAGTTTTCACTTTGCTTTGTTGTGTTTGTCTTCATGTGGGACGAGGACGTTGGGTCGACCAGCGCCGGAGCATCATGGAGTCTGTAGATGGATATTCAATGAACACACGCAGCTCAACTGGAAAATATAAACGCAGAACACAAACAGATGCAGTTTGTTTTGTGGCCTGACATTTTGAGCATTGAATTCTTTTGACTGAGCAACAAATGACTGAACCTAAACCTTAAATCCTCCTCATCCACTCTTTGCTCTGCACTTCTGCTTTCTGCACTTTCATCCAAATTCAAGCTCCGTTCACACCGACCTCTCAGATCGCAGCGCTGTAAACTAGAATATTTCAGTTTCTTGTCCTCAACATTCCTCCTGAGCCGTAATATCTGTTTGTTTTGTAACTATAGCTGCACTAAATCATGTCTCCTGCTTTCCCTTCTTCCTCTACAGAGTCTGACAGCCTTTTATCCACAGCCAAGCTGGAATCACACTCAGCTTCTATTTCTCAGATCCAGAAAGGCTTTTTTTTTTATAGCGCGGGACACAGGTGAGGAGGAGTAAACCCCCTCCTCACACACACACACCTCGGCCATGCAGCTCATGGATTAGGCCCAAAAATCTCTCAGGTTGACAGGAAATGTGGACGGAGTTTCCACATCAAACAGCCGGCCGAGGAATGGTGTTTGTGTATTGTGAAGGGAAGGAGCGAGGATGTAGGTGAGGGAGAGGAGGGCACAGCGTCATTCACACCTGAGTGTCGATCCTGATTTCTTAGAGAGGAGTGTGGACACAGGAGTGCAGCGCTGCTCTGTGTGCACACCTGAGTTTGTGAGGTATAAACCGAAGCATTCAGACGCAGAGAGGAGGACAGTTTGTGTATTGTGAGTTTTTGTGTGTGGAGGTCAGGATGAGATGAACAAGAAATGTGTGAGGAGAAAACATCGGACGTTTTGGTATCAAAAGTGGAAATCTCGTTCAAACTGACAACAAAAACAAAATGTGGGGTCAAGTTTGGCAAAGATGTGTGTGTTAGAATAAAATGGCAGTTTTTTTGTGTTGAGTCAGTTTTCTATTTTTCTCTCACGCACAAATATACGACTGACAAACTGCAGGACAAACCAACAAAAGTTTCATGAAGCAGCGATCCAACATGAGCCTCTAAAACCATTTTAGACCTCTTTATCACATATTTTCCACGTCTTTGTGCTTCACTGGAGGGATGGATGACATTCCTACAAAACAAAAGGGGTTTTCCTTTAATTTGTCATCATCTGTGTCGTCAGCTTTACCGCTGTGTGCCTGTATGTCTTTATTCTTATAATACTGGACAGTCAAACACAAAACCGGTCTAAATATTGAATGTTTCAGGTTAAGGGTACATTAATTGTAGCTGTTGGAAGATTAGGTTTGCAGTAGAAAATGAAGCATCCATCTTGATAGCAGACAAACATGATGCAACCTGATAAAAGTACTCAGGCTCCACTGATCAGGACTTAAGAGCGTAACAATAATGATTTTAAAAAAAAAACTCTAAAATAAATGACTACGTTGAGGGGAAAATGTTAATCTTCTATAACAAAAATAGTTTAATAACCTGTTTTTTACATTCTTTCTGAAGTTTTGGAAGGCTTCATTTAGCCTCATTTATTCATGTATTTGTTTGTTTATATTCATTAGATGAATATTCATCCACTGAATAAAGGTGGAATGCGAAAACACCCAAATTCATTATGGAGTACATGTAAGATCCATATGAATATTACATGAGTAAAAAAAAAAAAAAAAGTTTCTCATATTAAAAGTAATTGTCTTGTAATAAATGTTCTGAAACATTAAAAACTGCAAGTTAAAAAATTGTTAGTAAAATGAGTTAAATGAAAATGTACTATTGGCTCTGATGCAGAAGCTAATGTGCAAAATAACTAGTAACTGAAGAAATAAAATAAATGTATTTTTGGAGTATCAGATAGATAGATAGATGGATAGATAGATAGAGAGATAGATAGAGAGATGGATAGATAGATAGATAGATAGATAGATAGATAGATAGATGCTGTGTAATGCTGCCACCTAGTGGCTGCTTTTGATCTCGCGCTCCTTTTGCCTCCATAGCAACAAGAGGACAGTGATGGAGGAAGTATTCAGATACTTCACTGAAGTACTAATACCACCACTGTAAAAATATAAGGCTATCAGCACCTTTATATGTTCTACATTAGACTTACTTAAATGATTTAATGATCAAATTATTATTTTTGACAAATCCATAGTCAGAATTAAAGTGACACAAACAGTCCAGCAAACTGAAAGAAAGAAACGACAGCAAATCCTCATTTTTAAGAAGTTCTCATGTGAAGTTCAACAATTTATCAGCAATCAAAACTTTTCTTTTTATGCTATTGGACAAATCAACTCAATGATTAACATATACGTGTGTACTGCAACAATACAGCATGATTTAAAAGGTTCACCATATTCTCCATTTTTGGTCTGCAGAGTAACTTCTGTAGATGTTCAATTAATTTAGTAAAAACGTAAAGTAGTTCTCTGAAATGTGGTCAGGTAGAAGAACAAAATGTCATGAAATGGATGAAAATATTAGTCCAGTAAATAAATCTACCTTCATACAAGCAACTCCGTGTTTCTGTTCAGGGCTCACAGAGGTGTCGGCTGCAGCCAAGATTTTAGAAACACTGAGGTCATCCATCCATCCACCCATCCATCCATCCATCCATCCATCCATCCATCCATCCACCCATCCATCCATCCATCCACCCATCCATCCACCCATCCATCCATCCATCCACCCATCCATCCATCCATCCATCCATCCATCCACCCATCCATCCACCATCCATCCATCCATCCATCCATCCATCCACCCATCCACCATCCATCCATCCATCCATCCATCCATCCATCCATCCATCCATCCACCCATCCACCCATCCATCCATCCATCCATCCATCCATCCATCCACCCATCCATCCACCCATCCATCCATCCATCCACCCACCCATCCACCCATCCATCCATCCATCCATCCACCCACCCATCCATTCATCCACCCATCCATCCATCCATCCATCCATCCATCATATTTATTATATAAATCTAGATATCATTCTGCATGCTTGGTTAATAATATCAGTGCCAGCACACAGAAAAGACGAAGATAAGTAGCAAATACGCCAAATTTTGACGTATGAAACTTATTTCTGTCCCAAAAAGAACCTGTTAACACTTTTTAATAACCATCATTAATAAATGGTAAATGTAAAGTTAATAAGATGTAGTTACGTAATTTAACGGTTAAAGAAACTCTCAAATGTCTCATACAACATTTATAAAACAATTGTAAAGGTTCAAAAACATCAATTACATCAAAATAATGTTTATAAATGAACTACACATTTGTTATAAACCTCATCAACTGAAACTTTCCAGTAAAGAATTGTAAATAAATGGCAAATTAAGCATTTTATTGATTGTTAACAGTGAAATAATATTAACTAAAGTCTAATTAAATATAAATGTGCCTTTTATAATGTACAACTGTTCATTTTAATGATATAATAGACATTATAAAGTATTAACAGATATATTCAGATATCAGAGACCCAGAAAAGATACCGAGGACATGACGTCAGCTGCGGTCCTGCTGGGCTCTGCAGCATGTGACCCGGTTTCGACAGCCCATCTATTTTTGGTATCAATATATTGTGTTGATGTGCGTCATGTGAGCAGCAGCAGCAGTTTGAGCTATGATCTTAACGCTCCATTGTCCATGAAAGTAGGAGTGGATGTGGAATACTTCACCGCTAATCTCAGCCGATCATCAGGTTAATGCGTCATCATCAGCTGGAAAACCATCTCTGACATCACGTGCTCCTCATGTGACCGTCAGGATACCCGTCTTAGCTCTTCTTATGTTTTTGGGGAAATTCAAATCTAGTTCCTAATGGCTCCCAAACACCGTGGGTCTAGCACCAGCCCCGGAGCTGTCTGCGCACTGGACTGACTGCGCGTTATCCGGTGTTTTGATGTCTCGATCGGTGGAAACGCAACCGACCAGGAAGGAGAACAAGTAGCCCGATTTGTCACCTCGACACATTATAGCTGACTGAAGCCTCACACTCCGGCGGCTTCAATACACTTCCACTGTCCACACACACACACACACACACACACACACACACACACTTTTGTTTCTTCTGGTGCGCACCAGGAGGCAGCGAGCTGTGGAGGAGAGGATGTGCCACAGACTCAAGTGTCAGAAAAAGTGTGATTGTAGCTTCACCTGCCTGCTTGATATATATTGGCAGAATATACTCCGGAGATCCCTTCAAATGAAATAAAACGACTATAAAAGGCAGAAAACAAACACATTTCATCAACAACCTGTGCGTAAATGCCTAAATATTGAATTATAAAGTGGACATATGGGCGCATGTTGTGCATTTGACCCTCAAACTAAACTCTTGCGAGTGCGTAAAAATCAGTTTAGATGCAGAGTTTTACCATAAAGATCTCAGTGTTGTGAGCCCTGACACTTCTGCAGGACAGGACAAGCTCCGTCTAGCCTAAACGGGCATATTAATGGGTCATCGGGGATCAAACAGACACCGATTAGCCGGGCAGCCGTTAATAGGTGTGCAGCACATCAAAGGCACGCGTTTGTAAGGCTCGACAATATCCACTGAGATGGGTGCAGGAGGGGGGAGAGAGAGGGGAGTCGTTGTGTGCCTGTCAAGCAGAGTATAAAAGCCTCAGGTATCCTGCGTGCTCACCAGTACCGAGGAGACACTCATCGAAACACACACTCTCTTTTGCTCGATATAGAAGAATGGCTTTTGGATTGGATTTAACTGGAGGAAGTGTTTCTGAGATGAACACGTTTTACTCGGGGCACTACTGGCCCGCTGCGTGTCTGGATATGAACGACAAGGACGATTACGCACAGGACTCCAGCAGAGGTGAGTGACTCATTACCTTTATTTCACCTTTTATTACGATTGTTTTGAGTTAAGTGTAAATATATATCTGTACTGAAATGTGTTTGGGTTTAATTTAGAGGTCAGGAAAGCTCATTAATAATCGTCACTATTTGTTTTTCTCCCTGTAGTGCACCATGACGCTCCCCACAGGACGCGCTTGGCCACCCAGCGCCGCCGGAAGCGCACGACTTTCAGCAAGGCGCAGCTGAGCGAGCTGGAGAGGGCCTTCTGTGCCACTCAGTACCCGGACATCAAAATGAAGGAGTCCCTGGCAGCTAGAACTGGACTACTGGAGTCTACAATTCAGGTATAACATGTGCTTCACACACTGCCCGTGCGAAATTTTGATAGTGATGCGTATTTTCTTTTTCTTTTTCTACGTGTTTCCTGAAAACTGACCACTGATCATTCTTTTCAACAGGTCTGGTTTCAAAATCGACGCGCACGCTATTTCAAGAGCAAGAAACCATCCAGAGAGGTCCACAGACCCTCCACAGACCACCTCCACCCGCACTTCACCTTCACCACAACTCCCGGTTCGCCTTTCCCCTACTTGGCTCCGTCGTTCCCTCCGGCCCACAGCCCGCCGTCCCCACCAGGCTACCCTGCTCCAAGCTTACCCGAGTCCACCAGGCTCTCCGCCATGTCCCTGCCCGCACCTACATCCCCTGTCGCCGCCGACCAGGCTCCATCCTGCCCCCCGTACGGTCTCCACGGAGCTCCTCAAACCCAATTCTACCAAACCGCAGACTTTACGCACTACTGCCACGACGTGCTTCCACACAGCGGGCTCGGTGATTGGGATCTAACAGAGGACTTAGAGGCTTTCCTTGCGGGAGCACAAGGGTCCGAGCCTGAGGGGAGCCGCTGCGCTGCAGTCGCGCATCCCGGACCCAGTGAAGGCGACCAGACTCTGCCGAACCAGCAGAACTTCTCCAGCTGTGAGGAGGACCTGTCCGACCTGTGCTTTCAGGACCTGGGCGACTTCAGTGTGTCGGATTTGGACATTTCTGCTGCAATGATTGATTATCTATTAGGTTGACTGATCGAACAGAGATATGTATTTAATGTAAAGTTACACATTGTAAATAGTCTTAGCTTTAACAGAGTATTTATGACGACATCGCCTCGCGGATGGATCTCATGTGAACAAGATGTAGTGAAGCATTCAGAAATGTTGATTCTCATATTGTGAAGTGTCACATCACACGAGCGTTACAAATAAAACGTTTTAATTTAAACCGTCGTGCCGCCGTAGTTTTCATTCATAAAGTCTACTTCCGCCTATGTCGTCACGTGGCGCCGTGGCTTAGTTGGTTAAAGCGCCTGTCTAGTAAACAGGAGATCCTGGGTTCGAATCCCAGCGGTGCCTTTTAGTTTCGACAATGACGCGTTTGTATGAAACTGTTTGAGAGACTGAAAACTGTATTTTTATACTTCACTAACACCCGAAACATAAAGTAACATGATGTTCGACACCGGAAACAGGAAGAGATTTTTACGAGATAGCAAAAAACAACAAAAACATTTTTAAAAGTGTTAAAGATCTATAATTTCACGTCTGTCCAACAAAACGATCAATCTAAGACATCCAAGTCCTTCAAGTTATGTCTCAAAAAATAACAGCAAAACAAAATAAATGCCACAAAAGAAAAAAACAAACTAAATGTGCATTAAAAAAAAACAACTCTAAGTAGGGAAAAGCAAACATTTTAGATATAAGTTTGGAGTCTGGCTTTTATATTAAGTCCATTGAAAACAAACAAAAACAAAACAACTAAACTGTGTCCTCCCTCACTGTCTCTTGTCCAGCAGATGGTGCAGCTCATTCAGGAAAACAACCGTCTACTGAGCTGATTGAAGGAGTTGATGTCAGCACAGAGTCACAGTGCAACACAGCTTTACTTTAGGAAGGCTGCAGGTGGATATTTACACCAGCAGAGGCCAGTGTGTGCATCTATTTATAATCACCAGCATGTATGTTTGAGCTTTTGTGCATATTTGAGCTTTAGATCTTCCAAATGACATTGGAGGGACTTGACTTTGGGTGTTGAAGTAAAAAAAAAAAGAAAAAAAGGAAAGTAAATTGATTTTAAGTCCAAAAACAGATGCTTTATGATGACAGCGTCCCCGTCCTACACTCCCAAACCGTCAGTTTTTGACAAGTTGTCATTTATTTTAGGACTTTTATGGTCAGAGTTTGGTTTAAGGTCAGTGATAAGGGTACGGCTTCCAACACAGCATCTCACAAAATTAAGCCATTTTCAAAGGGAGTCTGGGGACTTTTTTTGACGGTCGACAAAGAAGTAGCCTATATTGGTTACTGTTTGTTAAATGTGACATGTTTACTATCAGTAACATGATATCTTCTCTCATCAAGTGTGTGTAAATAGTGAAATCGGTAGAAACAGTGTGTTGAAACAGCTGCTAAATGTCCTGAAGCAGACACACTGATGTGCCGATGCTGCAACAAAGTGACACCTTTTACAAGAATTGAAAAACTTACAGTATTGAATTTATTGCCGAATTTGAAAGAAGGCATCAGTGATTTTGAATTTGCCAAAAATGTTTAGAGAAATGATCTGTAAGTTTCTCCTCACACAACACCCCTCAAAATGACATAATTTGTTAAGGGAATCTGGTGTTGAGTTCAGCAGTTGGATCAGTTGAGACAGTGTTTGCAGACATCAGCTGCTAACATTCACACACATGTTGACACAGTCGTGATACCTGGCCGTGTGTGAGGTGTGTGTTGCCTTTACAATCTGGACAAGAATAACTTTGAGCCCGACGCAAGAATTAAATCTTATTAAAGTTTATTAATCATGCAGATTTTCAGCCGGTCAGCCTACATATACAAACACATACAGAGGGGACGTTGTGGTGTCTATCACGAAGAAAGAAGAAATCTGTAACAACTAAATAACAGAAGCTATTATACGTTCACGTCGTGGTAAGTTTGAGAATTATCGCTAAGAGATGTGAGGTTTTTTCCTCCCGCCTATCTCTTCTCTGCCCTCGCGGCGTCAGGTGTGTCCTCGCCCTCACAGCCCAGCCAGTATTTCGCAATGGATCGTGGGTAAGGAGGTCTGGCGGAGTCCACGCGTTTCTTCTTCAGATCCACTCTGTAGTATTTATCTGCCGGCGTGAAAAGAAACAGAAAGGGAGGAGATTACAAAGAATGTGTTTTATTCTCGTCGCCTCAGTTTTCAGCACCACTAAGAGACAGAAATGACTCCATGGATTCTCACCTCTCTTGAAAAAATAGACGTTTTGAACCGGGGTGTACTCTTGTGTCCGCGTGGCGCTCTCAACCATGATGTCACTGTAGTCGCTGTAGTCGCTGTAGTCAAACAAGTCGTCTAAACCGAACAGATCATCGAACACGTGGCGAGTCTTCCTCCCTCGCTTCTTCGTGGGCCTCCTCCTCCGGCTGCTCCGTCTCCTGGCCGGTGGAGGAGGTGTGGGCTTGGGACTGAGGTGGACTCGTCCCACCATAGCAGCGTCTACAGGGGACCTGATGCCCTGCCAGTCCCTGCTGGTGTAACGTGGGCCTGTTCGGTCACTGCTGACTGAACGAGGAACAAAAACATTAGAGACACACACACGTGAATACACCAGAAAACACACAAACACAGGTGAGCCTTACAGGAGCTTCCAAACAGGTCAGTGAAGAGACTCTCCAGCGTGTCCTCGCAGTAGAGGTCCGTGTAGCGCGTGAACAGCACCGACGGGGACGACCTGCTCATGTGGACGCACTCCTCATGGGAGGGCTGGTGCTTGAACTCATACTGGTGATACTTGTCATCTGGAGAAAAGGACGAACACACGAGAGTATGTGATGTTTCCCGACGGCTGCCTGGTAAGATTTTACCCACGCTCGCTTCCAAAAAGTTTAAAAGTTCTGAATATCTAAACGTTCAGCTGTCACTTCAGATCAGATGTGTAGATGTAGATTTTGTTAAAGTAGAGATACAAAAGTGTAGAAATATTCTGACTTAAGTAAAAGTACATTCAAGTTTTTCTTCTTGTTCCTACGGTTAAATGTTTGAGCGTCACTGTGTAGAACCATGTGTGCAGAGTTTGACACCAGGAGGCTGTTTTTCACATTTATTGCCGAAAGTGTACATTTTTTCTGCGCTCACTGGAAATCTGATTTTAAGAGGCGGGACTACAAGCACGATTTGTGACATCACAAACAGTTCCGAAGCCAATCTTGGTCCAATATTCAACTAACACAAGTGTGATGTGGAAACTTGAAGCCTCCAGTACACACAGAATGGACTTTACAGTGAAGAAGGAGACATTGTGTGTCATATATACTCATTAGTTCATGAAATCTTTATAAAGGGAGGATCTGAAACATCACACTCAACAGTATGAGATCTTTACTGTACTATAACCCAAAAAACTATCATTCATTCACGGTATTATAACTCTTATTATCAGTTTCAAATACTTCTCTCATAATTTAAAACACATCTATGGCATTACAGACATTTACAGAGATTTTGATCAAATATTATTCCAGAATTCAATGAAAACGGTTTATCACTGCGGCTCCAGTGTGGATACTGGGCACAAGGAGCTTTTAAAGGTCCAGTACGTATGATTTAGCAGCACCTAGTGGTGAGGTTGGAGATTGCAGGTGAAAGAGGATCCACTCCCTCAACACAAGGTGCTCATACACTAATGAAAATACATAATTAATCCTACGCACTGGCCCTTTAAATACTGAACAATATCATGCATCATTTTGTAAAATACCTTTGAAAAAGTAAGCCTTCTCTTTGCCCCGGTGACTCGGTGCTGGTACGGCAAACGCAGCATCGATGTTATCTGGTATGTCGTCGAAGCCGACTGAAATGTATCGTGGGAAGTCCTCATCCAGGACGTCACCTTCAAACCGCCAGTACTGGTTCCCCTGAAGAAATACAGAGTCCAAAGCCGTGAGAGCTTTAAATACTGAGCCTTCATGTGTCTGTAGACCAAGTTCCTAAAAAGGGAACAATGCTAAAACAACTGTCATCCAGGTCTGCTGTAGAAGCTTCTACCTTGAAGATGTAGGATTTCCCCTGGCAGTTGATGCGTGTGAATGCAGCGTCGATGGGCCCGGGGATCCCCCACACATCCTGGATGAGTTTGGGGTAACCGGGAAGTATGGACTTGTCATCCAACTCGAAGAAATATTCACCTCGGAGGAAAAGCACAAGACTCATTTCAGTTTATTCAAGCAGGATGTGACAACTCTTCTGACTTTATCTAACTTCACAGGTGGATGAACTCATGATGATCCATTATGATCATCTTTAAAGGACTGCGACAGTGATGTGCACAAGGGCGGGGCAGGTGGGCCAGTCGCCCCCCCTCGTGGCCCAATTGTTGAAAAATGCGTGCTAAAGTGCCCTCCTGAGAGCCAAAACGTGCGCCAAAGTGCCTTCTTGGGAGCCAAAAAAGCGTGCCAAAGTGCCCTCTTGGTTGACAACACACACTAAACTGCCCCCTTAGCTGGTTAAAACATTATAAAGTGCCCTCTTGGGAGCCAAAACATGCCCTAAAGTGCCCTCTTGGGAGCCAAAACGCGTGCTAAAGTGTCCTCTTGGGAGCCAAAACACATGCCAAAGTGCCCTTTTGGGAGCCAAAACACACACTAAAGTGCCCTCTTGGGAGCCAAAACATGCCCTAAAGTGCCCTCTTGGGAGCCAAAACGCGTGCTAAAGTGTCCTCTTGGGAGCCAAAACACATGCCAAAGTGCCCTTTTGGGAGCCAAAACACACACTAAAGTGCCCTCTTGGGAGCCAAAACGCGTGCTAAAGTGCCCTCTTGGGAGCCAAAACACATGGTAAAGTGCCCTCTTGGGAGCCAAAACGCATGCTAAAGTGCCCTCTTGGGAGCCAAAACACACGCTAAAGTGTCCTCTTGGGAGCCAAAACACACGCTAAAGTGCCCTCTTGGGAGCCAAAATGCGTGCTAAAGTGTCCTCTTGGGAGCCAAAATGCGCTAAAGTGCCCTTTTGGGAGCCAAAACACACGCTAAAGTGCCCTCTTGGGAGCCAAAATGCGTGCTAAAGTGTCCTCTTGGGAGCCAAAATGCGCTAAAGTGCCCTTTTGGGAGCCAAAACACACGCCAAAGTGCCCTCTTGGGAGCCAAAACGCGTGCTAAAGTGCCCTCTTGGGAGCCAAAACACATGCTAAAGTGCCCTCTTGGGAGCCAAAACACACGCTAAAGTGCCCTCTTGGGAGACAAAACACACGCTTAAGTGCCCTTCTTTTCGCTTCTGCCCTTCAAAAAGTCTGTGCACGCCACTACACCTCAAGACAGAAATGTACCTCTAAACGCATAGATGGATCCGTTCTTCAGCTGCAGAAAGGCGTCAAAAGCTCGACCGCTGCAGGGCGCCGCGTCAGGGTCCACGGCTGATGTGGGTCCTGCTGCGGTGGGCGGTGGAGGAGAGGCCGGGCTGGTTACTGCAGCCGCGTCGGAGGTTGGTTGCATCGTCACGGTGGCCATGATGGGAGTCGTCGCTGCTTCTGTTACTTCATCCGTCTCCTCGAAAGTGTCACCGCGGGCAACTGAGGGAGGAGAGTTTGGTCACATGAAGAACCAACAAGAACTCTCTTCATTAAAACACAAATAGATGAATCAGTGAAAGGATGATATTCTGAGACCAAACTGACTCTTTTTAGGGCAAATGGTGTCAAAGTCCCCACAGCAGCTTCCGTAGTACACACACATGGAGTCACACTGACATTTCCTCAGCGGGTCGAAGGAGCCGCAGCGACCCACACAGGTCTCTGTGGAAAAGCAGTTCATGTCAGTGTGAAACGGTTCGATCAGGAAATACTGCGTCTGAATTCATACTGCAGTAAAAGTACAGAAGCCAAATGTGCACGAAGAATCAAATGTAAAAGCATCACGGCGACAGATGAGCTCCTATACTTTTAATAGAACACGACTGGATTGTTCCTGATGCTGAGTCATTAATGCGACCTGTATTTTACTGCTGTGGCTGCTGTGGTTTTAAATACTTTAATACATACATTTTCAGGAGGCCATAAATCAGACGGTTCGTGAGAAGATTAACGGTGAAATAATTGTTTAAATGTGTCAGATTTTTCTAATCTTTGCTCTGTTATTGGAAATATTTGTTGTATAGACAAAATTTAATGACGTATTTGTTTTAGAGGATCCTGAGTTAAACATGTTGGGAACTGCTGCTTTAATCTGATGATATGTTGTATTTTACATGTTTATGCTATTTTTTCCCCCTAAATTTTTAATCTGACAGTAAATATAATCTGTGAAATAACTGGAAACTAACAATTCAAAGTTGATCTTAAGTTCAGAACTTCAGGGTCACAACTCCAAGAACTTGCTAAACTTTTTTAATGTCTATGTGCTTCTTTGTGATGCTACAGCACACACATGTACAAATACATGATATACAATATAGATATAACACAGTGAATATAAAACACTTTGATCAGATACTAAAAAGCTTAAGAATAACTGCAAAACACACGTCAACCTGTTTATTTTTATTTTCAGACACACTCTCTGCGAAATCACTCCATTCATTATGTTAAAGATAACAGATTTTATGATACGTAGAGGTGAAATATGAGGGTAAAGTAATAATATCAGATTTTAGATGCTAAAAATCTAATTCCAGGACGATTTACCTTCTGCAGCGAAGGTGGCGTCCAGCAGGAGGACGAGGCCCAGCAGAACCACCGCTGGCTTCATGCCGACCCACAGAAAAATATCCCACTTTCGAAAAACAACCAACTAAGAAACTTTACTTCAGAATCAGACTGCGCACTTTACTGCCTGTTTACCACAGACTGGTTCCAGCTGAGTGCCCCACTTTGGGGTGCAGCTCTGTGTGCAGATGATCAATACGTTGTGTTCAGGAGCTGCTGACCCCCGGGGCGGCTGCCCTGCTGATTTGTCAACACTCAGCTGTGATAATCATTAAACTGTGATTGCTGATCTCTGTCCCGTCTGTCCCACAAACATCGTCCCAACATGACGACTTTAAGGCTCAAAACACATCCAGTCATCAGGAGGATTTAACTCCTGACATCAACGTCTGAAAAACAAGTCAGGTAATGAGAATATTTCTTGCTCTGGCGTTTGTCTGTTTGTCTGAATGCTTCTAGATTAGGAGCAAAACTACAAATCAGACAAGAAACTACAAAAGTGTGACATCGTCTTGTGAAGTCGACATAGACTGAATATACTAAATGTAACTTCTGGGAGAGTAACTGAGTATCTGAGCTCAGACGTTGTGTAACCAGGACAGACTTTTTTTCCCTCTATTGATCTGTGGTGTAAAAAAACAACCCGAGAGCAAACACATACCTCCCTCCACATTCAGCCCTGATAGTAAAGTGACCGACTAAAAAAAAAACAAGAAACAAAGGAGGAGAATTCTTGGCGTCTGTGGAGCAGCTGGTTTGTTAAATTGTAAACGACCGACATAAAAACTGTTGGATCAGATTCAGCACCACGGAGAGACGCAGAGGCTGAAACCTGGACTTCAACTGGCGCCGGCGGAGGGATGAAAGCGGTGTTATTGCTTCCTCATCACCCGGTTAAACATTAAAAAATATTGTTTGTTTGAAACAAATCTCTCTGTACAAGACGAGTGATATTCAGGCTTTCATCTAAACTCAGAGTGTTCGAGCCTGCAGAGCCATCAGAGAGCAGACAAATCAATGCAAACAATGAAGGTCGTCGTGTTTAATAATATATTTGTGAAGTGCAGTGAAAGCTGCTCGTAAACCTGATAACCTTGTGTAACCTTGACTGACTATTAGTGCAGGTGGACTTTGGATCTCAGCGCGGCTCGGATCAGTTGCTGCCTTATCTCTAATAGCTGTCAATTAATAAGACATGATATTTCACAACACCATTTAAAGGCTCAATTTAAAACATTAAAATCACTGACAAGTGTTTTAAATCATGGCTGTTATTATGATCATTCAGATATCAGATTGATTTGATAGATTTAAGCAGCAAAGCAGCAACGACCTGCTTGTTTTTTCTTCTGGTGTCGTAAAGATACAGAAAGCAGAGCAGAAAAACAGCCTCCTGGAGTTTATAATCATCAAGATTGGAATCTAAAATGAGATGCATCGACAAGAATAAAGTTAAAGGTGTTATTGAAAACATTCCTTCTGTAAAAAAATCTTGTGATCGGCTCCAAACGTTGTGAGGACAGTCAGACTTCTTACACAGACTTAAACTAAACAAACATTTTACAACGATTCATTCACAAACTTTTTATTCTGCACCTTTCTACAAGCTGTGGGTTCATTATTTTAAAAAGGAGAGATTTGCGTACATGAACGTGTTTCTGGATTCTGGATTTAAGATGAGAAAAACATGTTTTATTGTAAAAACACGTTTGGACATGATGCAAAATGTTTTGTTTTGGAATTTTAGGATGAATTTCATGATTTGGTCCTGTTTGAGTTTTAAAGTTAATGGACTCAGAGGAGAATTATCAAAAACAAAGTGGTTAAAACACCGACATCAGACACATCCTCCTCCTCCTCCTCTGTGACCTGTGCACCAGCCCGTCCTCTGCAGCCCGGTGTTGGACTCTCTAACCAGCAGAACCTCCTGAACACTGAGTCCAGCAGGGCCGTGTGCTGTTGAGTCCTCTCCTGTTCTTCCCTCTTCACCTGCGACTGCACATGCCAGTACATAGTTCTCATTATCAAGTCTGAGGACGACACGGCGCTGATTGGCCTTATCAGTGATGAGCCGGGCCCACAGGGAGGAGGTCCAGGACCTGGCAACAAAAACCAGGTCCAAGGAGCTCGTTGTGGATCGACTGAATGGAGGTGGAGCGTGTCTATTTTTATACTATAATCTAAACCTGCACATCGCAGCACACGTTCACACTGTTTACTCTTCACAGAACTTTTTAAAGGTGCACGATGGAGTTTTTTAATCAGAAGATAAAGACCCTCCTCGGCTGAGACACACAAAATAAATAAACTCTCTTTGTCTTCATGAGTGAATTAACACCGACAACACCTTCTCAGGCTGTTTTCTGTCTTTTTAGTTGCTGGGACTTTATTTTTCTCAGAGAACCGCTGGTTTATTCAGTTTGTATTATTCCCTGATATCAAATTCAGTGCCTTTTTAAACAATGTCCATACTGTTAATACTCTTCCTAATATCTACAGCTCTCATATTCACCTGTCGCTGTTTACATTTGGACGTTAATTGTTGTTTTCATTTCTAATTAAATGCTGAACCGCATTTTCCTCGTCTCAGTTTTTTCGCTCTCTGTGCAAAGTTGAATTTAAAGTCTGATCTAATCAGTGATGAATTATTACAACCTGGAACAAATGAGCATGTGAGCTCATTAAATGGAAAGAAAGATTTTATGTGCATCTCCTATCCATTGTCTTGACCTTCGTGTGATAAGGAGTTATATACCAACTTAATATCCGGTAAGCGAACGCGTCAGCAGCTCTTCTTTTGACGGGGGGCCGTCTTCCCGAACACAAAGATCACCGAACCTTTGAACCTTTCATCACAGAAGGTGCATCGTAACAACAGCCGGTTATTAAATCTGCGCTAAAAACAGTTTGCAGCTGATCTTTGAGTCTAAGCCTGGTGGTCGTTCCTTTGACAATCATCGGTGGTAGTTACATCTTTACCGAGCGATGCAACGCTTAATAAATCACCGTGACGGTCATTTCTTTAAGTTCACTGTAATATAAACTTTTCCTAAACTATTAAATAACTTTATTTGCTCGAGAAGTGAATTATTTACCAGAGAGAACATCAATAAAGCTGCGATTGTTCAAGAACGTCTGACGCCTACATGTTCAGTTTATTAAAATACAATCCTGATATTTAGCAGATTTTTTTACAACCACAATTTGTACAAAATTAAGAAGTGAGTCGGGAACTTGAGTTGAGAAAGAAGCCATGTTCTCTCCGCACAGACGGTGTTTTATGACTGAGGCTAATTGGAGCTATCCTTATCTGACATGTAGGGTAGGAGTTATAAAAACAAGAGACAGTTCTCATATAACTTCCGTGTGTTGAGTAAGATCATAAAACATTCCAGTGACATGTTCATTATCAATATATAGACGTCTCATATTGCTCTTTTATTGACTTGCAGACTTATTTCTTGTCCGTAAGGCACTCTTAATGCAAAAATCCAATTTGCTCGGAAGTTTTTACGCCGCGGTTCTGATCTGTACGAGTCATCTTGAAACAATTGAGGACAAACAATGTTCAGACATACGCAGTTCCGCGTTCCAAGTTGTGGTCGAGTTAGCCGAGCACACGCGCAGGAAGCAGCTAGCCGCGCCGCGCTAACGTACAACTATTATATTTTTATGTTGTAGTAATAATAAAGCAAACAATATGTTTTATTTTCATTATTTGATTTAAATTTCACAAACCTCAGGTTGTGTTGGGATGCTGGACCGCCGTGTTAGCATCATTTAGGCTAAATTAGAAAGTGGTGTAGCTTTCTGAAGGTGTTGCCTAAATTAAATGGCTTAAAATGGCAAATTGTTGTTTTTACAGATGTTTAATTTTGTGTGTATTAAATAAAAGAGATATGAAATGGTGATTTGTGAACTTGCTGTGCTAATATCAGGCCTGTATATCATAATGGTGCGTGCTTTAAACATACGGCAGCAGTTATGGAAGCTAGCTGCGCCACGCTAACGTACAACTATCATATTTTCATGTTGTAGTAATAATAAAGCAAACAATATGTTTTATTGTCATTATTTGATTTAAATTTCACAAACCTCAGGTTGCGTTGGGATGCTGGACCGCCGTGTTAGCATCATTTAGGCTAAATAAGAAAGTTGTGTAGCTGTCTGAAGGTGTTGCCTAAATTAAATGGCTTAAAATGGCAAATTGTTGTTTTTACAGATGTTTTATTTTGTGTGTATTAGACAAAAGACATATGAAATGGTGATTTGTGAACTTGCTGTGCTAATTTAAACATACGGCAGCAGTTATGGAAGCTAGCCGCGCCGTGCTAAAGTAGCCTAGAAGAACTCTGACTGTCCGTGTCGTGGGAAACAAAGCAGACGCTCAGTCACTGTTCACATGATGATGCTTTATTGTCAGAATACTTACAGCTCTGCTACATAAACACAAAAAGCAACGTGGGGAAAACACTCTGCGGGGACGTTCTGTATCTTCACCTGTAATCCCCGCAGGAGAATCTGACCTCACTGCTCCTCGGTATCCTGTTGGCAGCTTCTTATCTCAAAGTTATTCTTCAACCAGCCTTTACATCTGCACTCACTGTACACAGTGCTCGTAACACCTTCCTGCTATTGATCTGTGCGCTTTCAGAGCTTTAATTTGGAACATTTTTTCACCTGCACTTTGTGTGCAGGGGTGCATCTGTTAAAGGAGCACTTCAACATTTTGGGAAACGATCCTCATGTCTGTTCATTCATTGTGCAGCTTGAGCTTGAAGTTGTTAGCTTAGCTTAGCATAAAGGCTGGAAACATGAGAGCACAGTCGGCCTGGCTCTGTTTTCTTTGTTGGTTTACCTTTGGACAAAGCGCGGCTTGACTTTTCTCCTTGTTTCCAGTCTTTATTGCTTTAATCTTTACCGTACAGCGAAGAAGCCTACCTCCTAAAATGTCAAACTGTTCCTTTATTATATTTCACCTGTGTTCATCGAGGCAGCGTGTTACAATTAAAGATGAACATTTTTCCCTCCACGATATATAGAACAAATCACAAGATAAAAAGTATAAAGTCGACGCTCGTTCGGGGTAAAAACAGTGTGACGAAACAAAAAACACCAAACAAAAAAAGAGGTACGGTCCAAAAAAAAAGGACCACAGTAATAAGTTAAATTAACTGATACAATTAATTGAACGTCAGCTCATTAACATATTCTCTACAAACACAACATCACTCAGAATAATCACATTATTTCAAACAATCACTCGCTGTGCTGCATCATTTGTTACTGATAAATAGATTATGATCACATTCAGGGAAACGTGTACAAGGAAATGACCTCATTGTTTTTCTAATGAACACCTTTTCTTTTTTTGTTTTCTTCCGTCACTGGAATGACACCAGGAAGTAGTGAACGCTAAAAGGGGAGTCTGTTTAATTACACAGCTTGTTGTCCGATAGATTATTTTGGCTCTTTAACTTTTAATTTTGTTAATAAATCTCCTGTAACTTTTCATTCGCTCCCCGTCTTTCTGCTACAGCTCCTGAGATTTAAAGTGACTTCTTCTCTCCTTTTAAAGGCCCTGAACAACGTTTTTATCCGTCGGCTTCTTCACATGATGGGATCCGATATTTTCCTCCAAAGTTTGAAAAAGTTCTGCTTATTTCACTCAAGATATATTTTTGTATTCGTGTTCTCTTCCACACAGTCCTGATGAAATGCGTAAGCTGAGGTTTTGACTGTTAAATATTGGGTTGTACTGTAGAGGAATATTTTACTCCATCGCTTATTCTGTCTGCCGTCACTCAGGGTTTGGTGCTAGTCGTGTTGGCCCAGTCGGGGAAGTTGCCCATGTCGAACATGGCGTATCCCCAAGTGTTGATGCCTAAATTGATGGTCAAAATCCCGATGATGTTCAGCATGAAGCCGGTTCTCACCTGGAGGAACAGACGGACACATTTATATACACATATCACACAGTTTACTATAAATTGATGCATCTACAGGCGAGTTAGAACAGTTTGCAACAGTCTCCGGTAACCTCTGTTGTGATTCTTTAAAGATGTGCAAATCTTCAAAATGCTCATGTGGAGCACTTACTAACATATTTTATGTTGCAGAACAAAACGTGAAACTCTCTTTAGAGCGAATGAGGGAACTAGAGGTGCAAAAATATTCATTTTCAGATTATAAGACTCAAGATGCAGCTGCTTTAATCTCCACATAACTCCGGTGTGTTGGAGGTTTATTTGATCAACGTACCATATCGATGACTTTGAGGTTTCCGAACGAGAAGGCGATGGCGTTGGGAGGTGTGGCCACGGGCAGCATGAAGGCCAGAGACGCGGCGATGGTGCAGGGCAGCATCACATACAGAGGGTGGATCCGAATAGCTTGGGCCTGCAAAACACAACACAGTTACATACGGTGAGAAGCTGTGTGTGTTACCTGAACGCAATACGCCAATGTCTTGAGTTCTGCTCACCATTGAGCCCAGAATGGGCAGGAACAGGGTGGTGGTGGCTGTGTTGCTGGAGCACTCGGTGAACGTCGCCACCAGCATGCTGAGAAGGATCGAGATGGCGAAGGGAGGGATTTTCTCTAGAGGGGCCAACATCTCTCCCAACCACACGGACAGACCCGACTCCTGCAGACAAAAGTTACAAGCAGAAATGTTAATGTCTAATAGACTTCCTGACCTATGTTCCCAGAGCTCAGAAAGTTATCTTACATCATCATGAATCGATATAAAAGAGTCTTTAAGGGATATTCCGGTGTAAGTTTAATCCATGGTCTAAATCACTGTGAAACTGTGTTAGACTCCCTCTCGAGAGATCAAGTTAGCAAACCGCTAATTTATGGAGTTTTATCAACCTCAGAAACGACCGCACGACAACAATACACTGCAGTAAATGGATCCAAATATAAACCGCCACCAAAAAGCCACAAATAATGCTCAGAACAGCACCAAACTTCAGCAACAGTACAAATAGGGTCTCAGCACATAGTCCGGGGCATCTAACCTCCGCTAGCTTAGCTGGATTTCTATTGTGAAGCTAAAAACAGATTTCAACTCTCCTCCATCAGCTTCCGGGTCGGGGAAGTCCCGACGCGACGATTACCGAGTGCGGTTAGAAATGCTCAATTCCGTTCTTTTCCCTGTCCGCTCTCGATAATAACTGTTATAAACTGGCAGGTAAGACACATATGAACTTTGATTGCTTTTCCATGGAGTCATAATCATACATTTTCATCCATGAGCCGCGGAACTCTACTGCACTCGGTAATCGACTCGTCGGGACTTCCCGTCAACAGGAAGCTGCTGCAGAAGAGTGGTAAATTTAGTCAGCTTTTCAGTAGAAATCCAGCTAAGCTAGCGGAGGTTAGATGCCCCGGACTATGTGCTGAGACCCTATTTGTACTGTTGCTGAAGTTTGGTGCTGTTCTGAGCATTATTTGTGGCTTTTTGGTGGCGGTTTATATTTGGATCCATTTACTGCAGTGTATTGTTGTCGTGCGGTCGTTTCTGAGGTCGATAAAACTCCGTAAATTAGCGGTCTGCTAACTTGATCTCTCGAGAGGGAGTCTAACACAGTTTCACAGTGATTTAGACCATGGATTATATTTACACCGGAATATCCCTTTAATGGGGGAACAAAGTGTTTACCTCACTGCCTTTGGCCAGAGCGAAGCCTCCTCCCAGCAGCAGGATGATGTTCCAGGGCATCCGCTCATGAACCACCTGCCAGTTCAGCAGCGGTTTGGGATACTTCACCTTCTTACCTGTAAAACCGACATGAAGCGTGAACACGGAGCAGTAATTAGTTTTAAAGAGCAGCGTCATTTCCACTGGGTAATCATCACCCAGCGCTCTGATGAGATGAAATTTAGGTCACACGAACATCATTAACGCGCTGAGACAAACTGTGATCACTTCACCTGCTTCGTTGAAACCGTAGCCGCCAAACCTTGGCATCCGGGAGGGGACGACGAAGAAGAGCATCGACATGAAGATGGCCGTGGTTCCATCAGACACAAACCTGAGAGGCACAAGATCACATCGTTCAACCCAACTCAGTGAAACGCAGCAGATATGCAGACAAACATTGATGTAAAACTGCAAAAAGGAAAGACAGCTGAAGACTCACCCGTCTGGGAAGAGCACTGTTGCCCAGCCGGGTATGAAGCCCGGCTCCCTGGTGAACCACAGGCCCACCAGCAGGGCGAAGATGATCAGCACCGCTATCTCAGCAAACTTCATTCGGCCCAGCTTCCTGTACTCCTCCCTCATCACCGCGTACGCCTCCCTGTCTCTTTCGGATTTCCCGCCACAGCCGAACGTGTGTTTGAAGCTGAAGAGAAAAAGTGGAGGTGGTTCAACAAAACAAAACCGAGGAGCTGTGTCAGGATTTATAAGTGAGCTGGTTAAACTTGGATTTACAGCTTTTTTAAAAACAGTGGTAAATAGTTGTGTTGAAGTCTTGACTACTACTGACTGTCCTACTTTAAAGATATCACTCGCCTGATAACAGCAGCAAAAATAAATAGTAGCCAGGGTTTGACCCTGACAACAGATCGTCCTCTTTTACTGCACCATAAAACTTATCTTTTCTTAAGTTTAAGGGTCAGCAAAATGATCGGAAACAAGTGAAGCTGGTGCACAAAGCAGCGTAATGAAACCCGAACACATAGCACAGGCTGCCAGTGAAACTGTAACTACTGTTGTGAGGTTATAGAACCGCTCACTGCAGAAATCTGACTGATCATAGTTATTACCAATACCGTTAACCTCAGCTCCAGTGTCAGTCAGCCATGAGTTAGCCCCAGAGGAAACGAAAATTGGAAAAGAGATCTCAGTAGTGTCTCATTCATTTCTCCTAAACAACTATGAGATCTGTGTGAGACCAAAGTGAGGCTGCGGCTGATTTCTCCTGTTTCTCAATTGTTTCTCCTGAGAAACAAGTGCAGAAAATCTCAACTTGGGCTCCCTGTAAGTTTCAAAGGAGATCTCATCAAGCTCTCAATGAAGTTTCAGAATGTCTCCCCAGTGCTGGAAAGGAGCAAGGTTTAAGTGGTAAAGTCTCAAGTCTCACCTGTTGCTCCTAAGGAATTTTAGGAGAAACAAATGAGAAATGTTTGAGACCAAAAAAGACAACAACGAGACTGAAATGAGAACTCTCATTGAGCTCCTTTACGGCTCCATAGTCATAAAGGAGCAAGCTTTGAGCAGTAAAATGTTCCTCTGGGGCTAGCTGTTTTCATAACGCACCAGATTAGTTTATTACACGATCTGGACACTCGGAGCCAGAAAGCCAAGTATGAATCAGGAATACAAGAAAACAAAGAGCCTCTGATTAATGCAATAATTGTTGTTTCTTTAATCTGCAGAAAGCCTGAAAAAAATTGTACTAAAATAATACAAATTCAGCCATTATCTACATTTCCTAGTCCACTAAACATTTGTGGAGCTTATCAGTGAGACGGTGTTGCAGTAAACTGGGGCCACAAAACATAAAATGGATCCAAACAGCTCGGCTGATTTAATTAAAGTCTCCAGAAGCTCCAAGATCGCAATTTGATCTGAAACTACATTATTTACACCCCTGTTAAACTATTTTTTGGATCTTGGGACTCCTGGAGACTTGGATCATGATGTAGAAGCTGTACAAAGCCAAGTAATGTTTTAAAAATTATATTTTAAAACAAATCTCCAGCTACTTCAGTTTTTTAGGAGAATGATGCATTGCTGTTTTGCTGTGAAGCTCCAGAACTGTTCTGTGGACTACGAGGCTTCAGCCGACTTTCCATCAGCGTGTTAGTGAGTCAGCAACAAATCTATTTTAATTCATTTTAATCCTCTAACCAAGTTAGTGCGCCGAGCCAGGGAATATATCACACAGTATATGCAGGAATTAGTGAGCTTTAGTGATGCTAGTAGTTGGCCAGGATGGATGTTTTGCCTTTTTGTGCTAAGCTAAGCTAACAGGCTGTATCGTCATGTTCTCAGTCAACTCTCTGTCAGGGGGCAATATTTACAAATTTACCAAAATGTTGGAGAAATTTAAGGTGAGGTGTGTTTGCTGCTTAACCTTTTAAGGGTCACTAAGAAAAAATGTTCCTGATAAATCTAAAAACATTTCACACAGTGAAAGTGGCACAAAATATCTTACTTGAAGCCCAGGAAAATAATCTGGAGCCAGAACCAGGTCAGTATCAGCATCAGCACCATGTTGGGGAAAGCAAAGCCGAACCAGCTGGCGAAGTTGATCACACCACCGTTGTCGGGGAAGAGCCTTCAGGAAAGATGGAAAGACGGAGGGATGAGATAACGAAAGGGAGGATGAACATCTGGAATAATACACCGCTGGGTTTATTTGTGCCGTACTGGTCGATTTGGCCCTTGAGGATGAGGTTCGGTGTCGTTCCGGTGAGCGTGGCGGTGCCTCCGATGCTGGCAGAGTAGCACACGCTCAGACTCATCCCTTTGGTCAGGAGGTCGTACTTCGCCTCTGTCGCTCTTCTCCTGAGCTCCTGAGACTCTGGAGTCCACTGGTGTTCATCTGGAAACATTCAGTAAGCTGGTGTTACTGGAAAAGTCAAAAAGACGATAAACCGATTCATCTAGCTGACATGTTTACTTACAGACTCGTTCCTCAGGCTGGGCTTTGGTCTTTGGCTGTTTCTCTTCTGTTAGTTCGTGTTTAGTTTCTCTGTTTTCAAGCTCGAATCCGTGGTTGTCCGCGGCTGCAGCTTCGAAATCGCGCGTGTCCGCCCGGGCCTCCGTGTCTCTCAGCTGCTGCAGCACGGCGTTGGCGATGGGCAGCATCATAGCCGTGGTGGCCGTGTTGCTGATCCACATGGACAGGAAGGCCGAGACGACCATGAACCCCATCATTAACCTGCGGGAGGACAGAGATCGTGAGCAGAACAGTAGTGGAGGTGATCGGCTGTGGCGTACACAGGCGTGCTGCGTCTCGAGGGTTTCTTACAGGGAGGGACGAACGCCGACCAGCAGCAGAACTCGGAGAGCGATGCGCTTGTGAAGGTTCCAGTGCTCCACCGCGATGGCCACCAGCAGGCCGCCAATGAACAGCATGTTAGAGTCCTTCAGATACTCGATGCTGACCTGAAACAGATCACAGAGTCATAAATACAAAGGTGGCAAGTGACATGTGAACCCGCGGCTCCACACAGCGGTAACGTATCATCACATGTTTATGAGCAATAAAGCTAAAACGCAGGGATCAGCAGATCTGCAGTATGTCCTTAAAAGAACTGGCTGAAAGGTCAAACCAACACAAAGAAACGTTCTCGTTCTGTTGGGCTTCATGCGGTTCTGGTCTCATGGTGTCTTTTAGCTTTTCCTCTTCGTCGTTGGGGCCAAGCGAAGACAGATGTGAGATGGAGTCAGGAAGCCTAAGCAGCAAATCCAGCTGCATTTAACTTTCCTTTTCATTTAACGTTTCCCTTTTTGATTGTTTGTTGACGTTGGACACAGCGAGGCCTTCCTGTCACGCTGTCAAGGGCGACTCACGACAAACAACTCGAGGAACGCTGAGAATGAGAAAATAAATAATAACTGTACCTTGTCGGCCTTCATGATGCCCATCATCGGGAAGAGTATGACCGGCAGGAGGGCGGTGACAGCCAGAGGCATACACTCTGTGCACCAGTACAGAGCCATGAGGATGATCGCGTAGCCACATCTCGCTTCCTGGAAACACACACACGATTCTCTAAACGGTAGCTAACAAACTTCACATTGTCAGTGCAGCATTTTGTCGTTTTACTTCTAAAATATGCTGAAATGTTCAAAGATCCTTGTGTTGTTACAGAAGCAGACACACACACACACACACACACACACACACACAGTAAAGTACATAAAGCGTTTCATGTTCCTGTCTTATCTCTGCCGTCTCTTTAAAAGGCAATAAGGTTTTATACACACAGATAGCAGTTAGCTTGATCATAAAACAAACAGTTTGTCGAGCTCTTGTCTCACAAGATAATTCTTTATGAGTCCTCAGTAAAAAAAAAAAATCCTTTTTCACAAAGAACCAACACAAAACTCGCTTAACTCAGCAGGTCGCGCCCTTCGAGCGAGCTGGGGTCGGGAAAGGGTTAGCCTAGCTTAGCATTAAGACTGGAAACAGCTAGCCTGGCTTGAATCCATCTACCAGCACCTCGAAAGCTCACTAATTTAGTTTCACACATTGTTTTATGATTGTTTTGTTAATCTCTGTGTAAAAATGTGGTTTATTCCAGCTTCTAACAAGGTTTGTCAGCCAATAGCATGAAGCTGTTTTATCAGATATCTGATACGTGGATGTTTGTGTGTCGTCTGCGATCAATAGTCTTTGTAGTTTCCAGTTTGTGGGAAAAAATAATGTAGGAATGTCTGAGCGATAGCAATGCAAACGTTAGCTGATGTTAGCAACCTTATTGTTTGCAAGCCGTTGCAAAGTTAACGTCTGCCAGCTAGTGTTAGCAACGTTAGCTTGTGCACAATCAGGGGCAGATGACTTGAAGGAATGCTGTGGACACAAATTAAGAATTAATTGCCGGGAACACCGGAGATAACTCGCCTCGCTTTGCATCGTGGTCTTTCAGGGTTCCTATGTGGTCTTAAATCAGCTGTACATTGTGCGTCATTACCTCATCTCTGCCTCCAAACCATCATTAAGTAACGAAGCCTGCAGTCCAACAATCAAGGTGAGTAAATCAACGTGTCAGTAGCTAAGCTTGTCAAGTCGCAGCACTAAAAAACACATAATAGGTGACCTGAAGTGTTTCCAGTGATCACTTCAGGAATTTGGCTCTACAGACTTTATCTTTCTTTGTTCCTAACGAGAGAGAAGTCCCATCGACACACGAGCTGCAGAATAAACGCATGAATGAATAAAATATTAAATTCACTCCCACCCAAATGTAATTCTACATTTCTATACGTAGACTTCAACTGGAAAAACAGTCTGATTCTGTGATATTAAGGGTCAGTTTTATGGTTTCAAAGCCTAAACGTGTCAATAAGTCATCGTGGCAGTGGAAGGTTTCTTTAAATCTGTCCCTCGATCTGTACCGACATGGAAAAACTGTTTGGAAGGAAAGTTGGCAGCTTAACTGAAGAGGCAGTTATCAAAACCTCAGAACAAATATTTGTTGTGCATGTGAAACCACATGTGCTTCTGTCGCCGTCGTCACTGAGTGTCGACACGCAGGACGGTCTCAGCCGGTCGTGATGAATGTTTCAGTGATGTATCAAAAAGCAGAATAGGAAACAAATACATTGAGACGCACCTGTGATGTTCTGTCAGTCAAGACACACATGAATTAGGTTTAGTTAGACAAAAAGTTACAAACACTCACCGGTGAAGGGAGAACGATCGGCAGAGGAAGGAGTATGATCGGAGTGAGGAAGATGATGAAGTAGTTTCTGTGGTACCACAGCCATCTCAGAACACTACGCAGGAGTCTCATGGCAAAAAGTGACAAAAAACACAAAACTGAAAACTGTCCCAAACTCTCTCAGGTAACAACCCGGCCGTGTGAAGAAAAGACAAACGGGTAGAGATGAAGTGAAGCTGAGAGGAAGCAGGATGTTCTCCACTGAGAAACCCTGATGTAATGAGACTAAAATGACTGCTATCTGCTATATTGTGGCAAAAAAATCAAACATTAACTCAACAGCGAAGAGATCACAAGAGGCTGATAAAGCTGTTGGGAAAGAGATGGTAGGGTAACAGTGGGAATAAGGAGGTGGAGGGATTGACAGGTGAGGAGAAAGGTGGCAGGTTTATCATCTACAGGAGAGCTGCTCGCTCAGGTTTAATCAAAGGTCAGGTGTGTGTGTGCATGTGCAGGCTGAGCCACAAGGTGGGCGGATCGATCCAAATATTGATAGTATCGATACTAAGGTGAGTATTGGTATCGGATCGATACTAGCGTGATGAGATCGATATTTTTGTTGTACTTTCTCTTCTATAAATTCAGCAAAGCATTCGTATTTCTTTAGAATTTGTGTGAGCGCAGCGCTCCTCTTCACTTCTCTCACTCAGGTTTCACTGTAACTGGAACTCAAAAATATATACTTATATTGATAAAGAGCCTACCTCAAACCTGAAGTTTGAATATGGCAGAATATAATAACACTTTTGTGTATCTGTTGAAGGAACATCAGTATTTCTATTTAGGCTACATGCAGATAGGTTATAGATTTAATTAAGTTAAATATAATTTTCTTATTTGGCTAAAATCTTTGTCTTGTGTTTTATCTTTATCATAATCATGGTCAACTAATTAAAGGCAAAAGTACTAAATCACTCAATGTTCAGGAATTTTCAAGTAAAAAGTATCAGTATCGGTATCGGTATCGGCAATACTGGCCCAGTAATTACTTGGTATCAGATCGATACCACAATTTGCAGTATCGCCAACCCCTAGTGTGCAGCTCTGGACTGAAGATCTACTTCCAACAGGAGATCAAACAGATTCTGTATTGTAAGTCAGAAGTTTCTCCTTAAATCTTAAACTGAATGTTTAATCTATAAATGCTTTCACCACTGCAGCGTTACTCCGGTACGACCGCTACTTTATGACTGATTAAATGTTAAGATACTGCTGAGAAACACTGAGTCAGACTGATGGTTTTATTACTCTTCCCAAGTTTTAAGTGTGTGCCATTAGAGTGTGAGTGAATCCTAAAACCCAGACATCAGTGATAAATGTTTGCACCCTCATCTCCGACTTTATCACATCATTCAGACTCAAACACTTAAAGTGCCGACAGAGTACGATGAGTGTAATTAAACAGACTTCTCTGGCAGTGTTTGCTACTTCCTGGTGTAATTTGGTGTGACACGATAAAAAATCTGTTAATTGGAAGAACAAAAAGAACATGAGGTCGCTTCCTTGAACACATTTCCCTGAATGTGATGTCATCTTCATCTATTGATCGCTCACAAACAAGCAGCACATTCAAGACAATGTGATTATTCTCAGCGGTGTTGTGTTGAGTGAGAATATCGAGCTGAAATATAATTAACGTAATTGATTAGGACACAATAGAAGTTAAAGGGATATTCCGGTGTAAGTTTAATCCATGGTCTAAATCACCGTGAAACTGTGTTAGACTCCCTCTCGAGAGATCAAGTTAGCAGACCGCTAATTTACGGAGTTTTATCAACCTCAGAAACGACCGCACGACAACAATACACTGCAGTAAATGGATCCAAATATAAACCACCACCAAAAAGCCACAAATAATGCTCAGAACAGCACCAAACTTCAGCAACAGTAGAAATAGGGTCTCAGCACATAGTCCGGGGCATCTAACCTCCGTTAGCTTAGCTGGATTTCTATTGTGAAGCTAAAAACAGACTTCAACTCTCCTCCATCAGCTTCCGGGTCGGGGAAGTCCCGACGCGACGATTACCGAGTGCGGTTAGAAATGCTCAATTCCGTTCTTTTCCCTGTCCGCTCTCGATAATAACTGTTATAAACTGGCAGGTAAGACACATATGAACTTTGATTGCTTTTCCATGGAGTCATAATCATACATTTTCATCCATGAGCCGCGGAACTCTACTGCACTCGGTAATCGACTCGTCGGGACTTCCCGTCAACAGGAAGCTGCTGCAGAAGAGTGGTAAATTTAGTCAGCTTTTCAGTAGAAATCCAGCTAAGCTAGCGGAGGTTAGATGCCCAGGACTATGTGCTGAGACCCTATTTGTACTGTTGCTGAAGTTTGGTGCTGTTCTGAGCATTATTTGTGGCTTTTTGGTGGCGGTTTATATTTGGATCCATTTACTGCAGTGTATTGTTGTCGTGTGGTCGTTTCTGAGGTTGATAAAACTCCGTAAATTAGCGGTCTGCTAACTTGATCTCTCGTGAGGGAGTCTAACACAGTTTCACAGTGTGTTAGACCATGGATTAAACTTACACCGGAATATCCCTTTAACTTTGGGATAAACGTTACTAATGTTAAATATGTCTATTTAACATTAAAACTACACGAGAGAGACGTAAAGCTGATAGTTAGCTAACTGTTGTGCTGCACCAACTCCTGTGTGATCATGTTCCTTTTTAGAAGCTTTGTAATCTGAACTGAAAACAAAATGTGGATCGGTGCATCTTTACACTGAAAGCTGGACACAAGGGAAACTTTGTGCACAGCTTTGTCTTCAGTTAAACAAACTTTGACTTCCGGGAGTCGTATCATCGTGATCCAGCACATAAACCACCCAGGACACCAAAACATGTCGATTTACAACAAGTCCCAGCAACTCTTCGTTCACTATCATAGCTGAGAAAGAAACGCAGCTCGTCTGAACATGTAAGAAGCTGAACCAGCAAGTATTTGACATTTTTCCTTTAAATTGACTGAAACAGTCGTTCACTCATCAAGGTAGTTTCTTCACTTCCACATGTTTTATTTTCAGACTGAGCCAGGTGAGCTGTGTGTTCCCCTGTCTCATGGCATCAACCTCATCAAACTCTCAGTAAGATTAGAAGGACATTTCCCAGAATGCTGAATTACCCGATTAAAAGATGCACTGCAGTAATTAAAGGGACGTGTACACAAGGTGCAGGTGACTCTGACAAACGTTCTTCAGCACCAAGGAAGAAAAACTTTGAGATAAAAACTTTCCAGCAGGATGAAGTGGAGTAGAGAACAGACAGAAAGTGTTTTTCCCACATTACTTTTGTGTTTATGCAGCAGAGCTGTTTGCATCCTGAAAATAAAGAACTCAAGTCGACAGTCAAGACACTGATATTTCAAAAAAAGTCCCATAAATCTTTATTTATTTCACTTTTCTTCAGTCACACCAACATTTGAATCGTCAAAAAACTTTACATCGGTTCAAAATAATTTGTACACGAGTCACAATCGGTCATAAATAAACACATCTGTTCTACAACACATCTGACGTAACATTCAAGCCAATCTGTTTTATCTCTGATTAAGAGTCTCCTCCTGGACGTTTAACACAGTTTGTCTCTTTATTCGCTGTAACTCACAATCAACAACTTGTGCAGGACCCAAAATCCAAAGTCATATTCACATGGCGGCCAGTTTCCTCGAATATCACGCTTGATTTTCGGTATCCATCGTCTTTTCGGCTGCTGATCAATCAGGCGTGATATGATAACGTGTCAGATTAACAAGATAACAGCAGCGTGATGTAATCCCAGCGTCCGAGCGTGACGTCAGAGGAAAATGGCCGCCGTGTGAATGTGTTCAAAGACAATCTGAGTTTTTTTGTTGTTGTGTTGTTCTGACCCGACAGCAGGCTGCAGGCCTTCACAGTTCTGGCTCACATCGTATTTACAGTGTTTGTTTTAAAACACTTTCTGGAGCGACAGTAGAATCACTTTAGTAATCAAACACAAGAGGATCGATCGACTTTCAAGTGCATCAGATCAAATCAGACATTATTTGAAGATGTGCTGGAGAAAAGAGCAGTTTGGATGCTGGATGAGTCGAGTGTGTCATTACATACGGCGAGAAAGCAAAACAGTGCATATTGGACTTTCGAGGCGTCCCGGGACGGTTCAGTCACCGATTCACGGTGTGATCTGTGGAATAAAAGCCCTCCGATAACAAGAGATCAACACACTCAGGTCCTAAACTCACTGGAACGTGTCAGAGCGACGACAACGGAAGCAAAACGAGGCAGAAATCAGATTACACACAAACAAAAAAAGAAAAAGCTACATGAGATTTAAGGGTGATTTATTACTTTAAAGGTGCAATATGTAAGAATTGACCTGACAAACCAGGGCAGCAGATCACCAGAGTGACTGCTAACTGCTAACTGCTAACTGCTGCTGCTGACTGTACTTTGTTTAAACATCCCTGACTGTAGCTATTACTGGTAGCTTGTTAGCTCAGTTAGCCGTGCAGCTAGCTGGACGACCAGGGGAGGTTAGCATGCTAACTCTCGTCGACACTGTTATTTCTTCACATTCTGTCGCTAACGTAAAAAAAAAATCTTACATACTGCACCTTTAAACTTCTGCTACATTCCTAAATCTGACTGAAAACATTTACAAATCCCTTTTTTTTCCCCCTCTTATGAAGCAAAACCTTCACCGGGACACACAGTTAAAGTTTTTAACGACTTCTTTATCAGCCTAAACAAGGTAACATGAGGCCGGGAGAGAACAGTCGGTGCACAGATGACAAAGTACGTTTATGTGAGATCAGCTCACGTTTACACGCCGTCTTGTTGTCGGCTCTGCGGAGAGTTTGTGCTCTGAGCGAAGACAATAAACACACACACGCCCTACGATTTAAACGCACGACTTGAGAAATGAACGAGGAACAAACGGGATAAGAAGCGAAAGTCTGATAAAGTAAACATGGCTCACTAGCGTCTACTGTGCTATCACGTTTTCTGGAGATCTATTCGACCGGTAATCATGCGTCACACCGACAGACGACCATACAAAGTACAGGAACACACACACACACACACTCCATAAAACACACACACACACACACTCACTGAATGGGTTATTTAAGTCCTAAAAACACACGTTTTTAGATGCGAGTGTTGCTCCTAAAACCTACCATGTACAGGAATGAAAAAAATAATTTCTATGAGTATTTAAAGATACGAAGAGTTTTCTGTCTTTTTTATTCATGACGTGGCTAAGAGAGCGAAAAACCAGCTGATGGTTCCTAAAAAGTTGCTGACTCGCTGGTTTATGACGTTACAAACACACTTTGTTACAGCGACGCCACACCGAGCTGCAGACCGCGGGTCCATGTGTGTGTTTGTGTTTGTGTTGTCTACTCTCTCACACACAAACACACACACACACAGATTTCAGTGGACACATCTGCATTTTTCCAGGTGGCGTAGAGAGAGACAGGATGTTAACCCCACCAGCGATCGTCCCTCAGGTGAGTCCGTTGAGTCGGCGAGTCGTCTCTACGTCCCGCCGTTGTACGAGTAGTCCGCCTTGTTGTGCATCACCAGCTTATTGTCCACAAAGTAGAAGCTGTCGGACTGCGTCTCGTACGGGTGCAGGATCATCTCTCTGACTGTGAGCGGAGACAGAAACAGTGTGAGACGCCGTCAAGAAACTCAAACCGACTCCAGCTTCCTTCGTATAGCACTTAGATATCGAGCATTTTTAACTATTTCATGACATCCTTTAAAGTGTTAAAGATACTGTTTTGTCTGACAGGCTCACACTGCACCTCACTGTGTGTGCTCTGAAAGTTGAAATAGTAATAACACAAGTATTTCCCAGGAAAACACTCTGGTGAGGAAGTGACGACCGAACTGACAAACAAAAAACAACGCCGCTTAAAGTGAAACTCTCGCCAAATGGGAGTGCTACGGGCACTTTTACGATAGCATCAAAATCTCTATTTTTAAAACAGTAAGAAGTCTCGACACAACATGAAACTTTGCTGGTAGTATCACCAGGGTCTCTACACATGAACACGAGCATTGAGAACATTGTTTGTGTACACAGAGTTTACTAAAAAGAAGGTTTTTGAACAACTCACGTTAGCAGTAGCTTGTTCCGCTCGCCGCCGTCCTGCCAGTGGAGAAGTGTCGATCTCAGAATGTGACGTAACCTGGAGGACAGTTAAGGTGGAACTACTGTCTTCCAGCAACAACTATCCACGCGAGATCTCACGTGACTTTTCCGGCTTTTGATTTTAGTATTGTTTCTTATATGAGGCTCCTTTTTCAACTTCAAGGTCAATATTGTTTTTCACTGACAACAAAACGACAAATTATCCTGCATTTATATGGAACTAAGCTTTAGGAGCGTTCCACCTTAACTGTCCTCCAGGTTACGTCACATTCTGAGATCGACACTTCTCCACTGGCAGGACGGCGGCGAGCGGAACAAGCTACTGCTAACGTGAGTTGTTCAAAAACCTTCTTTTTAGTAAACTCTGTGTACACAAACAATGTTCTCAATGCTCGTGTTCATGTGTAGAGACCCTGGTGATACTACCAGCAAAGTTTCATGTTGTGTCGAGACTTCTTAGTGTTCTAAAAATAGAGATTTTGATGCTATCGTAAAAGTGCCCGTAGCACTCCCATTGAAAATGAGTTTGAAGCAAAAACGAAAATACGGTAAAGTGCCTCTTTCATCGTAATTATGCTTTTACACGAAGGTTTGACTCATATACATTCACAAATAAAGCCGAGGTTGCTTTTTGGCGAGAGTTTCACTTTAAAGAAACTTAATCCAGAGATTTGGGATGAGACACACCAGATTAAATACAAATCCAACAACTGATACTTTAAGATGGAGTCTGTTCCTTCAATCTATCTTTGCTGCACGGATCAATCTGAAGACAACTGATAGAGAACTGTTTTGATAACAATTAAATGCTTTAGTACAATTTTAAAGGAGAAATTTGCAAAACAAATATGACAGCAGTTCATGCAGCTTCTCAACTGTGAGGATTTGCTTCGATATTAAATGAAATATTTTGGGTTAGCTGGACAAAAGAAGGATTTTGAATTAACCAGCTGATTGTAAGTCTTTGTTACAGCTAATTAGCTGCATCTATAATGTTTTCTATACAGTACAGTCAGGTAGTTTGTAGGAGACAGGCTTGAACACAGATAAGATAAGCTCAGTGCATGAACCACCAGACCTCCACAGTGTTTTCCTAGTGTGTGTGTGTGTGTGTGTGTGTGTGTGTGTATGTGTGTGTGTGTGTGTGTGAGTGAGTGTGTGTGTGTGTGTGTGTGGACTCACTGCTGTCCTCAGACAGAGGTGGGAATTCGTAGATGTGTTCACACGTGTTCTTGCTGCTCGGCATGCAGAAGCCGAACTCAAAGTCGAAACTCTTCAGCAGCTTCTCTCTGAAGTAATGTCTCTCGATCATCCGGAAGTTTTCTATCGGCATGTCTCCGACCGTGAACTCGACGCTGGAGGGACGAAAGACAGAAAATGTGAGTGACATGGAGAAATCACAGGGAGACGAACAAATGGAGAGACAGAGGACGCAGCTGATGTGATCCTTGTAGGTAAAGATTCACACGTTCTCACTTACGTGGCTCCAACTTGCCGCAGTCGGAGGAAAGCGGGGGTGAACTGGTAGCGGACGAATCTGCCGGCGTTCGGGTCGATATCCCTCTTGTCTCCTGCTTTGTCTTACGTAATGATCAGTTTGTGTGAACGGAATCAAATGAAATGACATATTATTAGACAAGGAGGTTTTCACATGACTGGAAACAAGCATTTTTTATCACGACAACAACAACAAAAGACAGAACAAGTTAGAGGTTTATATTTCTGATCGAGTCTCTTTAACTTGTCGAGAATAAACACAGATTTATTTAAGTTAACGACACTATATAGAACGACATCTTTCTGGTTTTAGTCTGTATTTATTTTCAAGCCTGTACTTGTCAGCATTTTGGTAAACTGGCACACTGAAGAGTTTGCAGAATGAGCTATTTATAGTTCCTGTTACAGTTTATGTATGAATAAAACAGCAGCTATCGAAGGATTACTGCTCATGAAAAACTGAAAAACACGATGATTTGTTTTCTATGATCTCCCAGCAGATTCAGAGTCGCTTAATGATGACGGCTTGTCTACTTTAATATTTTATTCATATCTTTATCTATTTCTATTTCACCTGTAACAAAAACAATTTCCACCCGAGGGTTAATAAAGTATCTGATTCTGATTCTGGAGTCTTCAGGAAGTCCCACCGCATCTAAAAATATGTGTATCATGTCTGCTTGTTTGGATTTTACTCAGTTATGACTCAGAGGAGAGAGAAAGTGTGATTTTTATGCAAATTGTTGGTGAAGCACTTTAATTGCCTCCATGAGTTGTGTGTCACAGCTGATGGAGACGACAAACTGCGATAACAACAAACTACAGACACGCACCGACCAAGTGTTTCTGATGTTTGTAGTGTTTCTCGGCTGCTTGTTTTCCTTTTAGGATCACGATGGGAATGTTTTTACTAAATTTTCTATACTTAAAATGAAAAAAAAATCCTTGAGTGTGTCTTACAAGGACGTTTCTGCAGGTTTCTGGACTTGTTTACTGGATGTTTGCATGATGCAGCTTTAAAATTGTTGCACGTTTCATGATTATAACATTTTTGTATTGAACAACAATTCACCAAAACATTCTCAGGCTGGTCACAGTAAATGTTGACTAAGTTGTTGTAGCGGTATCTGCACCGCCATTTTGGATCTAAAGGTCAGCGTGTGACGGCACCATTGTTGTGAATTAAGTTTGGAGCGTTTGCTGCCAAAAGGTTGAGTTCCCGGTCTTGTTCATTGCTGCAACATCCGATTAAATGAAAGAAATCCGCAGCAGCAGTAGTTTGGGTGACTCGCCTGTGGACGGAGGTTTGGTGATCTCAAACAGCACCGTGCCGGTCTCCATGTCTCTGATCTTGAATCTGGTGAAGTCGATGTTGTAAACGTTCTCCGCCGGGCTGCACAGATAATCTGAGACAGAGAGAGAAACAGGGAGGAGGGTTACAGATGAGACTAAAGTACCTGAACCGACATATTTTTGAGACCTATATGCGTTTTTCCTTTTCATGGCTCTGTATACGCTAAAACACGGCTATTACACATGCTGAATTTACAAGAACACCCACAAAATTAAGAATTTGTTAGAGCGCTTCACAAAGTTCATAAAGTTTCTCCGTATTCAACGACTCACAAAATTGAGCGATTTTTAAAGGGAGTCTGGACAGTTCTGTAGGTGACAGCCTGAACCTTAAAGTATGTTGATGTTCAAATTTGCTGTTGTTCTCAAATTGTTGTAAATGTCGCACATCGTTTACTATGAGGCAGTGATGTGCACAACGGGGGGGCAATCGTGGCCCAATTGTTGAAGAACGCGCGCTAAAGTGCCCTCCTGGGAACCAAAACGTGTGCTAAAGTGCCCTCTTGGTTGGCAAAACACACTAAACTGCCCCCTTGGCTGGTTAAAACATATTAAACTGCTCTCTTGGGAGCCAAAATGCACGCTAAAGTGCCCTTCCTTTCGCCCCTGCCCTTCAAAAAGTCTGTGCACGCCACTGCTATGAGGTCATTATATAGGCTGACTTCCTGCTCCTGTGACCTCACAGGGTCGACACCGCGAAAAACAAAAGTACACCAGCATAAAAACAGTAAACAAATGATCTTTACACGCACTAGTTGCACTGCAGTCGGGAAACTGTAATCCTGCACGCTGCTTTGCACTGAATCCTCTCTGTGAACACTCAACAACAGGCTGATGGGGATGAATGACGGCATCGTAAAATAAAAATATTCACACACGTCAAGACAAAATAAAGGCTCCGCAGCAGTCAGCAAAATATTCAGACGAACAATAAAATATACATTTGTTTCCTTCAGTTTTGACTATTTATTTAATGTTTTATTTAACCTTTATTTAAAGGGACAGTGTGTAATATATCAAGTATTTAGCGCCATCTA
This sequence comes from Sparus aurata, assembly GCF_900880675.1. NCBI lineage: Eukaryota > Metazoa > Chordata > Actinopteri > Spariformes > Sparidae > Sparus > Sparus aurata. The sequence goes on from NC_044199.1 coordinate 3,328,438, forward strand.
GCTGTGAGGTTCTACACTGCAACACTCCTTTGCTCACCCCTCCCGTTCTGAAGACGTTGGAGACGTTCCGGAAGCTACGGTGGCCCTGACGGACAAGAAACTCATTTTCAAAATATGGACTCTTTCCCAACAGCGTTGAGTATTTCTACTGATTCAAGTAATGAGGTAAAGATGTAGTTAGTTATTGTTATTGTTAGTGACGAGCGCTTTTGCTGAGCGCCCTCTCATTTCCGCAGTCAAGCTAGCTCTGAGTGAAAACACGTTTAGCCTTACTACGTAGTACCACGTAGTGCTTTGTGTCCCTCTCGGCAGTCCGTAGTTTTTTAAAACCGGAAACACATGGCGGCCTCCATAGAGTTGCCCGTGCTGTGTATATTCAGATAGGTAATTCTTCACTCAGGAGGATCAGTCAGATTGTTGGCAGAGGTAATTGTACACCAATGAGGACTTACTTATGAACGAAGACGTTGATTTGAGTTAATAAATTACTTAAATCGTTACACACTGTCCCTTTAACCAGGAAAGACTCATTGAGATTAGAAATCTCTTTTACAACAGTGTCCGGCCAAGACAGGCAGCAGCATAATAAAACATACACACAAACACAAGCATTAAAGACACTTAGCAGCCAAAACAGCTACAATAATAAAAGCCTCAGGCAAAACATCTGCAGCCAGATGTTTCTGCCTCCAGGTCATCCAATTTCCCCTTATTTATCGAACTAATCGACAGCTAATATATTAGAAAGCTCCATTTTAAGTGGACACACACACACACACACACACACACACACACACACACACACACAGTAAGAAAGGGAAGTTATTTTTACTCCTCTAATCCTTCCTGCCCTCACCAGGCGGTGTCACTGCTTATCAGCCGTCCCCAGCGGAGCAGACACTTCCTGCCTGATCCGATGATGCCACAGGCCGACATGTGTAGCTGCAACATCTCTACATTATCTCCACTGAGGCTCCCCGTGCTGCACATGAGCGCACGTGATGTTCGGGGATGATGAATGAATAAATGTACGTAGAACAACATTGTTTCATCGGTGCAGGTCTGAGCGGCTTCGTGCCGTAATCGTCTTTTAGCTCGCTGTCTGTTTGTTCTGTCTCACACACATGCGTCGTCCTCTGAGAGTGAGACAGCCACATCTGTCTGCTCGCCACATCTGTCTGCTCAGAGTCGGCAGTAAAACAGAGGAGACACGGACGCCTCTCCGTTCAGAGGGGGATAATTGAATCTCTAATGATGGCAGCTCTGACTGGCCAATAAAACCCAGCAGCTGTTCTTCATGACACATCGACAGCCGCGGCCTCCCACCAATAAACGTGACAACTTGATATTTCCAGATGTTCCCATCAGCACCCAGCTGTGCTTTCATGCATGTCAGTGTTTCATGGCTTCTTGAGACTTGGAGCTGTTAGGAGCTGGATTGTTATTCCCCATATTGTACAGTTTTGGGTGAACTGACCCTTTAATTACTCAGCGGTCACAGCTCCTGACAAAGAGTGATCGGCCTGAGACTCTTTTATATGTTTTCTTTAAACTTATCTCTGTGTACAAGCTTTTGGAAGAGTTTAATATACGCTTTTATTTAGAATGTTTGTTTTACCTGCTATAGAAAGGTGCTACATTACATTTTTTATAATAACTTTTGAAAACAGACTTTCTATAGGATTTCACAATTGAGGATAAAATGAAAAGACACGTACTTTGGTGGTTCCAATGTCAATAAAAAGGTCAGAATTATTCAGAAAAAATCATAAAAATGTTTATAAATATGTCGACACGCTCTTCAGACTCACAGTTCAGCAGCTGAAACCAGGACAGGTGTTTTCAGACGCGTGCACCGACGTTCCCACTCTGCTGGAAACTGAAGAAACATGCTGCTGTTTTTATCTCCAGCAGCCAAAATGACACGGAGAATAATGTCAACAGTGCGCACGTCGATACTGTGCGCCTTCAGCTGCAGTTCCTGAATGTGAAATGTGAACGAGGTGATATGTAGGTCAGGATCATTCAGGATGAAAGTGTTTTCAGTCACCTGTCTGCTCGGCTGTTTTTTCGGTTCCCCCTTGGGATGTTTATTATTCCTACATTTATTCTCCCGGGAGGATTCTTTACAACCCTCCCTGCATGTTGTTGTTCGTGTTTATGTATTCATGCTGCGGCACCGAAGAAGAACCGCAGCCTGAAGTCACAGCGTGTTGTCAACACCGGTTACTGTACGAGCTGAGGGCTCCTGACAGAGCTGATCTGATTCGTGGAGACGCCGCGACGCCTTTGCTCCTCTGTCAGTCTGAACGCTGAGGTCGGCTCTTCTCGACTCATCAGCTCCGTATGAAGAGCTGAACACGGCTGCTGCGCAACACCTGAGGCCGGATTCTGTCTGTTCACACTCGTGAACTGGTATTTATAATAGGGAGAATATGCAGCGTGTGATTAGGGGCGATTAATCATTGATCGATTAATCAAACAGTACAGCAAACAAAGATGGGAACAAAAACGACAAAATGCATCTTGACACAAATTAAAAATACATGTGCGCATATTTCTGTCTTCAATGTACACACACACACACACACACACACACACACACACACACACACAAGAAACATGTGTGTGTGTGTCTGTCGTGTCTCTGTGTACATTTGTGTTTGTGTGTGCTCTCACTTCGCCTCACAAAACCTGAGGTGTTGTTGTAGAACACACGCAGTCTGTTACCTCAGGTCACATTTACACACACACACACACACACACACACACACACACACACACACACACACACACACACACACACACAGCCTGTGGGGATGTGTTGACTCTCACAGCCCAGACGGAGAGCTGACTGTGACGAGCTGGAGTCTGTTTGTGGCTTCATTAGTTTCTACACATCCCCACAGGCTGTGTGTGTGTGTGTGTGTGTGTGTGTGTGTGTGGGTGTGTGTGTGTGTGTGTGCATTAGTGTGTTTAGGACTGTTTTGACCCAAAGGTTTGGTTGAAGGTTGAAGTGTCAAGTCATGAGGCGACACACTAGGACGACCATCAGAAGTTAAAACAGGAAGCTCGTCTGAAAACCACTTCTTCAATCGTAATCAGCGTCAGCAGCTTTGACCAAAGTCCCGCCGCGACTTCAGACTTCACATCCTCATCACTCGACACGTTTCTGCCTTCAGATCTTAAAACCTTCACTTATAGCGGCGACATGTCTTGTCTGATGGGTACAGTAGGATGTGTTCTGGTGATGTTTTGGTGCCTGTCTGCTCACATGAATGCCGTTCTACATATTTCCTACTGGATGTCGACACAGAGGACTAAATTATATGAAAAGACGACACCCACCCATCCACGGTCTGTTCACCCTGCTGCCATCTGACAACAGATACAGAAGTATCTGCTGCAACACCACGAGACTACAGAGCAGCTACAGAGCACTCCATAAAACAGATCCCATTTTTAGTTAGCCGTGCAGCTAGCGGTCATATTAGCTGTTGGTCTGTCACTTCAGGGCTAGCTGGTTAGCATGCTAACTTCAATGGATATCTCTGCAACACACTACATAGACATCCAGTATGATCAGAACTGTTGTTTCTTCTTTTATTTTTTTAATGCTTTTAACAAAAATCTTTCCGTATTGCACCTTAAAGGGACAGTGTGTAATATATCAAGTATTTAGCGCCATCTAGCTGTGAGGTTCTACACTGCAACACTCCTTTGCTCACCCCTCCCGTTCTGAAGACGTTGGAGACGTTCCGGAAGCTACGGTGGCCCTGACGGACAAGAAACTCTTTTTCAAAATATGGACTCTTTCCCAACAGCGTCGAGTATTTCTACTGATTCAAGTAATGAGGTAAAGATGTAGTTAGTTATTGTTATTGTTAGTGACGAGCGCTTTCGCTGAGCTTCCTCTCAGTTCTGCAGTCAAGCTAGCTCTGAGCGAAAACGCGTTTAGCCTTACTACGTAGTACCACGTAGTGCTTTGTGTCCCTCTCAGCAGTCCATAGTTTTTTAAAACCGGAAAGACATGGCGGCCTCCATAGAGCTTGCCCGTGCTATGTATATTCAGATAGGTAATTCTTCGCTCAGGAGGATAAGTCAGATTGTTGGCAGAGGTAATTGTACACCAATGAGGACTTACTTATGAACGAAGACGTTGATTTGAGTTAATCAATAACTTAAATCGTTACACACTGTCCCTTTAAAATCAGCCTCGTTACTGCTGAACTTTGTATCTGTTCCCCTCGTGGTCATCATGTCCGGTGCCCAGGTCGAGCTCGTCGGTGAGCAACTCATCACATCAACATCTTCAGCCATTAATTTTCATCCTGTCACCACCACCTGTGTTAAGGCTTCATCACAAGACTCATATTTCTCATCTGAGGCTCACACAGCAACACAAATATCATCTATTCACTCAGAATAAAGTCGCTCCTGATTGAAATGCTGTATGTAAATGATAAAAGCGACATCACCACACTGAATGAATAATTCACCAAAGTCAACCCAAAGAGCAGCACGCGGCGAGAAAGAGACGCGCCAGAGAATTAATTAAACTTTCAGTCCTTCCTGTCCACTTCTGCAGACGTGTCAGGACTCCACAGCTCAACACAAACTGCACCACATGACCCACATTCAGCCAAAATAAACAGTCCTGCGCTCGTTTTAGCAGTTCACCCAGATAACGGTGGGACAGGACGGATCTTAGAAACCTTCCAGTAGGACGATTTAAGATCGCCGCCACATGAAACCATATTAAAGGCTCATAAACTTTTAATTACAGCTGACAGTCATAATGGGATCTAGTTCAGGCTGTCCCACTGAAGTTTTCACCTCACTGCATGTAGGATAGAATGATGTGTGTTTTATTTACAGTCTGGGCGTATCAAGTGAAGTGCAACCCGACAGTGAAGGTGATGTGTGGACCTGAGAGGACACCTGAGAGCAACAGGCCACTTAGATTCAATCAAGCCTAATGCAACATCAAACATCACCAACCAGATCTGCGTTATATTGAACCCACTCATCAGGATCCAACTTTATTCTCTGGAAAATTATCAAAAATGTCGAGACAGCAGGATATTTTTGAGCACATACCTCGATATCGATGTTATATGATTGTTGGGATGATTATTTTTCATTATAATCATGATAATGTGGATATATAACGACTAAGTGGGTAAAAGTAAGTATTAAAACAAGTAGAACAGTCGGATAAGTTCAGAAAAGCTTCTAAACCTGGAAAAGAAAACAGGCATGTAATATCATAATGTAACAATATCCAAAATGACGACATGTCTCCTATCAATATATTGATACCATATCAATATATTGATAACCGGAGAACATAGCATGATGGGGGAGTCTTCTATCTGCCAGCAAATTAAGCAATAAAAATAAGCTTTATACAGGAATAAGATAGAGATATAGATCAAATCTTATAAACGGATTTCATTCCTCAGGCTGAAATGAGCATTTGGCAACAAGTTTGGTCAGTTAAGAGACTTTGATGAACACTCGTACATAAGTAAGCATTAAAAGAAAGAGCAAAGGATTCAGGCTGCAGGTTACAAGCTCCCCTTCCGCTCAGTCAGTGCTCCTCGACCACAACACCGTCATCTTCTCTCCTATCAGCATGTAAAACACACATTTTGTTTCTCCTGCCCTCTCGCTCACCTCGCGGCGGCTGACAGGTTGAAGAGCGTCACACGTGGACGGAAACACAGCTGATTTCCACTCGTCACGTCTCGACGAGGGTCCTCAGACTCTCACACAGACGCCAACATGTAATTCTCTCTGCAACGTGACAATAATCGCGGCGCCGCTGTGAGAAACGTGTCATGAAAGCACCGAGTTTTATTACTTTATGTATCACATATGAACACGCTGGTGAGAAAAGGCAGGACATAAATGTTTTATTAGCTACATTTTTATGTATATTTGAGTCTCTCTAACTGTGATTTCACTGTTTTTACATTCAAGCTCAATATATAATAGTCTTTAGTTATTTAGGGGATCCTTGACACAACCTGCTACAAAGAGAGCCGCGCCAACAGTGTTTTGAAATATTGATTTCAGTTTTTAAAAACATCCAGCATTGGCCGAGCACAGGGCCACTACAGGACGGTAAAACACAGTGATGGAAATATGAAATGAAGGGCCTTTAGTGCTTTGGTCTGTCTTAATAAAAGGGGAGGAGGAAGGCACTTGGGTCCAGCACAGCTCACAAGGTCTAATCCGGTTTAGTTTCATGTATGAAGGCAAATCCAACTAATCACTCGAGGGAGGGAGCAGCGTCGGGGGTGTGTAACCTCGCTAACATTTGGTTGTGCCAAATTACAGGAGGAAGAGGTGCGTTTCATCATCACTTTATAACTTTTTAATTAATGTGAGAGCTGGAGGAAGATTTTGTAAGCCTTTGCAAAACATCCTGCAGATCAAAAATGCAGAAGATTGTTTTTGGATCGATACGGTGGTGATACAGAAAAAGTAGCCAAAATAGCGACATGGCTCTGCTGATGGCGGCGGCAGCGAGATACCTCCGCCAAGTCCGCCAACGGTCCCCTTTAATTCAGTCAGGTCTGATCCATATTTAAATCTGCAAGATCCAGATCAGATGTACTCACTCACAGATACTGTCCACCTTAAAGGGACAGTGTGTAACGATTTAAGTAATTTATTAACTCAAATCAACGTCTTCGTTCATAAGTAAGTCCTCATTGGTGTACAATTACCTCTGCCAACAATCTGACTTATCCTCCTGAGTGAAGAATTACCTATCTGAATATACACAGCACGGGCAAGCTCTATGGAGGCCGCCATGTCTTTCTGGTTTTAAAAAACTACGGACTGCCGAGAGGGACACAAAGCACTACGTGGTACTACGTAGTAAGGCTAAACGCGTTTTCGCTCAGAGCTAGCTTGACTGTGGAACTGAGAGGGAGCTCAGCGAAAGCGCTCGTCACCAACAATAACAATAACTAACTACATCTTTACCTCATTACTTGAATCAGTAGAAACACTCAACGCTGTTGGGAAAGAGTCCATATTTTGAAAATGAGTTTCTTGTCCGTCAGGGCCACCGTAGCTTCCGGAACGTCTCCAACTTCTTCAGAACGGGAGGGGTGAGCAAAGGAGTGTTGCAATGTAGAACCTCACAGCTAGATGGCGCTAAATACTTGATATATTACACACTGTCCCTTTAATAAACCTGATTTTTTTTTTTGTATTATTCCCTAAGAAATGAATGACAAATAAAGGAAAACACCCTGAAGAGAATGATCCTGTTATCTGAAACTGCACCATTATGGACTGAGACGCATCCTCCATCCAAGTTTAGTTGAAATCCATTCAGCAGTTTTTGTGTAAATCCTGCTGACAAACCAACAAACAGACACGGGTGAAACCATAACCTCTGAACAACGACCGGCATATATGGTAATCACGTTGTCCACGATAACAATAGTATCAAAAAAACAGTGATTCTGCAGTAATGGATACACTGCAAGACAATCATCTAATTAAATATCATAATATCTGTCGAACTGAAGAATAGAAAATACTCCTTAAACCGACTGCAACTTGTCCGCGTGTTTTAATAAAAGCATCCTGTTTGGCGCCAGCTTATCGATAATTGTATCTCAAGATGAAGTTTCACAATATATTTCCTTATGAATATTTAATCTCACTCTTAGTTAGCGTGCTGATGTTGGCGTCTCAAACTTCTGCTCGGAGGACTTTCAGTCACCGCGACCTCATCGCAACAATGAAAAGTTAAAAATCCAACAACTCTTAAAAACTCTTGACTTGAACGCAGCACTCTAATTGTGTTTGAGCGTTAACATTAGTGTACAAAAATGTAAATTAACGACACTAAAGTTTTACGTTCGGATCGTTTGAGATGCTCCCGTGATGCAAACGAGGTACAAGATTATTGAATTCTGTAAAACTGGAGACGTTAAGTTTTGGGTTTTTTGTTTTGTCAGTGCGTTTGCAGGTGTAGAGGAGCAACACATCTCGTCGCTGACTCACTGACCTGGTTTCACCTGTTGATGACCGCAGCGTCATGGCAACGGTGCTGTGGTAAAAATAGTGGTTTTAAAATCAGGGACAGTGAGTTTCAATGTCGAACCGCAGCTTACAGCAGTTACACATCAGACTTATGTTTTACTTTTCTCAACAGAGCTTTAAAAGTGTTGTGTGAACGTTGGAGTCAGTTCCTTTATTATATGACCCACCTGCGTCGTCTTACAATGATCCTGACAAGCAAACAACCTGCTTTCATCACCTGACAGCCCATTTAACTCCACACAGCGCAGAGCGTTTAACTGCATCACATCTGCAGCACTTTGAGTCTGAGTGGGTTATTTTAGCTCTGGATGCTTAACAGACCCTGTGGGTTGTAAAACAGAGTTTGTGCTCTCAGATCATCACTCGGCTATTTAGCTTTCCACACCGAAGGCCTCACCAGTCACAGTCTGGTTCACACAGTTGTGTTTAATGCTTCTGACAGCAGGAATACGTCTCTGCACTGTGAATCCTTCTGAAGACACTCAGGAAATGTCATCTAAAGCTGTGAAACTGCATCAGCGACCTCCAGGATCGATGACATTTAGCACCGAAGTTGAGGTTGTGGGTTAAATTTCTGTCATCTATTTCAGAAATTGACCCCAAGCAGAAGCAAATCAATGTTTAAACAGCTGTTAACACACAAACTGTATCTACAGAATTCACCCGTGTCTGATTGGCTGGTGTGTGCCTGCTAAAATTGAATATAGGAACAACTTTGACAGGAAAAAACTGCCAGCAACACTCACAACAAATCCTTTACACTTCAAGGTAAACCTGCTAAAACTAACTGGCAGTTAAATAAAAACAGATTACCTCTTCATCTTCTTCTTTCACTGTCCAACCAGTCCGCTACCTCACAGGAACTACTATTCTCATTAGCAATAAATCTGGTAATCACGTTAAATGTCAGCTTGTCTATTAAAGCGTAAACAAGCAGCAGATCTTCACACTTGAGCAGCTGAAACAAGAGAGCTTTCTGAAAGTTACTGCAGATTACTTTCAACCTTTTTCGGATTAAACGATTGGATTTATCTCATCTTCACTCCTGTTTATCAACCCGACTGCAGCAGCGATCCGTGGAGCTGACCTGGTGTTTACAGACGAGATGTTTAATGTTTTATTCACCTTAAATTTAGTCTTATTCGCCGACTTCTCTATCCTGAACTCGGCAAAGTGGCAGCGACGTTACCTTGACTTTTGGATTCCTCTGGGTTTGAACATTGTCGGTATGCAGCACAAATCAAACTGAAGCAAACTGTTTGTTCTGTCATTGAAAGAAACAACTGTCTGTCTTGCAGCTCTGTTTCCACACTGACACGTCAGATTAAGATTCAGTTAAGAACATAAGTTTGGATCAGATCAGTCGACTGAGCAGAAAGCCCGTTCTGTCTAATCTTTATCAATCTCAGCAGCCTGCTTTGAGGCACAAAATGATTCTGAATCACTTTGAAGTCACTTTTCTAAGAACATATCTGAGAACAGACGTGTCAGTGTGACGCCTGTGATCCAAACATCAACCCCAAAACAAGTCTTTTTGGCTTTTTTGACTCGGGATTGTCAGAGCTGAGCCGTGCTGAGTGTTGTTGGATGTGTATCATCCTCACTCAGAGAGGGAATCAATTTCAGCCACTTGAGAGCGAGGAGCATGAAAAACAGAGACAGGCGAGTCGCAAAACAACACCAGGGCTGCGGCTGTCTCCTGCTTTGTTTGACCGCAAGTAACGGTGTCAAGCAAGTGTGTGTGTGTGTGTGTGTGTACATATGTTTTGTGTGAGTCGTCAAGTGACAGCACATCCACACTGTTAAACAGGTGAGCAGAGGAGAGTCGAGGAGGAAGTGTGTGGGAGAACAGAGACGCACGCTCCGCCGCCTGTAACCACGGGGAGATGCCTCACGTTGCCGTAGTGATTCAAGCGTGTATCCATGTTGCTGTGGTGATTCACACATGCCTCCTCTCGCCTCGAGCGATGACGCTGCGAGGCAGGAAAGTGAGACTTTCCAAGACCATAACAATGTCCAGCGTGGGAGACGGAGTCATTATGTTCCTGCACGCGTCGCCGTGCAGCCGGACAGCGATCCCTCACTCGGTAGGGGAGGAGGAGGATCACTAACGAAAGACTCTCACACGCTCCTCTGCTCCCGTTAAAGGACAATTAAAGATACCGCCAGACTTCACGGTGACAGTCAGTGAAAGAGGAAGCTGAGCCAAAGGATGTTCCCGCAGCTCTTCCTCTCCTCAGTAAGCTGTGATTACGCTGGACAGGACAAGCTGCATCTCGTTCCTCATCACCACTTCCTGTGTTATCTCCAGCTACCGAGTAATAAAAATAAGAAACAAACAAGAAGATGAAAAGCAAACGTATCCTCGCTCACAGTCACACGTGCGAGTGTGTCCAGTAAGGACACTCATTCTGCTTCAGCACGTGTAAAGAAAGAAAAATATGTGACCAGTGCCCAAACGCTTTTTTAATTAGCCAGGAGAAAATCCGACACAGCGTTCGAATGTTATCACGCCAAGAATCGTAACATCCCTGTAACCGTGTTGTGTAAGTAAGTAAGGTATTATACTGACCTTTAAATAGTCAAATACCCTGCTGGGCCACCTGTTAGCTAACTACTGGTTTAAGAGCTGAGTTGGTGATAGATGTGGGCGTTCCTGTGCACATAAGAGCTTCCTGGCTGCTATTCCGTCCCTGAGTTTCTCTATAAGAGGCTTGGTTGAGATTTACAGGTGTGACATAATTAAAAAAAACAGCTTCATTAAGTAATCAGCAGCTTCCTTTGGTTGCGACATTATGAACGAGCAAAGCGAGCTAGTTCTGAGACCTTCAGCGCTGAAAACATTCATCACGTTTGTTTACGAGTGAATAAGCAGCTCCACATCTACGAGTTTCGAGACTTTCCCTAAACATTTCTTTTAGTGACACAAAATGGAAATCACCATGTTGCCACAGGAAGACCCTGACTCGTATCTGTGGGAGACAGCATGCTAACCAGCTAGCCTCGGCCCCTCTTGGTCCGAAGCTTCTGAGCTAGCCGTGTCAACATGACGCTCCCCTGGTCGCCGTTAACTGCACGGCTCACTGAGCTAACTAGCTAACGACAGCTAAAGCTACTCTGAGTATTGAGGTGGCCTGTTACATATTAAGTGTAATATATTTTAGTGGTAGAATGTTAAGGAACAAAATTCAATCACCAGAATAAATAAATTAATTAATTAATTAATTAATCCATCACAGTAAAGACAGAATATAATATATAGCTACATAACAGTCACAGAGGCTGTTTTTGAGCAAATCAATAACACACTAAGACTTTTAATTGTAACTGACTTTGACATTGTGGTACTTCTGTATATTCTGTACTTACTTGACGGACATTATTGCTATTTATACTCAGGTAAAGTAAAACCACTGATGACATAATAAACTTCAACTACAGGTCAGTTAATAAGGGTCCTTCAGCAAAAAAAAACCCAAACAAACTGAGATTTTGGAGGACGAACAGAGCAGAACAAGAACATGACACTCAAATAACAAAAATAAATGTGTTGCATTATCTTTAGGGACTAAATTCAGACATGTCAGCAGTGAAAGCCTCTCACATCCAGGCTGTTTGAAGTTTGACCCCTCCGTCACCCCGTCACCTCCCTCTGCACCCCTCTCTGCTCACTCAGAACCACCTGAACTGAACCCACTCAGGTCCTGCAGCCTTCAGCCTGCACACATGGTGCTCCATCACTCAGCACCTCGGCAGGTTCCCAGGGCTCCTGCGGTGCACGACAGACAGGTTGATGCTGTCATCGGGCCTGTGTGCATCACATAAATATGAGGGGACACGGTAATGACGTGATGCATGACTCATAGAGGAGCTGGAACATTTTCCAGCACCTCCGTCCGAACCGACGCGCTCGACGCAGCAGCAGCAGCAGTGAACTTACTCTCTGTGATCTTCTGCAAGCCCAGAACATCCTCCGGGGTGATGACCGCGCTGGCGAGCAGGTCCTCCTCCGTGGTCACCGGGACTCCCACGTCGGTCGAGTTGCAGCCTTTCTTCACTTTCATCGCCGCCGTTTGCTTCGGGCTGCCGGTGCTGCTGCTGTCGGTGCCTCCGGTGTCTCTGCCTGGATTATCTCCGGCAGGCTTCTTAGCGCTTGACGGGTCCTGGCTGTTGCCTCTGCTGGTACAAGAATAGCTCATTCTGCGCTCCTCCTCCTCCCCCTCTCCTAACCCAGGGCTTCCAAGATACAAAACAGTTGCCTCCCTCTCCCTCCCTCCCTCCCTCGCAGAAGGATGCACAGTTGCTGTCTGTTATCCGGTGCTTAATTCAAATCCGCTTCGTCTTTACGAGCCGGCAGTCTGTCCTCCGCCTGCAGCCGGCCGCGGCTCCTCGGCAGCGCGCAGTGTGCGGACGCAGCGCCGGGCTCCTCTCCGCTGCCTCTCTGGCGCAGCTGCTCTCTCGGACGCTGTCTCGCTTGTGGCAAGTGAAGCTGGAAGTCTGTGGGAAATAATCTGCTGGGTTTGAAACTGAAAAAAAGAGGCGGCAGATGGCCGCTGCTGTCAAGGAGGAGGGGAGGGGAGGGGAGAGGAGGGGGGAGGAGGGGGGAGTCTCAGCCGCAACCGACGATTACGCGTCCCCATCCGGCCTGTTGGGTCTGTTCAGTCTGACTAGTGCACACATGAAGGTGAAGTTACTCACAAACAGTTCAGAGAGTTCACCTGGACAAAGACACAAGAGACTGAGGCACAAACATCAGGCCTGCAACAGGTGCTCGTGAGTGATTGGATAATTGGTTGAGCAGGATTTCTAATCGATTGGATAATGAATCCGAAGGTGGAAGTTGCCATAACAAATGTCCAAGTGCCCATTGTTGTCCCATCAGCCCCATCTGTTGCAGATTCGCCTTCCTTCAGGTTCCCCAACAAGCAAAAACACAAGCAGCAGACAACTCAGCGACTTGAATAATGCCAAGGTTTACTCCATGCAGCAAAAAGTAAAGACAGGAATCAAACTCCTGGTCCGTCTCAACCTTATGCACTTTATGAGCTACTCATCAGCTGTCTTACATACAATGGTTTGATTATCAAACCTTTGAATATGAGCCTGCATGATGCTAAGTAGCTCACCTGCCTCATTCAAGGTTACTGTGGTTGAGTTGAAATCCTCTCTGTTCCTTCTGCTCCACGGACTAAAATCTGTCCGCCGTCGTAAAACCTTTAATTTTGAACCACAAGAAGTTCTCTGGACGTCTGAAGTTGAAAAGATCATCATTACATTGTAAAAACTTCAGGATGTCGCTCAGTGAACGTCTGAAGAAAACGTTCCCTCTGGCTCTTTTTCTCTCTCGTCACAGTGCTGCGATGCTCAGTCAGGTTAGGTTTAGGCAAAATAAACAAACATCTGGTCAAAGGTAGGAAAACATCATGGAAGTGAATCAAGAAGAATTGAGGAAACTAATATCCTCAAACTTACCAAGTAAAGTAGACTAATAATTTTAAGTAGTCTTAGGTATTTGACAATCTGGGAATCAAAACTGAACTTTTCTTACAAATAAGACCTTTATTAATCTGCTTCTCTCTGTGATTCTGAGCTATTTTTAAAAGTAAAGCCAACTTTTTAAATTCACAGTGTGTCCCGACTTCCTGGTAAAAAAATATCTGGATTGGCTGGAAATCGTCCAAAGTTCTCCTTAAAAGTATTTAGTGGTGTCACACTTAGGCTCAAGACTCAAACCCAGAGAAATCTGTAATTTTATTCAAACATGGTGCGTTTCATTTGGTCACCTTTAGCTATAACGTCCAGGAGTGAGTCAGAGATTCAGAAAATATGACAACACATAACACGATTAACTCTGAAATACGTCGATTATTCCGTGAACATTTCTGCCCGAGTCACTTCAGATAGATTTTTATCTGCAGTGGTGGTTGTTCAGAAGTGAAGACAGAAACTCCCATGACCCCTAAATATTTACGTCTTTTGTTTTGTTGTGTTGAGAAACCCCTGGAGGCTGGATTTACATACTGTGCATCTGTGCAGACCAGTGAGTTGAAAACATCCTGACCTCGAGGAGGAGGTGATTCTCTTTCTCAGAGCTTTAGATTTTAAATCCTGTTCAACCAATTATCCAGTGACTGTACACGTGCTCTCAGTTGACAGCATATGTGTTTCATGCCCTTTGCAAAATTTGGACTCTTCTGAAGACACAGTGATGTTGCTGTTTTTCTTGGTTCACGTTAAAGGGATATTCCGGTGTTAATTTAATCCATGGTCTAAATCACCGTGAAACTGTGTTAGACTCCCTCTCCAGAGATCAAGTTTGCAGACCGCTAATTTTTAGTTTTATCAACCTCAGAAACGACCGCACGACAACAATACACTGCAGTAAATGGATCCAAATATAAACCGCCACCAAAAAGCCACAAATAATGCTCAGAACAGCACCAAACTTCAGCAACAGTTCAAATAGGGTCTCAGCACATAGTCCGGGGCATCTAACCTCCGCTAGCTTAGCTGGATTTCTATTGTGAAGCTAAAAACAGATTTCAACTCTCCTCCATCAGCTTCCGGGTTGGGGAAGTCCCGACGCGACGATTACCGAGTGCGGTTAGAAATGCTCAATTCCGTTCTTTTCCCTGTCCGCTCTCGATAATAACTGTTATAAACTGGCAGGTAAGACACATATGAACTTTGATTGCTTTTCCATGGAGTCATAATCATACATTTTCATCCATGAGCCGCGGAACTCTACTGCACTCGGTAATCGACTCGTCGGGACTTCCCGTCAACAGGAAGCTGCTGCAGAAGAGTGGTAAATTTAGTCAGCTTTTCAGTAGAAATCCAGCTAAGCTAGCGGAGGTTAGATGCCCCGGACTATGTGCTGAGACCCTATTTGTACTGCTGCTGAAGTTTGGTGCTGTTCTGAGCATTATTTGTGGCTTTTTGGTGGCGGTTTATATTTGGATCCATTTACTGCAGTGTATTGTTGTCGTGCGGTTGTTTCTGAGGTTGATAAAACTCCGTAAATTAGCGGTCTGCTAACTTGATCTCTCGAGAGGGAGTCTAACACAGTTTCACGGTGATTTAGACCATGGATTAAACTTACACCGGAAAATCCCTTTAACTTTATGCATCCTCACACACCAAACGTATATTATGTTAAAAGTAATTTAGTCAGTTTATCCAGATTTTACATGTGCAGTGTCATTCTGAAGGCAGTCAAAACTGAAGTCTGACAGCTGCATAGAAGGGAAAAAAACACCTATCATATATGTGTGCCCTAAAAACAAACAAATTCTCAGCTAGAGAAGCCAAAGAAGGAGCAGAACGGAAAAAACTCTGAGGTTTTAATCCTATTTCTGTCTCTCTTTCACTCTCTACTGATGCATGTCAAGCTTCTGCATGACTCACTGGAGATCTCAGTCACACACGACTCTCCCTCTGAGCTCTGCGGTGGCACTGTGTGTGGAGATAACGCTGCCAAAACAGCTGTAACAGCAGCAGCCACAACAACAAAGCCCCACTTAAAACAAAAGGCCTGCCCACGTGTTCGGAGTGTGCGGAGACGAGCAGCATCGAGTCAGTTTCAGCGACATTAATGTTTCACATCTGAGCTGAACGACCCTCGAGAGCTCGTTAAGAGGGAGACGATTCACTAAATTAATCACCCTGATAGATTTGGAAATCGGTTTATGTGGAAATGTTGCACCCTAGAGGCAGCGTGCATTTACTGCAAAACCTCATTTCACATTTCGGTTTGTCGTTTTCTGGGTAGCAGAGGAAGAAAAAGGGATTTTTGTCGCGATGCTGCAGCTTTATTTTGACCCCCAGTGTGTAATTTAATTCAGATTAGATTAGAAGTGACTGCAGCGGTTTTAGTTAGTCGTTGCAGGAAAATACGTAAAGAGAGATTTTTAGATTTGAGCTTCTACTTTCCTGCCATTTTGTTCATCAGTCTGTGTGTGTGTGTGTGTGTGTGTGTGTGTGTGTGTGTGTGCTGCAGGGCGGGTGAGTTACACATGTATAGAAGAGAGTGAAGTTGTGTTGTGTGTGTGTGACATCTGTACGTACGCACTGAGAGTCGGCTATATGGTCACTGCGGGCTCTTCACATCGGCCTGCTGAGTTTGCTCGTCTCTTTGTCACGTCTGAGCTGCTGCTGCTACCATCAGCAGAAACACACACACACACACACACACACACACACACAGACACACACACACACACACACACACACAGACACACACACAGATGTATATGCCTCTCCTGACTCACATTCTGATCTGAACAAATCCACTTTGATCAGGAATGTGCCCACAAACATAATTTTATTGTCATGTTATTTGTAATATACTCGCACGTATCTCTTCCTCTGTTGTAGACACAATCAGGGAATTACACACACACACACACACACACACACTCATGCACACACACACACTGACAGACAGAGAGTCTGGGCAATGTGCTGACCTCAGTAAGCCATTCCTAAATGTTTATTGTTCAGAGGAGAGAGGAGGGTGCAGGCTCAGTTATTTACCTCCCAGTTGCTCTTTTTGTTTTGCCGGTTTACTTTAAAGGTTCGCTGTGTAGTTTGGGGGGGAAGAAAGATCTTCATTGACTGACTTGTACACCCAAATGAACTGAATAAACAAGCTCTCTTTGTTTTCATGACTGAATGAACTGAATCAACAAGCCGTCCTTTATCTTTGTGTATATGTGGCGGACCCTGCCACCTTTCTAGCTTCAAACAGTGTTAATCTTCCTCTCAGCTTGTTTATTCGGTAATGAAATATATTTCTGAATTTGCATTATCAACTCATTAATGTTGTTAATATTACAATTCCCAAACTACACAGAGCCCCCTCAACAACACACAACGAGCATCGTGAAATGATTTACAACATCTTTTTTTATTCAGATGTTCGTAATAAACGCCTCAACACAAACTGCAAAAACTACAAAAACTCAAAATCTTACTGATCTTACCATATTTCATTGCGCTTAGTTTGAGACACGGTTACCTAGAAACTAACACTGGAGTGAGATACTCATTCCATGAACAGAAACACATTGTTTTCATGACTTTTTAATCTATTTTTTCCAGCACTGGGGTTTCAAAGATGCTCATGTGCTCTGCTCGTCTGTCAGACAATTACCACATTATTTTCCCGAAGCGTTAATAATGTATTGCCGCTGCCAATTGCGGCTTATCAGTCGATGCCAAAGCGCCGCCAGTTCTGCCAAATGAGGCCTTTCAGTCGCTGCCTTTGCCCTCTGCTAACCTTTATTGTTGATTTATTCACTTGTACGCCTACAAATTTTCCAAAAATAGCAGCAGGTACTTTCATTCACAACTCATCCAAACCACGATGTGATTACAGGACCCAGTTTAAACTCTGCTGGTGTTCACACAGAGGAATGAATCAGGCTGGTGCATATTTTATATCCGCCAGAATCCCGTGATGGACAGCAGCAGCTTTCTGATCAATAAAACAGCCTGATTAGATTTCCAACACGGCCACCATCCTCCTGTTAATGTCACAGAGCCAGCTGTCGTCAAACCTCAAGCTTCAGGAAATTGGATTGTAGTTGAAATGGATTTTTAAATGAGCCAACACAGAGTGGAGAGCAAAGTGTGATCTGAGACAAACAAAGCGATGATGTCTGATACACAAACTACACATTTATTGATGAGCAGCGACGGCAGCCAATCAGAGGCTGGAAGAGACAGACTCACTCCACTGAACGACATCATACAGCAGAAACAGAAAAAAGGGCAACAAAATTAAATCTTTACTCCGCCACAAACACTGTGCTGCTAAATTAAAAAGGCAACCTGTTACTCTACACAGTTTACTCTAAACAAGTCAGGAAATCAATTACCTCAGAATTACCTAATAAAGTTTAACATCTTCAAATCGTTTGTCTACTTTACTTGGTGGTTTTGCGGAAATCGATTTCCTCGATTTTTAAACAAATGTCATGCAAATCATTCCAAAGGTGCCGGAAAATTCATCTCTTTATACTTCACTGTAACAATCTGACAAAGTGATCTTACTTAAAACATTTTTTAGTAAACTGATTACCCCAAAACCACCAAGTAAGGTAGAAAAATAATTACATTGAATTAGATTAAAAACCTTACATTTTATAGCCTATTTCAAGTAATCGGTTTAAAAGTAAAGTCAACTTTAAATGTATAAACAACCATTCAGTTGTAAAAAGGACCCAAAATTCATGTCAGTAAAAGTTAAGATATCGTGATAGAAAATATTACTTTGGTTAAGTGAAAGTTACCTGAACAAATGTTCTTTTTCAGAAAATAAATGTTGGTATGAAGTTAAATAAATTACACATATATTCAAATGTACAGTATGTATAAACTGTACACTATGAGTCGACTGATTATCTGATTTGATATTCAGCATTTTTCTGATTAAAAATACGCAAAAGTGAAATATTTACCTAAAGAATGTGGTGGGGGAGAAGAAACTGGTTCCAAGTGCCTCTAAACTGTACTCAAGTAAAGTACTCGAAGAAATGTACTTAGTTACATTTCATCAAGACTATGAGTAGCTTGCAAACTGTCATTTTCTCATTCAGTTATTTACAATATCGTTTGAAAGTTATTTCAGAATAAACACCAACATGAAGTGTTAAATCACTGAGCGGCAGTTTCACACAGCTGATAATAGTTCTACATACTGGTCGGGAACGCTGCCCTGTTTTTTCCCCCCCAACATATACGTTTACCATAAAGGCATAGGTGGTGCAGTATAGTTGCGTGCCCCTTTTTGTGTTTGCATGAATCACTGTGTGTCTGTGTGTTAACCCCTCTGTGGCTCACACAACAAAACAATGGAGTCCAAAGCAAAGTGCTGACACGAGTCCAGCCGAGCCCGCCCGGCCCCCGACACCCGCGGCTGTATATATACCCCCACACACACCGTCTCTGCAGACCGTTCAGTGGAACACTGCGACACACAGCTCACCAGTTTGGGTAGGTCAAACCAGTTCAAAGTACAGAACAGTTTCCCAACTATGGACATGATGTAGTGAGGATCTCTGGTCCAGCATATCAACTAACAACAGGGAGTCTAATCTGACGAGTACAGTCGCTTTACTGCAAATAAGGTCATTTACAGACAGAAGGTTATAACAAATCAAGAAGAGGACACTGTTGTCTTGAAGTTATGGGCTGATCGTGGAGTTTCCTGTGAGATACAAGTTCCACCCAGAGCAGCAGACTGGATGAAGATTAGTTGAAAACTATTATACAGATTTGTTTTTTAGTATTTTCTTCCTTCACCATCGTGACTGTCTGTGTATTTTCTCTTGCAGGTACTACTGAAAAAAAAAAATAACAACAATAATGGCTCAGACTAACGTTATGCCAATGGGCCCTTGGAAGGTAAGTTTATGTAACACATGCTGAACGCTACATTACCCATCAGCACAGGGAGCAGCGAGAGGTTGAGATGCATGATTAGCTGCAGTGTTGTTTTAATTTCTGTGTGCGTTCACGGCCTCACCTTTGTGCCGTGCAGATCACCGTGTACGATCAGGAGTACTTCCAGGGCAGGCGCATGGAGTTCACCGCCTGCTGCCAGAACATCATGGAGTGCGGCATGGAGAACATCCGTTCCCTGAAGGTCGAGTGTGGCGCGTACGTATCCAGAGATTGAGATTCTGAGGGGCTTGGGTTTTGTCTCTCCTCGGTTTCTGACTTGATCATTTTCGCTTTGTGCTTGCAGCTGGGTGGGCTACGAGCACTCCAGCTTCTGCGGACAGCAGTTTGTCCTGGAGAAGGGAGACTACCCCCGCTTTGAGGCCTACAGCGGCAGCAACTCCTACCGCATCGAGAGGATGATCTCCTTCAGGCCCATCTGCTGTGCTGTAGGTTTAATATACAACACAGGGACAGCGAGGGCTTGGAAATATATATCGTTATCGTGATATGAATCTATATATCGTCTTAGATTTTGGATTCTGTTATTGTGATGTGATGTTGTCTGTTCCTGCATTACGGGAAGTGATGTGATGTTTGGAACTTTACACACTTTCGTCATTATATCCACCTAACTGATGATTTATCAAAAATATTATCGTGTTGATATTTTGTGAAAGTCCAAATAGTTCCTACAATGTTGTTGCAATATTGATATGGAGGTATTCGGTCAAAAATGTTATGATAAGTACTTCCCTGATTTCACATGCAGATACAGCTTGATGTAGCCTAAAAATATCGCAATATTATTTTTATGCCATCCACAAGCAACAGTCCTTAGTTCACTTTACGCTGAACTTCAACTCAAGTTGTGCTTAAACCTTCTTCCTCCTCCTTTGCACAGAGCCACAAGGAGTCCCGCATGACCATCTACGAGATGGAGAACATGATGGGTCGCCAGTTCGAGATGTGCGATGACTACCCCTCTCTGCAGGCCATGGGCTGGTTCAACAACGAGGTTGGATCCATGCACGTTCAGAGCGGAGCGTAAGTCCATCGCCATCGTGTTTGAAGCTTTACACACCTTCAGCTACGTGCACCACTTGACACTATCTTCACTTGGTTTTTTTAACATGTTCGTGTGTTTCCCTGCAGCTTTGTGTGCTACCAGTACCCTGGATACCGCGGCCACCAGTACATCATGGAGTGCGACTGTCGCGGAGGAGAGTACAAGTGTTACCGTGAGTTTGGCTCCCACTCCCAGACTCCCCAGATTCAGTCCATCAGGAGGATCCAGCACTAAGAGGGGCGCACTTCCTTCACATTTCCTGATCTCCTCCTCCTCCTCCTCCTCCTCCTCCTCCTCCTTCCTCTCCTCCTCTCCCTCCTCCGGCACTTCCATCCCACCTTCTTCTCCTCCTCCTCTCCCCAAACCTCCATCTCCTCCGGCTCCGTCGGTCCGGCTAGTCTCGGCGGGATCCTGAGCTGGAGTTCAGGTGCTTACTGGTGTCAATTGTTCACAGCACTTTTTTTTTTAAAGAAACATCACAAAAGAAAGGAAAGATGTAAGAAAGACAGAAAATAGGAATGACAGAGTTGAGAGAAAAAGCTGAATCAGTGTGAAAGAAAGGCCTCTGCCGGGGCCGCTGCAGAACTGTGAGAACACCTCAAAGTTTTTGCTCTTTTTTTTCACCTCCACCATTGATGGCATCATCATCATGATCGTCGTCATTGTCTTCTACATCAATACAACCACCAGTCTTGCTGTTACTGTGATTTCCATGACTGCCTATGTTCAAGACGATGAATAAAGAGAATGAGCAAAGAAACAGAAATTCACAGTACGAGTGACATGTACCTCCATCACACCTGTGTCTCGCCTTTCTCCACTGACACGTTGACACCAGCGTCAAACAGTTCAAACTGAGTGAGAACAAATCTGTTTTAACCCAGCGGACCCGCCCGGATCCAGAGAACTTCACTCTGACTAGTGGAGGTCTCAAAGTTCAAAATATCCTGAATTTTGGGGGAAATGTGTTTAAAATGGTGCGCAAAACATCAGCAATATCTAAAAAAAGGGATTGAATATTTCAGAAAAATACATATACACATGAAACAGAGGGCTGGAATACGTCGATAAACAAAATAAGATGATGTAAAACAATAAACAACAATTCAAGTCAGTTGAGGGGAAAATAAAACTGATTAAATACCGACACAAACTGCATTCGGGTCAGTTTGACCAGTGTTGTAGAACTGCATGTGTACTGAACACTAAACAAACCAAAACAACCGATTATAATTAAAACACTGTAAATGTTTAAACGTATAAACCTAAATACAGTAACAGTCAATCAAACTTAAACTAAAGGCTAACTTGTGATTCCATTAAACATTTACTTTAAATGTGTTTAAGTTGCTACATTCATGCTCCCCTCAGGACTGATTCACTGGTTTTCCCCATAAATACTTTATATACCTGGAGCCAGAGTGTGTTTTGGTCGTTGAGGTGATGAACCCTGGACCACCTCTCAGAGAAAAACTAAAGAGTAAATGTTGGAAATTGTTTCTATCTTCTCTGCTTTTCATAAAAGCAAAAAGCCAATAAAAACAGGGCAGTTTGTAGAAAGACGATGTGAATTCAGTGAACAAACTGAACCAGGTGTGTTTCATGAGGCTGGTTTGTGAAGAATACAGACAGTTTAAACTTTTTATAGCGAGATAATTATTAATAACATCGTAATAAGACGATAGAACAGCTCTGGGCTTCTGGATTAATACTAACACGATGCTGGACAAACTGTAAGGAGACATTTTTTCCAGCTTTGAGCTCCAGAAATGTTTTTTTCTTTACCTGACTTTCAATCAGCACGAGGACGAGTAGATAAAGACAGATTTTTCCTCTTCCGTTGAACTTTCAACTTGCTTGTTTCACCGTTGCAGAGACATTAACTGCTGATGTCTCTAGTGGGAGTTTAAACACATTGCTTAAACATGGAAACATAATTAAGAATATCATCACAATCCTCATCGTGTACACAACTATCATCCCAGACAAACAGTAACATCTTCAGTGGGAGGTTGTTTCCTTCGTTAATGACCGGAAAACAACTTCTCAGTGAAAGTGTGTGTGAAGGTTTGTGTTTTATTAGGATCATAGAATGACGGTTCTCCTCGGTTCCAGTCCAGATGAACTCTGATGCTCTGGAGCTGCTTCCTGAGTCGAAGCCCTCAGAGCCGAGGACAGAACGGTCGCAGTTGAACCTCTCTGGATTATCCGGAAGCTTCTGTCTCTCTCTGTGACTCTCACTGGTCAGATCTTCAGACAGGAGGAGTTATGGATGAGCAGAGTTCAGCTCCAGAACCACAGGAGTGTAGGACACCATGTCCCTTATCTTGTTCAGGTGTTTGACCTGGTCTATCAGAGTTCCTGAGACCAGCTGTGGATCCTCCAGCAGGGGGCGCTGCTGGACTCTCTTCACTGCAGCCTTGAAGCTCTGCAGGACTGAGACGTCTTCAGCTTTCAGCTCCTCCTCTGTGGTTCTGATTGTGTTTTTACCCAGAGCTGTAGTCTTCTTCTTGATCATCTGACTCTTCTTCTCCTCCTCATCCCTCAGCAGAGATGCTGGCCTCCTCTACCTCTTGTAGAAACTGATGAAGCTTCTAAACTGCTCCTTAATCTGACTCTCTGTGTCTCGGGCCTGGACCTTCACGTGTTCTGCAGTTTGATCACAGTTTCCGTTAACTTGTTCAAAGAACTTCAGTTTCTCCTGTGAGGGCTTCAGAGACTTCTGGAGCTCTTCTTTAAGATCGTGTGCATCTTCGTCGATGGGTCTGAATCTCTGGTTGTTGTGTTTCTTTGAGTCTCTGCAGACGAGACACGCCGACTGCTGATGGTCCAGACAGAAGAGTTTGAGTTTATCACCGTGCAGACTGCAGAGAGCCTCAGACTCTCACAGGTTCTTTATCACCAAATTTGACGACATTCTCTCACAAATTGCAAACACTTGTACAGGTTTACTTCTCCACCAGCTCTGCAGACGGTCAGGATCTCTGAGGATGATGCGGCACACAGGACAGGAGAGATCGGCTTCTGATCGGGACGCCATTTTTTCTTGAAAGAAGTTGAAAACACAGAAAGCATGAAAGTTAATCAGTTATAGCGTCACTGTTTCCTGTATAAAGTTCAATACATTTGTGTTGACTTATCAGAGTCAAAGGTTTTGACAGAGGGACTCTTGGATATCTGTTTTAATCACTCCCTAAATCAGAAAATATTTATTTTATACTACTTTTCAGTATTTTTTCAAGAATAGAATGTCATTAGGTTATTGTTAGAATGACATGAACAACCCTCTCTATAAAAACGTATATAGCCCTTGTGAGGAACTGCCCCTGCATGTACCTGAAGTAGTATATTTTTGATAAGTACCTGAAAAAGCTAAGATGGATGAACTAAAACTAGAAAAAAAAAAAAAGGACTCTAAGGACATGGGAAGTCGGAAATGTTTTCAAGTCTCTGTCTGCCAGACAATCATGTAAAAGATCCAGAAAAGGTCTCTGTGGATCAATGAGTAACAGGCTGTTTGTAGACTGCATCAGAATTATGTTATTATTGTACAAAATGTGGGTTTTTATTGGACATATTATACCCAAAAAGCAAGATGTCCAGTTGTTCCACCCACATTTTGACTCACTTATATATAATTATAGGAAAATATAATGTAGTTATTTGAGTTTAAATTAAACCACCTGCAATATGAATATACCGCTTACATATTAATGCACCATAATATAGCCTTATGCTAAATATATTAATTTTACAATGTCTGTGAATGTTAATGCAGAACTTGTAAAGGAATAATTTAGGTTTATAAGACCAGACATTGGAGCTAAATGAGGGGAAAACACGACATGAGCGTATTTTAACCCTTAATCAATAATAATCATGATTAATCAATCTGTTAACCCTCTGTTGTCCTGTTTCAAATGTTAATGGTGAGTGGTGCGCTTGCGGCCGAAAACCAGCAGAGACCGCTGTGGCTCAAACGAGAATCGCGACAGTTGTGTCTTCTTTACGGCTCGTGATGACATGTCAACAACAAACATGGCAACCAGCAGCAACTACTGGGAAGGTACATCATGCCACAGCATCCATTTTACACCAACTGTCTGCTTTTACACCTTTTATTGTTCGCCACGGAGGTCAGACACATTTAACATGTTCCGTGAGACGTCATGTTAATTAACTTCATCTCCGCGGGGAGGAGATACGTTTAGCATAGCTGTTTCTGCGGCTAACCTGTTAGCTTGTTAGCCGTCGAACTTTAGAATTAACGGCAGTTGTCAGTTGGTAATTGTTCGCTGCTAGCTTAAATGCTCCGTCCGGCTGACCGAGCTAGCTTAAAAATGTGCCGGAGAGTGTTTGACTTAACTTGGCTGTCTGACCCGATGTTGACCACCTGTTTGCAGGAAAAATGGAAAGTTTTATTCTAGCGAAGGTCTGGCAGAGTTGACAGTAAACCAAACAGAATGATAATATCTTAATGTATTGTTGTATCTTGATTTTTAGGCCTCTATCTGTTTTTTTTTAAATGTCCATGTTTTCACTACCCATAGCTTTAATGTTATGAGCTTTTCAGGCAGTAATCCTCACACATGCTTCTGATAGGTACTGACTGTATCGACAGGGATTTTGGCAACAACAGTGTGACCCAAAAAAAGTTTGTTTCAACAACAGCCAAAGTCTTTATTGTGCCATCTTAAAAAAATATACTGTGATTTCGTGGTATGTCCCATGACATTTACAACTGAATGCCAACAGAGCAAACTTGAAACCACTTCCTGGTCAGATCAGTCTGTGGGTTGTTTATTCATAGAAACACACACACACACACACACACACACACACACACACACGTGATATTGTATTTACTCAACAACTGTAATCAAGCACATTTTGAGGATACTTGTGCTTCACTTGAGCATTTAATTTTCTGCTACTTTATACTTCCACTCCACTACATTTTGGAGGCAAATATTGTACTTTTACTTCTACATTTATTTGTTCACTTAAGTTACTAGTTATTTGCACACAACCTTCTGCATCAGAGCCAAAGCAGCACATTTTAAAGTCAATTTATGTGATTAAAAAAAACACAGATTCTCATAATCAGATAAATGTAGAATCAGATTAAATCTGATTGTCTGACTGGTTCAATTTACTTTTACTTTTCATACTCAAGCACATTTATTGCCAAAAAAAATGGTTTTATACTTAAATACATATAATATCAAATGCTTTTAAACTTTAGCTCATGTACTATTTGTATGGATGACTTTTACTCAAGTAACTCTTTCCTTCAGTCAGATCTGGGATGTCTGCTTCCATCTTGAACTGTTTGTCCTGAGAGTTTTTCTGTTGCTCCGCTCAGATTTGCGCAAACAGGCCCGACAGCTGGAGAATGAGCTGGACCTCAAGCTGGTCTCCTTCAGTAAGCTCTGCACCAGCTACAGCAGCAGCAGCAACCGGGACCAGCGGACAAGAGACAGCAGGTCAGCAGCAATGTGGATGCACGCTGACTTTTTCTGACCTCGCGTAAACCAAACCTGCACGAGCTCATATAGCTCAAATGAAATGTGCTCATGATTTAAATCGTGGTTTAAGTGTTAAAGTGTAAACACACGATCAAGTATTTTTGTTACATTGCTTGAAAAAAAAGATTGAACCTAAACTTAAGCATTCTTTTCTCCTCATCCTCACGTCAGGTCTGACTCTGTCGGCCCATCTCAAGACAACATGCTCGTGGCCATGACTACTGAGCTGGAGCAGCTGTTGGCCAGCGTAAGTCAATTACCACACTGAAATGGTCGCTATAAGACATAATTGAATTTTTAATTTTTTTAGGGAATCTCTCAATATAAACTGTTATAAAAGTGATGTGAAATTATTTATAATCTGCAGAGTTCTTTCAACATCATTTATCCACCCAAAATAAATGTTTTTATGTACTTACTTGATACCAATTAAAAAACAACAACTTTTTTTGCAGCTTACAGCAGTCAACGACAAAATGGCAGAATACACAAACACGCCAGGAGCTTCGTCACATAACGCGGCATTGATGCACACCTTACAGAGACACAGAGACATTTTACAGGTACATACAATTACTTCACTTTATTTTATTGCTTGTATTTCTTAAACTGTTTGTATTTCAGCTCCTAATATAACAGTTTAAAGCATTTTCATCACATATTCTGAAGAAGAAACATCTGTGAAATTGTCAAACGTGGCTCTCTGTTATTCTGTCAGTATCATCGTGTCTTGCTGTGTTTTACTTGATAATGCTTTGTTCTGTAGGACTATACTCACGAGTTCCATAAGACCAAAAACAACTTCTTCAGCTGGCGAGAGCGCGAGGATCTACTAGGCTCTGTTCACAGAGACATTGAGTAAGACACCGTCATACATCTCTTTTACAATGAAAAGATTATATATTTTTAGCAAAGACATTTTCCTCTTCTGGTTTTCTCCATTCATATCTCCTGTTCTGATGTCTTTTCATTGGCTAACAATAAAAGCAAGGGCTGATTTCAAAGTCCTTCTTCTCACCTATTAGGTCTTGAAAAGATTGTCTCAATCCTACATTTCTTGTGTTATTACCATTACGTCCTTTTCGACTTCTTCATGCTGATTATCTAACTCTTCCTTCACTTAACTAAAAATCTTGTGGGGGTAGATCCTTATCCCACTGAGCTCTTTCTATGGAATAAACTTTTATCACATATTCAGGACATAAGATCTGCCGAGATTTTCAAATCATTGTTGAAAACACATATTTTCTCGGCACATCTAGTCTCTTGTAATCTCACTGTTTGGGAAATCCTCAAAAGTATTATTCTTTGACATGTACTTAGCCCTATTCTGTTGTTTTGAATATGAACTTTATTTTACTTTCCTAATCTGAGTCCTATTGTCAGATTATTACCTGCCCTTTTTAGACTGTGTGTGTAAGTCTGCGTTATGTTGGCACAATTAATCCTTTATTTTCATTCCTTACATCTTCTGTTTTTTCCATGTCATTTCTTAACATTTTTATCTTCAATCTTTTATCTTTTGCATCTTTCATCTCCTTCTCCTCTGTGGACTTTTGCTATGTTATCCTTAACCAGGAGGAGGCAGAAATGTCCAGTTAGTTGCTGAGTTCCCCCGCCCTTCGATGGTATTCATTCCCTCTATAATGTTTCATCCTCTAATAAGAGGCACCTCCTCTTATTAGCCAATCTTCCTCCCTCTTTTTGCTGGTCTCATTCTCTCTCTCAGTGTCTGTATCTCTCCCTTTCTCCTGGGATATCTCTCCTAAGTGCCTTCTACAGTAAATCAAACCACAAGGCTTTTATTCAGGCGAAGCTGAGAGATAGTGGTTACATCTGGCCTGCCTGATACAGAGAAATGCTTTATCTGTGGAGGAGATGGGGAGCAAGATGGAGATAGAGAGAGAGGGGGAGGCAAACATCGCCCTGATCTGATGACTGATTACAAAAATGACGAGAGTGTATTGTAATTACTCTCTTAGAGATGATGGGCGTGGAGGATCAGTGAAGAGAGAGGGGCAACAGAAGACGTAATGGTTGATGAATTGATGATCAGTCCAAATATGGAGGGGATGGTGTAAATAAGAGATGGAGGACAGATGTGGGTTAAGCAGAACTGATCACTTAAAGGCTTTAACGCAGGAAGTACATAATCAGCATCCAGGCATCTGTTAATAGGAGGCAGCAAAAATATCCTTTCAGACTAAAGCAGATATTGGGGAAAGACTTTCTGTGGAGACTGAAAGCTTCTTAAAGGGTAACTCCACCAATTTCACACATTAAGGTGTGTTTTCGCATCTTGGGTCACATCTGCTGCATATGTGAAAACAGTAGTATGAAGTTTGTTGTGGCTCCAGAGGAAGCTGTGTGTAATCTGATAAAGTGCCTCCAGCTATGTCACTCTGTGCTAATGGTGCATTCTGGGAGATGTAGCCACCCCTGATATCTAGCGTCCTCAGCAGGTCAAAGTTAAAGTTATCTCAACATCTGGTGGATGGATTGAGACAAACATCAGGGAATCCCAGGCATTGAATTCACCTGACTTTGGCGATGCACCTGCTTTTCCTCCTGTACCAATTTGAGGTTGACATTTATGGTTTTTAAAACTATTGGATGAATTGCAATGAGACTAACCACAGAAATTCATGTTCATTAAGCACCAACCTAAGGGCAAACGTTCACCTGACCTCAGTGTCTCTGGTATGATTCTCTCTAACTCCACATCTCCTGTCTGGCTCTTAACTGTCTCTATTGAATAAATCTTCCGTTTGCTGTAACCTGTTACTAGTCTTTCAATCCAATTCTCAATCATTTGATGTTTGTCTCTCGTCTGTCGTCTTACTCAGGTCCTACAAGAGCGGCTCAGGAGTGAATAACAGAAGGACTGAGCTCTTCCTAAAGGAACACGAACATCTGAGAAAGTAAGACATTTCTTCAACAGTTGTGACATGCATCATTACAAACAAGCTTTGACATCAGTACTACTTATATTTGATAAGTATCCACAATATCAATGAAAAAGTGGAAAACAATATACAGGCAACATGTTTGTATAGTTACCTGATGAAACGTCATCAACACACCCGTCGCTTGTTCTTTCTTTTTTTGTACGATCATCTCCTGATGATGATGGTTCAGTAATTTCATGGTTGCAGTGTAGGTGTGAAAGAGAGGGTAGTGTGGTAGGTAACATGTCTACCAGTATATGTGCTGGTATCTGTGTGTTTATGTCTACATGCACTCAAACATGTGAGTGGTTAACTAAACGTGTTGTTAATCATGTTACCTTGTGGCTGATCATTTGATTCTCATGCACTTTCTGTTGACTGCACTCAAAGGAAGATTAAAAGCATAGACAACTAGAAGGGTCTCCGCCAAGGCCAACAGTCCACTCTTGGACAACATGCAGTGCAAAGTGAAACCACATTATATGTCTGAATATATTTCTAAACTATTAGACTGATGTCAAACAATGCTTGTGCGTAGCTTAGACCTCATCACACATCACAGTTTTTCTGTGCCTGTCATGTAATAACATTACATGAGTGTAATTATAGTAAACTCAGTATTTCACCTTTAATTTGTCTGAGCTACAGAACAGGATGTGTCGGTGTGTGGTTTTGAGTGCATGCACATATACATGCGAGTGCTTTACGTGACATGTTGTCAGTCACATGTCTTTGAGGCTGATAAAACGATTTTTATGCACGTTCTCATGGCTCAAACAAAGGGAATTTTAACTAAGAGAGAAAATGAAAGAGCAGAAGTAGAGCAGGAGAAGTGGTGAGAAAAGGATTTGAAAGCAGATGGCGTCAAGTGAATTACAGCTTCTTGTCGTGAACAGCTCAGGTGTGACATAAGAACAAAAAGAGGAAAGAAGAAGAGTACATAATTTTTTAGTGGAGATGTTCTGAAAACGTTTTTTTGCCCCTGATCCGAGTCCTTTAATATTTGGTATTAGCCGAAAGCACATTCGATATGATCCTTATGTTTACCTAAATGTTGAGGTTATGACACAAGAGCTGTAGAACTCCCTCAACCTGAAATTTCTTATTTTTAACAAGTTACAAGATCCAAACACTGAAAGTCCTGATTTAACAATATCACATTTATAAGCTTAAATCAAACGATTAATAATAAAGTTAGAGAGAGTACATGTATTGACTTTTTTTTCAAAAAACCACATGATATTTTCTGATATGATAAATAAGGAAAAATGTGACAAATTCACGTGTTGTGATCCACTAGAAAGAAGACGAATCAGTCTGTTTTAGTCGTTGGACCTACAAAAACACTCGGGGCACTCAAAAGTGATGTTATGTTGTTATAGAGCACAGGTGAGTAAAGTTACTCATGCAATCAACTTTGATAAGTCACACCTGATAAGACCTGTCGACTGTGACAATTGTCTGAGTTTAACTAATCACTGCATTTTGCAAGCATCAGTGTCAGAATCGTCACTCGCAATTCTGCATCCAAATAACTTTTCACATTTACACACTTGACATTTTCACTGGTATGTGTGAACTGTAGAGCCCAGCTGTCCTAACGTGTAACCAGACTGCAACACCATTAGGCTGAAGTGGACAAAGCACAGAAGATTTCACTAAAGAAAGTATCGGATTTTGAATGGATTTATTTTAGTCGATACTGATCCATTAAATTACGCCCAGATTGACTCAGGAAATCTCTTATCTTTAGATGCATTAGTGTTTGAACCACTACAAGCCTCCAGAACAACTTCAGTGCCCTGTGTCATAGTTTATAAACTCTACAAGGGAGAAAGAAACCATTCTTCAACAGTAGATTCCAGCATTTGGTGTTTTGATGATGGTGGTGCAGTACGCTGCCTGACTCTTCGGTCCAGAATCTCCCATTTGGTTCAGTTATGTTGAGATCTGGTGACTCTGAAGCCACAATATGTCATTAAGCGGAAGCTGTAGCTCAGTGGGGAGAGTTGGTGGACCAGTGATTGGAAGGTCGCTGGTTCGAATCCCCTTGCTCCCCTGAGGTGGGACTGAGCTACATGTCGAGGTATCCTTGAGCAAGATACTGAACCCCAGAATTGCTCCTGATGTGCAGCTGGCACCTTGTGTGGCAGCCACTGCCATCAGTAAGGGTCCTGCAATGAGCTGGCGACTCATTCAGGATGAACCCTGGCCTTCGCCATGAGTAAAACTGGATTTGGCCCCAGTAACAACAACAACATCCAGCGACCCTCACGGAAAAGCGGAAAAGAAAACGAAAAGAAACAACTAGATTCTTCAGTGTGTGAATCGTATGTCTCTGTTATTGTATAAATGTTAATACAATTTGAATCCAGATTTCTAATTTGCCCTAAACTTTGACAAAACACAAGATTTCTCAAATAAAAATAGAACATGAACTAAATTGATTATTACGTGGATGTTGGTGCGTGACTTGATGTAAACATGTAGACTGGAATGATAATATAAATTATATAAATCTTGAATTTCTCAATGAAGATGTATTCTCTTTACCCGCTTATGTGCTGAACACCTTAATAAACTTCTTGCTGTTAAAGAACACCAAAATTCACAATCAATTTGTATAAACACAATCATCATTTATTGTTTCCCAGAGATGCTTTTAATAAATCAAAATACTTACACAGTACATATGTGTCTTAAGGCACATTAAGTGTGTTTAGTTATTAATAATATTATGCTTAAAAACAATTTTATTACATATTATCAATTAGTTATTAAACAATAGTTCAATGAAGAAAATGAAACAGTTCATGTTTTTTCGATTTTGAGATACAAGGCAGAAATCTGTAGAGTTAAAAAACAATGAACACATTTAACAGATCAATAGTGGACATGTTCACAGATTTTATGTCACAAACAAGCTTTTGTTACTCTGTTTCATCACTTTCCAATAACAGGATGTCACTGTGGTCCATGATCTTTGGAAAGAGATTTCCTGAAAGAAAAAAAATTAGAAAAAACAGTGAATAGAAAAGTATTGGGGTTGTAATTTCCCCAAACACAGAACATGTTCTTGAACAACAGACAAACTGTGACCTCGTTACAACTAAAAGTCGTTCTTACAGTTGTTGATGTTGATGTTGTTCCCGACGCCAAAGCCTCCCAAGTTTAACCCAATCCCTGCTTGTGATGCGTTGCCAATACTTATTTCAACTCCTTTCCCTCCTGTTGATTTACAAAAAAAATGAATAGAGTAAAATCACACAAATCAAAACTTGATCGTATTATAAAGGTTCTTAGTCTCAACATCATTATAGCCACAGGACTCACCGCTCACATTGCAGTTGTTCCCAACACCAATGCCTCCTGCATTGTGTCCAAATGCTGCGTCACTGATGTTGCCAATACCTATTTTCACTCCTTCTCCTCCTGTTGAAATATTAGGAACAAAACATGGAAGAGAATCACAGTCAAACATTCTCACATCTGCAGTAAACGATGAAGTCATTGTGTCGCTGTGATAACTGTCCAGACTTGTGAGATTGGTCACATCAATATTAAATCTCCTACAAAGAACTTTTAACTGATTATGAAACTGTCTCAAAAGTTTTCAGTCTGAATCACGGAAACTAAACAGACAGAATTAATCTGCCCATGAGACATAAAACTCACCCATTATATTACAGTTGTTTCCTGCACCGATGTCTCCCATGTTGGATCCAGCATCCATGTTACTGACATTGCCCATATCCACTTTGACTCCTTTTCCTCCTGTTGAAAAACGTTGAATACCACTTCATAGTACAGATTCAGTCTTAATACATAAATAACTGCTCAGAAATCACAAATGTGGCCATTTTACATTGACTTCCCAACAATCTGAGAGACTGTACACACCACTGACGTTACAGTTGTTTCCTGCACCAATGTCTCCTTTGTTTGATCCAACAGCCATGTTACTGACGTTGCCAATATCGACTTTGACTCCTTTTCCTCCTGTTGAAATACATCGAACGATAAATAAAACAAAATCCCTTAAACTATAATAAATCAGTAAAGATTATAAATCTTACATTTGCTTGTTTTTATTAACCTGCCAACAATATGAGGGACGGGACTCACCGCTCACATTGCAGGTGTTCTTTGAAGCGATGTTTCCTGCATTGTCCCCAAGGGTCGCGTTAGTCACATTGCCAATACTGATTGCTTTTTCTCCTGTTACACACAAAAATAGATACATACACTGTTGATCTTGCTGCACAGATTCACTGCTCACCCCTTCTGACTTCCCATTAGCAGTTTGAGATGCAGAAATCACCTCTCATATTGTCAGCATTTCCTGACGCACTGGATCCAGAGCTGCTCCCAGTTCCACAACCCTTGCTGCATGAGTTACCAGTATTTATCTGTGCTCCTGTTCCTCCTTTTAAAATTCAGAGAATCAGAAAATTACCTCACTTCAGAGAGATTAGCACACAATCTGATTAAAAAGAAAATGCCTCAAATTATGTCGCTTGAGTCAACATCCATTGGGGCTGAAGAATTTGAAAGTTTTTTTAAAAATCTGGGGGTGCAGAGTTTGAAAGAAATCAGCTTTCCCATGCTAGTTACCACTAGCATTAACACACCTGAATTTTTAACCTTCTGTGGTTGAGTTGCATTGTGGGTAATGAAGGTGTCAAGTTTAAATAGGGGAGAAGAAACAGCAAATAAAACTCACCGCTCGCATTCCCTGAAGCATTGGAGCCAGTGGAGCAGCTTCCACCTCCTGTGTTACTTGAGGTGCCAGTATTTGACTGGGATCTTATTCCTCCTTTTGAAATACAAATAACAAGTCTTAAATAACATTATCATACTCATACTGTAGCATACGGCGCAGAACATTTGTTGTAAAGTTGCTGGTCCCTCAACGTAAGTGACAGATGAAATGGATTAACAGCCTACTTCTACTTTCTGCATCAACGATAACTGCACAAACTGCAAAAACTGAAAGAGAGAAACGGCAACAACAGCGAGTGTGCAAAGGTTGAACTCACCACTAATGTTGATGACATTGTCTGCACCAATCTTCCCTGTGTTGCTCCCGGCGGTGATGTTTTTGGTGTTACCAATGCTGTGTGCCATCGTTCCTGCTGAAATCTACACAGACGAAATGGTAACACAGTATCTGTCAACCTAAGTTAGTTCATCATCAGTCACAGGATCAGCTGAAAGTCTGAGGTCTACATGTAAAACAGAAAGATAATTATTGTGTTGTTATTAAAAGACACATTTGATGTTGACATCAAACAGAAGGAGAAACAGACACCAGTGCAGCTGTTATCTCACCTCTGGTCACAGAAGTCTGTCCTGTGTTTGATGATCTGAGGAGAGAAGACTGTTTATAAGTGTCCTGCACGTGTGTCGATGATGACAACTTCCTATTTTGTTCAACACAACGAGATTTCCCACAGACTCTGAAGGGTCGGTTCATCAAGCACTGCGATGTTAGCTGATGTTAGTTACTGAGAAAGCAGAACATCTTGTTTTTTGTACTCTCCTACAGATAAATGAAATATATACCCTGAATGTATTTCTAACACAACCTAATACAAACAGGTGAAATGTTTCATGACATTTAAGAACTTTATGAAATGTTTGTAGGAATTATTGGGGAATGATTAACTTGAGCTGGAGCAATTTAGTGAAGATCACACAGTGTAGATTGTTAATGCATTCAAAAAATGTTGATCTTAAAATTAAACTTTCTTAAAATCACAGCCAAAAAAACTTGACATGAAAACCAACAAAATGAGTTCATGAAGAGTTTAATTTATATTTATGAAAAGATCAGAATGATTGTGATGCATGCTGCATTGAAACCTGCAGTATATTCTTATCGAGACTGATATTAAATTTAACTGTATGAATGTTGACATTTGGGGGATTAAAACTACCCACAATTGGTTCCCAGCTACATCTACAGTCCAATTCAAATTTAGATTGTTTTCTACTGTTTGTCTCGTATTGAGCCCCAAACAGCTTAAACTGAGTGTTTGCAAACAGTTCTAAAGTGACAAATGAATTAAGCTTTTATTTCAGAAACAGCCAAATAATAAGATATATTGCCCTTATTTGTATATATCATAGATCCTCTAGGTACTACAAAACAATGAGCTGCCCTCAGCCACTATCGAGTATCCCCACAAGTAAATTTAACTGCACAGTTCAAAGTCTGAAAACATTTGATATCTTTACATGAATCTCTTTTTTCATGTCCAACAGCTGAATCTCATTTTCAGCACTGAGCTCAGATATAAACGTTGGTTCTTTGACCTACAGCCTCACAACAACATCCGTCCGTCACTATTTGTTGTGTCTTCGAAAATATAGACAACCTCATAGATGCAGAATTTAACTAAGTCACATATATTAATTTTAGCCTCCATTCTCCAAAGAGCTGGGTGATACGGCCCAATGATTAGATATTACAACTATGATAGATTTATGACCTGTGTTGTTAGTTTCTGTCCAAAAATGACAAATTAAAGAAACAAACTCTCAAAACACATGCTTGATTAAAAACAGTAAGATCTCAGCACATCCGTGAAGTCATTCATTTTCACACTTTGCAGAAATTAGATGAAGATTACTAGCATGTCATCAAATTATAGTAAATGGTAAGTTAAGTTCTGGAATAATTTTTTTTTGAAAACCAAACTGCTGATTTCTTACTTTATTTGGTACTTGTACTGAATATCAATCAGAACACAGCAACTTCAGTCATAAATAAAAAACAAAAAACATTGAGCCAAGACAGTATGATAGAGTAGATGGACTTTATTTTTATTGATACTTATTTTACATTCAGCTCATGAAAAAGTCATGTTTGCCAATTTGAAATCATGAGTTAAACATTTGCTAAAATGTGTTTCTACTACTACAACAACTACTACTAGTAAAGCATTTCAATTATTAAGCTTAAAACATATTTTTTTAGAAGAGTTGTCCATCTGTCGAGAGGCAGTTTCCTGAAAAGGGAGAAGGACAAAGAGAATCAAATACAAAGATTGATTAGAGAAATTAAAACGATGCATTTACAGGAACAAACAACTCACAAGGAGGTCAAATGCACACATTTTTCAGCCGATGGTTATCTTGTTGCCGGAACCGATTTCTCCTGAGTTTTGACCCACAGCAACCTGAGAGACATTTCCAATACTGTCACCATCTTTCAGTCCCCCTGATGAAATGTGAGGATTGAGAAAAAGGAAAATGTGAACAACAGAAACTCAGATTGTTGGCAGAAAGATGCTTTCATCTGAATATTAGTATTGAATCAGACTCACCTTTTATTCCATACTCGTTTTCTGCTCCGATTTTGCCATCATTTATTCCGCCGACAACGACCTCATTGACGTTACCCAGAGAAGCATCTTTTCCAACACCACCTGTAAGTTTAGTCATTAGAGAGATTTAATGAAACTGTCGAGTCAACTTGACAGAAAAGTAAAGTCATGCCCTGATTTACCTTGAATGCCAACAGTGTTTCCAGCGCCCACCTTCCCTTTGTTGTTTCCAATGACAACGTCCTTTGTATTAGCAATGTTTGCCATCGTTCCTGGAGAAGTCTGCACAGGTAGAGAATCACTAAAGAAAAGTAAAACGGCGTCAGAAAAACTAATTCAGTCGTAATGTTGTGCCCTTGTTTCTCCCTCAGACGAGTTAGAAAATGTTATCTATTCAGAAGAAAGCAGTTGACTCAGACACACATGTAGTCTTACCGCTGGTTCTGGGGATTGTGCTGGGCTTTGTATTTACAAGAAAGCAGTTGACGCAGACATGAAGCACAGAAACAATCACACATGTTGTCTTACCTCTGGTTCTGGGGTTTGTGACGGGCTGTAGGATGAGCTTGTAGAGCTGATGAGAGACTTATACTAGGGTCCTAATACGTGGTGCACGTGGTTGATTGTGCGTTTGTGGGTTTAAAAGGAGGAACACTCTGAACATGTTTGTTCAGCAATAATCACATTTTTTCACACAGTGTGAAGGGGATATGTGAACTGCTCTTCAACTAAAGTTTCATTTCAAGAACTTTATTTAAATTGTACTAAAAAATGTTCACATGTGGCTATAATTAATGTTGGTTAAGTTTTCACAGTACTGATAACAAAGTCATTGTGCAGCATGAGGCCTCTGCCTCCACAAACATCCACTAATAAACACCTTAAGTACATTTCACATTTCTGACAGTCGTCTCTGTTGAAGGAACTCACAAAGAGCACGTGATTGATCCAGAACTCCCTCACGTGATTCATTATTCACGTTATTCTTTCACTTACAGTTTGACACTTTTTTGATCAACAAGGTATTTTGTTAAACCAAATACCTTTTAAGTCACTGTGGACACATGAACCCGTGTACTTCATGGTTGTAATGTGTTGTTTTGTGTTTTACAATATCAAGTTTATGTCCTTCAACAAAATGTGTCTGATTATGTCATCATGGCCCATAAGTAAATTAAAATGCATGAACATCAGTACACATCTGTTCGTACAAATTTGACTGTTTTTATTGAGAAGAAATAGCTTATTTATTTATGTAAGTAAATTTTATGTCAGTCATAAATAAAAAATAAAAAAAAACGAGCAAAGACAGAATAACAGAGTAGATGGACTTTATTTTTATTGATACTTATTTTACATTCAGCTTATGAAAGAGTCATGTTTGCCAATTTGAAATAATGAGTTAAACATTTGCTAAAACTTAATACAGCAGCTTATACTACTCCTTCTTTTACTACTACTAAGGCATTTCAATTATTAAGCTTAAAACGTATTTTTTTAGAAGAGTTGTCCATCTGTTGAGAGGCAGTTTCCTGAAAAGGGAGAAAGACAAAGAGAATCAAATACAAAGATTGATTAGAGAAATCAAAACGATGCATTCACAGGAACAAACAACACACAAGGTGGTCAAATACATTTTTGAAATGTATCTAAAGTGACCAGTAAATCTTCAACCTCAGCCGATGTTTATCTTGTTGCCGGCTCCGATGGATCCTGAGTTTTGACCAACAGTAACCTGAGAGACGTTTCCGATACTGTCACCGTCTTTCAGTCCCCCTGATGAAATATGAGGATTGAGAAAAAGGAAAATTTGAACAACAGGATCTCACATTATTGGCAGAAGGATGCTTTCATCTGAATATTAGTAATGAATTAGACTCACCTTTTATTCCATACTCGTTTTCTGCTCCGATTTTGCCATCATTTGTTCCGCGGACAAAGACATCCTGGGTGTTACCCAGAGAAGCATTTTTTCCAACGCCACCTGTAAGTTTAGTCATTAGAGAGATTTAATGAAACTGTCGAGTCAGCCTGACAGAAAAGTAAAGTCATGCCCTGATTTACCTTCAACGCCAACAGTGTTTCCAGCGCCCACCTTCCCTTTGTTGTCTCCAATCTTAATGTCCTTTGTATTAGCAATGTCTGCCATTGTTCCTGGAGAAGTCTGCACAGGTAGAGAATCACTACAGAAAAGTAAAACAGCGTCAGAAAAACTAATCCAGTCGTAATGATGTGCCCTTGTTTCTCCTATAGATTATTTTACATCCGCACAAAGTCTGAGAGAGATCTCAATATAAATTGCATGATTAAAAACGAGATAGAAAATGTGATGTCTTCAGAAGAAAGCAGTTGACTCAGACATGAAGCAGAGAAACAAACACACATGTTCTCTTACCGCTGGTTCTGGAGTTTGTGCCGGGCTTTGGGATGAGCTTGTAGAGAGAAGACTTATATTAGCCCTAATAGTTCACGTGGTTGAACGTGTGTTTGTGGGTTTAAAAAGAGGAAAAGGTTTGTTCAGCGATAATCAGTTTTTTTCCCACATATGTGAGAACAGTAACTAAGGTTTCATTTCAGGAACTTTTAGTTAGTTAATTATGTTAGGCAGTACTGATAACACAGTCATTGTCCACAAACATCCACTAATATACACAATAAGTACATTTCACATTTCTGACAGTCGTCTCTGTTGAAGGAACTCACAAAGAGCACGTGATTGATCCAGAACTCTCTCACGTGATTCATTATTCACGTTATTCTTTCACTTACAGTTTGACACTTTTTTGCTCAACAAGGTATTTTGTTAAACCAAATACCTTTTAAGTCACTGTGGACACATGAACCCGTGTACTTCATGGTTGTAATGTGCTGTTTTGTGTTTTACAATATCAAGTTTATGTCCTTCAACAAAATTTGCCTGATTATGTCATCATGGCTTTAGATAATAAAACAATGTGTTTGCCCATAAGTAAAGTAAAATGCACGAACATCAGTACATATCTGTTCGTACAAATTTGACTGTTTTTATTGAGAAAAAATAGCTTATTTATTTATGTAAGTAAATTTTATGTCAGTCATAAATAAAAAATAAAAAAAAACGAGCAAAGACAGAATAACAGAGCAGATGGACTTTATTTTATTGATACTTATTTTACATTCAGCTCATGAAAGAGTCATGTTTGCCAATTTGAAATAATGAGTTAAACATTTGCTAAAACTTAATACAGCAGCTTATACTACTCCTTCTTTTACTACTACTAAGGCATTTCAATTATTAAGCTTAAAACATATTTTTTTAGAAGAGTTGTCCATCTGTTGAGAGGCAGTTTCCTGAAAAGGGAGAAAGACAAAGAGAATCAAATACAAACATTGATTAGAGAAATCAAAATGCATTCACAGGAACAAACAACACACAAGGTGGTCAGATACATTTTTGAAATGTATCTAAAGTGATCAGTAAATCTTCTTACCTCAGCTGATGGTTATCTTGTTGCCGGCTCCGATGGCTCCTGAGTTTTGACCAACAGTAACCTGAGAGACGTTTCCGATACTGTCACCGTCTTTCAGTCCCCCTGATGAAATATGAGGATTGAGAAAAAGGAAAATTTGAACAACAGGATCTCACATTGTTGGCAGAAAGATGCTTTCATCTGAATATTAGTAATGAATTAGACTCACCTTTTATTCCATACTCGTTTTCTGCTCCGATTTTGCCATCATTTGTTCCGCGGACAAGGACATCATGGGTGTTACCCAGAGAAGCATTTTTTCCAACACGACCTGTAAGTTTAGTCATTAGAGAGATTTAATGAAACTGTCAAGTCAACCTGACAGAAAAGTAAAGTCATGCCCTGATTTACCTTGAACGCCAACAGTGTTTCCAGCGCCCACCTTCCCTTTGTTGTCTCCAATCTTAATGTCCTTTGTATTAGCAATGTCTGCCATCGTTCCTGGAGAAGTCTGCACAGGTAGAGAATCACTAAAGAAAAGTAAAACAGCGTCAGAAAAACTAATCCAGTCGTAATGTTGTGCCCTTGTTTCTCCTATAGATTATTTTACATCCGCACAAAGTCTGAGAGAGATCTCAATATAAATTGCATGATTAAAGGCGAGATAGAAAATGTGATGTCTTCAGAGGAAAGCAGTTGACGCAGACATGAAGCAGAGAAACAAACACACATGTTCTCTTACCGCTGGTTCTGGAGTTTGTGCCGGGCTTTGGGATGAGCTTGTAGAGAGAAGACTTATATTAGCCCTAATAGTTCACGTGGTTGAACGTGTGTTTGTGGGTTTAAAAAGAGGAAAAGGTTTGTTCAGCGATAATCAGTTTTTTCCCCACATATGTGAGAACAGTAACTAAGGTTTCATTTCAGGAACTTTTAATTAGTTAATTATGTTAGGCAGTACTGATAACACAGTCATTGTGCAGCATGAGGCCTCTGCCTCCACAAACATCCACTAATATACACAATAAGTACATTTCACGTTTCTGACAGTCGTCTCTGTTGAAGGAACTCACAAAGAGCACGTGATTGATCCAGAACTCCCTCACGTGATTCATTATTCACGTTATTCTTTCACTTACAGTTTGACACTTTTTTGCTCAACAATGTATTTTGTTAAACCAAATACCTTTTAAGTCACTGTGGACACATGAACCCGTGTACTTCATGGTTGTAATGTGTTGTTTTGTGTTTTACAATATCAAGTTTATGTCCTTCAACAAAATGTGTCTGATTATGTCATCATGGCTTTAGATAACACAAAAAAAATGCATTTGCCCATAAGTAAATTAAAATACACGAACACCAGTACATATCTGTTACATGTTCTATTTTTATTTGGAAAATATAACTTATTTATTGTTTTAATCATGGTTTATTTGACGGGGCAGATACACACACAGACTGAAACACCTCTCCCTATAAGTGTTAGCTGAGAACAGCTTATTAAAATGAAGTACACATTTAAAGCATTTAATTTAGGAATCATTTAATCATTAGGTGCTGATTCAAAGGTTATGAGCTTCAAGGTAACTTAACTGAGGCCTTTTTTTGTTATGGCACTGCTTTTTAAAAGAATTCCACTCAGAAACCACAAAACCAACGTGAGTCACTAGTTTGCAGTTTGACATTAAGCTGAACTTTTGATTGAAGCTTCACTTTCAGTTTTTGTAACGTTCGACACTATAATGTGGTTGATGGGAACAGCAAACACATTCAGTCACTGGAGATTATTCGATGGGTTCAAGCTAAATGTCCATCAGCATGTTGAAAGTTTGACCCATGAATACTCAGCAGTTATAACTCCTTTAATTCATGAG
Organism: Sparus aurata; assembly: GCF_900880675.1. Lineage (NCBI taxonomy): Eukaryota > Metazoa > Chordata > Actinopteri > Spariformes > Sparidae > Sparus > Sparus aurata. Next base: position 3,370,155 of record NC_044199.1, read on the forward strand.
TACTCTGGAGTCATCGGTTGCACCACATCCATCTTTGCACCCATCTGGACTTATTTAATACTCAGAACTGTTCCTGTAATTCCGACTAAAAGGGGTTTCTCCAGGATCACATTGTGTCATTTGAACACACACTCATGCAGACTCAGGAGTTCTCCCGGCTGCTAACAGGAAACGAGAAATCCCCACAAAGTATTTTCTTCGGTTTGAATAATTCTCTGCAGTTTCTTGTTCCTTTACTGTAAACTGTCATTGTTAAAACTTCTCAGAGGTTAAATCACGATGTTACTTCGGGGTTTTTGCGCATTTTACATTAGATAACACAGCAAAACATCAAGTCCCAGCAGTTAGATATTTAAAGTTATTTTGGTCCAAAGGATTCTTCATATGAAGTGTGAGATTTACAAATAATTAACTTCGTTTAATGATCTGATTGTTTTTTTCGATCTTATGAAAGTTTCTTTTGTACGATCCACATCTTACACTTCTTTTTACCATGTTTAACTTGTCACCTAGATTATTGTCATCAAAGCGTCAGTCACAGCTCTAACCATAGATGTGGATACAGCCCCACCATGCTGTCACTCTGTCATAATGCAATAATTCACTAGTCTGCTGATCACATCCGCTGTCTCTGTTACCTGGTGTGCTTTGTTTCGTCCTCCACGATGCTTTATATCCCACCAGGAGCCTGCCTGATATTGTTGACTTGTTCATTGTGTTTATGTCCTTTTAATTCCTTGATTTTAATGCTTCTACCATGAGTGTGTAGACTGTCCTGCTCATTAAACAGGATTGTTGTGATAAATCAGACATGTTATGTATGTTTCCCATGTTCCCAGTGCTCGGCTTAAAATGGAGAGGAAAAAACAATGAAAGAAACCCTGAGACGGTTTTCACACAGCCTATTGACTTTTATTAATTTGTGCTTCATACTTAAGATGAAGAATCTTGATTATCTAATTTGATTAACATTTATAATTATGATGATATGATTTGTATCAGGTTGATTTCCTAAGAGAGAGGAAGAGACGGAGAAAGGAAGGAGAGAAAGAAGAATATAAGACACAAAGACTGTGAGAAATGCTTTTTCTAAACCACTGATGCACTGACACAAAGTGTTAATGCAGAGACATGTTATATGAACAGTCACACTTTCAAAATGCGTCCTGTGTGTCCAGTAAATCTGTCATCTTCCTCTCTTCTTACCTCAGGAAATATTAAAACGGTTGCCTGAGCCGATTGATCCTGTGTTGTGACCAACAGAAACATTACTGACATTGCCAATCTCGGTCTTGGCTGGGATTTGTGCTGCTGAAACAAAGGGACAAGACAGATTGAATATTCTTGATCATGCTCAGATCTGTGCTGTAACGACCTCTGAACATGAGAAATGAATCAGAAATCAACCTCTCACCTGTCACAGTGTAGTTGTTGTTTCCTCCGATGCATCCTCGGTTTGTCCCAGAAACATGAATGTTGCTGATTTCACCCAGAGAGACATTTTCTCCTTTATCACCTGGAGAGGAATAGAAATCAGAGACGATGGTGTTATAAAACTCTCCACATGATCCCACAGAAAGTGTCAGTTCAAGCTCTCAGCGTGTGCAGGTGTTAAACTGACCTTTAACATTGAACTCATTCCCTTCACCTATGTTCCCTTCATCACAGCCGATGGAAGTGTTCAGGTTGTTGACAGAGATGTTGGAGATTGGTCGCGCTGAAATGTAGACGGATGAGGCTATAAAGAGGAAGAAGATGAAAGATGGCAAATGATAAAATGTGCTTTTAAATCCCATGTTCTCGTTGTTACTGCTGACTGGCTGTAATGTGTTTGAAGTGGGACTGTTTGGCATTATCACATCTGGAACACAGCATCAGCTTAATGTGTAACGTGAAATGTCAACAAAACAAAAATGTGAAGGCAGAGCAGTTCACCCGGAAAGCAGAGGCAGAGTCAGAGACGGACACATGTTGAGTCTGAGTGGTTGATCTGAAGTACCAGAAGCATTCTCTGTGTCCTGTACAGGAGCTCTGAACATGTCTGTGATGCACACAGGACGTTCTGATCTGTGTCTCAAAGAGGTTTTACTCATTTAGTTTCGTTCTCATTTCCAGGGACTCTAAAAGGCGAGAGCGAGTGTTTGTTCGACAAAGTTACATCACTGAATTTGCAATACCAAAGTCTATGGTCACAGGCTTGAAGAGATAAACCAGAAATTAAAGGCGAACTCATCAGTTCAAACTTGTAAATTTTAAAATTACAAGTTTGAATTGATTAGTTCACCTTATTCAGTTATGGAAAAGAATAAACAACCTGTACTCAGAGGAAGATAAAGTCCCAGAACTCTGCTGGAAGCTAGAGAGGTGGCAGGGTCCGCCACAGACAAACAAAGTAAAACAGTATGAAACTGTTTCCTGAGTCGTTGAGTTTATTTTCTTTAGCTATAAAAAGTCAGTAAATGAAGATCCTTCTCTTGTGATTTAACATTTCTTCCCCAAAACTACATATTGCACCTTTAATGGATCAGTTGTGACACCATCATGCTCATATTGACACACAGAGCTGAAGATGGGTTTTTTTCTTCTTCAAATGAGTAATTATATAATGATGTGCTTTTTTAAAAGGTATTCATTTCTCTACATAAACATAAAGTCAAACCAGAAAGCCTTAAAGCACACGTTGGTGTTTATTGATTTAAAAATATTCAGCTCTGTATTCTCAGTCTACTCAGGAAACATCTGCAATAAAGACATCTGTTGTCGTCGCGGTAACCGCTTTTTTGCCTGAGTGATAAAAGGACAACAGTCATCTCAACACTCAACATTCAGACAATCTGCTCCTCACTATGTTATGATAGTTAATGTCTGATACAAATCAGGATACACAGACGGGGCCAGAACAAGCTTCTCCTCGGTTTTCTGTATTACCAGGGTCTCAGGTGGTGAGTGCCGACCCATCGAATATATGATTGATTGCCCGAATTAAAGCGACAGTGATGTCACTAGAGTGTTTCTGGACAGTTAAGAGATTTTCATCTAGTGCTCAGAGCAGCCGCACAAAGTAAGGCACTGTGTTTTGAAAAAAGAAACTGGGAGCAGCGTTGTTTCTCTCGCCGAAACAATTGAAAAGAGACGCTGGTTCTCAGAAGAAGGCGTTATGTGAACACAGGCCTAATAGTGTTTGGTTCCTTTATTATGACAAACTTGTGTCATAATTGCAACAATTTTTTTGCAGAGGTTGCAAACCATAATGAGATTATGAGTTCCATTTTACTTAATTGGGAAAAGCAACTGCTGTTTCATCAATTTCCTGATAAAAACTGACAAAGATTGTTTAACAGTCAAAACGAATTTATGACGTTTGGATGAAGAATATAGGAAACTCCTCAAGGCATTGAACATCCCTCAGTACAGAAACATGAAGTCAGAGACAAAAATAATAACCTGTATGTCTTTAGATTAATCTGATGATTCTAGCATTTGTGAGTTTAGTTTTATGACAGTTGGTGCACAGAAGAGTACAGCATCATCAGTCATACATAAGATTTGTAAATATTCAGCCAGTCACACAGTAGATGGAAAACATGTTTTTATTTGTGCTTCTTTTACATTGAACTCATGAATGACACGCCAATTTCTTTCAATTTTAAAAATTAATTTATCATTTGTTAGTACTTATTACTAACTGCTTCTGCTACGACTACTTAGATTCTTTCAATTATATGATCGTAAAGCAAATGATTCATCGTTTTTCTCCCGTCGTTGGAGGACCATCTCCTGAAAGAGACAACGTGAACGAGAAAGTACAGTGATGTCACCAGAGAAAGAATAAATTATCATGTTGAAAAAGAATTAAGATAATATAGTTTTATCACGATGCATTCACAAGATTCACACAAGTCACAACAATATGACACGTCATATGATGTGTGTGATGAGGTGCATACATCTCTGATTTCTTACCTCATTAGATGTTAAAGGTATTCCCTCCGGCAATGTTTCCTTGGTTATTAACAGCATTAACACCAGAAGTGTTGCCGACAAGTGCACCATCTGATATTCCCCCTGTTGAAATATGAAGTATGATATGAAGAATCATACATCTGCACACAGGTGATGAATTAAAAACAAACTCTACATACCGTCCCAGCAACATGAGGAGTCACTCACCATGCATGTTGTACATGTTACCTCCTCCAATGTTCCCTGTATTTAATGCTGTAACCATGATGTCAGTGGTGTTGCCCAGAGAAGTGTTGGGTCCAACATGTCCTGTGAGTGTAGTCATGAGAGAAAAAGCTTTAATGAAACTGTCAAGTCAACCTCACAGAAAAATACAATCTGCCTCACATTTACCTTTAACGTTATAGGTATTGTCTGCACCAATTTTCCCTGTGTTAACACAAGCAGTAACATCCTTGACGTTACCAATTTTCGACATCGTTCCAGCTGAAACCTGGACAGGCAGAGAGTCACAAAGAGGAAAGTAAAACAGTGATCGTCATAAGAATCGGTTACAACAAAATGAAGAACATCTGTTCAACTGTAGTAGCTCAGCTTCAATATAAAACGCACAATCAGAGATGAGAAAGAAAGTTGCACATTTGTTGTATTTTAAAGGAAGCAGTTTACAGAGATGTGATGATGTGGTCAGCTTACCAAAAGGATTTAGTTGTTTGCCGTGAGCTGTCAGGTGAGCTTGCTGAATTTGGCAGAGATGACTCTACTTTTATAAATGTTCTGGACATGCATGTTGATGGTGTTCATGAGGAGGAACTTTCTAAATATGGTTAACAGGTTTTATTGGTTTAGCTTATCGCGTCAATTCCACAGAAGTAAAAAAGAATGGAGAGATTGTGTGAAAGAACAATATCACATCAAGAGGTAAAGATAAGGTCACAAGACAGCGGTTACAACAGGCTGCCTATTGTTCAGTGCCCAGAAGTATAAACTGAACTACACCGAACAACAATATAATGGTAACGCATTTATTTTCATAGCCTGTTTTTAATTGTTCACATATTTGTTTAATTTAGTGTTGCCAAGGTCATCCATCCACCTGACTCTGGTGTGGCAAGTATTTTTTTGGTACAGCTAAAGAGGTGATAGGAAACAGGGTGAGAGAGAGCGACACGCAGCAAAGAGACCCAGGCCAGGAGTCGAAACCGGGTCCGCTGCAGCGAGGACAAAGCCTCTGTACACGGGACGCCTGCTCTACCAACTGAGCTAAACGGTGCCCCAGATGTCACAAGCTTTGAAGGAGCACACAGTTGGCATGCTGATAGCACAAATGTCCCAGAGCTGTTACCTGTTTCACAACCATAAGCCATCTCCATTGATGTTCCCAGTAATTTGTCAGTGCGTCCAACCACCCTCAGAACTGCAGACCACATGTAACCACACCAGCCCAGGACCTCCACGTCCTGCTTCTTTGGCTGCAAGAGCTTCTGGGATCAGCCACTTGGACAACTGAATAGTTGGCAAAACCAAATATTTTTTTTAACAAACGGTCAAAAAGAAACCTTCCAGGGAAACTCTGCTGCATTCTGATTCTGATTGTCATCATGACCGCCTCAAGACGGTAAATGCTCACCTTTGAAAGGTGTCTGGTCCATTGTAGAAGTTTTGTCTTCATGGAGGAAACCCCGTTTCTACAATGTCAGATAGACGAGCAGACAGCATGTATAGCATTGTGTGGGCAATGTTTTGCTAATGTCAATGTTGTGAACAGTGAGCCCCATGGTAACAGTGACGTTAGTACAGGCAGGCATACAATAAGGACAGCAAACTAGGTTTGGGAGGTTTCCATCTTTGCCGGTCCAGTCTGGTGTATAAGCTTCAACTGTTTAGATATTTTACAACCGACTGAACCGGCATTTGTTAGATGTGTCGTCAGGTGGAAAGAGTAAGCAGCACGTGGCTATTAAGCAGTTACCCAAGGATAGCTGATTACGTCATCAGTTACACTGAAACATCTATTTGCGTGATGCTCTTTGACACGTCCAAAGCAAGTAAATCAAGCTTTATGTGACCCGTAGTTTCCCTTCTAAAAACACACCACTTTGTTCGGTTGTTGCAGTCCCTCTTGAACAGCCGACTACTGCTCTTGTTGAGCTATCGGCCTTCTCTTCCTCCAGAGCCGCTCTTCACTGTCAGACTGATGGAAAGGTTGGATATCCAAAGGCCGGCTGCCCCTCCACATGCAGCTCTGCGGCAAATGCTGCCTTGATCAAACAAACACTGCTACTCAACATCTCACTGCTGCCATCTTTTCTCCAGTTCCCCTCTGCTGGTGTTTGATATGATATCTCATTGAAACCAGATCCATCTGAAATCAGTATTATGCTGTGTCAGGTGTCCTTTTACAGCCTCAAACAGACATTGATTCAGCTCATGCCCTCATTTCACCAGAATCCAACAAGGCATAGGGAGTGATTTATGAACAGAGGTGCATCAGAAAAATTCCACTGGCAAGGACAAAAAGTTGAGGTAACATGAGAGCAGCCACGACAGGCAGAGTGCTGTTTGGCATCCAGAAGTATCAACTCAACTTAGAACTGTGGGGAGATAAATGCTGGAAGGCTTTAAAAGATCATTTTCAAAAATGAACGGAGCAGTTTTGCCTTAATTTTGACATTTGTAGAGCTGAGAGCAATTAATCAGGTTTCATCTTCAGCTCTGCGATGTCATGGGGAGCATTTGTTACTAGCATTAGCTTTTTTTTTGCTTAGTTTTGTCAATACTAATTATGGCCATTTATGGAAGTCATGTCCTGAAAAGCTTCTTCCAGTGTTGTTTTCTGTTTTTGATGCCCAGACTCACCGTTTCTGTTAAAAATCAGGGAATGTGTGTGTACAGTTCCTTGTGTGTTGTTAGTTTCATGGTTTTATCAGTAGCTACAGGGTATTTGTGTCGTGGCTGACAACAGGTGTGTTTCACAGTGAACCATTAGCTTTATGACTCGCTGTAAATATTCGCAGCCACAACTATCGTCCAGCCTTTCAGCCACATCGAACCAGCGTTTCCCTGGAATGCATCTGTATCTTATCTGTGGCACCGTGTCTTTGAACTTGCCACAACCAAATGTGATTGTTGTTCGAGCAAACACATTTAAAACTTTCAGTACCACTCTGCTTTTAACTGCGTCTCTCCTGGTCCAGCCTTTTTGTGTTTCAGCCTCACTTGCCATATTTTAAGAGTTAATTTGATGTGTGCACACAAGTATAATCGTACAAAGTTGAAGTGCAATGCTTGCAGAATGATGCAGTTTACTTCCGTGTGAGATGTGTGGTATTGGTTAGACACATCTTTCTGTGGTGCAGGTTTTATTTTGTAGATTTTTTATGAATACTTGTTTAATGAAGTGTCATCTCGACACTCAACATTCAGACAATCTGCTCCTCAAATGGTCCTTACTGTCTCTGTCATGATAGTTAATGTCTGATACAAATCAGGATACACAGACGGGTCCAGAAGAAGCTTCTCTCGATTCTCTGGATTACCAGGGACACAGGTGATGAGTGCCGACCTAATATATGATTGATACCCTGAATTAAAGCAACAGTGAAGTCACCAGAGTGTTTCTGGAAAGTTGAGAGATTTTCATCTGGCGCTCAGAGCAGCCGAGCAAAATAAGACACTGGGAGCAGCGTTTTTTCTTTCTGCGTCCGAATGCACTCGCTCCTCAGTAGAAACAAGTGGAAAAAGACGCTGGTACTCAGAAGAAGGTGTTACGTGAACATGGGCCTCATGGTCTTTGGTCCCTTAATTATGACAAACTTGTGACATAATTGCAACATTTTTGCAGAGGTTTTAAACCTTAGGGGACATTATGAGTTACGTTAGACTTATTTGGGAAATGTAACTGCTGGTTCGTCAATTTCCTGATAAAAACTGTGACAATGATTATTTAATTATCAAAACAAATTCATCACAATGTTTGGATGAAGAAAATAGGAAACTCCTCAAGGCATTGAACATCCCTCAGTACAGAAACATGTAGTGAGAGACCATTTGAATAAATTGTTTATATTCAGCAGAAGACTGTATTGTACAACCTGTGAAGTTTATTTTAAACTTTATGTCTTGAATATTAATCTGATGATTCTGAAATAATAACTTTAGTATTTGTGAGTTCAGTTTTATGACAGTTGGTGCACAGAAGAGTACAGCATCATCAGTCATACATAAGATTTGTAAATATTCAGCCAGTCACACAGTAGATGGAAAACATGTTTTTATTTGTGCTTCTTTTACATTGAACTTATGAATGACACACTAATTTCTTTTAATTTTAGATCATTCATTTATCAATTGTTAGTACTTATTACTAACTGCTGCTGCTACGATGTTCATCATTTTTCTCCCGTCGTTGGAGGACCATCTTCTGAAAGAGACCAAGTGAACGAGAAAGAATAGTGATGTCACCAGAGAGAGAATTAAATATCATGTTGAAAAAGAATTAAGATAATATAGTTTTATCATGATGCATTCACAAGATTCACACAAGTCACAACAATATGCACACTTCATATGATGTGTGTGATGAGGTGCATACATCTCTGACTTCTTACCTCTTTCGTTGTTAAAGGTATTCACTGACGCAATGTTTCCTTGGTTATCATCAGCATTAACACCAGAAATGTTGCCGACAATTGCACCATCTGATTTTCCCCGTTGAAATATGAAGAATCATACGTCTGCACACAGGTGATGAATCAGAACCAAACTTTACATACCGTCCCAGCAACATGAGGAGTCACTCACCAGACATGTTGACCATGTTCCCTGTTGCAATGTTCCCTGTATTTAATGCTGTAAACTTGATGTCAGTGGTGTTGTCCAGAGAAGTGTAGGGTCCAGCACATGCTGTGAGTGTAGTCATGAGAGAAAAAGCATTAATGAAACTGTCAAGTCAACCTCACAGAAAAATACAATCTGACTCACATTTAAATTTAACATCATAGATTGTGTCTCCAGCAATTTTCCCTGTGTTAACAACAGCAGTAACATTGACGAGGTTACCAGTTTTCGACATCGTTCCAGCTGAAGTCTGGACAGGCAGAGAGTCACAAAGAGGAAAGTAAAACAGTGATCGTCATAAGAATCGGTTACAACAAAATGAAGAACATCTGTTCAACTGTAGTAGCTCAGCTTCAATATAAAACGCACAATCAGAGATGAAAAAGAAAGTCGCACATTTGTTGTATTTTAAAGAAAGCAGTTTACAGAGATGTGATGATGTGGTCAGCTTACCAAAAGGATTTAGTTGTTTGTCGTGAGCTGTCAGGTGAGCTTGTTGAATTTGGCAGAGATGACTCTACTTTTATAAGTGTTCTGGACATGCGTGTTGATGGTGTTTATGAGGAGGAACTTTCTAAATATGGTTAACAGGTTTTATCCATTTAGCTCATCCCATCATTCCCACAGACGTAAAAAATAATGGAGAGATTGTGTGAGAGAACAATATCAACAATATCACATCAAGAGGTAAAGATAAGGTCACAAAAGATCGGTTACAGCAGGATGCTTTAGTTCAGTGCCCAGAAGTGTAAACTGAACTACACCGAACAACAATAAAATGCCAACGCTTTTGCTTTCACAGCTTCTTTCTTATTATCACAATGATATCTCATTGCAACCACATTCATCTGAAAAATCAGTATATATGCTGTGTCAGGTGTCCTTTTACAGGCTCAAACAGGTATTGATTCAGCTCATGCCCTCATTTCACCAGAATCCAACAAGGCATAGGGAGTGATTTATGAACAGAGGTGCATCAGAAAAATTCCACTGGCAAAGCCAAAAAGTTGAGGTAACATGAGAGCAGCCACGACAGGCAGAGTGCTGTTTGGCATCCAGAAGTATCAACTCAACTAAGAACTGTGGGGAGATAAATGCTGGAAGGCTTTAAAACATCATTTCAAAAATGAACGGAGCAGTTTTGCCTTAATTTTGACATTTGTAGAGCTGAGAGCAATTAATCAGGTTTCATCTTCAGCTCTGCGAAGTCGTGAGGAGCATTTGTCACTAGCACTAGCTTTTTTTTTTGCTTAGTTTTGTCAATACTAATTATGGCCATTTATGGAAGTCATGTTCTGAAAAGCTTCTTCCAGTGTTGTTTTCTGTTTTTGATGCCCAGACTCACCGTTTCTGTTAAAAATCAGGGAATGTGTGTGTACAGTTCCTTGTGTGTTGTTAGTTTCATGGTTTTATCAGTAGCTACAGGGTATTTGTGTCGTGGCTGACAACAGGTGTGTTTCACAGTGAACCATTAGCTTTATGACTCGCTGTAAATATTCGCAGCCACAACTATCGTCCAGCCTTTCAGCCACATCGAACCAGCGTTTCCCTGGAATGCATCCGTATCTTATCTGTGGCACCGTGTCTTTGAACTTGCCACAACCAAATGTGATTGTTGTTCGAGGAAACACATTTAAAACTTTCAGTACCACTCTGCTTTTAACTGCGTCTCTCCTGGTCCAGCCTTTTTGTGTATCAGCCTCACCTACCGTATTTTAAAAGTGTTAATTTGAAGTATGCACACATGTATAATCACACACAGTTCAGGTACAATGCTTGCAGAATGATGCAGTTTACTTCCGTGTGAGATGTGTGGGATCATTTAGGCACATCTTTCTGTGGTGCAGGTTTTATTTAGTTAATGTATTATTAATGCTTGTTTAATGAAGTTTACTTTGAGGTCACAGTGCCTTTTCAGTTTGTGACAAAACTTAAGAGATTTGTCACTCCGTCACCACTTTATGGTTTGATTTTGAAGTGTTGCAGTAATATCACCCTGGAGCTAAGCTGGCTCAGGCAAACTGGGGTTTATAGACCGGCGAGCAGACTGCTTTGTGAAGTTGTGTAAGAAGGACGGTAGTTTGATGTATAAAGGTAGTAACTAAGTATAGAAAGAAGAACATAAAGGCAAGAAGCCGCCTCGCCTGTGCACTCAAATAAAGAATAGAGAGAAGAAGCGGAGGATGGATGGTGAGAGAGGTAGACGAAGAGATGGAGGAAGTATAAAGCACAGTATTGATTTTTGGTCTCCAGTGGAGTCCGCCAGGATGCTCGCTGCAGCCTTTATAAGCTCAGCTGAGCTCTCGACTCAACGCCTCATTTTTCTGTCCGTCACTTATCTCGGCAGCTAATGGCAGCCGAAGTAAGTGTGTGTGCGTGTGCGCGTGTTCAGGCTGTGTTTCATCCATCTATGTGTCTGGTTTGCACCTAAAACACGTAACGCGGGGATCAGTTTACCATCTTGCAGTGTTACACGTCTGTGAGATTTGTTGCTTCTGCTGCGATGCGGTTTGACGGATCAGAACCCAAAAACCCTCCATTAAGCAGCACTCTGTCCCGTCTGGCAGGAAGTGCTCCTTTCATCGTAATAGACCCAAAGAGCTGTGCGGTTTCATTGCGAGGGCTTTCCCAGTGTGCTGGCGTAATACTTCTACAGCCCGGCCCGATAAATGGGCTGGCAGATAAATCAGTATCAGCATGTATGATGCCCATTATCCACCGATATGAAAACTACTGCTTTTTGAGAATGCAAGTCCCACTGCAGCCAGGACTTCTCCCAGTCTTGTTAGTGCATTTTCTTCTATCAGATTAACCCAGGTGAGGAAGGAGAAGTGATGTCTTATGTCGAAGTATTTAATGAAGCTCGATCGAGGAGAACACAGTTCAACAGTACATGTAGGAACATGTAGTTCAGCTGGATCACCTCCAAACATTCCCTCTGCTCCGGTCAGCAACACCTGTCCGCTCTGAGCTACATCACCTTCATCAACATGGTCAGGAAATATTAGATATCACTAAAATGCCAAAATACAGTTTAGTGGAACTGAAGTACCTGCATCTGTTAGGTACCTTTGCCACATGTTCGGGATCATTGCAAAAAATGTTCAGCCAGAATATCAATATTGGGATTTTTTTACTCCTTAATATCAGTGGCGTTGGCACCAGCCCCCTGAAATGAGTACAGGAGTTCGAATTACATCTTAACTCTACATGTGGATGGATGAAGGATTCCAGGTGTGAATCCCTGTTTCAGACGTTATAAATCGAAGTGTTTCAGGTTACTTGATCTGACTTCTCTTTTTTTTTTCTTCTCTTTTCTCTGTTTCTTGTTCACAGCTCAGACAGTCTTATTGACAGTGCAATAAGGTAAGTTTTATCCGTCCGTTCACTCTCCTCCTCCTTTTTCTCTCACTCACTAAACTCAGACACACACATATAATTTGACTGAGGGCATTTTTAGAGACATGACAGAGACTTCACCTTTCTCTAACCGTAACCACCCCGCCCTTAACCTTAACCTTAAAACAGCAGTATTTAAGATAGTTGATTGTTGAGGCTCATTCCCAGGTCGTCACAAACACTGACACTTTGGGTTTGTGGCCTACCGAGCCAAAGTGTCAGTAATTGACGACCTGGTAACGAGACTTAACAATCAGCTATCTCCATCCAGCGCCTCGAACCGCTGAGCCAACTCCACCACTTCTGTCCCCAATTAACTCTTCGTTAGTCACATCAGAAGCACTGAAACATTCAAACGGACTCTGTGTGTGATGCCGTGCAGACAGCTCGACGCATCTCTTCCTGCCACTAACCCCTCGTGGTTTCTTTCCCTCCAGCATCGCCATGGCTACCAAAGAGAACATCACATTTCAGCGTGGGATGTTGAAGTCCATTCAAACCAGGGTCACAACTTTGGCCAGTATCCTTCTTTGTCATTTTATCAGTTGTTCCTCCTTCTTTATGAGCTCTCTGTAGAGTAAGCTTGTGTGAATCCGTGTACTAACCTCAGTATTTGTGGACGCCGAGCGGGATAACGGCCTCACTTACAGTGAAAGCCGGTACGACGGACATTAGGCCGCACCATTAGGCTCCATTTAGTCTTTTTCCTGGTTGCGTTGATGTATTTTCCCCCCGCTGCTTTCTGTCTCTTACTCACTGCGAGGAAAGGGAAAACTCTCCTTAATTATTTTCCTTCACCACACACTTCCCCGCCCCTCAGATCGTTTCCCCGCCATCAACAGTCTCATCCAGAAAATCAATTTGCGCAAGAGGCGGGACTCTTTAATTCTAGGCGGGGTGATTGGCGTCTGCACCATACTCCTGTTGCTCTACACGTTCCACTGAGGACACCGACGGACAGTCGAAAACATTAACTGTAAATCTGACCAAGTCTTTTTTGTATCTCCTTCCTTCTGCTGTACTTCACTCTTTTTAAATCAAGAGTTTACAGAGGTGAAAAATTACTGTTGTGGAAAGGAAAGTATATAACTTTATTTTGAAGTCTTAATTGGAAGTTTATTTATTTTACTGAATTATGAGAAGATTTCCATCTGGGAATTGTATATATATTGCTGCTTGTATCCTGTTGTAATCTTTGAGTATAAAGTCGCATTTGATGGGATCGTGTACCGTTGATGTCGTACTTCCTAATAAAAATCAAGGTAATGACCTCATTCTCAAGTTCGTCATGCTCATTCAAGTTTATTTCAGACATGCAGAACTATGGCACAGTAAACCAGTCATACAGTATAAATGTATAAACATCAACATCAGAGTGCCAAGAGCAGTGCATACAGGGAGGACCACCCCAGTCATATACTGTAAACATAGTGAGGTGTAGAGATCCGCTCGGTCCGGTCCCAACAGGAATCTGCTCAGTTTATCATAGTAGCACGCGAAGCAGGATAATGAACGAGCTGCAGGAGGGCGTCGTCGTGATAAACGTACATGAGTTTTATGTAAACAGTGTAAGAAATCGGTTTATACATCTTCCCACAGCCGCTGACGTCCGATAGAACAGAGAGAGAAACAGGGCAGGCAGTGGCGGCATTAACAGACTAGAGGTGCACTGATGTCTGACCGCCTGGTTTTTAAGACCATCATATTTGTTTTGGGGACATCCTCGGGTCTAATGATGCCGAGCCAAATGTAGCGCCGTCCAATTATCTGTGTGTCAAGCAGGCGTTATGTGCTTCAGTGCACCACTAGTAAGGACAATGAGAAGTTACGCTGTCTGGTGATGGACAACTACCAGTGTGTGCACCATTCACTCTCCTCTCTTTAGTTCCTGAGTTTGTGGGGTTAGTGAGCGTGGGCGTTGCCAGAAAAGGAGAAACGGCCCGGGACTTCTTTCTTTTTTCTTTCTTTTAGCCGCAGCAGGTGAAGAAAAAGTGTCTTCGTCTTGATTTCGGCCCCAGATTTTGTGCTTTTTTTCATCTTCAAAACGACATTCCCCCCCTCCTCCTCCTCTCTTTCTTCTGTGCAAACTTGAGATCAGATGAAGTTAAAGGAGGCTCACTCCTTTCCTCACATCTTACGCGTATCTGAGAGACAGAGAAAAGAGACATTTAACACACACAGCTTCACACCGGCCCTTGTGGATGCGTTTGTGGTTAGGGCTCTCTTCTATACCTAATGTGATGCCCATGAAGATGAGGAGAGCCACACCCAGCAGCATGGCCACACAGCTGAACAGCAGAGACAGACGCCCATACTTTCTTGCTGCTTGAATATCACCAGAATGGAGAACAGATGTGGACTGATGGGAGAGGAAGGGGAAGGAGCTGATCAGCAATCAATTATTTAAATACAAGAGAAGTAAAGCACTTGTAGTGTTGACAGAGACCGGGCCTGCAGAACACACCCAAGCATGATCATAATAACACACATGCAACTCACCACATGTGCGTACCACAGGGCACACAGGTTGAACGGCATGCCGGTTACACAGAAACAGGACAGCACGGCGGCCCAGAGGTAACTCGGGGGTTCGGTTCCGGGCGGCACCGGGGAGGGCAGCGGGCCCAGGCTGAGCCGGGACGTGGACTTGGGTGGGGTCGCCAAGTGCCCGACGGAGCCCGACTTCAGCGGTGATCTGTGTCCGTTCTGGTCCGCGTCCAGAGACCGGACGCTGCCTCTGATGGTGAGGGAGAAGGAGTCGGACTGCTTGATGTTGTTCTGTCCGCTGGGCTCGGTGGTCGCGACGCTCAGCAGCCTCTCCGTGTCGTGGAAGTCCGTGGGGTTGGAGACCTCCCTCTCGCCGAGGGCGCTTTTCTCAAAGGCAGCATCAGTGTTGATCGCCATCAGTGAAAGATGAGAAACCTCGAAGCCGGATTCTCTGTGTGACCGAGCCGCTGTCTAGTGGAGAGAGATGCTCGAGAGTCTTCCTTCAGATGTTCTCCATGGGGGGTCATTAGATTAAAAATGTCAAAATCAGAGTCCAATACCTTTAAGGCGAACTATTTAATTAAGCAATCTAACTCCATCAAAGTGTCTTATTGATGAGCGAGATGTTATCGATGTCGAGTCCCTCTCGCGTCGAGCTGGCGGTGAGCGTCCGGACGCACGTCTTGCCTTTTTACCCCCCCCTCCTCTATAAAGTAGTGAGGTATTACCGCAGCCCTCACATCTCCACAGCACATCCTCAGTATCTGAAGCCTGCTCATGCACCGGGCGAGGCGTGTGACGGTGCAAAAACAACAATTAAACCCCCTCTGAAGTGAACACGCGCGGTGCGTAAAAGCTTTCCATTTACGCACGGGGGGCATCGAGCTGGATCAGCATGTAGGACGCCGCTCATTGTGAATCAGGGAGAGAGAGAGAGAGGGGGAGGTGGACACTGTGAGCCTCTCAACACATGCACGCCCTGCTGACTCAGGCTCTTCAGTGAAGTCTTATTCTGCCATATTTAAGTATTTAACAGGAACTTCACTCCCCACAGGATGTTTAAACTGCACAAAATGCTCCACGAATTGTTGCTTTTAACCTAATCATACAAAAAGCAGGAAGAATCATTTAAATTAGCTTCACCTCAACCAGCTACAACATAACTATAGCTACAGAATCACGCATTAGTGATAAAAACACTCAAGGTGGCTTTCTGTGTAAATATAAATACTTCATATTGTATTTTTCGGATCATACTTGTGTACTTTTACGTGGATTTCATTGAGTTAAGCAATCTGAATACTTCTCTCACCACTTGCACATCAGAGATACGTATCAGCTACAATACATACAACCGTGTTATAATCCACCTGAACAATCTGTGATCTGGTTTGTGAAGTTCTGTTCATGACTGTTGCACATATCCAGGATTTTAAAAAATAATGTTTCTAATCAAATAAAGGTGGCTGTCTGATCAATACACTGCTCAGATGTGCTGTTAGTTAATACAGTCACACACACACTGAGCAAACCGTCTCACTGAATGAATCAGGGAACTAGTTTAGAGACTAACCCAGCACACTACAGATGAAATGATCCAGTCTGATTCAATTCCCTGAACCTGCTCCATGAAGCCCTCCGCCATGTTTTAATAGACTGCGTCGCCATCTAGTGGTGATTCAGTGGAAGCTGCACCAAGACACTGAAGTTGAAGGTTTAATCGTGCAGCAGTTTCTGGATACCTAAAGATCAGTAATGTCCTAAAGATCAGTTTAAAAATGATTCATATTTGTATCTATTCAGTCTTCTGACGTGATTTTTCTCAGCGGTGCAAACCAACAGATAGGAACACATCAAAACTTACAAGCATTTAATTTGGAAAATGTGATGATTGAGGGAGTTAAAGTATTATTAAGTATTATTTTAACCAGGTGAATAATAAATGTAAAGATTCAGGAGACAATAATTTACGACTGTTTCAAGGAACATTTGGAGTTTTTCTTGGTGTTTGGTCGACAAAACAGTCCAAGTACACGTCAACATAAACAGTGTATAATACAACTGTACTGTACAATTCACAGGTACTTGTACTGGAGTATTTCCTTCCTCCACTATTTTATACCTGCATTCCACTGCATGTTGGAGGAAATATTATCATTTTTTACTCCTTGATCACTTCAGTTTGACTTTGCAGATTGCAGCTGCATCAGAGCTGAAAATGGCGGATTTTAAAATTGACTTATTTCATCTGTAAAATAAAAACTGAGGCTGTTTGTCAGAAAAATGCAGAATATCAGAGTCCACTTGATGTATGAGTAGTCTGATATTTGCCTGTCAGAGATGCATCAGTATGTCGTTCAATATGAGCCGATGTGAAAACGTTTTAACACAATACAGAAGAAAATATTCTTTGGGTAATTTATCAGTGTGAATTTCCACGTTAAGTTTTCTGTTTTAGTCGACTAATATCATTTTGGAAACTGAAGTTTATTGTTAAACTGTAAAATATCAGGTACGTGTGATTGATAATCACATGTGAGCGATCATTGCAACAACGTGTGTTACTGAATATAAGTGTGTGTAAGAATAACGGCGGGAACATTAATATGAGAATAGTTTGATTATCAACTCTGATCAGATCAGATCAGATACTCAGCCAGGCGGTAATATACAGAATAAACTGTACATGTAAATATATGTATCATTTACTTTTACCTGGTACTTTGATATTTGTACTATATGAAAATAACTTTTGATACTTAATTGAATATCAAAGTACTATTCATACGGGTGATTTTCACTTTTTATTTTCACTTTACTCGAAGACATTTGTGACTCTGAACATGATACGTGGAACTTGTGATGATTTCAGTCCCTGAAGATATTAAACTATTTATTAATTGCTCTCTAATTTCACATCTCACACAGTTTAGACTGAATGTCAGCGTGTTTACTTGTTAAAGGGTAACGCCACCAATCTACACCTTAAAGTGTGTTTACAGGTCTTTTGTGGAGAACGAGTGCATATGTGAATGAAGTCATATAAAGTCTTTTTGTGGCTCCAGAAGAAGCTGCTTGTAATCTGATAAAGTGCTTCTGTAACACTGTTGGACCCCTTAAGGACATTTTAATAAGAAATCATTACCCAGAAGGCAACTTAGCCACTGAGTGACATCACTGGAGGCAATTTCGGAGGAAACTTCCAACTGGTTTCTGCTTAACTTCTGCGGATCGAGCGACTTTCATTTCCAGCTGGTTTCGGTCTAACTTCTCTCCAGCCGGCCGCGAAGCTGAAGTGAGCGAGTGCAGTTTGTTGTGATCAGCTGCTGAGGGGAAAGTTACAGGAACCAGCTGGAAACTAAAACGGCTGATCAGCACAAACCAAATGAAAGCTTCCTGGAAATGTGTTAAAGAAATGACCAGGTATTCATTAACTGCTTTTTGGAAAGAAGCAGAATATATGATTAAAATATAACATTAAATTATGTGTTCGCTACATTTTGAGGTCATTATTGTGGTGAAATTTGCAGACCTGTTATCTTCTTTGTTCGCAGATGCAGTAAAACTCCCCGGGACCTGTAAACACACTTCAATGTGTCGTATCAGCGGCGTTACCCTTTAATGTGGTGCGGTAGCCTGACGCTGTTTTATGTCTGCCGCTTTCTGACGATCTAACGAGCATCTTATGTTGCAGCTTCCTGTCACTGGCTGTGCACACGTTTTTATTCTTGCCTGCTTCTATTTTAATGTTGCACTGAAACGTCTTCACGCCTGTTGACACGTCCGTCTTTGTTCAAACCTGTTCGCCTTCAACGTGCTTTTATAACTGAAATAAACAACTTTAAGCTCGTTGGCCTTAAATGGGATCATTAGAAGTGTGACACATTTGTGCACACATCTTTTGTTTCCCTGTGTGTGTGCGCATGTGTGCGTGTGTGTGGTTATTTTTGGACGACGGACTGACGATGCTGGTTTGTTTTATTGTCCATAGCGTGCAGTTTCATCCTCGACAATAAACCTCAAGCCTGAGAAAATATTTGACTCTTTATTGTTCATCATGGACACAATTCAAACAGAAAACACGTGTGACCTTAACAAACAATCCATCCTGACCAGACTGAAGTGTACCTTAATGTGATTAACACAGAAATATAAACAATGGTGGCTCGAATCTAGCAGGTTAATTTATCCAGTCTGACTGCTGAGCGTGTGAAACACCGCCTCCCCGCAGTCCTCTTCCCAACATCCCTCCCCCCCATCCGCTTCCTCTTCTTGAGTCATCCGGGGCAGGGCTGACCAGAGCAGTTCTTCAGCTGGCAGCTTTAGCATGTGTACAGGAACATAAAGCTTGCCAGTGAAGAACTGCTGTGTGTCAGCCATTTGAGGCCGAGGGTGAGGGAGCTCTGGGAGTCAGCCAGCGAGCGTGAGAGCCCGAAACCAGACAGCCCGGTGTGACGAACGGCCTCCTTAAAGGCACAAACGGCGGCTCCGTCTCCTTCCTCCAGCTGCTTTAGGTGCGCATGTTCCTGCAGAAAGACGGAAAAAAAGAAGAAGAGATCGTTTAACTTCCCCTCTAAACTCCCGGCTCCAGCAGCGTGGGTATGAGCTGGCCTGCCGCCAGTCACACACGTACAGTAAGTGGGTGCAGTTGAGCCACAGTGTGTGTGCGATCAGCTGTGAGTAAGTGGGTGAAATGAGCTGATGTGCAAGAAAAGGCCGCGGAGATGCACACAAGATCATGCGTCAGATAACCGGGAGGGAAACGTGCATCAGCAGCTCAACTCTGCCTCTGCACGTTACACCGCGCCAGCCAGCAATTCTTAGATATTCTCTCAGTTGTGATGCACAAAAAATCACAGACCGGCCTCTGGAAGAAATAAACACACTCCGCTTTCTCTTCTTTTCTTTTTTCTGTCATCAGTTACCGTGGTTACAAAGCATGAGCGAGAGGCGATGAGGAGGAGAAGACAGCCTCGACATGAAAGCAAGAAATCTTGGAATCCTCTCAGAAGTCAACAGAAAAACTATTTGTTTTTGAAGTCTCCATTAAGAAAATGAGTGTTCGGGTGTTTTTCCACAGAGGAAACCTTCCGCTGCATCTGATCTCTGAAGTGTTGCAGCCGTTTTAAAAACACACTTTGTCTGATTGAGTTGGAAGTTTAACGTGTGGAACGAGTAGAGTCGAGCTTGAGGGATGTAAAATAGATGCTTTAAAAAAAAGGTTAAAGTCGAATACAGATCAGATTTTTGGTGGTGAAATTAAACCTGCTCGTATCATTTTTCAAGATAAAGTCAACAACATGAAACCGGGACTGGGCTCTGTGCTGGAAGAAACACCGAATGTTAGCATGCTGACACGCTATGCTAAGATGGTCAAGACATGGATGTAATAAGAGAAGTACAGACACGGAGCTCCAGTAATTCCTGTGAAAGTTGCTCAGTGGAGCATGAAGCCAGAGAAGTTGGACTAAAATTACACGGATCATCCGCAAAGTCCGTCAGCAGCCGAGGCGGCTAATTTACAGTTTAGCACCCAGCTAGCTTGAACGGGGAGAGACTATTTAATCACGTGGCTCTTCCAGACTTTTCAAATGTTATCAGACTGAATGGATTCTGATGGTGAATTGATTTTGAGGGGTTGTGAGGCAAAAAAAAACCCAGCTGCTTCATTCACAATGTGAGTTTATGGAGGCGCGGCGCCTCGTTGGGACGAAGCTACGTGGGCGGCTACGATGTATTCTTATATCGTCATCATACCTGCTAAACTGCAGCATGCTAGCTAGCTAGTTAGCATTGTGAGACTGCCTTTTTTTTCAAATTTTCTTTTCATAATCGGATGAAATTCTTGTGACTGGTGAAAATACATAAATCTTACTTGAATTACACTCCAACAAAATAAGCCTGTCAGAGCCGCTTGGCTCTGACAGGCTGATTTTGTTGGAGTGTAATTCAAGTAAGATTTAAAAGGCGCCTGCAGGTATTTCCAGGTTTTGTGGCTCACAGGTTGCACAAGTTGCAATATAAAGAAAACGTTCAGTTTGACGTCATCTGTGGTTTTGCAGAGACGTACGTCGCCAACATTCACTCCGGTGATCGGGTTGCCCCGTCGACCCAGACTTTAGGCAACACTGGAGCCGACGTAGAAAAGTAAATACCAGTTCTCTGATAACTGCATGCAAAAATAGGCGAGGCTGAACACACTGAAGGTTGGAAAAAACCAACCACTCCAAGACTAAACACACACGAAGCTAAAGCAGGAATTTTTTCTTTTCTCGTCTTCAAAAGAATGTAATCTCGTGGTGATCTGGAGATATTGGGAGGACATGCTCCACGTCTCTGGTTGACGATGAGTAACACATGCTGCACATTCCTGCAGTAAAGAGAACCAGAATACTCTCAGGTATTCGAGCGATCCGTAGCCCTCGGACTGTGCACAGCAGGGGGGGGGGGTCGGCTCACAATCAGCAGGATTTATGAAACTTTTACAGACAGCGCCGCGGGGAGAAATCGCTTTGTCTCGCACTAATTCAGACGTGACTTCAACATCTTCCTCAAAAAACAGCCAGAGTCATTTAATCCACGCGTGAAACCGCGATCGAAAGCAAAACTACGCAGGTTGTGGATGGAAAAACACAAGTGAATCGTTCCCCGACAAACGTATCTGCAGGTCACACGTCACGATCTCTCTGAAGCGGGTGAGTCAGCACGCAGCGGCGCAGACGGCCTGTTCCGACTTGACTGACGCACGCTGACAGAAGTTAACCCATAATCAAATCTTACTTTTCTCAACCGCTCAAAGACACTTTGCTCGCGCTCTGCCAGGTTTTTGCACTAAAATCTCCCAATCAAATCAAAGTCAAATCTCTCAAATCACGTTTTGAAAATCAGTGAGTCGAGTAAATGATTACTGGACTCTAAGATGGTGGCCAAGTTGCTGTCGTGTCCCTGCTGCTCTTTATTTTTTTTGGTTTTTCACATGTTTGCTGCTCTACACCACTGACACAGCTCACATCAACACCCCAAAATATGTTCACACGGGATTAAAAAATGAATCTGAACTGAAACTCGGGTGACGTGATGCATTTTGTGAGAAGTCGCTCAGCAGAAGAGTTTTCCTCTCTTCCTGGTTTGCATCCATGATCGTTTGACCCGCTGGACACTCGTCCCACGTCAAGCTGTCATGCACATAAAAACGTCTTTCTTAGACTCTTTTACAAATGTTACACTTACTAATACAAAGAGCAATAACTTATCTTTATTATCTGTGTCACATCTGCTTTATAAAGGCGGCCTATGAGGGAAACACTTGTTGCAGTACTGTTGTTGTCCACCAACAAAGCTACGTAGGAAAGCAGGTGTGAACCCGACGTGGCGCCACCTGCTGGTTTGAAGGTATTGTTGCCATCTCCATCTAGTTTTGGCTGTTTTTGGAGCTATAGGTGAGCGTGTGTGGACGAGCGGGTGGAGCCGGGGACGATATCACGATTACATCTGACCGAGAACCTGAGGACCAACGTCAAAACGGCTCGTCAGCCACAAGGTAGCCACACCTGACAGCAGATCCTGCTTCGTCATCCATTTTCCTCTAGACTGGACCATAATTCACAAAATGGAAGTCACGTTGTATTAAAGAAGAGTTCAAACTAGCAGTTGAGGCCATAAACTCATTAGGAAACCGTTTACTGAGGTAATAAATCAAGTGAGAAGTAGGTTCCTTTCTCATAACCTTACATGTGATTAAACGTCTTTGTGCAACCAGTGACGTCGCCTCCTGCTGGTCATTAAGACACTTCCCAAAGGCTTCACTCTTCAGACCGAGAAGCTCCGTCCACATTTTATAGTCCACGATCTACAGCCACCCAGAGCCTCACATGGCTGAGCTAAATGCTAACGTCACCATGCTAACACGCGGATATTTAGCAGGTATAATGTTCACTGAACACGGTGTACAGCTGAGGGTGATCAGACGGTCGTTGGTTTGTAATCTGGGTTACTACAATTCATCCTGACAGGAGCGTTAATGTCTGCGCCAAACTTCCCCCCAATCCATCCAACAGTTACAGAGATCTTACAGGCTGGAACGAACAAACTGACTGACAAGCTCGTCCTCAGAGTCGAGACACACCGACGACGATGCGATTCTGTCGGCAGACTGTTCCCTCGACAAAATCCAGTTCGATGTTTGGATGATTGCAGAAAATACGCTCCGCTGTCAACACAGCTACTGATCTTCACAAATCATCTTATCGTTAGTGATTCCTGAAGCTTAAATGTGACCGCCAGAAGTGAAAAGCTAACGTTAGGCTGTGAACTAGCGAGTAGACGAGTCTCCGTGTTCGGCACGATGACTTTTAACGTCCCCGCTAAACTTCCGTTGTCTCGTCAAGTTTACCGATTCATTTTGTGTTCTAGAACAAAACATGACAATCTTTTTTTTCCAGGCGTAGAACTGAAATTCAACTTCAGGATCAGGTGACACAAAGTGCAAAAGACGCTGACTTATTTCCGGGTTTTTGGACTCATTCCGGTGGCAGCAGGTCTCGAAAACTGTGGATCTGCATGCAAAAGAAAGTCATCCGTCACACTTGCATCATAAAGTAAACCACCACCCTCCTCCTCCTCCTCCTCCTCCTCCTCCTCCCCCGCAGGCCGGCACACGCATTCATGCTAGCGATATCCCGAATTAAGTCAGGGAAGAGGACGTACAGTACAAGACCTCGGGCCACACACAGGGACGGGGCTCGCTATAGCCGCCTCAAACTGAAACTGAATTAGTTATTTGTTCCGTAGCGTGCCAGTCCCTCCACGAACAGTGACTCTGTATCTTTACGTTCACAATGACTCGCAGTGTTGAGCCCCCGACTCTTTTACTGTGCCACTCTTCGTCTTCTCCTTCTTCTTGGTCTTTCCTGACTCGTCTGTCCTCTCCACCCTCTTTCTCGGTCAGATCAGACTGTCCTGCATTCCTCACATTCCGGCTGCGTATGTTAGAAATTCCATCCAGCTGCTGTGGGCTCGCACACTCTCTCCTTTTCCATCCCTCCATCCCTTCTCACCCATCTTCCTGCTCGTCTCCGTCTGGTCCGCGCTGGACAAGGGCGGACGTGGCTTCGCTGTCAGGATCACCCTCACCTCCGAGCTGCATCTCATACCTCCTCCTCCTCCTCCTCCTCCTCCTCCTCTTCCTCTCCTTCTCTTTCTTTCCGTCTTATCTGAGCGAGGGAGTCAGACAGAGCCACATGACAGCCAGTGCGGAAGGCCTTGAGACAGGCTTTTATACGCGGGGCAGCAGTGTAAAAAGAGATAACAGCAGTCTAACACACAAAAGACTGAGCTTATCTGCTGCTGTGGCCGTGCAGGGAGGACGGACACACACACACACACACAGGTGAACAGGCAGGGTGTGCGCGTCACAGAGAAATATGAATGACGGTGGAATTATTGACGATCGGACGTTTGAATTTATTCATCTGCGGGAGACGCAGCGGAAAACAAACCAAAAAAAAAGGGAGCGCGTGACGGAGAGACGACGCGCCCGCTCATCCATCTGACCTTTCCGCCGTCGGGGTCGCTCCGCCGCGCGACCAGATAAAAGACGCCACGCGATGGAAACGCGCGAGGGATTGCGGGATGAAACCGCGAGAAAACCTGCAGACCGTCCCCGCTGCTGCAGCTCTGTCGAACGGAAAACACAGGATAATTAAACGTTGCATGCATGCATTCAGGTGCATTCCTCTGCTGAGGGTGCGGCCCAGTGGGAGAGTGTTTACTGCCCCAGATTGTAGTCTGTAATATAGACTGATCATTTTAGACTGGGAATGGGGACAAAGACAGGGAAAGGGCGGCGGCTTTGGCAACACGCTGATCATAGTGCAGAGAGCCTCTTCTTATGCTCGGCTGCGCGCCGGTTGCTGGACTTTAAAGGCTCTCCGGCTTTAACCCCGAGATCGCTCCACGTCGAGGGGCTCGGTTTGCCTCGCTCGCTCGTTTGCGAGGAGGAGCCGAATGCCATTCTGAATTCATGACATCCCAGGAGATGGTAATGTGCTGCATGAGGCCTGTAAGCCTGTCCTCAGGCAGTCTGTGCCATTTTGTCTGAAAAGAACTGGATTTTTCTCTTCTCCCCCCCCCTTCTTCTACTTCTAAACGAACCTACACAACACATCCCTTCTTGCCCCATCTTCCCTTGACAAGGCACGCAATAGGAATGAAGGGTGTAGCCCAAGTTGAGCAAGATGGCTTCACTTCTGCAAAAATGTAGGCGATTAGGACTAAAAAAGCAGCACGGGGAGAGGCTGCAGAGCGGCACGCGGAGACGAGACGAGTTGCTTTTTAACCGACACCCTGTCACTGCCATGTGATCCTTCATTGACAGGGCGGCTTATGTCACGCTCCGGGTTGCAATGGCACAAATGCAGCTCGTGACACAGCCTATTGCGCATTCCTACCGGTGCACTGAACTCTGGCTGTGCAATTATGTAAGACGGGCTCCATCGATGAAACGTACACTACAGAGAGCTCCCAGCGCAGAAACGCCGCCGACACGTCGCTGCAGACGGTTCACACGAGTGCAAAAGGCCGTCAGGGATCGAATATACGAGTTGCGGAGACTCGAGAGGCCGCCGACGTTTCCTGTGAAGAATGTGTGACTAATCCTCGCAAACATCTACAGTTGTATTCTTCATAAAACACGTCGTTCATGCGAGGAAAATATCTGCCGGATGACTGCTGCTGTCGCCGCATTTCTGAGGAGTGACTCGCCCCCGAGTCATCTCCCTGGCTTTCACCTATCCCCTACTCGAGCACGGGCTTGTTCCTCGGCCTGTTATGAACTCAGCAGTTTTTTTTTTAAAGGGGGCTGAGAAGGCTGACACTTTCTGACAAGTTTGTGTTATATAAACCAGGACGCCTCCTGACGGTTAAAGCGCCGAAATTAACAGTTTCCTGATTTTCTAAATGTGGAAGTCCTGACGCGCAACAGCATCAATCACACAAATCTGACTATCTGATTTTCTGTTCCCCTCTCTGGTGATTCAGACTCTTTTGAGCACATTTCCAGCTGCTCTTTATAGCTGCATGTGCTGCCACTCCATGCAGCACTCGGTCCACCATTACACCCAGCCAGTCCTCCCAAAATGTTGATTAAATGTCTGCAGGAGCTGGGTGCCTGTGGTCAGATCTCTAAAAGGGAGCTCATAATTCCTGTCAGCTCCTCCTGTGTGTCAGCCGGGCCTGGCCGGACGATATGATCTACATGACACACAGCCAGGCCTTCAGCCAGAACTCCTAGAACGGCTCATCCGTTTCCTCGACGCAGGAAAATGTGCAG
This sequence comes from Sparus aurata, assembly GCF_900880675.1. Lineage (NCBI taxonomy): Eukaryota > Metazoa > Chordata > Actinopteri > Spariformes > Sparidae > Sparus > Sparus aurata. The sequence goes on from NC_044199.1 coordinate 3,396,172, forward strand.
AAAGCAGAAACGAGAGTCTGAGATGTGGATCTGACTTTGGGTAAAGTCGTGTTGAGGACGGGCTGCCCAGGTTGGCGTTTTTTTACGCAAAACTGGGTCATCAAGCCGCCACAGGCTAAATCAGGCTGACAGGAACAGGCATTCAGCAACACACACACACACATTCACACACACGGACACACACACCGCCTCGCAGACAGTCACACGCCCCACCTTGACCACCGGCCGGGTCGCTCCGGCGCGGCCCGCTCGTCTGGACGCTCCGGCGGAGTTCAGGCTGCCTCGCCCACCGCGCGGCGGAGTCCGGGACCTTCAGCAGGGTGTGTCGCCGTCTCCTCGCTTTTCCTTCACATCCACCGTGTCAAACCGTGTGGCAGCCGCTCGTGAGTCTGCTGGTGACTCTACTTTTCAGCAGCAGGAGCAGCAGGAGCAGGAGGAGGAGCAGGAGGAAGAGGAGGAGGAGGAGGAGGACGCAGCGCAGGACTTCAGCCCCTTTTACACAACTCCTGCCCCGCACCTCTCTCTCTCTCTCTCTCTCTGTCTCTCTCTCTCTCTCTCAAACACACACACACACACACACACACACACACACACACACACTCAGACACACACCCGGCTTCCCACTCCGATCAGCTGGCAGCGTGATGACGTAGAAGCCACGAGAGGCGGACGTCAGAATCTGCACGGATCTGACGTCTCCAAAGGAAAAAGAGCTTTTCATGCAGACAGTTTTTAGTCTGTTTATCTGTTTTTAATTCATTATTATTAACTTATGTATATTGTATATTATATCACATATACGTGCTGTATATTATATATAATAATATACTAATATACACAAAGATAACTGGTCAGTATGATTAAGATGATACAAATATGTAAATTATACATTTATATTAAAATCAGTGCGGAATTAATATTTTTGTGTGACAAAGATAAAAGGTGATCAATATCATATTGATTAATTAACTACTACATCGAGTGTTTGACAGTTTATTTTTGCTTTAATGCTTTTTATTTTCTGTAAATATAATTTTTTTAAGCTGTTAATGTATTTTATGTGATTTGTTTCTGAACTCTGTCGTTTCTTGTTCTTAACGTGTTCGAAATAAACATTTTAATCGATCAATTCCATCGGAAATCTGAATTATATCAGCGATGCCACATCGACACAGAGTCTCAGAGATGATCATTCTCGTCCCAGTGGATCCTGTGTCGTTTTTAACTGGAGAACCATCCTGAAATGTAACAGGTGAAGCCCAAAGAAATACACCTGCTGTCCTTCACTAGCTGGAACAATAATATCTGTATATTAAAGGAGCGTTCTGCAGCAGTCGCTGAGTATTTGCCGCCTCATGAGTCTGCACATGGCCTCCAGAGACATCAGCAGGTCAGGATGAACTCGCTTCTCTCTGACGCAGGCAGAACGAGCCTCCTCTCGCTCTGCCCTGAACCTTTTTCTCGTCACTCTGCAGCTTTAAGGCTTCGTCTCTGTGAGAAGCTGCTTCCTCACCGTCACCTGACACAGCGAGCGAGCACACGCAGCAGATCCTCACGCGACCAAAATCAGCTGTCTCATTCTCACGTCCTCTCCTCCCTCTGCTCGTTTGATGCTTTTCACAGGAACAAATGACTAAAGCATGTTTAGAGTGAATCAGATTCGCCTCACGGTGAAGTGAACGGTGGTTTCGACTTTAGTGAAATTCCTGAATTCTTGGTGAATTTCTGCGCTTCCCACAGGAGTCTAATGACCTCCCACCACACGGATATGATGCCGTTTCTGTGGAAGTGTTAATCACCCCAGTTGCTCACTGCTAGCTGGTAACCTGTAGCCTTCACTGCCCACTGATTCAGCCACAGTGTCCTTTTTAGGCATGTGCGGAGGTGGAAGTCATTATGAATCAGTGATCATCATTATAGCACTTATCGTTTAGGATCAGCGTTGGAAATAAAGGAAATTCACAATTGGCCGTGTGTGGTCGGCGTGAGCAGCCTCTAAAAAATGTGCATGTTTGGGAATCTTACAATGAGCTCATCACTCAAACAGTCGTTGGTTGGTTCAGGTTTAAACGTCTGTAGTGAAGATTATTATAACTTTCAGGTACTAATTCAACCCGAGGAATAAGATGTACTAACTAGTTGTACTACTGAGTTTGAGTCTGTGTTTGGGCATGTAAGTGTAAAACTACAAGCAATCGTTTTTATATAAGGCAACACAGCGCTTCAGCTTTGTAAGCGTGACACCGATGGTTATATTTTAGGAGATCTCGGGACATTTTTAGCCGCGGATGTGGCGAAAACCAGATATTTTTCACGGGAAGTCGCACTAATTCCAGCCCTGTTTTGTGGCGACCAAAACCAGATATTTTTCACGGGAAGTCGTACTAATTCCAGCTGTGTTTTGTGGTGACCAAAACCAGATATTTTTCACGGGAAGTCGGGCCAATTCCGGGCGTGTTTGTGGCACAAGAACAGGGTGTTCTTAAGAAGACCTCTGCAAATTTTGTAGTGTTTTCTGAAGCGTCACCAAGTGTTTTTTTGTGCCTAAACCTAACCAAAGCACAAGCACAGCGTCGTGACAAGAGAGAAATAGAAACTGTGACCTAAGTAGGGAAAAGTTTCAACATACAGTAACATCAAGTTTCGACTTATCTGCAGTTTTGCAGAAACATACGTAACCAACATGTCTGGAGGTGTAAAGTTCAACTCCCTTCTGTAAAACAGTCACCAAGGTTGAATTCTAATTCTGCGTGTTTGTAAAAGCTGCTGAGCTGATGTCAGAAAACAGTCCTGCGAGCAGATGCCAGCGCACTTACTGAAACTGAAGATCTGCTTATGTAATGATGTCCACACCAGATGGAGAAAGTCACGTCTTCCCCCGCTGCCCTCCGCTCACCAGGACGAGCTGGAGCAGCAGGTTCAGAGTTCACTGCACATAAAAACTCAACCAGTCACGTGACCCAGCAGAGTCAACAGTGAATTGTGGGTCAAAGGTTGTGTGAAAATCTTAAATAAGTTCAGCTGTCGATGCTGAATGTGTTGTGTGTTTGGCCGTAAGAGATCCATTTTGCCTGGACAAACATGCGGAGTGTGTTTTGCGTGGAATCCCGACGGCCGAGGCTTCAGAAGAAGAAGCTGTCTGCATCTCACTGTGAACTTTGTCACTCCGGCGTGAATAAATGTTACGTGTCCTCTCTGACTCAGCATCATGATTTTTCCTCTTTCTTTCTTCCTGTAGTTCTTACTGGAAGGTACGTGGGAGAAAGCAGAAGCAGGACAGACTCGTTTGAGATCAGTGAGCGAGCCTGTTCCGACAGAATATAGCGTCACAGTTATCAGAGAAGGTTACAGCGTGTGAAAGGTGTTTCGCCTCGAAGGGTCCGACGTGTGTTTGTTTCTGTTTACAGGTGATGTGACGTGTGAACAGTAATGAGGAACCAGTGAGGGACTGGATTCTGTGGAACTCCTGGGGAAATACAACTCTGCTGTGGAAGTTGTCAGACGAGACATATGAAACTCCCCATGCAGCGATTTTAGAGGAAACGATTTCAGAAATAGTCTTTAGTTCCTCGATCATCAGTAAACACACATTTGCATGTGAAACTTGGTGAGTGTTATTCTTTTAAAGCAGAGATAAAAACACTCAAACTATTCCACCTCTTAGGAAAGGTTTACGTACTTTAATTTTCACAAAATACATTATTTTTCATATGGTCCACTGCTGCAGCTCCACTTTACACACTTGCTGTGTGTCAGTTCAGGGTCTGCATCCTCTGAAGGACTCGGCCTTTGAGTCCTTCAGAGAGACCTTGTTAACAGCGTCAGCCGTTGTTAAATGTGACGGTCTAACCTTTGGAGCATTTCCTGGTTGCGTCACCACATGTTTTACCCTTACGTCAACATTTCTGCCGCCCAGGCCCGCTAAAAAGTGACGATCTACGCCACGCGATGTCGCCATTTTCTCTCTTTCTTTCTTCTTTTTCGGGCGCGCAAAGAATCCTGGGATATGAGAGGCCACGAAGGATCGTAGCGGTGCATCCTCCAATAACAGGGAGCAGAAGGAGCATCTGGAGGAGCCTTCAGGTTGGGACAGCCTTCACGCGGCGTTGTGACCTAATTGGCCTTCAAATGCTCCTCTGAAGGATGCAGACCCTGAACTGAGACACAGCAACTGTGTCTTGAACGCTCCGCTTTAGCTACATGAGTGAGACATCTCTCCTCTGTTCAATCTTTGATGAGACTTTCACATGCGGGCAGGATGTAGCCAATCAGAGGCCGAGTAGATTAGTTTGATTGAATATAACACTGCTACAGCTGGTAGCCAGCGCTGTGGAACAGCCATATAATATATATAAAAATATATATTTATATAACATCTGTCACATAGCGACGAGCAGAGGATACAGAAGTAAAGGCTGATGGGAGACAGTAACGTGATGTAGCGTGGACACAAACGCTACAGAATACAATAAAAGGGAGGCAAAAAACACAAATGCATAATACGACATCTTTAAGAATTAACAGAAATCTTAATGGTCTTATTTGCTTACCTGGGTCATTTAGAGGTATAAGTATTAAATTGAAACTGTTTAATAACCAATTTAAAGTTCCTTGTAGTACATTTAAACAGTTAATCAACAGCACAAGATAAAGCAGTAGTTTCTAAAAATAAGGGTTGTGTATTTACCTTGAAATGGCCATTAAAGCTGCGAGTCTCTTCACTCGAGCGAACTCAGCTGTTTCTCTGAGCGACTGGTACGACATATCATTCATTCGTGAAGATCTGGGTTAGCGACTTTAGTGAATTTGTGAATATCTAACACTATAATCATTGTTTAGCCCACTAAGCTAACACTTGTAAGGCCTTGAAAGAGCTGCTGAGCCAGTTATTATGAAACTCTCGTTCTGCTGAGTACTGTAGGTATTACACATCATCGTTTCCCCAGTAACCACCCCAGGATTTTTTAAATATTGACAATGGCTCACATGACCGTAAAAGTTTCACTCGATGTGACAAACCCACAGAAAGTCACTACTCCACTCTGAAGACAAAAAAATGAGCTAAAACTTGCTTTAAAGCTACGTGGAGGCTTTATAGCCTGTTTTAGTTCATTGTTTTGGTTTTCTGTGTAGCTTTACTGTTTTGGTTCACTCCCACTGATCTCAAAGCAGCAGGAAAAAACTACCTGCTCAACGCCAAACACCAGTCAGACAAAATGAATGATTACCTGGTGAACAGCTAGCAGCTAAAGAGCCACATATTTTTCTAAAGAGTTGGTGGAGAACAGAAAAAAAAGCTAAAAGGAGAGCAAGTAGTCGAAGGTGTTCCGGATATCTGCTGCATGTGAGAATCGGGTATCTTCACTTCTACGTCTTTGAGTGTTACATAAAGATAATTTATTTTTGTACACACTGACAAACATCTCCTCCTTGTTCTTTATCATCAGCTCAAGGCCAGCTCTGTTCAGCTCACTCAAAGAACTCATCAATGACTGAAGGACCGCGGCCCACATCTATCCAAGGGCTTAAAATAGTTTGGAACAACAGGTCTCACACTGTTCTGGCTTCAGATGATGATCATGTGTTCTTACTTGTCTTGAGATTTGATATCACTGTGATGACAGGAAGCATATAGTTTGAATTTGTTTTGTTTCCAGTGATCAGATTAATTTTCAGTGGGCGGTTCTCAAATGCTTAAAATAAAACCTTTAAAGTTGCAGTATGTAGTTTTGATGAAGAGACTTTAATCAGAGGAGAAAGATCTTCATTGAATTATTTTTTTAGCCTAAACAAACTGAGTAAACAAACTGACCTTAAGAACAACACAACTTCTGTTCTACTTTGTTTTTATGTGGCACCTTATTTACCTCTGAGAACAGCTTATTTATTCAGTAACGGAAAAAAAAAAAAAAAATACTTCTGAGATTGTATTATAATGATATTAATGTAGTAAAAATTCTTGAAATTCTTCTCAAAAAAACTACACAGTGCCCCTCAGTACTGTACTTGAGTAAATGTACTTAGTTACTTTCCATGACTGTGTTTATGGAGGTCATTCTATCAATAACATGATGCTAAACTACACTGAGTCATCTCTGTTAGCATGTTAGCATGTTGAGTTTGTAGCTAACCTCTCTGGTGGTTTATTTACCAGAACAAATACATTTAATTTTATTTTTACGTTTTTAAAAACACGTACTTTGGAGACTCTGTGAACCAGTAAAGGAAACAAAAAGACGTTTTTTTAAAAAAAGAAGAAGAAAAAAAAAAGTACTGTCAGGAGTCTAGCCGGGGTGTGTCTTGTTGCCATGGAGACGCGTAACTACAGCGTGATTACAGAACGGACAACTAGCTAAACTTCTGAGTAGCAACGTTAGCATCCAATCGTTTACGAACCTTTTGCCGCCTTCCTCCGACATGAGGGAAAGTTTATATAATGTTAACATAGAGACATAAAGCCGCTTATCTTCAGCACTGAAGGTCACAACAGCTGTCGACACTCGCTGCTCAGCCACACGGAGCCGTCCGAGTCTCTGTGTTCAGGATTAGCCTCCACCTCCTCAGGGAGACGCGGACCTGTCCGTCTGCACGGGCATCATTCATGCCGGAAGACAAAAACTGTAAACTGCCGCAGCCACCCAGGAGCGGTGACAAGAAGAAGAGGAAGAAAAGAAAGAAAAGGAGGAAACCCTCAGCTTCCACCTCTCCCCCAGAAAACACAGGTAATACTGGAAGAAGTAGCAGCAGTGTGAACTGTAGTATTTGGTTGAGACAGAACTCTTTTTAACTACTTTTTTCGCTGTTAGTGAATGCATCACATTTTAAAATCTCACAATATGTTTTGTATTCAACATTTAAATGAGTATTTGGTGTTTTTGTCTATTGTCAGTATAAAAAAGGGGATTTGAAGACACCACCTCTTATAATTATTTTCTTATTTGTTAGTTACTGTCTGAATGACTCTTCTATTCAGGGTTTTCATTCTTTCTATACTTTGAGGGAAATGTTATGATTTAAATCTCTACAGCAGTAATAGAATGTAACTAAGTACATTTACTCAGCTTAAATACTCTTAAGTACAATTCTGAGGTACTTTATACAGCTACTTGATAACTAGTTACTAGTTACTTTGTATTCCTTTAATTTATTAAGGCCTAAAAAAATAAAACATTGATTCTGATAATTTGCAAAAATGCTGAATAATATATCAACAATCAGCCAGGTCAATAATCAGTCAACTCCAGTTTACAGTATATACATAAATACATGTAGATAACATGTGTATGATTTACTTTTGCTTATACTTTTAATACTTAAGTACATTTAATATCAGATACTTTTGCTGTTCAGATAGGTAACTTTTACTTTTACCAAACAAATATTTTAACAAAAGTAGATTTACTTTTATTCAAGTGTGACTTAATGGAACTTTTGACTTTCACAGCGGGCCAACAGATGTTTTAATGGTCTGTAAAAGTTCAACCTTGAATGCAGGAGTATTATTTTCTTTAGTGTTTTTTGTGATATTTTACTGCAGTATTGTAAAGGAAGTAGAGTCGGGGGTAAATCTGACAAACAAGATTGGAATCGAAGAAATGAAATCCTCATGCATTCCCTTCAAGAAGATTGAGGATTTAAATATAGATTAAAGGCTAAATTATTGTGCATAATTTTTGTATTTTTGTTCATTATAAGCCGATCCTCTAAAATTCCTGACGGAGAAAACAAAGCCAGCGAGCACGGAGAGTCTTCTCACGTGAACTGAACGCCTCTAAATCTCCCTCACAGCTCTCATGTATCATTAGTCGTGCTGCAGAGTTCGGGAATTGGAAGTGATCTGAACTGAAACTCTTGTATCATCGCTTTTTCTGCTCTTCAAACAAAGGTCACTGTAAATGCACAATGTATGTGAACACCAGTGTGAGGATCATGTGGTGCTGGTTGAGGATTCCCTGCAGGGCTGAACAGATCATTAGAGAATGGGCCCCCAGTGTCACTTCCCATCACTGACCTATTACAGCTCATTACTGTAAACCAAGCCATTAGCCCTCCAAGTCCAGAGGGAGTCATTAGTAATCTAAACCCTCCGCTTTGTCTGCCAGTATGCATGCATCTACATGTTTACTTTGCCTCCCTACAGATAATCCTCAGGCTGCTTCTCTGCCTCCTGAAACCCCTCTGGTGTCCCTGCTGGCCCCACAGAGTCCGGGTCGGTCTCCTGGCCGGCTGCCCAAGCTCAGAGCCGCTAGTAAGAAGAACGGAGAGCGGCGTGCTTGCAGCGGCCGGAGGAGCACAAAACACCTCAAGGATTCACCGGCCCCGCTGACGGTGACCAACCAAACCAGGGGTGGTGGTGATGCAGGTGGAGGTACAGTGCAGGGGTACGTGGCAGAGCTCAGCACCCAGGCCAGGGACAGTCTGAGGTGGGAGGGAGCGCTGGAGGACCCCCAGGCTGAGGAGGAGAGGATGGAGCTGTACAGGGCCAACAGGCGGCAGCGTTACATCTCACACAGAGAGGCTCTGTTGAAAGAGAGCCAGTGTGCATTGAGACAGACTTTTCCTACAGAGGGCAAATAGAAAAGGGGCTTTGATTGGATCTGACCAACAGGAGCAAAGGCTGAATTAAAGGAGCAAATGAGTGCCTTATGCTATTAGACATCTGAGGCTTTATTTGTTCACAGATTAAAACAGATAAAGGCACAGAATAAAGATGGTTGGACTGAGGAGAGATGGTGCATAGTGCCAGTTCAGTTTCCTCTGTCGGCTGCAGAAAACAGTGTCACGGCTGTCGGTGGACGAGGGCGGGACGTCCTCCTGTTGAACGGGCCTGTTAAAAACTTAATAGAGGATTTGCACAGTTTATCTGGTGCCTCTAAATAATGTAACGCTGACAGAAAAGAACCAAAGTCAGTCTTCCAGGACTGAAACCCAATCAGGATAACACCACTGAACCCCCTCACACCTGTGTGTCCGCAGGTCGCTGAGGTAGAGGAGGGTTAAATGGATGACAGGTCACATGATGAACAGTTTTCTTTCTTCTTCTTCTTCATCTTCTTCTTCTTCTTCTTCTTCTTTTTTAAATACCCAGGAAGCCCTCCATCAGGGTGTGTGTGGAGCTGTTTAACTGAAATGTAAATGTGACTGTAACAATGTTCTACTGTGTTGCCTCTGTCTAATAAAATGTGTTTAGATATTTAAACTGTTGAGTGTCTCAGCTGATCTAATGTGCAAAATCCTGAATCCAGGTCTGGACATGACCCCTTCACTTTTTACTGTCTTTCTGCACTTTACTGTTTAACTTAAAAAGCAAATTTAAAGAAAGAATTTAAAAGGGAAATATTTAAAAAGTTGGGATGCATTGATATTTCAGCTGAACATCTGTTTCAGCTGATATTCTGCATGGGATGTCGTTATGGAGAAACAATTACAATTTATAGGTAGTTTTAAAGCTAATTAATAAAATAAAACAAAAACAATCAAAAGCAAAAAACATCAGTGTTGACTCAGAATCTAAAAATCAGTGCATCAACCCCAAATACAATAAAAAAAAGACTAAAATCTTACGTTCAGTCTGAACTTCTGCTTGAACAGCAGCAGTGGTGTATTAATATTTTCAGTGAAATGTTCTGACTTCGTTGCCCTGTTAAACAGAAATCGATCACTATGATCAGTGTTGTAAACTTCAAAGGTCGAACTTTAATAAAAGTATGTGGATATTTTCACACAATAAGATATTGTGTAAAAATATTTATGGACAGAAGTGAAAGTCTTTCTCGCAATAAACGTACTAAATTATCAAAAGTAGAAGTAAAAGTCAATTGTACATATGTTTACATGATTACTATCAAGTTGACTGATTGACCATTTTTCCACTTATTGGTACGAATCTTTTTATTTTTAACACAATAACTTAATTTATAAATGCACTACTTTGGCTCTGATGCAGCATGTAATCAGCAACGTAACTAGTAACTTGTTATAGACTGTAACTAAGCACAGAACTCCAGTAAAATCTTACCTGTACTTTCCTTGAGTATTTCCATTTTCTGCTACTCTAGACTTCCACTTCACCACATTTCAGAGGCAAATATTGTAATTTTAGTTACTTTAGCTGCTAGTTACTTCCAGACTTAATAGTGCATTTTTATTTTCAATGTGCAATGTTTAATATCAGATTTGACTCATAGTATAAAGTTTATACAAACGTGAATATATGTAATTTGTACTTAAATATAATATTTAGAAGCATTTATTGCCCAAAAATGACTTTAGAAACGTGAGTAAATGTAATATCACAGACTTTACTTACCTGCACTTTACCAAGGTAATATTTTAGCCAGATACTTTTACTCAGGTTTGACTTTTTAGTACTTTTTACAACACTGCTTGTAACTAAAGTTATCAAACAGGTGTCGTAGAGAGAAAGTACAACATTTGACTTTTATGTAGTGGATCAGAAATTTGAGAAATACTTTAATTAGTTACGTTCCATGACTTCCTGTGGTTTGTTTGATCCCAGAACAGAGAACTAAACATATCTTATGTGTCTCTTTACCTGATTACTGAACTGAATACACAAAGAGACACATTTTATTCAGTCTCCATGTTTACGCTCCTGTCAGAAACACTCCCGCCGCTCGACGCTAGGTGGCAGAAGATTTGTGTGCTCGACTGAATCAACACCGGAGAGTCGATGAAAGCAGGAGAGAGAGAGAGTCGGAGCTGTTGTGCCTGAGATTTTTGTTTATGCATGAACAAAGTGAAACACAAAACAAGAAGTTGAAATGACAAGAACATCTCTGTTATTTCTCCATCAGGGTTCACTTTGCACTGATCATAAAAGCTGTTTCGGTGTTGTAGCTTTTTCCTTTTCAACATTATTAGAGGCACAGAACATTTTTCAGTCCTCAGGAGAACAGAAGTGATGTTTATCTTACCTCGAGAATTCCTAAAATGCAACATTTCTTATTTAAAGCAATGTGCAGGATGCAAAGTCAGGCGGCTTGAAGGGTTCCTGGTAGACACAGTTGACAAAATATGTTGTAAATTCTCTGAGAGATGTGAGGTTGCAGGAAAAATCAGGGCAATCTGCGCTGCCCAGTGCCAGTAAAAGAAGAAAAAATATAAAACATTGGTGTTACCTCTAGATTATTATTGTTTTTATGTTGTTTTTATTCAAAAACTTGATTAATAAGGTGTTTAATTTTCTTTTATCTAACCAAAAAATGAGTTTCCTGTCTAGTTGTTTCTCCATTAAAGACTCCTCAAGTTTCAAATCTTCTACATACGACGTTAGTACAAGATAAAAAGCCACTTGCACCTTCAATTCTCAAATATCATAACTGGTCCTGCAACCCCCCCGTGGACACGTTGAACTGAGAGGCAGCGTGCTGTTGACAGGGAAAAGCGCTCAGTGTGAATCAAAGAGTAAATATGGAGGTGTGATGTAAAGACAGTGATAAACCAGCAGAGAGCCGGACGGGGGAACGAGAGGAAAACACAGCATTTCTTTTGTGCAGGTTTCTGTCGCACTGCCTTTGTGAGCTATTTGTCGAAGGCCTATTGTGTCCTTTCGCTGTGTTTTGTCGCCGTTGCCTATTTCAGCATCTCTGCTTCAAAGAGCTGAACACACCCGCCCTCTGTTCCCCTAATCCGCCCTGCGACTCGTTGACCGGACCGCGGTGGCCATTAAGGTCACTTGTGTTTGTCCGGCAGCGTGCACCGCCTTTTTGAATGTGAACAGCAGAGAACATACTGAGGCATCTTAAACGTGATGTCTCCTGACCATGAGATTAAAAAAGAAGATCTAGTGAATAAATTAAAAAATAGTAAGACTAAAAAAAGAAGTCCCAAAAGCTGCATTCATCTGAGGTATCTGTTGTTTTCACGGTGGAGTCGCCCTCACATGACTGTATGACGTACGGTAAAACGCTGTAAATGTAAACTTCACTGTGGGTTCAGCTTTTTTTTTTTGTGTGTGACACCGCGCCGTCAGTGAAGTCTGTCTTGGATCAAACGTTCCTCTGTGAGATCAGTGGTGACAGCGAGACGGATGAACGACACTCTGCATGTCGACATCGCACAGGTGATGTGTTGAGCACACGAGTGGAGGAAGAGCGTCGATCAGGACAACTGCAGCCAGCTCAGGTCGTCTGATCTGTTGGGGGAGAGGAGAAAAAAAGAAGAGAGGATTTGTTTTTATACGGATTTACATCAGCTGACATGATGATTAGCCCCAGTTTGTTCCTGTCACGTATTCCCGTAACATTCGAGTCACAGACGAGCAACGAATTCTAAAAATATTAGTTTAATAAAAAAACAGGTCAATTAAAGGATGAGCTCCCCCAGAATAATGACTTCGTCTAACCTCCGCTAGCTTAGCTGGATTTCTACTGAAAAGCTGACTAAATTTACCACTCTTCTGCAGCAGCTTCCTGTTGACGGGAAGTCCCGACGAGTCGATTACCGAGTGCAGTAGAGTTCCGCGGCTCATGGATGAAAATGTATGATTATGACTCCATGGAAAAGCAATCAAAGTTCATATGTGTCTTACCTGCCAGTTTATAAAAGTTATTATCGAGAGCGGACAGGGAAAAGAACGGAATTGAGCATTTCTAACTGCACTCGGTAATCGTCACGTCGGGACTTCCCCGACCCGGAAGCTGATGGAGGAGAGTTGAAATCTGTTTTTAGCTTCATAATAGAAATCCAGCTAAGCTAGCGGAGGTTAGATGCCCCGGACTATGTGCTGAGACCCTATTTGTACTGTTGCTGAAGTTTGGTGCTGTTCTGAGCATTATTTGTGGCTTTTTGGTGGCGGTTTATATTTGGATCCATTTACTGCAGTGTATTGTTGTCGTGCGGTCGTTTCTGAGGTTGATAAAACTCCCTAAATTAGCGGTCTGCTAACTTGATCTCTCGAGAGGGAGTCTAACACAGTTTCACGGTGTGTTAGACCATGGATTAAACTTACACCGGAATATCCCTTTAACTTTGAAATATCATTATTAAACTTGGTGAAAGTGTTTATACCTGATCCAAACCGCCACACTCCAAGGTTGAGCAATGATGAGAGGAACAAACTGGACCTCACAGTTTGATACTGACTCGATTGTCTCACTTAGCAGCTCGACATAAAGTGTATAACAGTTCACCACAAACAAGGAACTTCTGAACAGTTTAACCACTTGTATAAATGACTTCGAACAGACAGATTTGACGTACGCAGCCTCTTCCTTTGAGATGACTTTTCCTGATACGAGCCGCTCAGCTACGGCCGACACCGCCGGGTCGAAGTTCAGGCTCGCTGCCGCTATGACACGATCCTCCCTGCAGACGAAGGAAACATTTTAAAAAAACATAAATATACGGTCATTTATTTTCTGATTGCAGATGTGTCTTGTGAACAACAGCAGCTATTTTTTTTTCTCAACATACTTGATGTACAACGCCAGAAACTTCTTGTCCTCAAAGTTTCCCTTCATCACAATCTCAGTGTATCCTTCGCCATAGCCTGCACACGACCAGAACGAAACGCAGGTTAGTTTATACAGCAGTGTGTGTGTGTGTGTGTGTGTGTGTGTGTGTGTGTGTGTGCCCACCTGCATATCTGATGGTTTTACCCAGTAGGACCGTCCAGTAGAAAGGAACTGAGCTGAGTTCAGTCTGTCTGTTCAGCATGTTTAGAGCTGCGATCCTCCCTGAATAACAATAAAAACAGACGAGATATCAAAAACACGGCTATTAAAATCATATTATATGACAATCAATAATAGATAATAAGAAGTAAACAAAGTGACAACAAGTAGCCGAGATGTCTCGATATATACAGTTGAAACATAGTGCTACTTTCTGTCTGCTACATGTGTTCTATTACAGAAAATAATCACAGATATCAAAGAAAATGTCCCGTAACTGTTCACTTCTTTATAAATGCAAACATTTTCTGTTGGACTGAACGGAGCTAGAATGATCTGACATGGTTGCTCGGTCAGCACCAACATGTCTGTGTGTGACAAGATCATTTTAGACGTCTGTCAGCCAGTCAGTCAAAGTCTGTCTGCTGGGACGGCGTCACTACGTCACCGTGTGCTTGTGCCATCTGCCAGTGTCCGATGTTGACCAGCTGTCCCTTGGCCATCATCAGGGGGAAGGTGGCCAGGTCGCCCGCACAGTACACATCAGGGACATTGGTGCGCATGTACTGCAGGAGGGAGACAGAGCCAGAGAAGTGACGGTGTACGCTGCAGAATGGATTGATTATTGTGAGGGGGCACAAGTTTATTCTACCCTTTCGTTCTCATCCGAACCTCAAAGTGGTCAATAAAGTTCTAAACATTAAGGTTTAATATGTCAGGAAAACACCAGAAGAAGAATTCAGAGGGTAATACAGGTTAATCATGGGGTCTGTCGGACTCCAAATACTGAAGAATTCAAGCTCGATTCAACACATTTTCGGAAGATATGTTGCAGAGATACATAACGAGGAGAACAGCTCGCTCACCTTGTCCACCGTGACAAAGTTTTTGGAGTCCATATGTATTTTGCTGCCCTTCAGGTACTCTGAGTTCGGTTTGATGCCTGGTGGAGGAGAGAGGGAGGACAGGAGGGGTTGAGGAGGATACGTAGGAGTGCTGATAACGTCATTAAGCCGTTTATCTCAGCTGTATTCTCAAAATCATCAAATCTATGAGGACAATTTCTGTGTCATTAAGAGTATAATACATTCAGGCAAAAGCTGGATAGATTGTGTTTGTGGTGGAAAGCTACACAAGAAGGCAGGCACCAACCTTATGGTAAATATGAAGCTCCAGAAAGCACACGGTTAGCTTAGCTTAGCTTAGCTTAGCTTAGCACAAAGACTGGAAACAGGGGGAAACTGCTAGCCTGGCTGTCACCAGTGTAACAAAATCTGCCACTAAAGCCGATTAAATATAATTCTCTACCTGTTTAATTTAATCTGTAATGAAAAAATAAAAACTGGGTGCAACAACAATTCATGGGTTTGTTTCAGACTATTTCACAAGTCTGAGCAGTTGCTAGGCAACACGTTGAGATGACGGTTTACGGCTAAGAAATAACTCAGCAAAATGACTTTTTGGAGGGAATTTGTGTCCACCAGAGTAAAGAGTCACGTCATAATGTATACCTATCAGATTTATAGACATGAGAGTGACATTAATCTCTCTGTCAGAAAGTGAACTGTGAAATGTATTACTATAAAAACTGTCCAGCATTCTCAGAGGTTCATTATAAGACATTTCACAGTGTTCGTAAAAAAAAGGGAACGAGCAGAAAAATGTAATAAAGACATCAATATGATAATGAAAACATTTGTGCGCTCACCAATACCAACAATCAAAACATCCGCTGGGATGACGTCTCCACTTTTAAGCACAATCTCCTTCACCTTGAGGAAGAAAGGACGATGAGACAGAGGAAGTCAAACATTTACTCAGCTGTTGTCGATGTTCTGAATTCTGAAGTCTGAATTTGACAAAACAGACTGTTTCTCCACGTTACCTTGCCATCCGCACCTCTGACCTCCGTCACATTAGCGTTCATGTAGAACTTCACATTTTTCTCTGACAGCATCTGAAGGAGGAGCAAAGTTTAAACAACCCGACTGAACAGAGAAGTAAATGAGCACTCTGCTCTTTCTCCGTCTCTCTCGTGTCTTACCAACATCGTGGCTCTGCCGATCTCACGACCCAGTGTGTTCTGATACGGCAGCTCACTGCTGCCAATCACTGTGACGCTGGAAGCTTTGTCTATCAGATAAGATGCAATTTCCATACCTATAACGTAAGAAATACCATCAAGAGGCTGCAGCAGAGAATATCTGAGAGTAAAAAATGTTCTGATGAAAACCCAACAAATAAAAACAACTACCACATTTTGAAGGCTCAAAGCTGACAGTAAATAAATACCACTGTAGCTTATTAAATTAATATATAGCTGTGTACTTTGCATCCAATCTAAAGTGAAATAGTTAAAGATTTGAAGAGGAATAAAACAAAGTAAGATTGAATCAGTTTGATCATCTGAATGGAAGTAAAGGGGAAAAAAAATCATCATTTCTCTTTTTATTGACTGATTAAAGGTTAAAAGAAACTTATAAAACTTAATTTCATATATTTCTTTTATCTTATCAACTCTTACTTATTGATGTAATCCATTTTATTTTTTTTATATTTTGGCTGTTTGATAACTTTTTAAGGCATTTTGTCATTTTTTGGCTTCCAGAAAACAAAAAATGTCAAAATCTTTACATTTTATCTACATTACACAATCACTGCAAATGATTTGATGCTTTCATGTCTTTTATCTACAGTCTATTCTCATTTCCTAACATGATCAGTCCAGACAAATGTAAAAACGCGTGCACCACAGCGTACCAACAAAAGAGGTTCCCACGAGGACGACGTTGGAGCCCAGGCTGAGCGCGTGGATCTGCCGGGCGTCCTCTGGAGTCTCCAACATCTTGACGTTATCCAGCTTCATGCCGGGCACGTCGAGACCCTTTGCTCTAAAGGACAGACCACGACTCTGTTTATAAGCAATGCAGCGCAGTGGTGCTGCAACGATCACTGTCCTCATACAGAGTTATACAGATAAAGTCTGAAGAGTTTTAGTTTATGATTCAGTGACATCATCACTTGCAGTAATTTCATGTCGCTAATGAAACTTTTATTGCAACAAATCTGTCCCGTACTATTTTTTTCTGTTGTGCGTTCTATGACGTAAAGGTGACTCGTTCACTCTTTTATAGCGTGTTGCTAAAAAAAATGCACACATTCTGCACTAAAAGCAAAACTCTCGCCATAATGCAACCTAGGCTTTATTTGTGAATGGATATGAGTCAAACCTTCGTGTAAAAGCATAATTACGACAAAAGAGGCACTTTTAAGATTTACCGTATTTTCGTTTTCGGGTCAAGCTCATTTTCAATGGGAGTGCTACGGGCACTTTTACGATAGCATCAAAATCTCTATTTTTAAAACAGTAAGAAGTCTCGACACAACATGAAACTTTGCTGGTAGTATCACCAGGGTCTCTACACATGAACACGAGCATTGAGAACATTGTTTGTGTACACAGAGTTTACTAAAAAGAAGGTTTTTGAACAACTCACGTTAGCAGTAGCTTGTTCCGCTCGCCGTTGTCATGGCAGCCCAGGTGTACTCGGGGATCGACACAATGTTCTCAACGCTCGTGTTCATGTGTAGAGACCCTGGTGATACTACGAGCAAAGTTTCATGTTGTGTCGAGACTTCTTAGTGTTTTAAACATAGAGATTTTGATGCTATTGTAAAAGTGCCCGTAGCACTCCCATTGAAAACGAGTTTGACCTGAAAACGAAAATACCGCAAATCTTAAAAGGCATTTTGTCAAAATGTGGTTTTAAGCAGACAAATTAACAAACTTGTGTTGTCCGAAACAAAACAAATGTTTCCTTTTATTCTTTATTCATGATGTGTTTCTGTCTTATAACCTTCTATGTTACATGTTTGTTTTGTTTAATTGTAACAACAATATAGTAAAAACTGTTAAATGCTTGTTAGCAGTTGTTAAAGTCGTGATGTGCAATATCTTAATTTGAAGATTTTACCAGGTTCTTCTGTTTTTTTGTTTTGTCATTTTCACTTAAGTGTCTAAACTCGACTTATGTCTGAGTGTGAACACACTGCGTATTTTGTGTGTACCTGCAGCCTGTTGATATGAGGAGCTGGTCGTAGCTCTGGACCGAACCGTCGTCGAACGTGACTGTCTTCTTGTCCGTGTCCACTGCCCGAGCCTGTGAACACAGCGAGGGTCCACATGTCACAACATGGCTTTTGAAGGTGCATTATGAATCCATCCAGGTCATGATACACATTGTTTTGTCAGGGGAAAATTTACCTTGCAGACATCCTGCTATACATGACAAGCATTAGGTAGTAGAACATAGTATTTACACAACAAGACTGAAGATGTGAGAAGAAATCCACTCACTTCTTTCCTGAGCCACACTTCAATGTCGTAACGATGGAAAAACTCCATCCTCCTCAGCACAATAGTGTCGCTCTCCACGTTCATTACCTGTAAAAAAATTAATACAAAAATGCACTCATATTCATCATTAGCAGCTTGTTGATGTCCGTATCCTGTCATGTACTCCACTTCAGCACCTTGCTCAGTCGGGTTTTGTCGTAAGGTAGAAGCTCGTCTCTGGAGGCCATGATGATTCTGCCGCCGTAGTTTTCCTGCCGGAGAATCTCAGCGCAGATCAGCGACGCAGCTCCTGTACTTACAGAGAGTTAACACACCATCACACACACGAACTCTGGACAGAGGCTACATGCTATGACGTTTAGTTATTTATGCTTATTAACAGTAAATAAACGGGTATAACCAAAACCCTTTAAATGCAGGGCAGGGATGGTAAACATGCCATAAAAGTAGTGTTAATATTAATGTAGCTGTCCTCAGCAAACCTTCAGATGTCTTGTTTTATCACACCAACATGCCAAAACCCAAAGATTACAGATTTACGCTGGTATAAAACAGATAAAAGCTGCAAATCTTCACATTTGAGAGGCTACAACCCCAAAATTGTTTTGCTTCAAACGTGATTTGAATCAGTTGCTAGCTGATTAATTTTCTGTCATTTTTTCCAATCAATTAATCCACCAATTGTTCCATTTTTAAATTACAGCATCATAAAAAGACATGCAGCGGTTTCCACACTCACCTCCTCCCAGCAGCAGAATAGTGCGAGTGTCTCCTGGTGTTGCAACGCCCATATTCTTTAATCGTTTTTCCTGCCTCAGAGTCTGAATCATGAAAAAAAAACACACAATCACATGAACTCATCAATAGGAAGAAGTATTTATGATGGATGAGAGGCTAGCTACCTAAGCTAATTGAGCTAAAACACATCTGAGGAGGTCAGACACCATTAGCGTTCACGTCATTGCCTGACATTCATGAGCAGATGCACACTTCCATCTGTGCAGGGATACTGTGTAGTTTGGTAGAAAGAAAATAGTTCCTACATGAAGGTCGGGGGATTATCGTGAGAAACAAGTTCATGATTTCTAGACAGACATTTCTGAGGAGTTTTTCAAAATCTTTCACTTTGCCTTTAACCTCTTTAAGGGAGAAAATCCTGTCAAAATTGCTGAATACAAACACAAAACAAACTCGCAAACCACATATACCATGTGCCCCCATTTCCTTTTACTAAACACAGAACATTCACAATGATGTGATGAGACAGGAAGCACAAAGTAACATTAACAGAAGTTAACTTAACATACTAACCTTTTTTTTAACGGACACGTACACTTTGCTGTTTTCTATTTTGACCTTCAAAAACAGAAAAAGACAAATTATGAGATGAGGACAAACGACCTTGAAAGGCGTCTGTCTGTCTGTCTGTCTGTCTGTCTGTCTGTCTGTACCTCGTGGCAGGGTAAACAGTCTATGCCGGGAAACTCCTCCAGATCTCCTGTATGGGCATTGAAACAGGCGCCGTGCCATGGGCAGCGCACTGTGTGGCCTGTGATCACCCCTGAGCACACACACACACACACACACACACACACACAAAAGTGTCAACAAAAGTAGCTATAATTTAAGACAGCCTACTAAACATTTTGAAAATGCTGTTTTGATCTATAAAGTGTACAAGTGTTTTACACTTTTATCTGCCTTAATGTTAAAGTGTAGCAAATGTTTAATGAAGTTGTGTCACAACAGTAAAATACAAAGTCTATGTGTATGAAACACAGCAGTATGGTGAATAAACTTCATGTCAAAGATAAAAATGTGTTCCTCCTCTGTTGTTCTTCACAAACTCACACTTTGTTCCTCTTTACCTTTGCTGAGCGGCGCTCCGTAGTGCGTACACTGGTTACCAATGGCACTGTATTTGCCCTCACAGCGTGTCAGCAGCACGCTGTGATGTCCCACTTCAACCTCCTTCATCCTGAGGAAAAACACACACACACACAGACACACAGACAGATACAAACACTGCGATGAGCTTCACACACAAATTAGATTTTAATTTTTTATTTATTTTTTTTTAATTCTATTTGGTCCAGGCTGATTGAATTAACTGGGATTGCCATGCATTTTTCAGCAAACGTTCCTGGTCTCCAGCAGATGAATCAAACTAACTTTGAATAACTATATTGATCCAACTGGTAGGTAAAAGCCACACTGAGTTTAAAATCTCTTTTTTAAGAGTGACCTGGAAACTTTCATGGTTCCCTGACTTTTTCTACAGCACCATCATATAGAATTTCAATTTGATCAAAACTTTGTTTTAGGACAGAACGTGGCTCAGCTGTACTGGTGTAGTTGTAATGTGCAAATGTTAGCATGCTGACAGGCTAACCTGCAACAGTGAACATGGTAAACACTGTAACAGCTAAACATTAGCATGCTAATATTGTGAGCCAGTCAAAGCAGAGCCCCGGGAACGGGCGCGACTTCCGGCGCATCCTGTGACGTACCCGGAAGCGACGTTTCCCATGGAAACAGGACGCTAATCCTCGTTCTTAAAGGCGATTAGTAATGATTCTATTAATAATCCCTGGAGATCAATGTTAGCAGCTTCATCGTGTGCATGCTAATACACTATTTATTTAGATTAGCCCTCTGAGCTAACACAAAAGCCGTGAAAGGCGTTACTTCCGGTAGTTCCGTCGAGCACCGGAAGTATCACCATCAGTCGTTTCCCTGGTAACCAGCTTCACAGAGTTGCCAGCACGGCTGTAAACTCTGGTGTGATTCACAGTTTTAGGCTGTTTTTGGTTTGTTTGTTTGTTTGTTTGTTTGTTTATCAGACGTGCTTGGTTAGTTCAATATTTGTGTGGACATCATTTGTTGATTAACAGTGTAGTCTACAAATCATTTTTACACATCAGTAATAAACCCTGCTGGATAAATTATATATAAAAAAAACATGTTTTAGGTTGCCAGGTTGTGAACATCCCCCCCTCCTTACTGTCCATCCTGCAGGTCTGACTCCAGACACACCATCTGTGTCATCTCCTCTGATAAGTCGTCTAGATCAGAGTCTGGAAACTCTTGATGGGCTGAACACACACACACACACACACAGTTAAACTATATTAATTGATACAGATGTGGTTTAATTAATGCTACAGGTAATGAACACAGAGACTAAACAGATTTATAAAGTATCAGCTGATAATCAACTATTCCAACAGTATAAAACTGAAGAGGTCACTCACATGGTTTGGTCCCAGACATGTCTTCTGATTCAGTTGTAACACCACAAATACACACAAAGTCCTTCCAGAAACATTAAAAGCTCTTCAGCTGCTCCGTTGAAACAAGTCTGTCCGTGTCCACACTTTGTTTTCTGCCCGTCAGCTCGATGATGGGATGAGAGTCCATTTCCACGGCAACAGTTCCATCCCCAACCCTCATCCCTTGGTGCTGGGAGACTTTGAAAAGTGGAAGATGTCGAGTTTGTTAAGACGAAAGGGAAAAATCAACCAAAAAGTTACTTATGGGTGTCCAGTGAATGAGCAGTTTAGGTGATGTCAGTGGTCATGTTCAGCAGCGTTATTGTTGCAGAGAAAGGCATTGGTGCTCTTTTGTGCTGCACAACGGCAGTATAGAGAAAGGCTGACGAGGCAGTCGACTCTGAATGGACGCGCGACAAAGCACCACGTACAAAATCGGATAGGTACTGTCATTCACACGTCGCTTCAAGTTTCAAGACCTGTCACTGTGAAGCTCAAGGATTTAAAATATTGGATAAAAGAATCATTCACTTATTAAATGTTTGAACTGTGGAGCAGTGGGAAAAGTACTAAAGTACTTTAAAAATCAAAATCAGCAGGAAAGTATTTTCACTCAAATGCATTTAAAGTACTCAGGTGACTTTAATTATAATAAATGTTACATTTATAGTTAATCAAACTTTGTTTAATAGTTATTTTACTATTTCGCTGCTTTTTAAACCATTTATGAAACAAGTATTTATTGTTAAGTTGCAACTGATGTTAATAATATTTCACAAATGGTAAATAAATACTGTGTAGTTTATCTATAAACATTATATGGACGTTTTATAAACACTAACGATTGCTCAATAAATGCTTAAAAAAAAGCATCTGATTGTTTGTTTACAGTCAGAAAACTAATAACTAAAGTTAAATTAACTACACGTGTTTCATTTATTAAATGGATATTCCGGTGTAAGTTTAATCCATGGTCTAAATCACCGTGAAACTCTCGATAATAACTGTTATAAACTGGCAGGTAAGACACATATGAACTTTGATTGCTTTTCCATGGAGTCATAATCATACATTTTCATCCATGAGCCGCGGAACTCTACTGCACTCGGTAATCGACTCGTCGGGACTTCCCGTCAACAGGAAGCTGCTGCAGAAGAGTGGTAAATTTAGTCAGCTTTTCAGTAGAAATCCAGCTAAGCTAGCGGAGGTTAGATGCTCCGGACTATGTGCTGAGACCCTATTTGTACTGTTGCTGAAGTTTGGTGCTGTTCTGAGCATTATTTGTGGCTTTTTGGTGGCGGTTTATATTTGGATCCATTTACTGCAGTGTATTGTTGTCGTGCGGTCGTTTCTGAGGTTGATAAAACTCCGTAAATTAGCGGTCTGCTAACTATATCTCTCGACGGGGAGTCTAACACAGTTTCACGGTGATTTAGACCATGGATTAAATTTACACCGGAATATCCCTTTAAATGTTTGAACTGTGGAGCAGTGGGAAAAGTAATCAGATATTTTACAAAAAGCAAAATCAGCAGGAAAGTATTTTCACTAAAATGCATTTAAAGTACTCAGGAAACTTTAATTATAATAAATGTTAAATGTATAGTTAATCAGAATTTAGATCATAGTTATTTTACTATGTCACTGCTTTTTAAACCATTTATTAAACAAGTATTTATTGTAAAGTTGCAACTGATGTTAATAATATTTCAAAAATGGTAAATTAATACTGTGTAGTTTATCTATAAACATTATATGGAAGTTTTATAAACATTTACACATGCTCAATAAATGGTTAAAAAAGCATCTGATTGTTTGTTTACAGTCAGAAAACAAAATACATAATAACTAAAGTTAAATTAACTACACGTGTTTCATTTAGTAATGATGGTCACTATGAAGTGTTGACAGTACTCACTAGGCCGAATGGCCAAATTCAGACTAGTGCATATCTTTTATATATTATATACATTTTATAGTGATTCATACTCCATAATATAACATCACGATTCATTTGTTGATTATATTTTGTAATATTTTTCTGAATCTGTAGCTTGTGATTACCCAGCTGACACAGGACGTTGTATTAACGTTGGTCCTTGGTTGGATATTGGTTGCAACGTTAACCAGCTAAAAATGAACGTTGAGATAACGTCTAAAGCTGACGTAATTTCAACATAAATCACAACGTCAAGCTGACGTTGTTATTTAATTGGTTTTAAGTTATGTTGGCAAGCAACCAACATCCAACGTCTAGTCAACCTAAAAGCTATGTAGAATTTAGACAGTAGGCTATATTTACCTTGATTTTTCTTCAAGAGTTGTTAATGAAATTGAAAATTGCTCTTTGCTTTTATGTCACTGCCACACAAACCATCCATACAATCTCTCATAGAATTTTTTTAAACAGTGATATAAGAAGCTTTATTGTCATTGCAACAAGTGGCTACAACAACATTTTGTTTGGGAACACCTCTTGTATTGTAGCAGTTACAATGCTCATAAAATAGCCTATATTAAAAGGTAATAGCCTATACATTACTATAAGCAGTTTTGAATAAGTATTACAGACTGTAATAGTCTGGACCAGGAGTGCAAGTAGGCTACACAAGATACGGTGGAAATGACTGTAATACTGTGTGACAGTTATATTTTTTGATAACAAAAAAAAAACATGTTTATGGCCGTCTCACATAATGTATTTTAATAATTTTACAGATACTTATTTCAGGAACATTTTTCAAATATATCATATTTCTGAACATTTTCATTGATGTTTGAAAAAAAATATTCAAAGAAGATAAAGGTGAGAACAGTGGCAAATATTGGGAGTTCCAATACAGGCTGACACTTATCCACCTTATTCAGATGCAGATGGGAAATGTGAACAGTGTGGGGAAACTGAATCTGTGCAACATGTGATAATGGAGTACATATGGGAGGAGAGGAGAGCACTGAAGTTTAATTTAGAAAATCTAGAGTAGAGGTGAGGGAAGTAGTAGAGTAGTAAAGTAGTAATTTTATGTAATTATTTTTTATTTATTTATTTTGATAAACAAACTGTAACTGCCACCCTCCTGGGTCTGCACACACACTCTCCTCACTGGCTTAGCTCTCGTCCTACATCCGGCTCTGTAGGTGGCGGTAATGCTCCCTGGAATAGGTAGTAAACACATTAAACACAAGAGAAGAAGAAGGGACTTGTGCAACATGAGGCAAAGAGCTGGAAACCAAAGAGGTTGCGCTTACTGAATCTGTTCTGGTGAGTTATCCCCTAACAAGTTAACATGGTTGAAGTTAAAAAAAATAAAAAATACAGAGGCCGTTTTCGGCCAGTGATGTTTTAATGCTGATATTTTCGATTGTTAATTTGCTAGCTGTGGTTTGAAGTATCCAGGAACGTAAGTGGCATTTTGCCAACAGCCCGGTCAGAATTTATCGCCGCACACTTCACCAGTTCCGGAAAGACTTTGACCGCGGAACCTGCTACAACTGTGGGAAAGTGTATATGTAACAACTGTTGGCTTGAACAACCAGAATTCAGTTGGTTAAAAGCTGTAAAATAATGAATCTGAAGCTCAGTGTTCACTAAGAGGACCCTCAACTTGGGCACACTCGGTGTCAAACACAAAATCTGAAAAACACCAGTTAGCTTCTAAAAGTCTCCAGCGAAGTCACGCTTAAGATAGTTCAGATGCTGTCTGAAAAGTTTGTTTTGTTGTTGCTTGAATGTTATTTGATATTTAAATTGTTTTATACTTTCATTTGAATGTGTCTTCTCTTTAATTTTTATGTTAATTTTTTTTATTTAAAGAGACATCAATTTTGTATATGCATGTTTGCACAAAGTTTTTTTGTTCTTTACATTTAATAAATGTTTCTTACCGATTTTTGGTTTTAGACTTTTTTCTAGACTTTGAAATTGGAGGCTGATTTCAACCCAATATTACATTTTGATGTCAAGCCAACAAGGACTCTTAAACTCAATTTAAGAGTCCTATCTATCTATATATATATATGGATCAATATCATAATCCATCATAATCCAACAGGAATCCAACGTTGGAGTGCAACTAAAATCCAATGTCTATTTAACGTAAAAGGTTGACGTCAAGCCAACGTTAAGTTTTAGCGTAAAACCCAATTTTCAAATCCATATTATAATCCAATGGTAATCCAACATTGGAGTACAACGTTGTTCTAATGTTGCATCAACGTCAAGTGTCAGCTGGGTAAAGGTGTCAGACAGTAAAAGTATAATGTAGCAGAGAATCGAAATACTCAAGTAAAGTACAAGTACCTCAAAATTGGGTTTAAATAACGGGTTAGTATATTAATTCAGGTAACATTTATTTAATATTATTTATTTATTATTTTCTTCATTTTCTTGAAAGCAGCCTCTGTATAAAGTGTGTGTTTAACTGTTGTTTTGGCAGGAGAGGATTCATGTCATGATGTCATGTCATCAGCTGATACCAGTGACCTGCTGAGGGGAGCAGAGTGTGTTCAAGAGCACAACTAAACTATAGTAAGAGTACTTTCCATATGCAGAAGCTTTGTTTTGCTCATTGTTAATGTTTCTTCCTCTTTTTCTTACATTCCTCTGTTGATTTTCTTGAATTTATAATCACATCTCTTCACTTTCCATTTGTTGTCGCCTGTAGCTGATGCTTATGTTGCCCCGAGCTGCCGGTCGAGTTTAGAAATAAACACCTGTTTCTTATTGTCATGGTTTTGAGATATGCATATAATGTAAAGCTTATTGTCTCCTGAAAGCAATAGTGACTGAACAACATAGTGTTTGAACAGCGTGTGGATTGAATTATTACTTGCCAGGAGGGGAATCATGTAATCGTGTCATGACCGTGACCCTTCGTCTGTTATCAGTCACCAGTTTATCACTTGAAGTGAGGAGAGGAATGTGTGTTAAAGGACAGAGATCATTACATACACGTGTACTGAAGTCAAAGACACTTCAGCTATTTGTTTCTCATCCTTCTCTTTCCTCTCTCGCAGCTGAAATGTGCCCTGAACACCGGGGCACGAGGGATTTGAAGCGAACTCTCTGGTAAAGTCTCGTCATGGATTTGAGGTCGACTCTTCTGGTCATTGGAGGATCTGCGTGCTCTTTCAAACTGCTGAACACGATTTTCAGATGCCTGCCAGCACCGGAGTCGGCGCGCAAGAAAGCCTGGAGGTGGAGGAATATCTGCACGTCGTTAGCTCACAGCTCGTTGACGGGAACGTGGGCTGTTTTATGGTGCGTAAAGATGCTGCTATCAGGGATGGCACATTCATTAATTTCCATTTTTACTCCTCGTGTAATTTCTCTCTTTCTCTCCCTGTCTGTGCCTGCAGTTTGTACCGTGAACCTCAGATGGCGAAGGACCTGATCTCCTCTCACTCCTTGTCCTCCCACAGCCTTGTAGCGGTCTCTACAGGTGACACACTAACACAAATAATACTACATTACACTACAGACAGGCTGCTTTTTCCAGTGATTCGGATTCAAGCTCGAAAATATCAATATGATCCAATTTAAACAAGGACAATCTTCGCCTGTGTTGAATCAAGTGGACTTTAGATTTACCAGGTTATAGTAAACTTTATAACAGGTTTATTTAGAGTCTTGATTCACATGAAGAAACTCTGCCAAAAGATCTTTTCATGAGGATAAAAGCGACTGAAGGTTCAGTCTTTCAGGACAGACAGGTGAGGAATAAATGTTACATGTACACAATAGATCAACAAAAATCACAATTCTGTTGAGAGAAATACTTATAAGTAGGTTGTAAAACATAAGTGAGGATAAGAAGTGTGGATAAGGGCTGAGTAACATATGATATATATCGTTCTCCTGATATGACTCTAAAAATCGTCTTAGATTTTGTCCTTTCCATTTTTTAAGGCTGCATTGTAGTAAAGTGATCTTACTCAACCCATTCCTGATGATTGTTTAATTATCTAAATCTCGTTCTTTTAAAGATTTATAAACGCATCAGCAGTCGTCCTTAAAATATTGTTACAATATTGATATCAAGAGATCAGCCTAAATACGGTGATGTACTTTAAAGCCGTGTCGCTCAGCAGTCGTGTGGATGCAGGAAGACGCCGAGCAGCTTCAGTGTTGAACCTGAGCCGCCTGACCTCCATTACGACCTCCAGGGTCACACACACACACACACACACAGAAGAGATTAGACAGCATTCACACATGGAGGAGAGACGGGAAAACACAGAAAAGAGCTGAAGTTCACTTTGTCAGTTTATGTCTGGATGTGTTGATGTATATGGGACTCATGGAGCTTCTCCTCCAGGTTATTTTATCAACGACTTCTTGGACGGGGCCTTGAACCAGCCGTTTAAACAGTCCTGGGAGGTGCTGCTGCACCACTCTGTGGTAATACACTTTACACCCTGTGTGTGTGTGTGTGTGTGTGTGTGTGTGAGTGAGAAGGTTGCTCCATGCACTACAACTGGACAACTCTTTGACGACACATTTGTCATATTTAGAAGACAAAGTAATGAGCTTGAAATTCAAAAAATACAAAGCAGATTGCAAAAATACGTAATAATTTGAAAACAGTTCAAAGTAGTAATGCTGCTTACATGTATTCAGTGCCTTTATACAAGTTATTTCTCTGTACATTCAATGAAGTAATAGAGTATTTTTGCCTCATGACGTCACTACTTTTCCTCAGATGAAGAAACTGAAATCTGTGAATCTGATCTGACGCTCATCATGTCCGGAGTCTTTATCATAACATGGTGTGAAGTGTTCATCTTAATTTGTCCAGCCCTAACACATCTGTGTGTCGTAATAATGACGAGGTGGCTGAATGAAACTGCACAGTCATCCCTCACTGTTGTTCGTTGAGCTTTGATCTGCGTGGCGGTTTAATCTCAGGCTGCAGAGGTCGTGACCCGGTTCACCTCCGGCAGCTCGTCGCCTCGGCGTGTCACTGCAGGATATCAGACGTGTTTGGAGGCCGAACACAGAATCTGTTTGTTCGCTTATAGCTGAGATGATGAGGCTGTAAAACATTTATCTCTACATGGACGTAACTTTTTAATTATTCATCATGGGTCAAGGTCTACTCGGTGCAAATGTTATGTGAGTGTTTAATGCGACTCAGTGCAACTTTCCAATAAGACATCGGACGTCATAGGTTATAAAAAATACTCTTACATGTCTTTTATTATCTCGACCACAACATCTGCTTATAACAGCTTAACAACAGCTGCAGAAGAACTCCTGATGAATTAAAAAAGATAAAATATGAAACAAGTTGTGCTGGAGGACAATATACACCAGATAAATGGACTTTTTGCAACTTGGCAACCAGAAACATGTCCTTCTAAATGCTACATTACAGCGTCAAATGATTAATTAAATAGTAATAAATAAATTACTTCATACACTTAATCCTTAGAAAATGTACTGCTGTCTATGTGTAAGAGATTTAATTAATTTAAGACAACTATGGTTAGCTAAAAGTGGCTTTGGGAGCTCTTTTTCATTCATTTTTACACATGTAATTTTGTTTAAGTGTCAATAAAGTTGAATGTTTATGTTTGTACTTAAAGGGTAACTCCACCAATTTTACAGATTAACGTGTGTTTACAGGTCCTGTGGAGCCCGACTGCATATATGAAAAAAGTATTATAAAGTCTTTTGTGGCTCCAGAGGAAAGCTGCATGTAATCTGATAAATTACCACCAGTGAGGTCACTCAGTGGGTTTGTTGCATTGTGGGTAATGTAGGCACCAGGTCCATGAAAAGAATGCAGTGAATAAAATGGGGCTATCTCTTTTTTTGCTTAGTCAGTTTGCTTTTGTTCATGAACAGTTTTTATTGGAGTGAAATGTTAGACAAGTGGACTGCTTTTTAAAACCTGGTGCCTACATTACCCACAATGCAACTGAGCCAAGGGAGGCTTCCTCTGGAGCTACAAAAGGCTTTATACTAATCTTTTCATGTGTGCAGTCCTACTCCCTGAGAGCTGTAAACACACATTAATGTAAGAGTTTAAGAGTTATTCTCAAATACATTAATTTAGTAGATGTAATCAGTTACTTTCCACAGCTGGAGTAAACATGTGATCCCTGTATCTCAGGTGATCTCCTGCTTCATCCTGGCTGCAACGTCCCGCCTCTACGTGGGCTTCTCTGTGGTGTCTTTGCTGATTGAGATCAACTCCGTGTTCCTTCACGTCAGACAGCTTCTCCTCCTGTCAGGACGGAGGAACCGGCCAGGGACTGAAATTTCAGCCCCTCGTCCCTCCGTGACCTACAGCGTGACCAGCTGGCTCACCCTGGGAACGTAGGTGGCTCAGCGCTTCTCTTCTGGAAAAGGTCACATATGGAAAGAATGAAACTGATTCTGGGGCAAAGACAGTTTTCATATGTGAGCGTGTGACGCTTGAAATGTGAGCCTGAGTGCGTGATGTGTTTTTGCTGCATGACTGCACAGCAAAAATAAAGAATCGTTGATAAAGAATTTAAATTTTAGATGTAAATATGTAAAATATGTCTGTTGGGAGTGAAGAGGACTGAATGTGCATCATGTTGGACTGAAGTCGTCTCGCTGGTTTTCTGTCTCATCTGCAGGTTGCTGGTGTTTCGCGTCTGTACGGCGGCTTGGATGACTCGCTGGCTGGCAGCTAACGGTAAACATATGCCTCGATACGTCCTGACGATGGGGACGGTCGGCCTGAGTCTCGTCTCCACCATGAACGTGGTGCTGTTTTACAGACTGCTCAGAGCAGACATCCTCAACAACACACACAGCACCAGCAGGAAGCACTAGAGGGAGCCAGTGCTGCTTTTCTCCTGGTGCAAAAACAACTCCAGTGGTCCAGTTTTCTACCTCAGGACATAATTTATCAGTGGTTCAAGAACCTTAAGACCTCCTTAACTTAAAGTGTTTGCTTGTAACGTGTGATGTTTGTCATTATAATGTAAAGCAGAGATAAAGTAAGGGCGGCGTTGTTGCTCCCTCATTACACTACATGTTTTACTGTGTGTCTCTGTACATGTGACCAACAAAGAGCCTTAAAATCCTTGAATAAGCTGTTAAATAATGGGACATTATACATACAATCATTCAACCTCTTCATTCATGTTGTGATATTCCAAAAATGTGTGCTCACTGTTTACAATGACGATTAACTGAAGCAAAATGGCTCCTGGTCTGTTCTTCAGTTTATGAATTAAATTTGAAAAAACTACAAGTGTGACATTTTTCATTTTAGAAATCTTAAAGGAGAACTTCGGTCGATTTAAACATGCAGCTTCATTGCTCAAGAAGACGCGAACACATTTGGTCCAGCCATTACAGAGCTCCGTGAACGGAGATTTAGCATTGAACGCTAACAGCATGGGGTCAGAACTTTACACTGTGTTTTAAGCGTCTTAACATGCTCCACATCTCACACCAAAAGTTATGCAACATCAGCAGACACCTTAGCACACAGCACTGTAGCATTTATGACTCAAAATGAATAAAAAAGTAGTTAAAACAGTTTGTTTGTGCAAGGAGCTACATACCCGTTTGTTGACATCCGCGTCTTCCGGTAGCTAGACCAAACTAGTCAATCCGTCGAGCGTGCGCTTACTCCCTCACTGGCGGGGACGGAAACGTATTTCAGCATTTTCGTGTTTCTGTTCATAATGTACATGTCCATGTTACAGCCTGTCATGAGCCATGAGCCTTACAATAGCCTGTTAAGCCTGTTAAGTGCACACTCGATGGATATGCTAGTTTGGTCTAGCTACCGGAACACACGGATGTCAACAAACAGGTAAGTGGCTGCTTGCACAAACACACTATTTTAACTACTTTTTTATTCAGTTTGAGTCATACACGCTACAGTGCTGTGTGCTAAGGTGTCTGCTGATGTTGCATAACTTCTGGTGTGAGATGTGGAGCATGTTAAGACGCTTAAAACACAGTGTAAAGTTCTGACCCCATGCTGTTAGCGTTCAATGCTAAGTCTCCGTTCACGGAGCTCTGTAATGCTTGGACCAAATGTGTTCGCGTCTTCGGTACTGGCAAGTCAAGGGTAGCTTGAGCAATGGAGCTGCATGTTTAAATCGACCGATGTTCTCCTTTAAACCTCCCAGCCTCTACTTGCAATTGTGTTAAAGTTGCTGTAAGCATTATTTTCTTATTAATATGGGTATAATAAATATATCAAATACATTAGAATAAATGTTAAATATCTCTATTGATCAGTAATCACTGTTGAGGAGTGTTTGTTCTGTCACTCGTGTCTCTCCTCCACATGCAGCAAGACAGGAAACACATTTTCTGGTATCCCTGCCCACTTTATCCAATCAGGACAGAGAACTCCATAAAGAGGCGGTCCTGTCTGCTCGGTGAACAAACAGAGAGCCGGATCCAGAACAAACCACCTCCTCTTTTTCATCAGTTATAAATAAAGGTTCATTGAGTCTGTGTGCATTTGATGTCATAATTGCTGTTAAGACATCAGTGTTCCAACCTTCATCTCACAACTCGTGTTTTTAACGGCATTTTTCTCCTTTATTTTAAAATAACAGTGACGACAGGGAAAAACTGACAACATGCAACAAGGTCACTGCTTTATAATAACCGATCAGAGCTTTACATCATGATCCTCTTCTGCTGGAACAAGTTAACCAGAGTCGGAGCTTTGCAGCTGGATTTGGTTTGGACGTCTTCTTTGACACGCGGCAGGTGAATCTTCTCCGTCCTGGACTCTCTCTCAAAGTGGGGACACACCTTCAGATGCTCGGACATGGACGGGACGTCCTTGAAGCGCCACGTGTCCACAGAGGAGAACATGGTGCTGAACTGCCACACCTGAAATCACAGAGACAACTGAAGAGTCACTTCTGAGTCCAGGAAGTTAATTTTCACAGATGCTGCAGAAAAATACATATTTTATACATCAAGCTTAATTTGAATCACTGAAACTGAATCCTTCAAACTGCTGTTGCTTCAATACATATATTGTGTATAATCTTCATAAATCCTCCTGACAGACGCTCTGGCTCTTACACTGTGCTTCACCCTCCACTTGGCTCCTCCATGTGAGTAGGTCTTCCTCTCCCAGCAGAGGGTGACCATCCCTCTCTCCTGCAGCAGCGAGGAGCACACCTGCCTCATGAGCAGGGACACCAGAGCCAGCTGGGACAGGGACAGGCTGTCCAGGAACGTGGCCATGTGGCACAGCACCTCGTAGGGCAGCGAGCTCAGGGAGTCCTCCCCTCCACCTCTGCTCCTCCTCTGAGCGGTGGAGGAGTCGGCCGAGCTCCCCGGTGGCCGGGAGGCGTCACCCAGAGAGACGGGGGTGGTGGGATGCAGGCTGAAGCAGCCAAGGTCTTCACTGAAAGCAAAGGTGAAACTGGTCTTTAAAGGTGTTTGCAGTCAAGCAGTGGCGTGCACAGACTTTTTGAAGGGCAGGGGTGAAAAGAAGGGCACTTTAGCACGCGTTTTGGCTCCCAAGAGGGCACTTTAGCGAAATGTTTTGGCTCCCAAGAGGGCACTTTAGTGCATGTTTTGGCTCCCAAGAGGGCACTTTACATGCATTTTGGCTCCCAAGAGGGCACTTTAGCGCATGTTTTGGCTCCCAAGAGGGCACTTTAGTGCATGTTTTGGCTCCCAAGAGGGCACTTTACACGCATTTTGGCTCCCAAGAGGGCACTTTACACGCATTTTGGCTCCCAAGAGGGCACTTTAGCACGCGTTTTGGCTCCCAAGAGGGCACTTTAGCGAAATGTTTTGGCTCCCAAGAGGGCACTTTAGCACGTTTTTTGGCTCCCAAGAGGGCACTTTAGCATGCGTTTTGGCTCCCAAGAGGGCACTTTAGCGCATGTTTTGCCAAGCAAGAGGGCACTTTGGCACGCTTTTGTCTCCCGAGAGGACACTTTAGCGCATGTTTTGGCTCCCAAGAGGGCACTTTAGCGTGCGTTTTTTCAACAATTGCCCCCCCCTTGTGCACATCACTGCAGTCAAGTTTTCCCGACTTGCATGTAATTTATCTGCAAGGGATCAATTGGTTGAGACTTGTTCACCTTCAAATTCTGATTTTAGTTTCTTTTCAGTTTCTACACACGCTGCAGAGGCTTTAATCACACGCTCTGTCTATCTGAATCTGTTTACGCTCTTACATTTCCTTTGCTCCATTCATAATGTGCTTCTTTTACATGAATTATAAGACAAACTGTTCTCTCACCTGTAAGAAACGTTGGCTTCGTGTGTGGACGGCTGAAACCTCTTCTGGATGAAGGTGCATCCCAGGTAGGCCAGCGGGCACCTCTGCTCGAACCATCCGTTCACACCCATCTGGATGTCACTGTGGATGTTCCTGCAACCGAGAGCATCAGTGTGTTGCTTTGGCTCAGTTCAATAACTTAATAATAAACCAGAGGGAGGGATAAGACTTATTTATGGTGTGTGTTTTCATCTCACTGTGATGCCAGATCGGGTCAGTGATGAATCATTTCCTTTTCTCTGTGTGAAGAACTTTTCTAACTGTGATCAAAACTACATCAAATATATAATGAAGAACTTAAATGTCTTGGACAGAAAGAAGACCCACTTATAATGTGTGCCGTATTCTCTGCGCTGGAAGCTGTGTCCACACAGGAAGGTGAAGGCGGAGCTGGCCTTGTGGTGGCGGCTGGTGACGCTCTCCACCTGCAGTTGGAGGTGCAGCTCCAGCGGTTTGGCAGCTGTGAGGTCAGCCAGCGACGTGTTTCTCCTGAAGGGAGCGGACAGGAAGTCGTAGGTCTGCGTGCCCTCGTCTTGTAACAGACCGTCGGTGCAGACGCTCTCTGCGATGAGGTGACCCCGCTGCTCCTTCTCCAGGGAGCACAGCAGGGAGGCCTGAGGAGAAAGATCAGACACTGTGGTCACTTTAACACGATTTATTAAGAGTTTACGTGGAGTCATGGAGGTATTAAACAAGTAAAATGACACTGAACTCATCTGTAACTCATTCATCAAGTTCCTTTCTCTTATAATTATGCTTAATGTAAGTTAAGGGCCTATCACACTTCATATTCTGGGATAACTTCTGGGCTAAATGTGTGTTGTGAGGATTATCTCGCACACTCTGGGTAATAACAGTGGATTAAGTGATGGTGAGTGGTCCTCTAAGAACTCAGCGGTTTCCTTAAGATCATTTTAGTTCAGTTTTCTAACTCGTTTTGGTTTTACAGCCCACAACGGGAAAGTTTTGGCTCACCCTCATAGCATTGTTTAGTGAAAAAGATCTTAACTGTTGTCTACCTCTTTATTACTGAATTAAAACAAAGTTAGCAACAACCTAGTGAACAGGGTGTAACGTCTAGTGGCTTAAGAGCCAGATATTTGCGTGGTGGAGACCAAAAACAGAGCGTAAAGAAAGTGAATATTCCCCCTAGTAATGTCAATAAACGATCTGTTTGCTCCGTGTCTGTTGCACGTGTAAATATGCAACTGTTTGCTGACAAGACAACTTTATAAGCTGATGATCAGTCGCTGTAACGCTTCAAACTACGAAGCTTCAGGTTTTGGCGTAGCAGCAAGACACGTCCTCATCAGAGCCCACAAGTCCCACACGGAGCAAGTCGACTTGTTTTTAATATACGTTTCCTCACTGAACATACAGACTAATTTAATCCAAACTGGGATCTTCTCCTAAACATAACAGAGCAGTTATGGTGCCTCAACCTAAACAAACTGCGACCAATATGGAAAACAGTCCAAAGTCCAATTTCTGTGAATTCTGCCGGACCAGCCTCATCATTATGATTTGTCATCTCTGCAGAAAAGTTGTGGTGATTGGACAAAATAATTCCCAGAGACAGTAGTTACAACATCACAACTTCCTGTACTGAGGGCGCTTCAGTGATATTTTCCCACATTTTTATAAAGAGGATGAATTTCTCTCCCTCACCTGAACTTCCTCCCACACTGGCATGTCCTGTAGCGCCACCCCCAGGTCGCTGGTATCCACAGCCAGACTCTCCCTCTTGTAGAAACCAGGGTTTCGGATGCGGCCCTGCCTGGCGGAGAAGCTGGTCGGGACTTTAAAGGTACGCACGGTGATAATCTTCATCGGCTCAATATGTCCGTAATAATATTTCTTCTTCTTCTGTATTCCAGTGAGACAGGAGGAGGAGGATGTGGAGGATTTTTGTTTGCAGGCGTTTGATGCTGCAGCACCCGTACAGGTGTCTTCCTCCTCCTCTGTCAGGGAGCCCAGGCCTCTTCCTCTCCCTTTAGCCGGTCCCTTCCCTCCTCCTGCTCCAGCCGTTCTGCAGCCGCCCATCTCCATACTGAACATGCGCTCCCAGGCGTTGTAGTTCTCCAACAGATCGGCCTGCACTTCTCTGTCCCTGGCTAAAGCCTCCCTCTCCTCCTGGGTCAGCACCAGCTGATCTTCCACCTCAACCTCATCCTCATCATTAACCTCATCTTCATCTTCATCTTCATCCTCATCTTCGTCTTGCCTAAGGCTAGGGAAGGAAAACCTGGTAAAAGACTGCCAGGTGTGACCACTGGCTTCCTTTGCAGCTTTCTTTTCTGCCGCCTTCCTCTGCTTCTCCTTCTTCTTCTCCTTCCTCCTCTCCTCCTCCCTCCTCTCCTCCTCTTTCTCCTCCTCCTCCACACTCTGGATCAGCTCTGGGAACAGTTTCTTCATCTTTAAGGAGTGAAACAGGAGGTCCTGGTCTTTCAGGGCCATGGCCAGGTCCAGACATCCTCCCTGCTTTCTCTCCCTGAGCAGGTTTTCATGCAGCTCTGTGTTTGGGTAGGAGTGGGCGTCGTTGGCGGGCCAGCGGTTCCACTCCACGGAGCAGCACACCACGCTGGCCGGACACACCTGGAGGTGAGCGGCCTGCGAGGAGCGAGGCAGGTGGACCGGGCAGCCGTACGCAGCGTTGAGGCAGGGCACCCTGACGTTAGGGCAGAGCAGCAGGTGATCCTCCTCTTTGCACAGGTGGAAGACAGCTCCACAGAGCAGGCGGCAGGGGATGAGCGCACAGCACACAGAGACCTCCACCCGGGCCCGGCAGCGCCGGCTGTAGCAGGAGTCACAGTGGACATGCTGTCGCTGCCTGGAGGCCCGAGAACGATGACTCTGATGGGTTTAGTGACGAGAAAAGAGATGTCAGAATCTTACAGAGCCACTAAAGTCCTCTACGGTGATTTTATTTTAAAGGGTAAATCCACCAATTTAACATATTAACGTGTGTTTACAGGTCTCCGCTGCATATGTGGAAAAAGTAGTATGGCGGCTTTTGTGGCTCCAGAGGAAGCTGCATGTAATCTGGTAAATTGACCTCCAGTGATGTCACTAAGTTGCATTGTGGGAAATGTAGGCTTTATAGAATCAAGAAAAGTCACTTTGTTTTTTATTTTAACTTCAAATTCAGTGAAATCACAGAAAAGTAACATGAAACATTTGAAACATGTTCAGCTGTACAGTTTGTATAAGCGTTCATCCACGAGGTCCGTGACCTCCACTGACCCTCGACCTCCTCCCCTTCACTTACATGACGTTAGCTTTAGTAACCAGTAATCTTATTTTGCACATTACATACTGCGACCTTGCACAATCTAAGTCAAACTTTCTGCACCACTGGATAAATCTGGACAGTCGTCACCTACTTTAAAATTCCTCGTGTATTCTGATTCTGATTAACCTCCATCAGCGGCTCTGAGCTGCAGGTACATCACTGTTTACAACCTCATGCTTTGCAGTCAAACATCATTCAAACCAACAGATCTTAATTTTAAATTCTGGATGCGATCCTGAGGTTTCTAAAGTTACCAAACGCGTCAGACTTGTTGGGGAATCATCCACGATATTTCAATTTTGATGTAATGGTTCAGCCAGTTGAAAAGTGCAAACATCTTGCAGCTTCAATCAAAAGCCAAAACATAAAAAAACTTTTCATGAGTGTTGAGTAAGATGGTTTCAACCTCACAGCAACATTCGGGGAACTAGTTATAAAACCGTACCATGCTTCAGCTCCTCTGGCAGCAGAGGTTATCTGAAGCTGAAGGTCTGTCCTGCAAACAGAGAGGAAACTATGAGTCTCAAGGTCTTTCAGTACAACCAGCTGCACATAAAATACCTGTGAACACACCTGAGTCAGGTCCTGAGTCAACAGCAAGAGTCAGTTACAGACTGACCGCTGTAAGAGCTGGAGAGAAGAGAAACAAACTGCTTGCATGTCCGTCTTGTGCTTTAAAGACTGTCTGTGTGTGTCTGTGCTATGTGTGTGTGTTATAAATAGAGCCGAGCGCCGACCGAGAAATGTTACACAGGTGGTCAGAAACATGGTTCTGGTTACCAGCCGCCTCAGAGCCTTACATCAGGAAGTCTTCCTCTCCCTCTTCCCCTCTGATGGATATTGTGCTGCTCTCTATGGTTTGATTTAAACCTGCAGACAGCAAAATAAAGTCTCATGTGTCGTCCAAACAGTGTCCTCTAGTGGAGGTGTTCGTGGGACCAAAGCATTGTCATGTGTCTCATTCAAACAGAGGGAGAAGCTCTGATTCTGTGCAGCAAACAGGAGCTCAGAATCACTCATTCCTCCTCAGAGTGAAGAAATCTGGATGAGGTTTGGCCTGAGTGCACTGCAGCAGGGCGACAGACTGCGGGGGGAGTCATTCCTCCTGCTGAACCTGCTGGCTGCGTCTTGGCTAATTTTAACCTGTCAGTACAAAAAGCACGGCGACTGAAAGCAGCGTTATAAAACCAAAGAGAGGAGCATGTCAACACGCCTGCAGAGCGCCCTCGGTAAGACCTGAGTCTGGATGAGGACTGATCCCTCTGTGAGTGTGTTAACATGAAAGTGTCTGTGTTTGTTGATCTAATCTACAGGGTTCGTACGGGTGCTTGAAATCCTTGAAAGTGCTTGAAGTTCAATGTTGTGTTTTCAAGGTCTGAAAAGTGCTTGGATTTTAGTTTAAGTGCTTGAAAGTGCTTGACATTATAACTCTGTGTCTTGGCAACATTGGGATCAGACTGGATGGTTTTCTTATTACAAGGAGAAATAAAATCAGTCTGTGTGTATCATCACACATGCAGCCTGGTAGCAATAGAGAAGGATGGCTGAGGAGAAGGTGAATTTGATGCAATTTGGACTGATGACACATTCAGTATTAATAAACTTTGATGAATAAGCGAAAAGCTTATAAAAGTTTATGTCAAAAAAGAAAAGTACAAGGTGCTCTCAGGTCTCTCTTTGTCCCGGGGCAAGTGTACCTGAAGAACGCCAAGTGGCTTCCCTTTTTTTGGATAAAACTTTGTGTTCTCCTTTAATTTCTAAAGTTTTTGCTATCATGAAACATCATTTTAGATGTTTACAGCATAATGCAATGTACATAATTGTGATAAAAAGTGAAAAAAAATAATCATGAGTATATATATTCCTGTAGATATGTGTTTTACCCCAGCGATAAGGTGCTGGAAAATTTTGTAAATTACCCTTAAAAGTCCTTGAAAAGTGCTTGAATTTGACCTTGAAAAATGTGTACGAACCCTGAATCTAATATTTCAGTTGCTTTTAGAGCTGATCAGATACTTTCTGTCAGTGTCGCATGACGTAAAATCTGAACATGACTGCCGAGCAATTAGTTTTTATTAGTTCACAGGAGGAACATCGACCCGATCACCAGCTGATTGTGTGCAATGCATGTTTCTGCAAACCACAGATATGTTGGAACTTCACATTTTATATTAATTTATTGTTCTTTTTCATGTCTGGTTTGGTTAAGTCTACCTGGGTCGGGTTCTGTTTACTGGTTCTGTCACCACGAGACATTGATTGGACAATATATGAAAACGATTACCTTCTGGAGTTTATTGAAACTCAAACAGGATAAAACTCTTGTGAATTCCTGGGAAATAATATAATCTGACACATGGGAGCTCTGATGATGGATCACGAGTAGATGTTGCTTTATTTGAGGATCACAGTCCTGCTGCTGTGTGTGTGTGTGAGTCAGTGTTTCGAGCTGATGGCCGACGTATGAATCTATGTGTCGATTTTCTGGATTTGTTGCAGGACTGAAAAACACCTGAGTCCTGTAGATATGGTGAGTCACAGACGTTCAGATGTTAAATTACAGATTTAGAGTATGAAAGGTTGATATAATGTGTAATAGTGTTTTTGGCTCCTTCCTTCTCAGAGTCATCGTTCTCGGGCCTCCAGGCAGCGACAGCATGTCCACTGTGACTCCTGCTACAGCCGGCGCTGCCGGGCCCGGGTGGAGGTCTCTGTGTGCTGTGCACTCATCCCCTGCCGCCTGCTCTGTGGAGCTGTCTTCCACCTGTGCAAAGAGGAGGATCACCTGCTGCTCTGCCCTAACGTCAGGGTGCCCTGCCTCAACGCTGCGTACGGCTGCCAGGTCCACCTGCCTCGCTCCTCGCAGGCCGCTCACCTCCAGGTG
This sequence comes from Sparus aurata, assembly GCF_900880675.1. Lineage (NCBI taxonomy): Eukaryota > Metazoa > Chordata > Actinopteri > Spariformes > Sparidae > Sparus > Sparus aurata. The sequence continues at coordinate 3,435,874 of NC_044199.1, forward strand.
TGTCCGGCCAGCGTGGTGTGCTGCTCCGTGGAGTGGCTCCGCTGGCCCAGTGACGACACGGACCCGCACAATGATATAGCTCTGAAGCAGCAGGTGATGAAGGAGAGAGAGGAGCAGGGGGAGGTGGAGGCTCTGGATCTGGCCATGGCCCTGGTGGATCAGAAGGAACTTTTCAACCGCCTGAAAATGAAGCCGCTCTATCCGGAGCTGACGGAGGCAGAGGAGGAGGAATTGAAGGATGAGAAGAAAGAGGAGGCTGCTGTGGGAGGCTCGGTCAACAGTGACGTGAAGAAAGAGTCCAATGAGGGTAAATCACAGTTTGAATGATGCCTGCTCTGACTAAAAAGTCCATTATGGGTTTGGATGAAGTGTCTGGATCTGAACGTGAGGCCTTAAACCCCCAAAATGAAGTCTGATTGCATGTAAGCTTATGAGAAAATGACTCGAGTTCCCACCTTTTTATTCCCTCAGTAAACAGTTTCCTGAATGTCAAACTCGAGGCTTCAGAACGGAGTCCACAAACTAAAAGAGGGACTTTGAGGTGGTTTTACACTTCAGTCCTACATTAATACACAATTTAAGTTATTTTCACTGGTTCCAAGTGAAATTACTGCGTCCTTTGTTCTTTGAGGAAGTAAAGAACATCGTAAACTTTGGAATTTCAGCTTCATATTTGCATGCATGTTAAAAATGTTTGTAATGAATGTTTCCTATTTTTTTAGACACACAAAGTAATGCGGTTTCTGTGCATTCTTCCCTCCTTCGTTGTCTTTATCGCCGCTGTAGATCGCCCTACATCCGTGCGTGAGGCTCGCGTTGAAGAGCCGGCGCAGACAAGCGTGGTGCAAGACTTCAGCATCAACATCGAGAAATACAACATTTGTGAGATGATGTTCGGCATGGAGAAAGGCGCCTGCGCTGTCGCCGAGGCAGAGAAAGACAATCCCAAAGAAAACCCAAAGCCTGGAGAGAAGGCGACGAACCAGACGCGGGACGGCGTGGGGAACAAATCAGAGGCGGGCGACAGAGATGACGGTGCAGCTGGAGCCCAAAGCTGCCCTCCGCCAGACACGACTAAGACGGGGCTGGCCCCGTGGCAGGAGGGTGTGATGGAGCGTCTGGGGCAGGAGCTCACCCCTCAGGAGTACAACATGTACGTGGTGCATCATGGCCGCATGCTGATGGCCTTTGGACACATCCAGGCCTGTACGCCCAGGGAGAAGGACTTCGTCTACGGCAGCCTGGAGCCGATCCCAGTCCAGACCGAGCGCACGTTCAGGGTGATGATTAAAGCTGCTTTTATTTACTGGTGCCTCTTATAAATGACTCTGTTAACGCATGAAATACAAACACCTGCAGCTAAGATCTGCTCCAGCCTGATGAAACTGCATCGTTATGTTTGTTTGTACTGTAGCCACTGCAGGCGAGGGTGAGACGAGGGATGCTCAGTTGGTTTCAACGTGACCTAATAGCTTATAAATTAAAGATGTGTTCAGTGTACTCTTGTATTTCTTTTTTTAAGTTACCTGTCAGCTATCACTACCGCGAGCGGGTGTACGACACAGATATTCGGCCGCCGATGGAGCCCCGCAGTGTGGACACGTCGGACCTCGGCGTCGGCGAGGAGGAGTGGTTCTGTGATGAAGCGGAAGCCACCCTGCTGGGCTACGCTGACATGGAGGTCATGGGTCACAAGGTGAGCCAGAAGTTTCTGACCAAATAAATACATTACATTTACTTGTAAAAACACTGACATGGTCCTTTAACTAGAGTCCATTGGTTGGTTTCCTTGCAGATCAGCGAGACAAAGGCAGCCGACGGGCTCTTCGTTGACATCGGAACGCAGACGCACTCGTTCCGCACGGCTCCGTTCAAAGCCGAGACGACCCTGGCGGAGGTGACGGCGGACAGGCCTCTGAAGCTCCACCTGCAGCTGCAGTCAGAGAGGGTGAGCGGCAGACACAGCAGAGCCAGCTGCGTCTTCACCTTCCTCTGCGGTCACACCTTCCACCGCAGGGAGTTCGCCACGCATTTCAGGTGCCGCGCTCGAGTCCCTTCTCCTGTCGCATGCGTCAAAAAAGGATGCACACAACTAGAAATGTGAACTTTTGGATGCATATTGTTCATGTGAAATTGGAGCAGAATCATTTTTTTGTTGTTGTAATTGGCTTTCTCACCACGTTCATTAATGTGTCATCGATCATCTCCTCCTCAGAAACGTCCACAGCGACATCCAGACGTCTCTGAGCGGATGGTTCGAGCAGAGATGCCCTCTGGCGTACCTGGGATGCACCTACAGCCAGAGGAGGTTCCAGCCGTCCACACATAAAGCCACCGTCTCCTATAAGTGAGCACGACGCATCAGTCCAGAGTCCGACATCAGGGTCTAACAGCTGTCTTTAAAGAATTACACTGCTTTAAACTTTAAAGGGATATTCCGGTGTAAATTTAATCCATGGTCTAACACACCTCTAGAGGTAAAGTTTGCAGACCGCTAGCTAACGTAGTTTTAGCATCCTCAGCCACAAATAATGCTCAGAACAGCACCAAACTTCAGCCACATTAGAAACAGGGTCCCAGAATATTTCGAGGCATCAAACATTTGATATTCCGACAAATACGGCAACTATATCAAATGTTTGATGCCTCGAAATATTCTGGGACCCTGTTTCTAATGTGGCTGAAGTTTGGTGCTGTTCTGAGCATTATTTGTGGCTTTTTGGTGGCGGTTTATATTTGGATCCATTTACTGCAGTGTATTGTTGTCGTGCGGTCGTTTCTGAGGTTGATAAAACTACGTTAGCTAGCGGTCTGCTAACTTGATCTCTCGAGAGGGAGTCTAACACAGTTTCACGGTGTGTTAGACCATGGAGTAAATTTACACCGGAATATCCCTTTAAAGTGGCTATAAAGGATATTCACAGTTCACAGCTGCAGCTCCTCTCAGCTTTACGGAGCTTTTTAGCTTCCCGGCTTTAACTTGACTGTTTCGTTTCACTCTCTCAGCTCGAAAAGTGTTTTCAGCTGCAGCAGACGACTATTTTCAGTGAGAAAGCTCTAAAAACCCGCTGTACATCACCTTCTTAGCAACAAACTGCAAGATGGAGATGGCGACTCACTCATGAACACAGTAGAAGAAGAAGAGCAATGATTTTTATTTGGTGTGCAACATAGTGAAACTGGTACACTGGATTTCACCCAGCTTTAGGGAGCAGTCGGCACCCGGTGACCAGTCCAGATCTGAGTCATGGGCACTGACTGGAGGATTAACCTACTGTGCATGTTTTGATGGTGGGGGAAGTCTGACTACCTGGAGGAATCCCAGGTAAGCACAGGGAGAACATGCAAACCAATCAGAGCAGACAGGTGTTTTCACGAAGGGAGACAGGAAGAAAAATGAAGCGTTCAGACGGAGAGAGAAAAGCAAAGCACGTAACTTTGTTCTCGTAGGCATCCAAAATAAACGTATGAACCTGACGGCACACAAACTGAATCTACAGACACTCTACAGTTGCTCTACATGTTATAACTGAACTCTGGCTTGTGTCTTTTCCTCTCTAGTCAGCAGCTCAGAAGCTTCAACCTGCGACCGACACTCGTAGCCTCAGCAGGTGACGCCTCCCGGCCGCCGGGGAGCTCGGCCGACTCCTCCACCGCTCAGAGGAGGAGGAGAGGTGGAGGGGAGGACTCCCTGAGCTCGCTGCCCTACGAGGTGCTGTGCCACATGGCCACGTTCCTGGACAGCCTGTCCCTGTCCCAGCTGGCTCTGGTGTCCCTGCTCATGAGGCAGGTGTGCTCCACGCTGCTGCAGGAGAGAGGGATGGTCACCCTCCGCTGGGAGAGGAAGACCTACTCACATGGAGGAGCCAAGTGGAAGGCCAAACCTGTGAGATGTTCACACTGAACCATCCAGTCCACCCGGTATTTCGCAATAATGAATCCTCTCCTAGCTGTGATGTATGTTTTCCTTTTTTCTCTCCAGGTGTGGGAGTTCAGTCACCTCTTCTCCGCAGTGGATTCGTGGCACATGGCCGACATCCCTCCGATATCTGCTCATCTGAAAGTCTGTCCTTTCTACGAGACCTCTGAGCACAGCGAGCGAGTTCCCCTCCCCAGCATGAGCAAGAAGGAGGAGGACAGCAAGGAGAGGATGAGCCTCGTCGACCTCTTCACAGGGAGCAGACGGCCACGATGAAAGGAAAACATTTAACTCTACCTGCTGTGTGTGGAATTATCTATATGTGTAGCATTTACATGATGTCTTAGAACCAAAACATCACACGGGAAATAAACTGACCTGAACTGATTAATGATTTACGGCAAAAACGTTATTATCACTCTGGAGAATATGAATAATAAAAGGTCTGAAGCAACCAGCAATGCAGAGTTATCCTCGTTCAGGTAGTGTTTATATTAAAATGATATTTATGCTGGTTAACTGAGTTTAAATGACTTTATTCTGCACTGAAATCTGCTGAGCAAACATATGAGGGAAGATTAATGTCACAGTGAGACAAATCATGTTAAAGTTATAGACAGAAAAGTAATCAATGACCGGTTTTGACTGTTGAATAATAATAATTTCCAGCTTCAAATGTGAGGATTTGATTTTTCACTAGTTTCTTAAATTTAAAACCAGTTTAAAGTTCTTTGTAGTACATTTAAATACAAAACTGATAATAAATCATAATTCTAACAAGACAAATGGGCCGCATTTAATTAACAATCATTTATTTTTGATACTTTGTTTTGCTAAATATACTTTAAAGGATATCTAATTATTTTTACATTATTTGACACTTTTCCAAAATAAATGAAACAACAAATAAATGTAAATACTAGGGCTGTCAAAGTTAACGCGTTAATAACTCGTTAACGCAACTTCCTCTTAACGCTGTTAATTTTCTTAACGCGCGATTAATGCTCTGTATTTTTTCAAAAAAGGAATGCGCATTGTTTGATTTACGGCCGTCGTGGCAGCTGTAGTCTTGATCCAGAGGGTGGCAGAAGAATAAGAAAGGGAATCAGAAGAAGAAGAAGCAGGGTTGGCGTTGGGGAAAAACACGGTGGACTGAAAAGCGAAAGTGAAAGTAAACGGAGAAAGGACTTATGAACGGCAAATTCACTTTCAAAACACTGCCAGATGGTTCGGTCGATAGGACAAAAGTTATCTGCACGTACTGTCGACATGAAATGAGTTACCACTGAAGTACGTCGAGTCTCAAATATCATTTGTAAGCCAAACACACGGCAGATGCAGAGAGCCCCCCCCCTCGCCAAAAAGCTGACATCACCATGTTTTGATCCCATTTAGGGGATATTTTGTGAGCCTTTTATTTTCTTGCATGATTTGAAGTGTTGAATAAACAATTTTATAAAACAAGCATATTTGCACTTTCTTATGTTGTTAAAGTATTAAGAACATGAAAAAAACACATTAAGGTACATTTAGAACAGAAAGAAATGTGCCAAAAAAATTGCGATTAATTTGCGATTAATCACGAGTTAACTATGGACAAAATGCGAATCATCGCGATTAAAATTTTTTATCGTTTGACAGCCCTAGTAAATACACATTGAAGCTCAGAGGAAGGACGAGGTGTTTGTGTGGAAGCTCATTTCTACCAGTTAAAGGGATAAAAAAGAAAGAAAGAAATTAATATTAAAAGTCAATATTCATTCAAAATTATGAGATTAAAAAATCAAAATTCTGAAATTAAACATTGCCTTTATGAGATAAAAAGGCAAAAATATAAGATACAAAAGTCCTAATTTGTAAATGATACATATATATTTTTAAATCAACATTTATTTATTCTTAATTTTGAATTGTTACGTAATAATTTCAGATTTTTTTGTCATAATTTAGTCTGTAGATCTTGGAATTATGATTTACCATGTGAATATATAAATATATATATTTACAAAGGTTTTTCCTTTAAGTAATAGAAACAATCTTCCACAAGATTCCTTTTTTCTTCTTATGGGATAAAACAAATGTATTTCCTTTAGACAGCATCATTGACACGGAGCTCCTCCTCCTCCTCCTCCTCCTCCTGCAGCGTGGCACTCATCACTCCTCATACTCGGCTGCTTTGTTGTGAACACAGCAGCAGCAGCAGCGGCGGCAGCAGGAAGGTTATGAGGAGGTTATTCTGCCTCCTGACTGCAGCAGGATCCATGAACACTGAGGCGCAGCTGCTGCAGTGAAGCGGCTCACCTGAGCGCTCAGAACACAAACGCGCCTCTTTACGCGCCGGACGGCTCTTTGTTTCTCTGCGTCTCTGCTGCTGCATCAAGGACAGAAACCAGCAGGGCGATACGCGGATCCATGAGCGACGCTGTGAGCTGCAGACCGCTTCAGTATCACGGTAGGCCGGAGGGATGAGATGAGTGCAGTTACAGGTAGAAGCTGTGTGGTGACCAGCCGCGCAGAGGAGCGAGGAATCACCCCGAACGAGATTATACGAGCGAGTGTTGCGTAAATAAGCTTAATGACCTAATAAAGCTCCTGACTGTAAGCACAGTAATACAGACTGAGTGCTGCTTTCTCGATATATTTCCATGAATACATATATATATTATATTTTACTTGATTTCCATGGATTTGGCTCTGTTCCACGTCAGAGCTCACCCTGGGACGCTGCTGTAATGTAACCATGCTGTAGTGGGAGGTCCCTCTCAGTCATCCAGCTGCCGGCCTGTGTGTGCAGGTCCTGTGGGGGTTCAGTCATGGATGCAGAGCGGCTGGAGCAGCAGGTGGCCAGTGTGGACAGAGGCATCGCCTTCCTGAAGCAGGAGCACCTGGCCATGCTGACCGGTCTGCAGCTGGAGATCACTCACCTGAAGAGGCGCTGTCACGGTCAGTGTGCCGGGGATGATGGAAAACATGAGATTTGAAAGAAACATGACATTATTTGATCAAAAGTCAACAAAGTGGGGTTAGAAAATAGATCAAAAAGTAGAAAAATAAATCAGAAATCTACGCTATGAAATTTAAAGTTGACCTAATAAGATTAAAGGTCAGACGGTGGTGTCAGGGTCAGTCTGCAGGTGATCACCTCTCCACCTCTTCCACTGTCTCTTCTGCACCTGAAGCCGTCTGTCTTCATGTGTTACTGTGTGTGTTGCAGAGCTGAGCTGTGAGCTGGACTCAAGGTTTCCTGACAGAAACACAGAAGGTGAGACTTTACAGCTCCTTTGCTGACGAGATGGAAAACGATACGTTGGAGATGATAATGAAATCTCATATTATAATTCTGGGAGAGGAACAGAGGACGACTGTGGAAGAAGAAGACAGGGATACGATGACAAGGCATAAAACAACGTTATTTAAAAAAACTCTGTATGAAGGTCTTGAACCAAAATGTTAAAATAAATGTACGTTTGCGGGTCAGTGTGCCAGATATTGAAATATGGATGTGTTGGCACTTATACTGACTGTTTGGAGCTCATCAAGTTCTTTGTTTCTGTCACTGACTCAGTTTTTAGAGCCTCAGATTTAAAAATGATAAAGCATGAGTTTCTGATTTGAGGTATGAGAATCGTATCTGGAGAGGAAAAAGCGTGATGGAAGGCAGAATGTGTTGATTAAAAGGAAATGTTAGTTGAGGAAATCTGAACAGTGGATGAAGTCAGATTAAAAGTTCTTGTTTCATTTTGTCAACATACGAGAGTCGAAGGTTTTTCCAGCAGGAATTTTGTGTTTCTTTTTTTATGTACCACCAGAAAAAAATACTGTCGGCAGACTTACATTTTAAAAAAGACATAAAACAGCCTACGGATAATATGGACGACCGTCTATATAAACCTAATTGATATATTTAGAATAAGACTGGAGACTTTGGTGTTCTGTGTGTTACTGCTTAGAGTATGAGACAAAAATAATCTTGACAAAATGGCCTTTAAAGATATGTTATGTAAAATTCATTTCTCACATTATGACATTTAATTCACGTTTAAAAATGCAAATTATGCATCATAAAAACAGAAATTGTATCTAAAGTGAGCAGCTGAATGTGTATTTTGTATGTGCAAAACAGTCCAAAACCTCAGAGCTAACACGTTCATGACATAACGATGTTCCGCCTCACTTTGTATTTGTTTCTGTGTGTTCCTCAGAGGAGGAGGCGGAGCTGGCAGCGCGATGCGAGGCTGCAGAGCGCCTCCTGGAGGACCAGCAGTGCATGATGGTCGCGGCGCGTGGGGAGCTGCGGGCCGGCCGGGCGCGAGCGTCGGCGCTCGGGAGGAGCCTCAGGGACGAAGAGCGATGCTTCCTGGAGGAGCTGAAGCGCCGCAGCCACAAGATCACGCTGATGAGTCGCGAGCTGCAGCGGCAGAACGTCATCACGACGAGCCTCTGCCACGAGCTGCACAGCGCTCGCTTAAAACTGTTCCAGCAGCGGCAGAGCACAGAGTCTGCCGCTGAGGGAGAGGGGGAGCCCGGAGGAAAGGAGGCGGGAGAAGAAGAGGAAGAGGAGGACGAAGATGACGAAGAAGAAGACGATGAAGATTATGAAGGAGGAGGCTCGGACTGGCTTCTGTCTCCGCCCCCTCCGGCCTCTCCCAGCCAACCAGAAGCGAGACACAAGAGGCGTGTCACGGTGAGAGAGGAGAGGGTCAGAGCCTGCGTCCCACAGGAGAGAGTGACATCACCACAGAGGCCACACCCCATGCCTGACCCCGCCCTCTTCCTGGTGCCACTTAGATACCGCCTCCTCCGCTTGAACCAACCAATCAGAACGCAGGACGGAGAGGGGCTGGAGGACGAGTGGGAGGATATAGAGGACAGCAGGGTGCACAGGAGGGTGGACATGGGAGCAGGCGAGGGAGAAACCGCTCTGTGATGAAGACGAAGAGACTGAGATGTCTTCCAGCAGGCGAACATCTGATGCAGCGATTCTAGGAGATGTAACCATGTGATTGTGTGTAGATTTCAGGAAGTGAGTTAGATATTTAGAGTTAGTTGCACAAGAGTGTGTGTGTGTGATCAAACCGACAGATGTTGAAACTGGATTTGTCACATTGACAGTTCGGCCTGAGAAGAGTGAGTCTGTTTCAGTCGGATGCCTTTTTGATTTTAACACCGTCGATCACGGCTTCTTGCCTGTAAGTAGTCGCCTCGCCTCCGGGTGTAACGAACACTCGCACCGTTACCGTTCAAAGTGGCAACCTGCTTCTTCACTGCACTAGCCATATTCCAGGTTTGAGAGGTCACTCCAGAAAGATGTAGGGACATTTTGTATGATTTGCACTTTATTAAATTCATGCAATGTGCCTGATAATGGCAGAGAAGTACTTCTGGTGTTGTCTGTTATTGATGTTGGAACGTTTAATTAAGGAACTTTTAACTGGGCTCATACTTCTGCAGTTTTGGATGATGGTAACCGAGCTAACATAACCCCCCTCGAAGGGTTCTGGGGTTCTGACTTTGGCTCATCATCCCATCGTGGCACTTTGCAGCTTCTCTGAATAAAACTCAGATGCTTTTCTCAGCGTCTGACATTATGGATAATGAAGAATAACCATGTAGCTCACTTTAGCAAGTTGTTCTGGAAAGCTTTACTGCCACCTGCCACCCTGAGGTGTTACTGTCCCTCAGTGTGTTCTGGTGCTGTTGCTTTGGTCTGGATCTGTGACAGAACCGGCCCACTTCAGCTGCACAGAACACATGGAAATAAAAAGAGCTGGGAAACAAATGTGGCGTCAGGAAAATGAATTATAACTATATTAACTCATGTATATATTTATGTTTACATTTATTTATTTGGGGATTTATTTTCGAGGCATATTTATTTGTTAATGTATTTAACTTTCACTCACTTTCAAAATAAAAGCAGGAGCGAGTCAGATCAAGATTTGCCCAGATCATCAAAACATTTAAAGTTCCTCGTAGCTGCTTTGTCATTTTTCAGATAAATGTTTCCAGCTTTTCTGATGTGAGGATTTGCTTTTGTTCTTAGTTTTGCTTTTTTTTTTAATCACTGTAATCTGAACATCTTTTGGGTTCAAAACATAACCCAAGCATAACTGGTCCTTCTATAAAATGTAGATAAAAAAGATCTGTGCTCTTGGAAAATTGAGAAAAGAGTTCTTCAGGAAACCAGAGAGAATCCAAATATGAGAAGAAAGAAGGAACTGTTAAAAAACTTTTATTCTAGTAACTAAATCATTTGAATGTCTGGATTTCCTCTGGTTTCTGAGCATCATTTCATCAGATTGTTTCAGGTGTTTTTGACTAACTAGACCAAATAATCCTGTCAGAAAGGTTCACAGTTCACATCTGGATCTGAACATCTGCTCACAACCTTTAATGTATGGTCCAACACTGAGTGGCAGTGCAAAGGAACCTCAACCAGGACTTAAATATAACCAGATCGTCCTGCAGCACAGAGGGGCCGAAGAAGGAAAAGAAGGAAACTCCCACACAAACACATGCAGAATTAAAGGGGGTGGACGGTTCAGACGACTCTGAGGAGGTCTGATGACTCACAGACTGACCGTCCTTCAGCTGCTGTCTGGACTTGTTGTCTACAGATTTATTTGCAACACACCACAGCCGCCCGCTGAATAATGAAGACGAGTGAATGCACCAACTGGAGGCCAAAGAGAGCTTTCATTTGCATTATTCTTATTAAAGCGACATTCTGATGTCATTTCCATGTAGCTTGGGTAGAGCGATTACAATCCCTGCTGGAAAAACCAGCATAGACCAGCACCAAAACCAGCACCAAACACAACATGCATGTTGTGTTTTGGTGCTGGTTTTGGTGCTGGTCTATGCTGACGAAGTGACGTCAAACACCAACAACTATCGGTTTTCAGCTCAGATAAAAGGAGTTCAGTTCACTGAATTTGGTGAACTGTGATGATATTTTATGGAGAATTTAACCTGATTTACAATGTTTCCTTGTGGACACTTGTTGCTAAAGTCACCGCTAACTGTTAGCTAGATAGCTCAGCGGGGATTGTTGGCGTTTACAGCGCTAGTCCCGGAGCTTGGACGACCCGGAGGAAACAATTTCAGGACGACGGCTCTGGGAACTTTTCACGACCGAGCCACCTTCCTATCTGGATGACCTACTTTAGCAAGATTCAGCAAGAGCGTATCAGGTGTTATAAGTTGATTAAAAAGTTAACTTCAGCTAACCGAAGTGTTGGTAGTGTTCGCTCGCTGTAAGAGTCCTACAGGCAGTCATGTAACGAACAGACGTCTGGACTGTGTTCCGATATTTATACTTCCGTGAGTACACTTAAATGTAGTACACCATCCGCACTTACTAAGTACGCAGATTTCAGCCGGTGAGTGTTGTTCCAAATCTAATACTCCTTTACCAGAAATGACGATCGCGACAGCCACCGCGGCTCGTCACCCGCCAAAAACATCCCGCTTTGAACGTTGAACATAAGACATCTACAGCTTTACTTTTTAACAATTACAATCCTACAATCCTGCAATATGGCTCCGCTGCAGGCGCCGTCGTCTTGGTAGCTATTTAAAAAAAAAATCCGAGCTGAGCGCCTCTACCTGGCTCCGCTTCTTCCGCTACGTAGACAAGATGGCGGCCGTTGAGTGTGTAAAGTGTACATCGTTGCACACTCAATGTTTTTGCCGTTATGAGGGCAACATCCGGGTCCTTTAGGTACACTTCTTTTCGCTGCGATCGATATCGGAACACCCCAAGTACTCAAACTAAGTATAGTAAGTACGGGAAGTATGGATATTGGAACACGGCACTGTTCTGTTAGCTTGGATAGCGTCCCGCAACATTAATGCTGGAAAAACCAGCACCAAAACACAACATATGCTGGTGACCAGCAAGACCAGTTAATGTTGTGCTTTGTTGCTGGTTTTGGTGCTGGTCTATGCTGGTTTTTCCAGCAGGGGAGAAGCTGCCAGGCTAATTGAGCTAACTAGCTAATGGAAAACAAACTGAAAGACAGAAAAATGCCAACTTATTTCTGAGTTTTCGGTCCTCATTCTTGTGGCTGTTACTGTAAAATAAACCTGAAAAACTGAACCTGTAAATGAACCCGGTGGACACTGTGGGGAGATCTGACAAATTAACACTCATGGACTCGCTCCTTGATGAGGAGACACGGAGTCGTTCTCTGGTGTTTGTCGGCGTCCCGCTCCAGAATGTTCTGCAGCGTGCTCGGAATGTTAACGGCTCCCTGCAGCGCTGCCATGGCAACCAGAGAGCTGCGTTCCAGCCGGTGTCTGAAAGTGTGTGAAGGAGGGGTGTGTGTGTGTGTGTGTGTGTGTGTGTGTCATGCATGCCTTGTGTTGTGTTTTTCACAACGTGTAAAAAGGTGCCAGACCTCCTGCTGCTGCTATTTATACACCTTCTGCACGGGCTCACATTCAAGGTTGATAGAGAGAGCATGAGTGCGAGTACAGGAAGTTACATCATGCACGGCAGAAAGGTTGCCCTCTTCTGGACTTGGATGGGTACTAAGTGTGTGTGTGTGTGTGTGTGTGTGTGTGTGTGAACAGAGGGCCTCTCACAGCTCCTCTCCACCCATGAAGGGCAGACACACATGCACTGACACCGTTTGTGTGGCGTGGATCCGACAGGACGGGATCGTGGAGCCTCCTGCTGCAGAGGGAAGCCCGGAGATCTGAGCTCTCTGATTTCAGCAGGATGAACAGCAGAGGAGTGAGGAGAAGATGACACAGACTGGCTGTGTCTCCATCTCTCTACACTGGCCGGTAGGTGCCATTGATTGGTCACACCACTGTGACGTTGATGCTGTTTTATCCGTCAGCTGTTTGAGATATATGCCTGTTTTCTTTTGTGTTCTCATGAGCTCGATTGAGACACGTTACTCGAGTCTGTTCAGGATACTCTGCTGCTTTTTATACAACCAAACAAATGTAACTTTGAGGCATTTCACTCTCCGATCACACCCAGCGTTCCCTGTTTGTCTGTGTTGCAGGATTCCCACCTGATCAGCATCATTCCAGAGTTCATCTGATGAGATTTAGCCTCCGAGGTGTTCCAGCCTTTTCCACTGTAAGGTGACACCGCTGCAGGAACTTCATAATCTCCCTGGCATCAGCTGTTGTGAGGCTCTAAGCTGCTTGCATTGGCACAAACATGTGACAGACAAAGCCTTTTGCAGTTTATACTTAGCAGCCTGATTAAAACATGCATTTAAGAGTGATTTTTTAAAAACTGGTATCGTGTGTTTTGTCTCTTTTTGTGGATGATAAATTACCTGAAAAAAAAGTGTAGGGAGGCGGACAGAGAGTTACCATTAAATACTCAATTACTTATATAACAATACTGCAAGAGTACACTTCTGTATCACTGCAACAAGCTGAGGAGTTAAAGATTTCCAGCTGCTGTCAAAGTAAAACAGCTTGTCACATCCTGGGTGTTGAATGGTGGATCTGAATGTCGACCAAGAAGTATTTTCTGGGGTTTGTCCACGACCCAAAGATATTCAGTTTAGTAAAGAAACCAGAAGATATTCAAAAAGAAGAAGTGGGAACCAAAGAAATGTGTTTCATTGCCGGTTATATCAGCTCTGATAACATAATACTGACCCAAATATTATTAAAATGTGCAACAGGTGCAACAATCAAACTTATTTTGAAAAGAAAACAAAGTCAGCAGCTTTGGCCTTCCAAACTTTCCCAACTTACAAGTTGTTTTGGTGACTGCAGCGTTGTTATAACCAAAAGATCTGCTGTTTAAAACTGCAAAAATAAAACTCATATGTTGTCCACCGTTGAATAACCTTTAAGGGTCGAGTGTGAGGGATTAAGTGGCTGCTAAAAATGCAAACAAACATGACAGGTCCTCTCCAGAGCCGGTGTTTGGACTGTGGAGGACGATCAGCACCATCTGTAGATAAAAACGTCTCGTATTAAGGTAACATAAACATGGTTACTGTTAGTTTCAGGTGATTAAACACAAATGAAAACGTACTTATGACTTTTGTATTCCATTCTGCCGGTTTATTCCCTTAAATCCTGCACGCTGGACGTTTCTCTCACCAGCCTGTTAACTCTTCACTCATATAAACACTGTTGTCTTCTCTCCTTTAGGCCATCTGCTCAGTTGAATTGCTGTTTTGAGCACAAAGGCATCATGGGAAACATAGTCCAGTGCTGCCACACACTGTCCAACTACTTTAAGTGCAAAGACGGTCCGGCCCGGGGTGAGCCCGAAAGATCCCCTCTGCTCTCCAGCGAAGAGAGTGAGTGTGAGTCTCCGAGCGTCCCCGACGACTTGGAGGACGACCTGCTGACCGTCTCCACCGGCGTGACCAACCCCACCCTCGAACCGGAGAACTTCCTGTTTCCTGACATCATCCTGAGCAGCAACCTGGGAGGAGACGTGACGCTGGTGGAGCCGATGGTGTGTCTGCTGGTGTCTGAGGAGGAGGAGGGCGTGAGGGCGGATGAGCCTGCGGATGAGGTGCAAGAAAGGAGCAACAGGTGGAGAAGCAGAGGGTACTCTGAGGTGGAGACACAGACGGAGGTGGAGACACAGATCGGTATGGGGGTGCAGACTCAGACTGAGTCACAGGCACACACAGAAACACATGTGGAGAGAGACGTTAACGCTCCAACAAACACTGTGGTGGCTGTGGATGTGTGTGGAGAACATGAACTACACCAACAGGTGGATGTGCAACCAAAGCACAACGCCGAGTTAAAGAAGGAGCTACACACAGATGTAAACGATGTCCTTAAGTTGCAGCAGAATTCAGACTCTGCCTGGACTGAGTACAGCGCCGCGCCCACACAGGAGCGTGCTGAAGAACAAAACAGTGAACACAACGTAAACAACACGGAGGAGAACATTCCTGTAGAGGAGTCACAGCCGGCAAAATACAGCAGCGACACTGAGATGATGGAGAACTCCGACCCTGATGAGTGTCGCGTAGACGTGACACGGCAGAGCAATCAGGACGATGAACAGACGGGACAGACGACTGTGGTGTCGGGGCGGGATGTCAATGACAAGGACTTTGATGTTATCCACAGTCTGTCTGAGGAGCACGCAGATCAGTCGGGTTCAAATGAAAAGAGGGACGAGGAAGACAACAGGAACGTTCTGGAGCAGCATGATGTGGAGTTGGAGACGGTCCTGCCACAGGTGAAGGTGGAGGAGGAGGTGGAGGAGGCTGAGAGGAAGCAGATGACCTTGTTTTCAGTTGACAGGCTGTTTCTGGCAGCACCACATGTCAAAGGTGTGTCGTTTAATTCGACTGTGATCATCTTTGCTTGTATTTTCTCTGCTGAGGGTGTTTTTGTCTGTTAACATTTAGTTTGAATTCTGGCAGAATTACAATATTCCACATCATGCAGCTGGTTTCAAGGTCACACTCTCATTTTGTCTGTTGTGTTGTCAACAGTGCCACCAAGTCAAACTGAAGAAAGCCCTGAGGACAAACCTCCAGAGCAGTCTGATGGAGATAAAGGCAACGACCTGAGCATCAGCGACATCGTTGATCTCCAGGAGACCGGCTTCACTGTCAGAATTCAACCTCCTGGAACCGAAAGTTTTGAGCTCCAGGTTTTGATGCGCGTCTGTCGTTATTTTCTTCACTGCGTCTTCATGTTGTTCTGAGTCTAAACTCCTCTCTGCTCTCAGGTGTCGGGCCAGCTGCTGGTGGCAGAGCTGCACCAGGTGCTGATGGAGCACGAGGTCACCTGCCACCGCACCTGCTTCTCCCTCCAGCTGGGAGGCACCGCCCTCGACAGCCTCACAGAGCTGCGCTCCATCCAGGGCATCCAGGACGGAGCGCTGATCAAGGTGGTGGAGGGTAACGGCCTCGTCCTCTCCTTTCCTCTTCATAGCTTGTCTTTTGTTGAAGATTGAACTGAACATTTTAAGCATCTCCTCTCCTCGTCCGCGTTGCAGATTCTTACTCGGTGCGTGACGCTCGTCTCCATCTCAGGCACGTACGTGATCTTCTGAGGAGCCTCGACCCTGCAGATGCGTTCAACGGCGTGAACTGCAGCTCACTGTCTTACCTCACCTTTTACACCAGAGGAAACAAGGGTAATGTTGCTCCCTCGTTACCTCCTCACATCGGAGCATTTCTGTCAGTAATCCTGCAGCCTCTTCACCCCATTATTCCTCCCTTCAGATAGTGACAGCGCTGGGAACCGGAGAGCTCCTGAAAAGGAGTCTGTCGACTTCAGGCCTCCAGAATATATTCTGCCTGGGTGTAAAGACCGGCTGCTGACTCCTCTGCAGCCTGTCAGAGACGACTGGAAGGTGAGAGATCAGCTTGTGATTATGAATAAATGACAGGTTTAAGTTCTAATGAGGCAACAGTGGACATTCATGAAAGTGTTATAACCTATAACTTATAATTTCAGCCGTTACAGTGCCTGCGGGTTCTGACCATGAGCAGCTGGAACCCCCCTCCAGGAAACAGGAAGATGCACGGGGACTTAATGTACCTCAACGCTCTGACAATGGAGGACAAAGAACTCAACATCACATCATCTACACGCGGTTTCTACCTCAACCAGTGAGTGTTAAACCCGATCAGCTGCTGGCATGTGTGAGGAGGGCATTAAACAAGCAATAGTTACGTCTGATGAGAGCAGCAGAAACTTACTGGGATTCAGCCTGTGTTGTGCCCTGACTGCTTCAGGTCAACTGCCTTCAACTTCAACCCTAAACCTGCAGTCCCCACAATCCTTTGCCACTCTCTGGTTGAGCTGCTGAATCAAGTCAGCCCGGCTTTCAGGAAAACCTTCAGTGCCCTGCAGAAGAAGAGGTGAGCAAACTGTCTGTAATGTATCAGGAGATACTTTCATCCCTATCAAACAGAAATACTCAGAACGTTTCTCTGTCACTTGCTGTGAACCAGAGTCCAGCAGCACCCTTATGAGCGGATCGCCACGCCGTTCCAGGTGTTCACCTGGATCGCCCATCAGGGAGACCACAGCCTGGACTGTGTCAGAGCCGAGGAGACGCACACCAGCCGCATGGGCCAGGACGAGCACACAGCCGGGCAGGTTGCAGACATCACATTTGGAAATACAGAGAAATATGATGTTGCTGTAAAGTACAGTATTTATAACACATGCATGTATGCACACACATACATACATACATACAATACCAAAGGTTTCATGATGCATCTGAGGCGAACTGATGGTGACGATAGTGGTGATGCTGATGTTTATGGTCACAGAGTCGGGACTGGAACGAGGAGCTGCAGGGATGCAGGGAACTCCCCCGGATCTCCCTCCAGGAGCGTTTGCACAGAGAGAGGAGCGTATTCAAGGTAAGAGCACAGATAAACCTTTACAATTCTATCACAGATTAATGGTGAGAAAAGTAGACTTGTGTTGTGACCGTGTGCTCATTGGTTTAAATCCCTGAAGCACTGACCAGCAGTACAGGACCTCCGTCAGCTTCTCTTGACTTCTCTGACAGTTGTGTTGCTTTTTATCAAACTCAAGTGTTGGGCGCCGTTTGGCTCGGTTGGTGGGGCGGGCGTCCTATGTGCAGAGGCTTTGTCCTTGCTGCAGCGGCCCCCGGGGTTCGAGTCCCGGCCTGGGCGCCAAAAAAACCAAACAAAAACTAACTAAAGTATTAACCAAGATTTGAACCCGTCCTTACAGACCAACAGTGACTTTGTTGAAGCTGCAACACGAGGCGCTGTAGCTGTCATCGACGGTAACGTCATGCCGTTGAACCCAGGGGAGGCGCCTCACATGCAGATGTTCATCTGGAACAACCTCTTCTTCAGTTTGGGGTTCGACATCTCCGACCACTACGGCCCAATAGGAGGCAACAGTGCTGCTCATGCTGCTGCCACGTGTGACCTGAGGGGAGCACAGGTAGAGATCGTTACAGGAACACCTGCTCAGGATGCATTTATGGTTTCATCTGCCCCGTTTGAAAATATATGTTGGTAAAGAAAGGACAGTATTCATTGTGTGGATATTATAAGGAAAATAATCTTCTTTGTGGTTACTTTTCTAATTATCACTTTATGTTCTGGCAATCAAAACAAACCTACTGATGTTCTCTGCTGCAGGCGCACTCGTCTGTGGACACAGAGGGACTTCACACTCTCGGGACGGCTGTGGTGGATTATCGTGGCATCCGCGTCATCGCTCAGACGATCGTTCCTGGACTACTGGAGAAAAACCAGGAGGAAAGTGTCGTCTATGGCTCTAATGACTACGGGAAAACTGTTTTCACACACCCCAGGTAACAAACAAACAAAGCCTAATTTAAGTATTTAGATCTTGATCAAGTTCAGACATAAATCAACTTCAACCTTTATTTTCCTCGATGTTGTTTCAGGTTTCTGGAGCTTCTTGATAAAACCAGTAAACCTCTAAGAATCCAGCGTCACCACGTGCTCGACCACAGCGACAGCCCAGTGGAGCTCTGCTCCGGCATCGAGACCAAAGGCATCCTGGGTAATGACGGAAGACCTTACATATTGGACCTTCTCCGGACCTTCCCCCCCGACCTTAACTTCCAGAACCCAGTGACGGAGGAGAGGAGGGAGGTGCCGGAGGTGTGTCAGAGTTTCGGTTACCCGCGGCAACATCGTCACAGCCTGGCCAGCCTGAGACCAGAGCTGATCGAGGCCTTCGTCCAGCACAGGTGAGGAAGAGGAGATGTGGAGCCCTGAGTGCAGCCGCCATCGTGACAATGAAGATCTTATTCCTCTTCTCTTGTGTTATTTCATGTTGCAGGTACGAACTTTATGTCAAGATGGTGTCCCAGGAGCTCGTCCAACTGGAAGAAGAGCAGAGAGAAGAGCCGGGAGCCGGAGGAGCTGCTGACGTTCCTGACATGGGTGAGAGATCAGCCAGAAGAAAAGGAAGTGATCAAACCTATTGATAAACCAGCAGAAATTGGATCACTGCACAAAGACACGAGGCTGAGAAACAAACAGTGTGAAGGCACAAGAAAGAAGAAGGGGCGGCGAACAGCTGTGGGGATTCTTTCTTTCCATCCAACTCATTCTGCAACTTATATCTTTACTTTTGTAGAATCTCAAAGAAGAGATGTGACCGTGAAGGCGTGTGAGGCTGTCGGATCAGTGAGCGACTCCTGCTTCGACATCTGCTTCAATCCCGATGTTTGCTCTCCAGGTATTGAACACACCTCAGCACACACACACACACACACGGTCATCATAGAAAAGATTTAACTGTAGTTCTTTGCTGCAGGCGTCCGTTTCCCCTCTGAGTGTGTTGCGGAGGTTCAGAGACAGAGACTGTTGTTGTGGGACGCAGCTGCTTTTCTACTGTCCAGTCAGATTCCAGCTGTGGTGAGTAGAAAATAATGTTCAGGTCTAATGTCTGCAAGTTTAAGATGATATCTGTAGTTAATCTGCTGCCCTGTGTGTGTGTGTGTGTGTGTGTGTGTGTGTGTGTGTGTGTGTGTGTGGTAGCTGAAGGACTGTCTCAACCACGCAGCAGTGCCGATGGATGGCGCGACCCTGACCTCAGCGCTGCACCAGCGCGGTGTGAACGTGCGCTACCTCGGCACCCTGCTGAGCGAGCTGGAGAAGATGGAGGAGCGAGGAAGACTCAGCCACATGCAGGTAGTTTGTTGCTGCTTTTATTAACCACAAACCACGAAGCGTAAAGTCGCCATAACCGCCTGCATCTTACTCTTGAGTTGATAAGACTTCCACTCGAATCCCTGCTGAAGTCTTCCCGATCAAATGTCCCCACACAGAGACTTTCTGTCAGTGAAATCATCATCAGAAGTGCAAAACACATCTTCAGGACCTTTCTACAGGTAAACTAATGAAGTACAGGATTAGAATATATATAATGTTTTGCAATCCAGCAGTTTCTTCTAACGTCAACATGTGTTTGATTCCCGTCCCCAGGATGTGGAACCTGCAGCGTTCTCCGCTGCTGTCAGTCACTTCCTGAACTGCCTCCTGAGTTCCTCCTCCTGTTGCCCCGACTCCGGCTCGGACGAGCTGCTGTCTCGTCGCAGGAGCCGACGTAGACGGAGCCACGGGAGCCGGGTCGCCTTGTTGACGGACAGCGTGTGGGCCAGACTGACCCGCAGTGAGCTGTGGGGCAGGATCAGAGCTGAGGCTGGAGATTATTATCACTACGCAGTAGACAGGTGTGTGTGTGTGTGTAGGGTTCGATATGTGCAACAGGATTTTACACTGTCCTCCTCTCTGTGTTCAGTGAAAGTATAGATGATGTGATAGAAAAGCACGGCCTTCAGAGGATCTCCCTGCTGAGAGAGATTGCCATCAAGACGGGCATCCAGGTGAGACGCCGACGATGTTTCTCTTCATAAAACATTCAGCTATGCGATGAAATGAAGATACAAGGTGTCACAGGAATGAAGGTTTTCAAGTCTTTCAACCGGAAACTGGTCTCACTTGCACTTGTTTTTCTGGAGGCCAAAAGTGCAAAGTTGTTCCAGTTCAACTCTTCTTCTTCTTCTTCCTTTTCTCTGTATTCAGGTGCAGATGAGGGAGTACGCGTTTGAGTCTCGACACCGGCCGGTGTTTGGCGAGGAAGACGTCGTCAACATGTTCCCTGTGGTCAGACATCTCAAACCCACGGCAACCGACGCTACGCGGCTTGTGATGCAGGCGCAGGTGGCGATACAGCAGGGTGAGACACACAGAGACAAAGTAGTTTAAAGCGAAACTCTCGCCAAAAAGCAACCGAGGCTTTATTTGGGATTGAATACGAGTCAAACCTTCGTGTAAAAGCATAATTACGACGAAAGAGGCACTTTTAAGATTTACCGTAGTTTCGGTTTTGGGCACGTTAATTTTGAACGGGAGTGCTACTGAGGCACGACACGCTAGCATCAAAATCTCTATTTTTAGAACAGTAAGAAGTCTCGACACAACATGAAACTTTGCTCGTAGCATCACCAGGGTCTCTACTCATGAACACGAGCATTGAGAACATTGTTTGTGTACACAGAGTTACTGAAAAAGAAGGTTTTTGAACCATGACGGTGACGCGCAGGAGCTGCAGCAGCTAACGTGAGTTGTTCAAAAACCTTCTTTTTCATAAACTCTGTGTACACAAACAATGTTCTCAATGCTCGTGTTCATGTGTAGAGACCCTGGTGATGCTACGAGCAAAGTTTCATGTTGTGTCGAGACTTCTTACTGTTCTAAAAATAGCGATTTTGATGCTAGCGTGTCGTGCCCCATGAACTCCCGTTCAAAATTAACGTGCCCAAAACCGAAACTACGGTAAATCTTAAAAGTGCCTCTTTCGTTATAATTATGCTTTTACACGAAGGTTTGACTCATATTCAATCCCAAATAAAGCCTTGGTTGCTTTTTGGCGAGAGTTTCGCTTTAAGGTGGTTAAACACTAATGAAAAAATGAGTGAATGATCCTCCGAAATCCTTCACACTGGACCTTCAAGTTGGGATCTTTTCTCTCCTCTCTGCTGGTTGTGAACACCCCATCATTTGGTTATTAAAACTTCTTCCTCTGCGTAGTTGTTGGTACATTCGAGCCTCATCAGCAGCGTTTTGTGTTTGCTTCCAGGGCTTCTCAAAGACGGCTACGAGCTGATCAGCCAGGCCCTGACTCTGTTCAGCAGCGTGTGTGGGGTCCTGCACGAGGACGTCTGCATGTGCCTGCGTCTCCTGGGTCGGATCAGCTACATCATGGGGGAATACGCAGATGTAAATACACATTGCAGTTTAATTTCTCCTACCGTGACCTTGTTTTACCATCATCACCCTCGTCTGAAGTGACGTCTCCGTGTCTGTCAGGCCCTCAGCCACCAGGAGAAAGCTGTCATGAGCAGTGAGAGACTCCAAGGTATCGACCATCCTCAGACCATTCAAGACTATGTGAGTCCCTGTAACTTCTCATAGATGCAGAAACAGATAGACAGGCGTGACATTTTAACTGTATTGATGTGTCGTGAGCTGGAAGTATTCTCCTATCTGTGATCCAGACTCATCTGGCCCTGTACTGCTTCGCCAGCGGCCGGCCGTCGACCTCCCTCCAGCTGCTGTATCGCGCTCGGTACCTCACGCTGCTTGTGATCGGAGAGGACCATCCGCAAGTCGCACAGCTGGATGTCAGTGAGACCTCGAGGACAAAAGTTTCTTTCTGCCTGATTTATTTAAGCGAAAATCCATCTGTCTTTCTCTTTTAGACATTAGATGTAAAGAAAGCTGAATGCCTGAAGCTCTGGGTCGGCAAGATTGTTGGTATTTGACGGAAATGAACCTCAACAAGTCAACTTTCTTTCTCCACCATTGTTGAAACCAAGAAATGTTGCAAACACAGAGAAATATCAGGAAAATAATAAAACCCAAAGAAAGGCAGAGTCACTGACATCTGAGAGAGATTATTTGGTATGATTAAGTAAATCCTGTAAAGTAGAAATTCAAAAGTATCCAAAATATCAAATCAGGAAAGAAAGAACAAATTAGGTTGTTTTTTTGTGGCAAATCAGGTAAAATGTTTTTTTATTGTACTCACTCAGATTTACACAGAATAAATATAGATGTTAACTGTATATGTTTTTAAGTTTTAGTCTAACCAGTCAACCAAATAGGCCTCTTCATCCTCAAACTGTCCCTCCCAACATGTAGGGACACTTTCATAAATTGAAAAAACATAATTACCAGTTCATAGAAAAAGGAAAGATTTTAAAAGAAATCCCTTTTTGTACTGTTGGGAAAACTTTTAAGATGTTTCAGGTGTTGGATCAGGACCACATGTGACATAAAACATATCAACAAACGAAAAGTTCTGGTAGAAGAGAAACACTGAGCGCCACCCTGAAAGAGTCACATGATAACGTGTCCTTACCTGTGAACGTTCAGGCAAAGTCTCTGCATAAAGTCCAGTTCATTTGTGTTGGAATATGTTGGAAATCATCTCTTAACATCCGTGTTGTGCTCCGCTTCATCAGAGCATGCTGGGTCTGGTGCTGCATGGACTGATGGAGTATGAGCTTTCCCTGAAGTTCCTACAGAATGCCTTAACTTTAACCTCAAAATACCACAGTGCCACATCTCTGAAGCACGCACACAGGTGAGACCGCCTGACCTCATGTTGAAAAGGAAAATGCTCTGATCTTCCATCATATCAAAGTTCTCTCCATGTCTGTCTTCTGCGCAGCCATCACCTGCTGGCCGCTGTGTACGAGAGCAAAGGAGAGTTTCGACTGGCTCTGCAACACGAAAAGGAGGCTTATTCAATATATAAGAGCCAGGTGTGCTTTTAAAATGCCGGAATATAGTGTTTGCTGGTGTTATGTTCATGCAACGTTAACTGAGAGGCCTCCTTGTTCCCACACGTGAAGGTTGGCGAGGACCACGACAGCACGAGGGAAAGCTCCGAGTACCTGAAGAGCCTCACTCAGCAGGCTGTGATCCTTCAGAAAGCCATCAACCACATCTACAGCAACACACCTAGTGCCTGTATTCCTCCTCCAAAGGTCTGTGCACTTTTGTAGATACGCGTTTAAACACATGCGGGCATTCCTGGTTGTTTATCTCACCTGCGTTTGGTCTCCAGTTTCCCACACCGAGCCTTCCCACAATCCTTCAGCAGCTCAACCTGACGTGTGGAATCATTCTCATCCCCCTCAGGTGAGCAAAGCTAACTCTCAGGATATTGTTGATAATGATTTCCTCACGTTTAATTGTACACGTTTTGCATTTTCCCTCTAGTGCAAAGGAAATCGCCGACCTGAGGATTGAGCTGCAGGAAAAGGTTCAAATGGAGGAGCTGGAAAAAAAGACCTGAGACGTGCAGGCGGCAAAATCTGTGGATGTGCAGAGCGTCTGTGTTCTGCGTCAGACTTCTAAAGAATGACAATGGTGCATAGAAGCTGTGAAAATTGCTGGTTTTAATAAGTAGGTCGACCTACTTTGGACAACGTGTGACAAACAGGTGCAGCCGTCTGCTTTTGGAAGAGGACTCGATCCTGCTGCTGTGTTTGGACGACTGTGGACATCGAAGAGAGCTGCATTTAATACCAACAGCCGTGATAGAGCTCTTGTTTAAATAAAAGGGATCCAGGCTGTAACTCTGACTGCAAACATGTATAACTTGACTTGTTTCTGTCACGGAAGAAGAGGAAGAAGAGGGCGTACTTTATGAACGCTCGTGGGGAAATTCAGTGTGTCACTCTGAAAAGATATTAAAGAACATGTGTGCTGATTATCCTGCTAGATAAATGGACAAGCACAGTATGTGTAGTTCTACTTCTGCTGAGAACAAACAATATAGCAACAGAGTACTAAAAGTCAGAATTTGTTAGATTTTTAAATGACTTGTTGTTGTCTTGCAATTCCCTGTGTGTCCACTGGGCTTCACACTTGTGCCACAAACACCTCTTAAGAACATGACTATGTTTATATCTATTCAGTATGTATAGAAAGTTTAGGCCTACAGTCTATTCCTGAATATATAGAATATCTTTATTGATGTTTTGGTTGTGTACTAGCAGTCCATTGTGATTTGATCCATGTTTTTGTCATGAATGTGCAGGTGTCTGAGCAGCGGATGTGTTATTCTACAAGAACAGGTGGGATTAGCTGCTCACTGCGATGAATAATGAGAGCATTAAACTTTGAAAGTGACATTTTGTGGAGTTGGTCCATCAACACCGAATTAGTGACTGGTTGTGAGGTAGCTGAATTTTCTTTGAGGTATTAAAGGGGCACTGTGTGATTTGTTATATTAACGAGGTAATGAGTTTTTGTTCCATAAGTGAATAAACGAGCTGTTCTCAGAGGAAAATAAGAACCCAGAACGCAGTTTGAAGCTAGGAAGGTGGCAGGGTCCGCCACATGTAAACAAAGTGAAACAGTATGACATTGTGTTTTACTTTAAGGACAGTTTTTTGTTTTTGAACAATGCGTTTATTGATTTTTAGCAGTATGAATGTCAGCATTATTATGCAAAACATTAGACTGCAACACACACACACACACACACACACACACACACACACACACACACACACACTAATTGTCTCGTTCTAATCATCCTATAATCAATCAATTCAATGGTACCTCTAATAAAGTAAAGAAATATACAGACGAAAAGTAACACCATTGCAGAAAATTCATCTAAAAAATGCCTCAATCTGCTTCTGGGGCTCTAGCACTAATTAACCCTTAATTAATCTTTAATTGTCCTGTCCTGTCCTGGGTTCTCCTCCTGAAGGTCAGTTTAATATTCAGTTTATTCAGACATGAAAACAGAGTTTGTTTAAGCATTAAAAACAACCAGTCAATGTAGATCTTTCCTCTTCTGGTGAAACTTTCTTACCCAAAACTACAGAGTGCACCTTTAACCTAGATTACTGATATTTAATATTATATAAATATATATTTAAGGCTCACAGCTGCTAAGTGTAACATAATGATGGGTTCTGCAGCTGCATTATTTGTCCTGTCCATCTCAGTGAGAAACGTCTTTACAGTAATTTGTTCATGTGAATTAAAACGTGTCTGTAGGTGATAATAATAAAAATAAGGAATGTAACTTGTGTTGATGTGTGTGTTGTCCCTTTAATTCTGGGGCGACAGACGTACACGCCTGCGCGCCGCCGCTCACCTCAACGTGCGCGCCGCCGATATCCAACCGCGACCGTTAGCCGGGGCCGGGCGAATGCGGTGGTACCAAAGAGGAGAAAAAATCTGACCGACCGTGCCGGGTGATGTGAAAAGTCACAATACCACATCAAAACCAGGCTCTCCCATCGCATGCGTAGACTAGTCGAGGGGATATGAGAATGGCCTTTTATCAGCGGGTAAGTTTGTGTTTTATACGAGCGTCTGTATTTTTGTTTTGACACTTAGAAAGACTTGTTATTTTTGACGACGAATTGCCTGCAGTGTCTGCGCTTTCCCGTTGCGATCTCAAAATGGCGGAGAGGCCGAATGCTAAGCTAGCCAAGTGGCAAAGTTGGCATTCACGAGAGCATCGATTGAGAGACTGGACAGGAAGATATACCAGCGGTGATATTGTTCGGTTATGTTAAAGGTGGTTTCTGTCGTGAAACCCACTTGTGTACGTCGCGGTCGGTACGTGGTTTGGCAGACACTTGTTGTGAGACCTAGCTAGCTGAACATTTGGCTAACGTTAGCTGCGTCTATTTATGGAAGTTCAGTGGGGATGAGCTAACGTGGTACGCTAGCCGGGTAACGGCTAAATAATACATATATTCTGATATTGCCAGGAAATGCATAAATGCAATGCTAACATTGACTTAGTGATATTCTGTGTTGTGTGAACATTTTAATGTCTGTGCGTAGCAGTTAAACCCGTGTTGTCTTGTACTGAGGAATATTAACGCTAGCTATTAGCCATAAAATCAAACTTGGGTTACATATCTCGTTCTCCTACACATTTTAACGGCTAACTGTTATTTCATTCTCAACAAGTGATACGCATGTACCATGCATGGACCAACGCCCTTTGTGTGTTTTGGTATGGTGACTGTGCGGTAGTGAAAAGCTAAAGCTAGCCTGCTCAAACTGACAGCTCCAGTTGACGTCTACGTTATCGTGCTAAGCTAACGTTAGCTGGAAAGGGCGTTGCTGAGCCATTGCTGCAACTTTGCCCTTGTGGGCATCGAAGCTTGGAAATACGTCACCCATGCTAGATTTTGAAATCAGACCTGTTTCTTAAAAAAATTAACAAACTATCTTTAGCTAATCTGGGTTGGTTTCATGCATACTGCACGCTCCCTCAAGGTAATCCATCAAGGTTTGATGAATCACAATTAGGGTGGAGACTAAAAAAAAAAGGATCAGTACGAAATACTGATACTGACTCATGAGCTGATTGTACTAGCTCATTTGATAGCCAGTTATTGTCCAGCAGCTTCTATCGCATGAGATCTGAAGGCCCATGTCTGAGGAATATGCACAACATTTTTACTCCAGAATCTTAAGATATTATTTACCTGTTTTCTAATATAAGATGTTAATGAAAGTGCAGAGAAGGCTTTGCTTTATTTAAACGCAAGTTCCTACAAATTTACT
The DNA here is from genome assembly GCF_900880675.1 of Sparus aurata. Classification (NCBI taxonomy): domain Eukaryota; kingdom Metazoa; phylum Chordata; class Actinopteri; order Spariformes; family Sparidae; genus Sparus; species Sparus aurata. Next base: position 3,462,859 of record NC_044199.1, read on the forward strand.
GAACTACATTTAAAAAATACATTAATAAATGTATTAAGTAACAGCTTCTTATATGGATTGGTGTTTTAATGTTTTTTCACAGCTGTTTTGATGTTCTGTCAGTGTCTTCTCACGTTTAAGTCTTGATTGCTGGCATGGATGACACGTGCTGTATGTTTCAGATAAAGGTTGAGAAACTTTTGAACTCAGTGTTTTTATTGGGGGGCCATAGACTAATACCACAATAAATCCCAAGAGATATCATCAATAAAGGAAATGCAAAGACCGGCTGTAGGTGGCCAGTTAAAGGAAAGCAATGATTTGCCTCAATGTTTGGTTTGTAATCAAACATCGTCTTATGGTTGGGTTTGTGCCAGCAGGGACTTGTTTGGCCTGAAGGTCACCCATAAGGAGGGGCATTGTACAGCAGCTTGACACAAACAGAGCATGATGACAGAAAACTTGAAATGCAGTCGAATGAATGCCTGTGGCTGGTTTAATTGGTCTTTGTTAGGTTAACATTGATTGTCTCAAATCAGTGCTTCTGTTTTTAAAAATTCACTCTGGATTTTTAAAGTAAAATTGAAATTAACTTCTCAGGAAGTAATGCATGGATCATGATGAGAAAATCCAGACGTATTATCTATGAATGAGTACAATTTGAAGTTGAACCTAGCTCTGGTGAGCTTAAAGTATGGGTAAGCAGTCATGGCTGCAGTGGAGTGTTTTAGTGCGCTCTAAGTGCCATTCTAATTTCATTTTGCATTTGTTTTATATATTAATGAAGTTTGACTTGATGATCCATTTATGAAAGTGAGTCAGGAGAGTTATGACGTTTACACTGTCCGGTTCTACTAGATGTGAAATGGTGTCCCTGCCCATGGGATGAAACTTTTGTCTAAAGCCTCAGTATATAATCGTGTGACGTCATCAGGTCGTTAAATGTATGAAATTCAAATGAAAATGCATATGAACGATCAATCGATCAATTTTTTGATTGACCATTTTCATTATTGGATTGCTTATGTAATGAAAATAATTCTTCTCGTGTGAGGATTTGCTGTTTTTTTAATGTTGTAATTGGTATCATTATAAATCGAATATCTTGTGGGCTTTTGACTGTTACTGTGACAACAAAAGACATTCAAATATGTTGCCTTGGGCTTTAGGAAGCTGTGATGGACAGCTTGGAGAAAATAATTGATGACTTAGTTGAAATGGATAATTACCAGTTGTGGTAGAGTTAGTTTCCATCTTGTGTTACCATAGCCCAAAGCGATGTTGTATCACTTGCTTACATCATTTAACTAACAGGCAAACATCCCAAAGTTATTCAGTTTATGATATGATGCATCTCAGGAAGCGAGTCTGAACACTCCACCGTCATGATCAGCAGCCCTGAGGGAGAGCCCTGTTGATAGTCAGATTGTATTTGAGTCATGTAAGGATCAGCTTTGCAAATGGATTTCTACATTGTGTTAGAGAATGAATTCATTTATACCTGGACTGATAACTGTTGGAGAACATGGACACATCACAGCTGTGTGTTTTTACTGAATATGGCTCTGTATTCGAGGCAAATTTTCAGCGCTGCCATGGGAAACGGATGAGGCATCATTGACGTCACATTCTGATATTGTAGCCCTGTGGGGGCTTGGTCATATCCTCTGTTAAGCTTTTTTAGTTTCACAGTTTAAACCAAGACAATGATAATGTTTTGGAGTTTTTGAGAGAGCAAGAGAGGTGTATAAGCTTTTGCGTCAGTGTTGTGATAATGAGTGGATGAATAGAGATGGGAGGCTGCTCCCCCTACTTGTGACGTCTCAGTTCTCATTGGCAGGTAATTTAGATATGGTTGTCATGCTGCCTATGCTCAGTGGCCTTCGCATTTACACATGTAGTCTGTCACATATTGTGGTAAGATTGTTTCTCCATCTAAAATGTATTATTGTGACACAAACATCAATTGTTCAGCATTCAAAACAGATGTTTTCTTTGGATTTATACTACGAATGTCCCAATCAAGTTTGTTTGGTCCTGATCCAGATCAGAGTCTTTTTTAATATTGCATAGTACTGGTACCAAGTCTGATATGATACATACATTTGCCTAAATGTTAATGGAATATGTAAATGTTTGGCACTCCTTTTTCCAAGTGTCTTGATACATAAACCAGTGGTCCAGATTCAAAACTGTTAAATTTATAGGCTTAAATATTGATCGATATAAATGAAAATGAAACTGAATTTTGTGCAAAGCTAGAGAAAAGACGCATCACTGTTGTCGTCGTTTGGAACTACAAAAACAATATAAACACGGCAGTTACAGTGATGTTTCTTTTACCTCAAACAGTCTTTGGCATAATGTTCACTGGCGGTCATAGAACACACAACCTGCACAGAATTTTTAATTCAGACGACAGATATTTGTCAGACAATTAAATAATGTGTGTGATATAATTAGAATATGAATACACTCAGTTGATCAGCAATAATATTTAGTAATTGACCAGCCATGCTTTTATTGCTAACTAACAGCAATTTTCATTGGCTGTACGTTGTAAGAACCGGCCACATGGTTACCTATTGCTGCAACTTTTAGTTGATTAATTGAAAATTGACGATCTAAAGAAAAAGTCATTTCCAAACGAAATTTAACATTTGCAGGTTCCAGCTTATCAAATAGTTTAGTCATTTATGAAAGTGAGTGAAGCGCCTTCTTTTTGGTTTGTGCTGAGCCTTTTTTTAAAACACTGTACCGGCTAAATGATTCATTGATTCATCGTGAAAAATTAGCTGGAGAATTATCGATTATAGAAATAGTTGTAGTAGTAATAGTAGTTAGTTGCAGCCCTGTGGTTTCCAATTTGGAACCATACATTAGTCAAAGCCTTTCTCTTTTTCTCTTCTCTCAATTTGTACATTTAAATGATGTTTCTTATGTTTTTCAATTTGATTCCAAGTCATCCAGCATCTGTAACTTGCGCGATTCTCTTAATTTCATCACCATGGTGCTGTGCTTTGGTACATTATGCCATCTGTGGCAAATTATGCTAAATCTGTTTAAAAACAATGACTTGTGTGATCATTTGAACTTGTCCCTTACTGGCATTTCAAGAAAATAATTCCTTTTTATACTTTTAAGTGGACATCAGCTTGCTTGAATTTCAGTCCATGTCATAACTTCCCCCCCAATTAACAAATATAATCAATAAGAATAAGATCATTTGTCTTTTCTCCTTTGTTTTGCTTGCAAGGTCAACCTGACTATAGTGTTCCAGACGTAGGAAGGGGTTAGTTCAGTGTCTTGCTCAAGGAGACTAGACTTTATTGCACAAATATAAGAAAGATCAAACTGAGGTCCTTCAGTTGGCGGTTTACTGTCCTTCTCACTGTGGCGTAATCTTGTAGCTGTCAAATTTTGGTGACGGATTCATGACGTTAATATCTGTGATCTGACCGCTATTTGATACAAGTGTTTCTTTAGTTCACTTTACGTAATCCCAGGTGATGATTTCAAATTTCATACTTTGCTGACAGTTCAAAAGCCAAAGATATTCAGTTTACAGTGGAAGTAAGATAGAAAAGAAGCATACCCTCTCAGTTTAGCTCACATTTTATCAAAGAAGTTGGCAGTTAATTCTCTTTTTCAGCACTTATCTAAGCTTGTGCTACTGTCTTTCAAAGCCAAACTTTTGACCGCCTGTTCTGTAATGTTGTCAAAGGCACTTTCTTTAATGACAGAGGGATCAGACTTCATACTGCTATAATAAAGCTTATCCAGAGTGAAGCCCTAAGCCAAAATATGTGTTTATTTGTCACTAGAAACTGGCAGCAGGCATGTGTCTACACTCAAACAGATGCATATTGTATTGTATCAGTTTGCTTTCCTCGTCCTTTGGTACAATCTTGTTTATGTGTGCAAATTCATTCAAAGCAATCATTGCATTTTAGGAGAAGCGAACCGAGTGTTCAGATGATCTCACAGGTTGTAAACAAATCCCCTCCACATCATTCCCTTTTGATAAAACTGAAACATAGACAGGACCTTGAACCCTTCTTCTTTTATGACCCTAACTATGTTTCCTCTATTTAGCACTAGGTGTAGATAACGCTACTTTTGCTTTTCATGTGATAACTGAAAGACTTTTGCAGGACTTGAAGATCATTTTTACTTACTGAAACCACATCTCATTCTCCTGTTACTTGTTTATTTTGCTTACCCTTTTATCTGTGTGTCCCTTTCAAACGTACCTGAAGATACCAGGTATATGCCAGTGGAGCTCAGGAGTCTCAGGCAGGTGCAAAAGCTACAGAGATTGTCTTGGTTGCGTAATAGTTTAGAGGTTGGTCTGTTTGGTCAAATGGCTATTTTTGAACCACGCTGAGAGTGCTGCTCAGCTAAAATCACTAGCTCTGTCCTGTCTGCTCAGAGCACTCGTCATGTTTGCAGGCAGGAGAAGGAGTTCTTTCTAGGACACTGCTGGCACATCCCTGGCAGAATGTTTTGTTACCCTCTGCAGCTGCCATGTAAGGAAATGCTCTATTACTTAGATTTAAAGTAGAAATGTATGCAGAAGAAAAAAATCTGGATGTTAGAAGAGTATCATTCAATTACTTATTTTCTTGAAGTAGTCTTTTGTTTCTAGAAGTGGCAACTGGCGATGAACGAAGATGCAGACAAAAGAACGATGCACCAGACAATAATGCAGGCAAGGGCGGCTCACTATTAAGGTCCTCTGTGTCTGGGGTTAATCCTGTTAGCTACCATCCAGTCCCTTCTTTACATTGCACTGTCAGCTGTATGGAGGACTTGTGGTCTCTATCACTTAGAAACCAATACACATGCACAGACTGTAGGTTGTCTGGTCTAGCCACTAAGCAGCTTAGTGCTATTGTGGCCCCAGGTGCCAGCAGTGTTGAAGCTCAGGAAGTGAATGTTCTTATTAGCTTCACAATCCCTGGGTGGTGTGTTTTGATTTGTCAGCGTGTGCTGTTGATTTGTGCTCTTCTGTCGGGATGGTCTCCTTGTCCCAAAACTCAGATTTAATAGTATAAGCAAGAAATAAAAAACTGAACTTGAAGAGATTATTGATGAGATAATTGTTACAAAGTCATGCAGGTAGAATTAGCTGCTGCCTTTTGTTTAAAAAATTATTCACACTACATCCAACATGTAGAGCGCTGCTTGTCCAGTCTTAAGTTGTACAGTAAGTATGTTTTGAAATTGATGTAATTCAGTGAAGTTTGTGGAAGCATTACTGGTCTAAAGACGCATGCATCAGTGCAATGAACAGGAGGATGACAAAGAACCCCTTTGAAGGCTTTTTCCCTACTTCCCATCATTGTTTTAGAAAACATTTTACTTCCCTACTTTCTTGCCTCTCCGCTTCATTCACCTAAACCTTGTTAAACTTAAACTGCACTGTCAGGTCTGTCACAAAACTACTTTTGTCAGATGTGATTAACAATATAATTGTCATAATAATATGATAGCATAATATTTCTATGAAAAGTTAATAATACAAATAACAATAAATAAAATTGATTATTGGGCTCTGTTAACAAAAATGATATGTAAACACAACAGACATTATTGAGGACATGTACATATAATCTACAAGTCGATAAGTTGCTAACGTCAATATTGTGAACAGGCTCTGTACTGTAAGTTTTTGTAGCAACTCCAGAGTATTTCTACCATTCAGATGGCTTCCTTTAAAGTAACATTATGTCAGAGTTTGTATTCGCTTCTGTGTGTAACACAGCTGTCTTGTAGCTAGACCGTAGAGTATGTATGCTTTAGGGACCTCAGTTAATCACAGAATGGAGGCAGAGCAGCCGCAGGACATCGGAAGGAAAACACTTTCTTCATAAAATATGAGTTGCTTTTACCAAAATCAATGATAGTCGCTATTGTGCGCAACGTATTGCCGGATAAGCGTTGCGCAGTGAGTTTCGACTCCGCTACATAAAGTTACACAGTGCAGAAACAAGCAACGAAGGGGCGGATTGGCTGAGAATCCATTTGCCGTTGTTATAACATTATTATGAATAATTTGTCATGAAACCTAGCTGTACAGGTTGCTCCATTGCTTCACTTTTCCTGTTTTTCCTCACTTCTCTTTCTCTTCATCAGGTGATGGGCACATCGAAACAGTGAGTGAGATTTGGGCCAGCGAAAAACTTGTGGAGCCTCGTCCTGACAAGTTGATTGACAGCAGTACCTCCAGTTCACCTCCCTCTGCGTGGCCCTCTCTTCGCCACGCCCTGAGTCTCTGAAGGAAGAACATCACTGAGGGACCAGACGCCTCCCCACCACACGCTTCCCAGCCAGACTCCCCCAGCACATCACCTCACCCTTACCTCCCCAAGAGGGAGAGAACAGCAGCCACCATGGTGCTGTCACAGAGACAAAGAGATGAACTGTGAGTGCTTGGATGTAAATATGTGGTTGTGCAGCCTCATTATACATGCAAACAAGAACAGACATGTAGATGAACACGCATGAAGAGGAACACATGAATTTAAGTGTGTACATGAAGCCTTCATAGCAAAACCTCGAAGTTTGTCCACATGGTGAAGACGCACGTCACATGTTTTCTCCTCTTCATCCAGAACAGGTTAATGCAGATATTGTGAGAAAGCGCATTCCTTTACAAGAATGTGTAATCATTGAGGAAGAGATGTGAGCTTCAAGGTGCTTCACTTGATAGCTGCTTTTTGAATATTTCATAACCCACATGACAGGAGCAGAGAAGTGAGGGGGATGGGGAGAAGGAGGAACTTAACAAATGATGGCTGGTTAGTTTGAGCAGCACTGTGCGGTGGCTGATCATACGGTATGCACGCCTGTCCACACGGCTCCAAGCTGCAGATATTTTATCTTCGCTGTGTAACCCTTCTCAGTCATGAAAATATCTGTGCTGGCAAGTTTGAATATGTTGATTGGAAAAATTAAGAGGAAATCCTGCTGCCATTGACGGTCTGATGTTTGCAGTCTAAAACAGAGAGTTGAATTAGGGTTTACAATTATCAGCCATTTAAAGGAGTCCTGAAGCTGCAGCCTAAATTTAGCTCCGTAACTCATGAAATATTCACCCTTCTTCTCATAAAAGAGCTGTTCCACTCATTTATATAACTGTGCACACATCTGTGTGTAGTTGTGTGTGAGTCCATATGTGTGTTTAAAGTTGTTTCCATGTGCTTGCGGTTGCCCAGTCCCTGCGTCGTCCACTCTCTTTGTGACGAAGCTCTGGTTTCCATGGCAGTGCAAAACATAGTTTCCCATTGATTCGGTCTTTATGTTTTGTGTTGTGCATTGAAGGATTGTAATTTCTTATATCACTTACTCAGATTTGCTGACATTTAAGGTGGAACTGTGAAACTTGAATCCCAACTGCTCTCGTTTGTTAGACAGGGCGTGGTCTCCTGTCTTTTAAGAAGGAACCAGCATTTCTCTTATTCCCACTATTACTTGCACTTTGTTGGCAGGTTATTCATTTAGCACTATTTTAGACATAGTCAAATGGAAGTGCATTCATACTGGTTGCTTAAAAGAAAAGTTCACTCAAAATAAAAATGATGTCACCCTCACGCCAGTAGAAAGTCAGGTGAAGTTTTGTTTTCCACAAAACATTTATGGAGCTTCACAGCAAAGCAGCTTTGCAGCATTCTCCTTAACAACTGAAGTAGATGAGGACTTGTTTTAAAAGAAAAAAAACAGGAATGAAAATTGTTCAAGACATTATTTAGGATGGGCTTCTAGCTCAGCACCTGCATTGAAGACTTTACCTTAAAAAAGGTGTAAAAGTCATCTTTTAGGATGTCTGGGTTTCTGGAGACTTTGATTATTCTGGACAAGCTATGGAGCCATTTAAAGACTTTATTTTAGAATGACTTCCCCATCTGCTTCAGTTGTTGAGGAGAATGCTGCAAAACTGCTTTGCTGTGAAGCTCCAGAAATGTTTTGTGGACAAAGCAACTTCTCTGGATCTGTGAGGATTGATCTGTAATTAGTGATCAAATCTGAAACCTTTCAAAAATAATTTTTAATCCTAATTTTCCAGAAACCGGGCTATAGCTGACTATCTCCGTTCCAATGGATACGAGGAGGCCTATTCCACCTTCAAGAAAGAGGCAGAGATAGATATGGTAAGGAGAGGCATGTGCACAGAAATGTGAAATTACAAACAATGTGTACATCCATGTTCAAGAGTGTGGATCCCTCTGTCAGTGTCTGTCCTTTCTCCATTTGTAGAATGAAGAGCCAGATAAAAAGTATGCAGGGCTTTTGGAAAAGAAATGGACCTCAGTCATCAGATTACAGAAGAAGGTAAGATTGTGCAAGCTGATGTGTAAACCAGGCTAACCCTCACCTATATAGAAAAAACAAATCTAAAGATCGATGGTGTGATTATATTAAATTGTTCCCCATCTAAAACAAATGATTACATACATGTATCTAATGAGTCCGTTGACTCCTCTGCTCCTTGACTTGCTTTCCTGCCTCAGGTGATGGAGTTGGAGTCAAAGTTGAATGAAGCGAAAGAGGAGATGACACACGGAGGAACTGTCGGTCAGAAGAGGGACCCCAAGGAGTGGATCCCCCGTCCCCCAGAGAGATACGCCCTGAGTGGGCACCGCGCGCCAGTCACGCGTGTCATATTCCACCCCGTCTTCTCTGTCATGGTCACAGCCTCTGAGGATGCTACCATCAAGGTGTGTGTTTTAGAAACAAGGTTTCCGATGCAACCGATACAACAGCTCCGCAATAAATCTTCACAATCTTTTATTTGTATTGTTTTGTTGAGACTGTCGACCCACCGGTATTTGAAAGACCATTTAATCTGATGCAATACAATCCACATCACAACAGCATCAAGAATGCTTAGTGAGTTAAATCAATATCTTTCTGACACAGTTTTAGGAAACACTGGGGGTTATTGCGTGTGTGTATTAGATCGTATTACATTTAACTCAGAGTACCTGCATTACAGCTTGTGGGAATGTATCATGGTACACTGGGAGAAATGGTATTGATACAATTTGATAAACTACTTATACTTTTGAGGAAAACATATTTTTAAAGTTGAAGGATACTAACACGAGAGCACAGTCTTGACTTACATTAGTACTATGATAGTGCCCTAAAAACACTGATATATGGTGCATTAATTTGTTCATAATGAGGTCCAATGTGTACACTCTGGATTCATCAAGTCGTTTAGCTTTTCTCATGTACCCATAACGTAATATCTGCTTTGAAAATGGTCTCTAGCTGTAATATAAAGGCACATTGATTGCTATGTACAGCAGTAATCATGAGCAGAATCAGTGTTGCAGCACACCACAACATAGCCTCCGCAGCCCTGACCCTCCAGATCAAAGCTGTACTGCAGATCTGAGCCTGTTCTCCCTTTTTATCCTCAATGCTTCTGCTTCAACACCCCCCCTCCCTTTATCCTCCCTCCCTCCCTTCCTCTCTTCCTCTCTCCCTGCCTCCCTGCCCTCCTCACTCTTTTTTTTCTGCTTTGTCACTGCTCATCTGCGTGGAGATGGGCTGATGCTGGTGTTGTCAGAGGCAACACTCCCAGAGCACAGCACCTTAGGAAACATGCAAATCTGCCCTTCCTTCTTTTTCAGCCGTTTTAATAATTAAAAAGTTAAAACTGTGTTAGTAGATTGTTCCTTTTTATGTAACCTCAATGTGTCTTTAAGGATATTCTCAACAATTTAAACTGTTTAAACACTTAGGACACATCTCTACATCATCGTATCTAATCTGCGCTCCATCCTGCCTGTTTTACAGCTCTGAACACTTGATCCGCCCCTTATATGAATGTAGCACTTTTGAATGTTGGGCCTCTAGACACCTTTAATTTTTAGGGAAGGTATACAGTTCTGTTTGATACGGAGGAGGATGAGGCTGAAGAGCCGTGCTGAGTGTGGCTGTCTGTCTGATTTTAGGTGTGGGACTATGAGGCCGGGGACTTTGAACGAACCCTGAAGGGCCACACAGACTCTGTGCAGGACATCTCCTTTGACCAGTCGGGAAAGCTGCTGGCTTCATGTTCAGCTGACATGAGCATCAAACTTTGGGACTTTCAGGGGTTTGAGTGCGTCCGAACAATGCATGGTAAGAGATATTTATAGAATTAACTGCGGTTAAAGTAAAAAATCTGATTGTTAATATTATTAAGACCAGTTGCAGAACTAAACTCTTGATTGTGTCGTCCAGGCCACGATCACAATGTGTCGTCTGTAGCCATCATGCCAAATGGTGACCACATAGTGTCTGCCTCCAGAGACAAGACCATCAAGATGTGGGAGGTGGCCACTGGGTAAGTAAGGGGGAGGCTTCTATCATTTCTCAGTACCACAAGCTCTCACAGAGACTTGGATTGATGTAATTTTTCCTTTTTCCACTATATTCCAATTTCTATATTGTCATTCCTCCTCCCTATGATCTGAACCTCATCCAATATGCATTTATTTTGTATTAACCACTACTGAACCTGCACTCTTCACTTAAATTTTTCCCGTCTACAGGTACTGTGTTAAGACATTCACCGGCCACAGGGAGTGGGTGAGGATGGTGCGTCCCAACCAGGACGGCTCGTTGATTGCCAGCTGCTCCAACGACCAGACGGTGCGTGTCTGGGTGGTCGCCTCGAAGGAGTGCAAAGCGGAGTTGCGGGAGCATGAACATGTGGTAGAGTGCATCTCTTGGGCCCCTGACAGCGCTCACCCCACCATCCTGGAGGCCACAGGCTCAGAGGTGTGTACAGCTGCTGCAGGATGTGACATTTACCTACAGAGGACGTTTGTGTATGTTAAGTTCAGCTGCAGGGTTTCCCACAATAATTTATGATGATGAACCATGTGCACTGAATGACAGCCTAATAAGACATTCATGCACTTTTCTTAACTAAAGCTCTTAATAATAAACAGAAGAAGCACTATTTCTGTGGGGCTTTTGTGAAGAAGGTCACCTGGCTGGTAATTGAAATTTTCAGAAGATTAAGTGCCATCAGTATCTTTTAGACAGAATGTTACAGGGATCGGACAGATTATCACATCACATGTTTCTGATCATTCTGTCACAAACGACACACGGGATGGGAAGAACTCACCCACTTATATTTATCTTGCATCTAGAGATGCACGAGAAGTATTTCTGTCTCCTAATACTGATAACTGACAATAACCTTCTCATGGCTGATACCTATGATTTGATTAAATTAAGATTTTAGATTAATATTTTTAAACTATTAGGACTTTTGGTTCCAGGTGAAAAGTCAGGGAATTCATCCCGACTGCCCCACATTGCCATCCATGAGATGAAACATTGCCACATCATACCTAAGAAAGCATTATTTTGTTGTCCTTCATGTAGGTAATAGCTTTTTCTCACATTTTCCCTGTTACTCTGTTTTCCAGAGCAAGAAGAGTGGAAAACCTGGCCCCTTCCTTCTGTCTGGGTCCAGAGATAAAACTATTAAGATGTGGGATGTCAGCATCGGCATCTGCCTTATGACTCTGGTGAGTAGTCTCAGCGATAGTGTCTATCATCTAATGGTATTCTACTTTTTCAGCGTTGCAGCTTATGAATGAGAGGATGGGTAGATAATCAGACGTGTTTCTTCAGGTTGGACATGACAACTGGGTGCGCGGGGTATTGGTTCATCCTGGAGGAAGATTCATAGTGAGCTGTGCTGATGACAAAACCCTTAGGATCTGGGACTACAAGAACAAACGCTGCATGAAGACCCTGTGTGCCCATGAACACTTTGTTACCTCTCTGGGTAAGACACGGTTCATCTCCTTTTAAAACACAGAATTTATGCCCACTTTTCAGATTAGATTCTTGACTACTTAAGCACATTTTTACCTCTTTTGCAGATTTCCACAAGACTGCTCCCTACGTGGTGACGGGCAGTGTCGATCAGACAGTCAAAGTCTGGGAGTGCCGCTGAGCCCTGTCCTGTTCCCCACCCCCCCCCTAAACTCCAAAAGCAGCCCCAGCCTACCCTACCCTACCCCATCCCTCCCTGTACCCTGACTCCCAGCCCAGCCCCTCACCTCTCGCACTCCAAACCATAGTTGACCATGGCGCTTTACCTTCTCCCCGTCCCCTCCCCTCGCTCCCTTCTCTCCCTCCCTCCTCCCCTACATCGGTCCAGCCCTATTAAGATGACTATTGTCCTTTTATGTAAATTATTCTGGATGTAGGGTACGCTTAATAAATGTCACGCAATCTCTGACACATAAACACACTCAAAAAGATAAGAAGTATTCCTTGCATGGTGAATCAAACAAAAAAAATTGTATACTGTTAAATTTGCCGAATTTGCATACTGTTCTCATGACTTCCTGTCGGGTCAAAGGGTAAATATCCTTGTGTGCTGGCGCAGGTGGATTTCGGTTAACTGACTGACTGCACCCCTTGTTAGAGGGGGTTTTGTTTTGTTCTACTCCATGCCTCCATTGTTGCGTTCTGTCACTGCGTGGATGGTGATAGAGAAGGTGCGAGGAAAGTGAGCGTAAAAGAAAGAGAAGGAGTGGAAGCTGTCCGGGAGAGGACGACAACCAGTGGAAGAAAAAATTAAGCAGGATGCAGCTCCCTAGTCGAATCACACGAGGTTCTGTGGGCGGGTGCACGTGTACATGTGTGTATACATTGTGTGAGTGTGTGTGTGTTTGTATATTATGACAGGAGAATCTCTCCGCTGTCTCTGCTCTGATGGTCAGAGGAGAGAGAGGAGGCAAAGCTTCTCACCCACTGTGTTCATTCGTACTACTTCATCTCTTTTAACAAACTTGCTTTCTAGTTGACACTCACAGGACCTTAATGATCCCTAAGCTGCTGAGAGCACAGGCAAACACGCCCCATAGCTAAAGTGTGTGTTCCAGAGGTAAAAAATCTGCTCACCTTTTATGAGGTTTGTGTGTGTGTGTGTGTATGTCGGCACAGAGAATCGCCCAGTGCCCTCTCGCTCGCTATCTCTGCCTTGTTAACCCATTGAGGGCTCCCTCACACGGGATTTTCATTCTGCTTTCTGTGGTCTCACTGCTCTCTTTACACACACATACACTCACAAATGCACATACACGCACAGTAAAAGTTGTGTATCAATATATCTGGATGTCATTGTTTGCAACATAATGAAATAAAATTCTGTAAATATAAGATGTAAACGTGTGTGTGCTTTTTTTTTCTTTTGAGGAAAGGAGATGAGATGGAAAAGACTTCTGGGAATCAGACAGGATTTACCAAGTCAAAGTATCACTGTGAGGTCAGATACTGCAGCACACATCAAATACATCATACCTGTGCTTTGTCAATATCTGTCAGTGCTCTTATTTCAAAGCAGACTGGCATATTGGAAGATTGCCTTTCGAAATATTCTATTAAATTCAGCGGACCTTGTCAAATCCCAAAGCTGTACTCCAACACACTTTTGTGGTTAGGAATTTTTTTTTATTTGGCCCTTGGAGCTAAATGTAATCATTTCTGTGGTTACTTGTATGTGTAGTTTCACTAGATTGTGTTGAAATGTGTCCTAAACATTCAGGAATCCCTGCAGATACTCAGCTAACGTGTTTATTTATCAAAAGATGGATAGACGCACATCTTGCTAAATATTCCTTCTCAGCTGAAAATCTTATTGTTGCATAATTTGACAATTATTCAAAAAAGCATCTCCTTGATGCTTTTTCTCAAGGTGTTGTCCTTGTACCTTTCATTATTGTTACAGTTTTAACTTTTTCTTCAATTTGCAAGTGCATTATCAACCATTGATGAGGTGCCTGTGCAAAACCCAAAGGATATTACAGGACAATATCCAACCCAGTCACAGTCTGGCAAGCATGACTGAAGTATCTGCTGCTGTACCACGAAAATAAGGAGCAGCTTCTTTCCTCAGGCTGAAATATTAGTCTTTATTTTCATAATTTATTATTTAATGATCCATTTATGTAAGTTTTGTTTTCTAAGAAGCATAAAGGAATCGTGAATTTAATCTGTCACTATGCAACTTCTTGGATTTGTGCTTGATAATGTTGAAATTTGGCGTTTGGAGAGTAAAATTTGGTTCAATCAGGCAAATATCAGGCACCATTTAGTTGCTTAATCTAAGAAAGGGGTCTGAGAACTTTAAATCGTCAGACTGAAGTGTTTGGAAAGAAATGGGTCACTAGACAAAAACTGGAGATGTACTGCCCTAGACAGTGAATATTATTTATGTATAACCGCTTGGCTGTGGTGCATAGATGTAGATCTGGTGCTACACTGTGGCCTATCTTTAGACATCTTGTATCTGAGGAGGGGTCACATGCAGACTGTCAGTGCTGGTGTTAGTTCAGACGGTCGAGGAACAGATCAGTCCTGACCTGGTGGGTTTTTATTTTAATGAAAGGACGCTCGTGTAACAGACAGTTTAATAACTTGGGACGTGTGTTCCTCAGGTGTAGCACAGTTACTTAGACTGCAAGCTCAGACTGGAGAGGCGAAGACATCAGGAGGCAGCAGGGACAGTTCAGGCCCCGTTATCAATTATGAACGGTACCACAGCGCGCACACACCTGCTCACTCACCCACACAGCAATTATCCTTTCTCTGTGCTCTGCGATACGGCAAGTGTGCACGCACCACACCTTGATCTCTCCTGCAGGTCTGTGAGGGTGGAGTGGAGCTTACAAAGGCCATTTATTACAGCACAAGGTTCATGTCATGGATTGTGACAGAGCGGACTGGACGGAAACTGGTGAGCCAGACGTGTGCAAGGAGAAGTGAGAGGCGGCTTCATGGGACTTAATGAAAGGATAATAAACCTGTCTCGGTCTGCAACTCCTGTTTCAAAGCAGAGGCACTGGAGTAGAAACATTGGCCTACATCTGCCCGCCACCACTCTCCTCTCTCCTCTCTCATGCCTTGCACTCACATTTCCCCTCATGCAAGCTAAAGAAGGCATCAAAACAGGGTGGAAGAAGCTCACTTTCTCATTTATATTGCTTCTAGGTCACCCATTTCCTCTCCTCTCCCTCAGACAAAACTGTTGATGCAGATTCATGGCAAAGAGAGAAAGCGAAAGGAGCTGCAGGGGAAGTTTAAGCCAGCATTGATTCAGATTAAGCTGGCATGATACGGAAGTGTTGAGAGGTTTCAAGGTCAGTGTATACAGCGGGCCTGCCTCTGTCAGATGCAGCACTATCGATTCTGTCAGAGAGGACTGTACAATTTCATTCAGCAGGATTGCTTTTTCTTCATTAACACATGCAGGCAGATACTAGTAGTTTCACGTGCAGACAGCTGCAGGGACTGTATTAATTTATAGGTTTGTGTGTCATCCCAGTATGGTTTACGTGACTCCCACTATAGTTTACGTGACCAGCTTTCTAATCCCTGTAAAGCCTGCGGAGGTGGGTGGGGAGGTTGGAAGCAGCTTCCGTCGAGGTATGATATGGGATGTGGCGCCCTCCAGTGGGAGCATGTATGAAGAGGTTCAATGTCCCTATAAGGGAAAAAAAGCTGCCACTTCCCTGGATAAGTGAGCAGTGGCCACATGGATGTCATGACAAAGATAATAAACTTTAACATTTTGTGTGTGAGGGGACGCAGTGGAGGAGAAACTTCACAGCATGAATTTGCTATTTTTTGTCTTTACAATGAAAGTAAGATCAAGAAAATCCTCGAGGAAAAAATGGACTCCTGTGTTTGACTGAGTCATGTTTTCCAAGTCTTAGGCTGCGGTTGTAATGAGAGTTGTGGTTTGTGTAAGAATAACTTACTTAAAGGAAAAGTTCACCCAAAAATGAAAATTCGTTCATTATCTACTCACCCGCACGCAGATGGAAAGTTTGGTGAAGTTTCGTAGTCCACAAAACATTTCTGGGGCTTCATGGCAAAACATCGTCACAGCATTCTGCTAAACAACTGAGGTAGATGGAAACTCCAAGCCTGAAACGGATCCATACTGATCCGGTGTAACCCGAGTCTACAGAAGCAGAGCCTAAATTAATTAAAAAAAAATGTTATTGACACCCACGACGTGCGGTCAAGCTTGTGCAGCAGCTACATTGAGATTTTGGCTTAAAAAAAGGGCGTAAATAAAAACCTTTCAGATCAATGTGGCGTACAAGTGAGCAGATATTGAAGTGTTCAACACCAAAAATTTAATCTAAGATCTGATGATGTGTAGATAAGAGCCCGACCAGTGCTCTATTATACACATTATAATGATCCTTCAAACATGTCGCTAATGTACTTTATACACTTTTGTTGTTACCATTACTAGCTTGCCTTTTACCCATTTCTTTCTATTCCTTTATTCTTTTAACTGTCCTCTTGTTTGTAACACTTTGTGACAATGTTCAAGAGATTCTATATAAATAAAGTTGTGAAAGAAAAGTTGTTGTGAAGTTAAATTAGATTCATGTGATTTATTTGGTCATTTAAGTTTAGCCTTTGCGTGATGGACATGGTCATATGGAGCTTTGTATTAAAATAAGTTGCGATTGTAAATGACATCTTTGGTTCTTCCCTATGTGACAGATGTCAGAACCCCCTGCTGTTAGCAGACATTATTCAAACACAAGGCGAGCAACAAATCCACAAGTCCTAAGTTTGATCAAAGGCGAATAACGAAGGTGTTCCTTTAATTTTGTCCACTCATCACGCCTGTGACTCCACACACTCTTTGATTTATGGCTCCATTCTTGCATTGCTTCCTCTTTGTCTCTGCTCGCTCTGTCTATCCACGAGTGATGCAGCACTTCTAAATGGGTCAGCCCGTCCCTGCCTCACATCCCTCCCGCCCTCCTCGTCTCTCAAAGCCACCTCCCCCTCCGCTTCCCCTTTTTTCCTCGGTATATGCATCTGTATAGGGTTTTTTTTTCTCTCCTGCTGCTCATGTGCTTACCATGTGCAGCAGCTCTCTCCTCCCTGGGCTCTCCCTCCTCCCACTTTTCAGCCTGATTCATTTTCTGTCATGCATCCTCACATGGTGTCTCAGCCTGTTGCAAGATGACCACCCCAGCCCCCCTTACACACACACACACAGGTAGTAACAGTGTTAGTAGGTTTGTATGTGCAGGCAGGACACATGGCCTGGCGATGGCAGCTCTTATGTACATCTGAGCTGCTGTTTTGATTGGTCGAGGCAGTCAGACCCTATGATGCAGCGAAGGATGTATACGACTGAGCGATGCCCAATCAAAGACTGTTACTATGCAGCCATGCATGCATTACATACATCTGTGTACACTACAAACACACCGCTGTAACATAAAACTATAAATCACAACACTAAGACAAAGTGACAATGAATGTTTCTCCTGGTGGAGATATATTGCATAAACCACCGTGTCCTCATGTAACATGTAATACGTTCAAATACACAATTTCCATGGACGAAGCCGTTCACCACAGCAGATGGAAATGAGGAGTAGGTTCAGAAAAGAGAAAATCACAGAGAATTTTTGAGTGAGTGAGACAGAAATAAGGGATGTGAGATGACAAATCTAGGAAAGGGGATACAGTAAACTTGCAAGAGGAGAAGAGAAATTACAACACAGCATGAATACTAACATACCTGCAAATTCAGTTTTTTAAGTTAATAAATTGAAATTATAAATATTCTGAAGGTCTTTTGGCTACCGATTATTATACATTTATCTTTTCTTTTTGAGGAAAATTATTATTTATAGTTGTAATTATAATGATTAATCACGGTTGTTGATAGAGGAAATCAAAATGTACTATTTATGTCTTAAAAATTACAGTAGTCTATATCACATCATTTCAATATGAGCTTAAAAAGTCATTATCAGAGATTTCTGTGCATAATTTAAAGGGGCACTGTGTGGTTTTGGAGATAGAAATTCAAACTCAGAATTTTAATGTTTATTAATAATATTAACAAGGTAATAATACAAATCCAGAGATTATTTTTTTCCATAACTGAATAAACAAGCTGTTTATCAGAGAACAAAACGTCCCCAGAACATTGTTCGAAGCTAGAAAGGTGGCAGGGTCCGCCAAATGTAAACAAAGTAAAACACCATGTAATTGTGTTGTCCTCTCAGATCAGTTTGTTTATTCAGGTTATTCAGTCATGAAAACGAAGAGATTTAGTATATTGAGCTTGTTTAGAATAATATATATATTTTTAAAAGCCGATTAAGATCAAACACATTACTTTAATTAATGTAATAATGATGGTGTAAAAAAGGATCCTGAATAAAAATTAATTGATGAAAAAAAAATTCTGAATTTAGTATTAATGGTTATCTTTAAACATCATCCCACTAATCAATAACAATATCAGTAATATTAATAATAGTGTATTTTGGTCCCCCACTCCCATACGCTGGTAAGCCCCGCCCCTCGTCCTTTGATTGACAGCTCTGATCCCGAGACAGCAGGGTGGCCAGTCACGCTCTCGCCATGCAAATGAGCCGCGCTCGGGCCGGGCGGGTGCCCATGTGGACCAGCACCATGCCTTGTTGTTCTGAGCGCTGATTGGCTCACTGCTGCCTGATTGTTCTTCATGCGCTGCGGGCCAACGGCTGAAACGAAAACATGGCGGAACCGCGGCACGAAGCGGACTTTCATTTCGTGACTGGCGCAGAAAAACGCGACGACACCGCGAGTACCTTTTGCTCTCATGGTCGTCAGAGGAGGTTTTAGTGAAAGTACGATGTTAATGTTGTGAGCTGGGAGGGTTCGTGGCTGGAGAGCGCGGAGGAGGACGGAGTGATGCGACCGCCGGGTTTTGTCGGAGGCCGTAGTAACAGGGCGGGGCGGGACTCCGGGAGGGGCGGGCCTTGACGAGAACACGACTCGCCTTGTTGTGTGTATTCCCGTGCTCTCATCGCCATCTTGTTGCAATCCTATTTTTTACGTATGCGAGGATCTACTTTCAGTTCGGTCGGATTAAAAAACGCCCGTTTGCTTTCAGGAGAAACACAAGGGACGGAAAGCTCGGGCCCGCGAGTGTGAACCGTGCATACGGCGCTTCCTACCGGGACACTACCTACCCCCTCGGTCTTTTTCCTCCTTCCGTCCCGGGCCACCGGGTCGCCTGCCGTGAGGGTTTACGCGCAATGAGCATCGATACACTTTTGGAGGCGGCCAGATATCTGGAATGGCAAGCCCAGCAACAACAGATCACACGTGGTAAGTTCATCAGCGGACTGGTGCAGTGAGCCGAACATACATGACACCAGACAGTCGGTGCCACATCCTAAACTGCCTCTCCGGGCACCGTAGTTACTATCATCGGTCGGGTTTTTGCATTTTCAACCGACCCGCCTGTGATGAACGGAAGCGTTTGTAGTTTTTTTTTGTAAATCATTCTGGGTTCATGCCAAAAAAAGCGACCGAAGTGACTGAGAACTGCCCGCAACCCCCCGAGTGGTTATTCATTGCACACATTTGTCTTCCCCAATGCGGAAACGGTCAAAGTTGTTTTGCGAACTACTTTGCGCGCTCTCGGCGTGTGTGTGTGTGTGTGTGTGTTCCAACAGTGAAGTGAGTCGCTGTACGTACGTGTGTGTGTGTGTGTGTGTGTGTGTGTGTGAGACAATGCAGAGGAGTCCCTGTCAGAACCTGCTTCATTAATGGACCGAGTCTGTGTTGTGGAGCAGCGAGCTTCACACTGAGCACTTTTATTTTCTGCAGTATATTCATCTAGAAGAAAAAAAAAAAAGAACCGAAACTACACCCAATGAACTGATCCAGAATCAGTTTTATGTTCACTACAGCCCAACACGTCACGTATCTCCGTATCGAAGCGTGTCTTCGGGATCGATTTGCCCCAGTTTTGTGCCCGTCGAGCGCCGGCAGGGCGGTGGCGAGCCTCGGCTGCTCTTTACATAATACCCTGACATTGCTCAGCTATCTTATGACACACACTGGGGCGGGCCCTCACGCGCTCACCCCGTCCCATTCGTGTATCCGCGCGCGAGCACATGAGATACTTGTGTGTGTGAGTGTGAGTGTGTGTGTGTTTCCCCTCCGATCGATTCAAAACCGATCAGTTGCCAATAAACGTAAAGATCACAGGCTCGACTGAAGCAGACGGGGGGTGGTGAGGGGGGAGGAGGGGGGGGGGCTTTTTGTGTTTCTCCCCTCTCTGATGACGTGTCAGACAAATCAACCCCCCCTCACTCCCCCCCCCTCCCTGCATACTTACCCTACCGCGTGCTAGGATCCACCCACAACGACCACGTGCACACAACCCAACCCCCCCCTCCCCTTAGATACACACCTACGCGCACACAAACACACGCGCTCACACGCACGCACCCGCCGTCCCCGCCCTTCCCATTCAGACTCCTGACAGTGGCGGGTCAGAGAGGGAGGAAGGCGGGGGGAAGTAGGGCAGCGTCCCCGCTCACCCCCACCAGGCCCGGCCTCCCTCAATGCAGGAGTTATGTAATTTACGTTTGCGTGCATTTGACAATCTGGAGCATGGTGTGTGTGTGTGTGTGTGTGTGTGTGTGGATTACATTGTACTACACAAGGTGGAAATATAAATGGGCATATATCAGCAGCACACTCTCGGCTATTTACTTGTTTCAATTTATGCAAAAATAAGAATAAGAATCATCATTTTAAGTGCATCTTTAAGACTAGAGCTGAAATCATACTGATGATATTTTAGGGGATGTTTTGTTAATGTGAGTGTGTATTAACACATGACTGGTGTGTGACACTCTGACTGATTTCCAGATCAATGATCGAGTTTACTGGAGTTCAAACATGTTGACAGAAATATCTGGAACCATGTCAGCGCTGGGTGAAAGAGCTTAATCACAATGCTGAATATACACTCAAAATTAGTAATGCATGTGAGGATATTTCAGTGTTTCACTTCATTATTGCGTATTCATACGCATGCTTATATGCACCAAAGTCTGAACATCCCTGACTAATTTCTGCGTTGTCTCAAAGGCGCATCATAATTTATAGGACGGGGCCACTAAATTTAATATCACAATTTCTTTGCACGAACACCTCAATCTCAATGTTGCACTAATATTGTTGGGATGACTGTTGGTGCTTCACAGAATATGAACACAATGAGATTTTTGATAAATAATCATCAGCAGTGCAGAAGTAAAGTCGAGTGTTACAGATATGGAACGCTTTGATCGCTTTGTTGTAAAGCAGCTATTAAAACAGGAAAAGACAACACTTACATCATATCAATACCGAAAGTCTGAGACAATAAATAATCGCATTTCACAATAAAGATATAATGTGGATATATTTTTCAGCCCTTCACAAAACTATTGTGACTACAACTAATGATTATTTTCTCAATCAACTGATGAATACAGTGAAGTATGTCGACTGCAGTGGCGATCTTATAACCACATATGACAAATCAGTGAGATGATTAATCAGTGATCCAAATTGCAAGTCAGTTTATTTGTCAATTGGCCAGTTAATGAAATTATTCCTTCAGCTGAAAATGCTATGATAAGATCCCATCCTCCCAAAAACAGGAAGTTATATGTCTGTTTTCATTCAAAAACAACTTTATTGTTCATTAATGCAGCCAATACTTGGAAATAGACCTCAGGATTTATGGTGTTCCTCTGGGGTCGCATTATTAATAGTCTCCTAATTTGAATGTTGTCAAATCCCCCCAAAATTAAAAAGCACATGTGTTTTCTAAAAGTGCTGTGTGATAGATCTGTTGTGCACACATCATCATGAGTGCAGGGTTTAACTGTGCAGGGCGGCTCTGAGTTGAACTTTTGCCCCCTGGGTGAGAGGAAATTGCGTCATTGGGAGTTTGCAGTTTCATGGTGACACGCAGTATAAAGTGTTACTTAACTCGTAACCAGGCGTGTTGGCGTGTGTGCTTCTATACTAGATGTGCTGGTCGGGCTGTGTGTCGGTTTCGTGCAAGTTTGAGGAATCCCTGGGATCTTCTAACGTTCGTGTTTCTATGGTAACTGAGGGCTTTCCACATCGCTTTGAGTCTGCCTGCTACGCTGTGCAGCAACTACTCACTCATATCATTAAGTGTGGGTGTGTGTGTGTGTGTGTGTGTGTGTGTGTGTGTGTGTGTGTGTGTGTGTGTGTGCCATGAGCGTGGGAACATTCCCGTCCTACCATGTGATATTTAAAAAAATCTATCTTAGGCTTGTTCTTTTGCTTTTTGTGCTACGCGGATGCTTCAGTCATATGTTGTCGTTGTGCCGACTGCAGATGTAGCAGCAGAGCGGATCCTCCACAACAGTCCACTGCTGCTGGTCAGACGGCCCTGACGTAGCCCCGGGTACAAGCATGCTCGGAGCGGTCCAATCACAGGGCAGACAGAGGGGTGTTCTCCCCAGTCATTAAACAGACACAGAGACAATTCCTGTGGTTAACCCCCCCCTCCCCACCCCACCCCCATCCACATGATCTGATTCCCCAATGACATCATTCCTTGTGTGTGTTTGCACATGTTTTGCTATCAACACTGATGAAGTGATCTATAGCACAACAAAGAAACAGCAAAGATACCCTGAAGGAAGCTTTGTCATTTATTGGATGTTGGTTAATGAGTAATTAATGATTTCCAAACAGGAAGTGTGTGCGTGTGTGTGTGTGTGAGAGACACACCTGGGAACTGAGTCATGAGTTTTTCTTAAATGGAGACCAGGTTGCGTTCGCTGTGCGGTCGACTCTTCTGTTTGTCTATTACTTCTCATCCTGTCTTACTTCGTATTATTTTCCATTGCTCACGCACTTTTGTGCATCTGCTTTTTCTTGCCTCCTACAGAGGAGGAGCAGCGCAAAGAGAAGGAGCTAATCAACAGGGAGGCAGAGTCGAGGCGCGTGGAACTTGTGACATCTCTGTCTCAGCCAGTCAGAGCCAACCACATCACCTGGAGTGATGACACTCACCGTCAACCGCCGCATCAGCCTCCCGCCCCTCCGCCCCCATCTCTCCCACCTCCTCAGGTCCCCATCGCTGTCATCCCAATGGTCCCAGTTGTCCCAGCGGCTCCCTCGGTCCCGCCCCTCCCGCTTACAGCGCAGATTGCTGCGGCGGCGACGTCGCTCAACAGCTCCCCGCCAGCCAAGAACGCTTCCTCCCCTCCACAGCTGCAGCAGCAGCCGACCTCTCCTCACCTGTTGTGCGCCCCCCAGATGAAGGTAGAAACCAGTCCGCAGCTGGTTAGCGCAAACCCTAGCCAATCACAGCCTCAGGTTCAGATTCAGTACCCCGCCTCCATCAGCACTAATGGCTCCGGCTCTCAACATGCACTGGTCCCCCACCAAGCCCCGCCCACGTCCCAGCCACGGCCTAATGGAGTGACGATGGAGGATATGAGGGGGATGGAAGGAAAGAGGAGACCAGGAGGGTCAGTTCAAGTGTTTGTGTGTGTGTGTGAGTGAGTGTTAAAGTGGATATAAGAGTGTAGATGTGTGTATGGTTGTATTTAATCATGTGTTGTGTGTTTACAGCGCGGGGACCAGAGAGGTGCATAATAAACTGGAGAAGAACAGGTTGGTGATAATAATGTGAAACTCTCTTCAGTCAGTTTGTGTTAATTCATCAGGAATTATGGAGAAAAGCCTGTTTTCTGATCTTGACCAACACATAAACACATTTTTTTGTGTATTTAGTTAGTGAGGTAAGATTTTCCTCACCCTACACAAAACCATGAAATCTTCATCAAGCATTTGAGTCATGGAGCCTCTTTTAATGAAAACAACTGTGCGAACCATTCAAGCAAACAATCGACTGATGAACAAACAAATATCTTCTCAGGCTAATGACTCCGTCTCATTTCTCTGTTTCAGGCGAGCGCACCTCAAAGAGTGTTTCGAGACGCTGAAGAAGAACGTTCCAAATGTTGACGAGAAGAAAACCTCCAACCTCAGCGTTCTCCGTAGCGCGCTGCGTTACATACAGGTACACTTGCGACACATTTTCTCAGCTTTCCCTCCAGTTTTTAACACACCGGTGCGGCGTGACACAATAGTTTGGACACTACTCGCTACTTGTTTTTCATCGCATTGTTTTCATCTTTCTCTGGTCTTGAATTGATTGGTTCTGCTCCGGGGAACAGCACAGGCCTCGGTCCAGTGTGATTGATAAACAATGCCTGTATTGTTGGCCGTAAGCCGTTCTGTGCTGGTTGGTCTCTTGTGACTATGATATGGCGTCTGCCAAATACTGGTTGAATCAGCCTATAAGAAAGCAGTGAATAAATCCACTGTTGTCCTGAGTCTATACAATGTAATGACTCATTTACTTTTCTCAAGAACGTTAGTTTGCACTTTTCAGTGTTTCAGTGAGATTCTTATCCGGTAGAAACGTTGTGTAACTCCATCCTGTTTTCACGGTGTGTCATGTACTATGAAACAGAAAAGGAAACTGTTTTTCCTGAGGACTAAATCACCGGAAAGGATGAGAGTAACATTTATTTGGGGAAAGAGTTGTAGCATGTTGTAGTCGTGTTGGATCCTAACACTGCACGGCTGCGGGTGGTGCGGAGGAGGGAACTGGTGTAGCCTGGAGACGTGAGTTTTTAGTCTACAGAGATAAACGAGGGAGGATTTCTGCACTGTGGCACGAAGGAACCGCCGCCTGGAGCAAGATGCAGCGGCTCCTTTTTTTTCTGTTGTTGCGTAGGAGAGGATTCATGATATTGAGTTCAATGGAATATGTAAAAGGGGAGTGAGTGGAAGAAGCTAAATTAGGCCATGAGAGGGAAGAGCTTGTTCATAACGAGACTGGCTGCATGACGTTGAGCCGGCCTGCAGGGAGCAAACATCAGAAGGATGTGAGACGATCTGTGATGGAGATGCTGATTGGTTTGATACGAGGCAGAGCCGAGATGAGGAAAGTTTAAGAAGTGAATGTGCAGCGGACTGATGTTTCTGTTCATCAGACGTGAAAACACATCCCAACAGCCGACATATGATGGTTGGAGCTGTGAGTGTTAGTTGGTTTGTCGGCTGGAAATTAGACAATTAATTGAGCAAAAATGTGCACAGATTTTGTGTTTGTCGTCGGACACAGCAGGCAGTTTCTGATGTTCCTGTAATCTCTGGGAAATTATCAAGAGCATTTATTCTACATTTTATAGACTAAACAATGTATGTGCATCACGATCATGATCTTTTTGCTCCAGTAAACATTGAATACAACAATAAATATAAAAATGGAATCAGCAGAATAATCAGTTGCTTGATTGTAAAACCAAAAGATTTTCCTTTATTTGCTTCGTAAATGTAAGATTAACAGCAGAAATGAAAGCTGAGTGTGTTTCTCCGCGCTCCCTCTCGTCTGATCTGTCATACACCCGGCAGGTTTTTGTTGTAGATGAGTGACTCGCCCCCCCCCCTTCTCTCTTTTCTCCTCTCCTCTCGCGGTGCCTCTCCTCATTTAAACCTCAGTCTCGCTCCCTCTCCGAGAGCCATGTGAGATCTGAGCACATGGCTAGCGCAAGCCTGGTGACGTCACCGGAGCTCGCCCACTCCGATTTGCTCTGCAGCGTTAGATTGCAGACACAGTGTGCAGCAGCAGCGGAGCGAGAGTGCAGCGGGGTTTATAACTGTGGGAGAAAGGTGCAGATTTACATCAGTTTTATCAGATTTTATTGGGTCTTTTATCCCGCGGCTGTCTCTTGTCTTGATCTCTGTCCCTCTCGTCCCTGCTGTTTCGAACCACTTGGTCACCATAGCAACGGGCGGCAGGTGGTCAGGGCGCTGTAGTCGGTCCTTTCCTCCGTGATTGTCTGCATGAGGGAGTGTGTACGAGTGTGACCAAACAATCAGATCTTGCTTTTATTGGTCTTTTTGTCAACGGTCATGGATGATGCAGCACCAATGTGAGCCCTCAGGACTCAAAGCGTTTCCATGCAGTGCTAACAGACGTTAGTTGTCCTCATATCAACCATGTGAAGATCACTCATCAACACGGATGCATGTGTGTTTGGAGCAGAGACACCTGTCAGGACAAAAATAACAGCACACCTGAGTCATTTTCGCCTCTTTTTATTAGAGGGGACGTGTTGAAAGAGGAAGGATAACGGAGGTGTACATGAAGCTGAGGAGGAGAAGGGGGGAAGGGTGTCGAGGGAGCGATGGATGGGGGAGTGGAAGGAGAAGGAGTGTCGAGAAGGAGGAGGAGGAGGAGGAGGAGGGGGCGGGGTTGGGAGTGATCTGATGCACCAGACTGGCAAACGTCCAGTCACATCACTCCTTCCATGTAATTACC
Organism: Sparus aurata; assembly: GCF_900880675.1. Taxonomy (NCBI): domain Eukaryota; kingdom Metazoa; phylum Chordata; class Actinopteri; order Spariformes; family Sparidae; genus Sparus; species Sparus aurata. The sequence goes on from NC_044199.1 coordinate 3,489,077, forward strand.
CCGATGCTTCACCCAATTAGATCGCTCCTTATGTTTTTTTTTTTTTTTTTACAAAGCAGCCAAATCCTCCCGGATGAGGTTGCCAAGGAAACTGCTATGGGTGACAGCTGTTTCCTTGGTGATTTGCTGCAGGCCTAATGGTGTCTGGGTTTGTAGGCGAGGACCTTGAAATGATGTTCATTTGTGCACAGGCGCACACACACACACACACACACACACACACACACACACACACACACACACACACAGGCAGCTGTAGTTCCTCTGTGGCTGGCTTCAGCTAGGTGGTGGTGTGTGTGTGTGTGTGTGTGTTTCAAAGAATATCTGCCGTCTGCGTATGTGTGTCAGTAGTGTCATGCTTTGTAATGAAGTGTTGTCAACTGAGTGTATTCACTGAATGTGCAGCAAATGTGCGACAAACACACAATAGATGAGATGGTAGACTGTGACGTGGCGATGCATACTGTGTGTCAGTAGAAGATGGATTGTTTTGGGATGTCCTGTTGGCTCAGTAGGTGGAGCGAGCGTGTACTGAGGCTGTGTTCTCGCAGCAGGGTTTGTTTCTGGCCCGTGGACCTTTTCCTGCGCATCATCTCTGCTCTCTCATCCCATTTCCTGTCACATCTCTAAGCTGTCCCATCAAATGAAGACATGAAAAGGCCCCAAAAATATATATTTAAACAAAAAAGATACGAACTCAAAAAGATGTATCGCTTCATTTTATGCTCTGTTGTGTTTTTTTGGCAATATGAGATGAGAGAGCTTCCTTTCCCGTCATTTGTAGCCTCGGTTTGAAAGCAGCTGTGCTCCCTGTTAGCCGGCTCAGCTGATGAGGATGCATGTAAACAAGGCTGAATAGTTTCTGGTTGATCCAAACATTTCAACGAGCTACTTTGTGTGTTAAAAAGTGCAAAGTGCATTTTTTATCTAATGTAATTTTACTGATTGAAGCTGAATATTACATGAGAATAAAAGAAATGTTTGAAAATGTCAAATATGATTTCTTTCTGACTTGCTAAACACAAGGGAGGCCCACACATGCTTTAATGAGGCAGTCAAACAGCAATTGAGCTGCACCATAAATTATATTCGTAATAAAATTGAACTAATTCACTTAATAAGTATGTTGGAGAGCTTTGCAAAAGTTCATAATTATTCTATAAAAGTTACTATAATAATAGCCAAACTACAGGTGACACAGGCTCACTGTGGCTGGTGATTTGTTTTCATCCCGATCTCTGATTTAGTCCACAAATTGATCTGAACTACTTGTTATATAATTCAGTTTGTCGCACATGATTATGGCAATAGCATTTGCAATTTGGACGCGGCTTTGCATTCCTACTCATGGCATGTTTACAGGAAGGACGCTTCAGTGAAGGCAGCACAAACAAATGCGGAGGAGTGTGACGCGGAGCAGGAAGGACTCTGAGCGGCCAGGACAAAAGCCAAACTGCGGATATGTTCAAATCTGTTGTCAGATGTTAAGACTATTATGACGTAATTTGTTGGAAAATGCTTGAGCGGATTTGCTGTAATTTCCAAAACCACCTGCTTCTCACATACGATCCCTTAAACCTGCCCCTACAATTATGGGAGGAGGGGAGGGTGTGAAAGGAGAAATGCCAGGCTGTTGTAAGATTGCGGGAGTTCAGCAGGTTTGAGCTCGAGGCTGTTGGAGCAAAGACGGCTGAGAAATTAGGACGGGAGCGCTGAGGAAACGTGGGCATGTGTGTGAGGCTGCCGCACGTCTGCAGAGAGTAAACAGGATCTTGTGTTTATGTCCCCAAAACATGATGTTGACTATTTGATTGAGTTTCCAGAGATGTCACAAAATCTACCAGCAAAAAATGACCGCTTTGTGGCTGGTTTCTGTTTACCGACTTAATCCTGCGGCCCGATTCTTTTCCCACGTCACCATCTTTTTCCTTCCTCCCCCCCTCTTCCTCATTCTTCCCTTGTAATCTCTGGTAATGTCCTTAGCCCGTCGTACTATTTGGTGTTCGCGCATCAGCTGACCCGCACAGAAACTGGGTCACGGAGACGGGCTGGTGAAGGCTGGAAAAAACTGTGCCCGGTCTCTCTGGATCTTTTCTTTTCTTACGCTTTCTCTCTCTTCGTGCCTCCTGCTGCTCTTCCCTCGTGTCATTTGTTTAACCACAAACACATTCAGTGCCGTGCTGTGAGTGAATGCTTTGGATCATCAGCCAAACGTGTCTAATTGTTACGCTGCAGTAATCCTCTGACATCAGAACTTTTGAGACGACGATGAACTTTAAGTAATAGGTGTCAGTAAAACTCCCAGTCTGATCCCTTTCTCTTACAAAAGAAAAAAGAAGCCTTCCTGCCTTCCAGTAAAATAGGAGGAGCTTCGGTAGATGATCCAGACAAAAGCAGTGTGAACTTGCTTGGATTTGCATGCTCGCCTTCCTGCTGGAGAACGTTGTGTTTCAGGATTTCGCAAGCAAGGGGAAATGTGGCCAAGACTGCCCAGAAAGAGAAAGCTGGTCTGAAATCTTTTTTCTGTTGTCAGCTTTTTGCACAGTAGATGTTTAAAACTAATTCTAGTGTCATAGATTGAACATTGGATTGATTATTGATTAGATTATTGGCCCGTCTCCCTGTTTTATGAGCTGCCCTATTAAAATGATCTCGCTGCTGTTAAGTATTAATGCAAACTCAACACTTCTTCCAGACTGTTAGTGAAGTATTTCTACATGTACCAGATATCCTCATCTACTCTCCTGTCTGTGTCTCCCCCACAAGACTCTGAAGAGGAAGGAGAAGGAGTACGAGCACGAGATGGAGCGTTTGGCCAGAGAGAAGATCGCCACGCAGCAGCGGCTGGCCGAGCTGAAGAACGAGCTCAGCCAGTGCATGGATGTCATCGAGATCGATCGAGTCCTCCGACAGACCATCCAGCCGGAGGACGACCAGGCGTCCACGTCCACCGCCTCAGGTACAGAGATGAGATTCAACGACTCTCCAGCACACATTTTATATATACATCACCTGCATACCTGGCACTCTGTACAGAGCTACTCACGAGAAGCTAGTACAGCAGATAAAGGTTTTTTATTAACACTCCGTGGACTTTGTTTGTATGTTAACATTCATGAACACAAACCAGGGCAAGAGACCAATGTTGTCCACTCATCTCACGGATGATAGAAAAAAGACATCTTCCATGTTTTATTGTCGCTAAGCAAATGACAAACTGAACCAAGCGCATCTTTTGGGGTTGGTTTACTTTCACTTAGTGATAGTTCCCAGACAGAGCACATAAACATGGCACTGTTCCATCATGACTAACAGTTTCCTCTCCGCTCCACAGAAGGAGAAGACAACTTTGAGCAGGATATTGACGATGACGATCCAGCTCCACTTCCTGCTCCCGCCTCCCTCCCGAAACCAACACCTCCCATCATACAAGCCCAGCAGCTCCTCCCCTCTCACCTGTCAATCCAGCACGCGGCCCTGCCTCTGTCTGGTGTCCTGACTTCCCCCTCCCCCTCGGCTCCCCCTCCCCCTCAAGCCATTGCTCCGGCTCCGGCGCCTTGTCCGCCCCCTCCGATGCCAGTTCATCCTCCTGCTGTGCAGGTCCAGCCGACTGTCATCGCTCACGCCGCCGTCTCCCACCCGTCGGTCATCCAGGCTGTCAACCACGGCCTGCCTGCCAATCATAAGCATCTGACACACATCGCCCCGTCGCCTGGCCCCACCTCCTCCACCCCCCAGCCAATTGCGGCGGCTCCAGCTGCCACCGCCACTCACCAGCAGATAGCCGCCCAGCCCATCGGACACATCACCGTCCACCCGGTGGCTCACCTGGGAGGTCCGCTGCAGTCCCACCTGCCGACCCTCTACCCCCAGGGGGTGTCTGTCTCCCAGCCCACCATGGTGGGCCACATCACCCACACCTTCACCCATCACACCCTGCCACACGTCCAGGCCAATCCTCAAGCTAACACTAACGGAGCCCAGGTAAACAGCGCAGCTGTGATCAGCCAGGGGAGCCCGTCGATAGGCAAGCCCACGGCGGTGCTGGCCCCACACCCGCAGCTGGTTGGACAGGCTGCCGTCCTCAACCCTGTCACCATGGTTACTGTCCCAACCTTCCCTGTCAGCACGCTCAAACTGGCCTGAAAGAGCAAAAAACAGCTGAGAGGGAGCGAATGATTCAGAACTTGACCCTCCGATCTATAATCAATAGCAGAGTATCTCTGAGAGACGGACACATGAAAATTTACATAAAAAACATAAACTGTTTTTGGACAATGTGATGAATATCTCCAGAGATATTTTGGTCACGGCTATGTTAGTTTGTGAACAAGAACAGGAGAGCAGAGTGAGTGGGTCGGCCCATTGTTCGTGAAAATAACGACTGTGACATTTGTCTGCGCTGCAAAGAAAGACCTCTGTTATACCTTCCTTCCTTGCCTTCTTCTCTCCTTCCTCTCTTCCTTCCTTCTCTCCTCCCTCTACAACCAGAAGCACTAACATAATAAGCTCAGTTCACACTCAGGCATCAAGGACTTACCTTAACTTTTCATTCACCCACTAAGAGAAAACACACGAGAGAGAGTTGTTTGTCGTCCGGTCGTATGGTCACAGAGTGCGTGCCCGTTTTGTAGTCATATATTCATGATGTCACGTGGGACATTGTGGTGGAGTAACGTCACTGATTAGTTTGAGAGCAGGAGGAGGCAGCTCAGTCTGAGTTAACGACACACAGGACAGGACTTTGACAGGGTGCGAAGGAGACCGTGCAGTTCAGGAAGGCACGACGTTCCCAATTTATCGCTTTCCAGTTTCCGTTTCATTTGATTTTGCACTGTGATCCCATCACATGACGTGACTGTTCAGCCCTCCCCAGCTTCCTTCCAAATGAAGGTCCCTTATCACTGCACTGCACCAAACACCTTACAAATGGATTAAGAAAAAAAAAAAAAAGGATGTGTCATAATGAAACTGGATCAAACCTGCACTTAAGACAAAAAGGATGATTAAAGAACGTCTCGGTTAGATGACGTGGAGAACACAACCCGACCTTCAGCCTGCTGATTATTGCCCAGAGATCAGGCTTAGAAACAATAAATACAGATTTAAATATGAGATTATTCACAGTGAGAAATCAGAGTTACTAAAATGTGTCGTTTGAGAAAAACAGTTCCTGCCAAGTTTTGGCATCAACTGGTGATTTTTGTATTTTTAAAAAAAAAGAAGAAAAAAAAAAAGCTCAGGAAACCAGCCAGAATCTTTTTAAAACTCCCAGCAGTGTTTGTATTTGCATTGCGTTTGGCTTTTAACACGTTTTTTCTCGTCGGCTACAATCAAATGTTTTCCGCCCCATCGAGTCCTGATTAAACTGTTGAGACATCAGCAGAGAAACGAATCATGTTTTTAATAAGGATCTGCACAGAAAAGTGGTCTGCGTATGTCAGATGCCTGAATGCCTGCCTGTACAACCACCGCCAACTGCTCTCAAAACATTCAGTGACAGGTTTCCTCTTGTCATGAGCGAGTTTCCCCTCTCACACCTGTGGAGCGATGCAGGTTTTCATCCTGTTCACTGTAATGCAACAGCTCCCTCTGCTGCTTCATCACAGACCTCATGCTGACGATGCTCTCGCAACACTTTGGGGCAAAATACAGTTTAAACAGCAGTTTGACAAACAAAATCTTTAACGTAAGCAGTTGTTTTCAGAGTAATTTGATTAATTAATAAATGCAAAAATCCTCGTCGCTGTTTGTGAAAGTGACATCATCCAATAGTAAGCAGTATAACATCCAAAGACTCTTCATTCACGATCATAAACAGGAAAGGAAAAGCAGCAAATCTGCACGTTTCAAAAGCTGGAACCAGAAAATGTTTGCTAAAAAAATGACTGAAACAAATAATCCAAATAGTTTGCAGCTGACTTGCTTTTTGATCGACTAATCGTTGCAGATCCTACAAAGAGAAATAATCCCGACTCAGGTTTCGTACGGCGTGGTATTGTACGCAGCGAGGAGCTGTTGTCGCGTGACAAACTCCAGCTGCTGAGAAGATTGTGAGACGAGGGTGAAAGCTTGAGTTAAGGTTTCTTTTTGTCGGACAGAGACAAACTTCTTTCTCACTGACCGGTCTTGAAATAGCACAACAACAACAAAAAGAATACTGAAAACACGTTATTGCAGCTTTGTGAAGAATAATTTGACAGTAATTTGGAGTTCCAGAATGGTAGCTGTTGTGACGCCCACTTTTCTCTGTGTGTGTGTGTGTGTGTGTGTGTGTGTGTGTGTTTATGTGCACATACTCAAAACGTTCACGGCCTCACCGCCTTCTTGCCAGCCTATACGTGTCGCATTAAACCTCCCGTCGGCGCCTGTATGCGTCGCCACCGTCGCGCCTCCTCTGCTGTTTCTGTCCGTCTCGTCTGTGTTCGTGACTGTCTTCAATATGTTTTATATTCTGTACTATAGTTAATCCTACTGTACCCGTAGCATGGCTCTGTTGTTTTGGTTATAGAGTTTGCCCTGTGCATGATGTGTGTATGATGATTGTGTGTGTGTGTGTGTGTGTGTGTGTGTAGCAAGCAAGCTATTTTTTTACACAGAGGTGATTTATGGTATGAGCCTGCTTGGGTGCTATCGTGTGTGCCTATACTCAGTTTTCCTGAACACTGTGACAACTCTGGCAAAACACGGACACGTTGAAAGAATGGAAGAGACAAAGATTTACTGTCCTCATTGTTTTGTTTTTGTTTGTTTTGTTTTTTTATGTTTTTAAATTTTCCATTTTGTGACATGGACTGAGACACGGAGTGGAAAAAAAAATGTTTAAAGAAAAAAAACCGAAAAACAAAAAAAGTTGTTGCTCTTGATAACACAATAATGTCTAATATTCAATTTGAGTTTTGTAATATTTGTATGTACGTATGGAAGTTTTGTGAACTTGTGATGGTATGCACGTTTTGGCATATGAGTGTATGTATCTCTTCAAATTTTAAAAATGCTTGTTTCCTTTTTTTTTTTTTTTTGGTTTCGTTTTGCATGTAGATTGCCCTTTTTTTTTAGTTTCTTTTTGTTTTAAAGGTTTTTGTTTTTTTTTCCGTTGTATTTTCTGGGACCATGTACAATACTGTATAACGCAGGCAGGATCTTGGACCTCATGCTACATTGATATTATATATGAATATAAAAACATGTTTTCCCTATGGAGAAAGTTTTAAGTTATATATCGCCTGTACACTTTGGGCTGCCTTTTAGATCTAACTGTCCACTGTTTAAGATAACAATGATGATAATGGATACAACATATTAATGATGAAGAATTATGCTGATGAAATAATAAAGATTCTTAATAAATCTTATTACATTTACAACATACCGTGCTCCTGTGTTTATTGCCTGTCTGTAAAAATATGAACGCAGACATGAAGTGAAGTGAGAAAGCTTTTTTTTTATTGATGCGTTCGGTTCTTACGAAAAACAGCGAAATGAAGAGATTAAAAATACAAAACAAGAGAAAAACATCCCACTCACAAGTAATGTAACATAAAAAATAAAGTTCACGTTTAAAAAAGAAACAGTCAGCATCACTACAACGACCCCTAGATGGCAGTGTTACATCACTATGAAGGTTATTTATTCATCAAGACGTCCTGGAACACATCAATAAGACAAATGGAATATAAGTAATTCATTATAGCAGCAGAGCTCCTCCGTCCACCTGACTGTGAGCCGGTGTGAACGCAACACTGAAGGCTCAAGACCAGAACACGTCACCTTGTACTTTGATCAGGTCGCCAGGTAAATCTCTAAAGACTCTCCAGCTGCTCCAGAATGCCGACAAATTAGAGATCTGATTTCTCCCATATTAGCCTCTCTGCACTGGCCTCCTGTGAAGAATAGAATTTAAAATCCTCCTCCTCTCATACAAAGCTTTGAAAGGCCAGGCAACGACGTCATAGTGCTCCCATGATGCAGGGTTACCGGTGGTTCTAGAGTCTAAAGTCCAGATTAGAGGTTCTGAGATATTCTGCCATCAGCTTAGACCAAGACAACTTTGGCGGCAGACTGTGGTGACAGTTGTATTGAAGTCAATGGGAGACACACTTCACCCTGACGTATCGACATCATATGACTTCTGATAAAGAAACGCCTCCAGGAAAGGTTCACCACAGTTTTCCCTCCAAAATGACTTACAGGGCTGAAAATATGGTGATCAAACATGGCAAGTCCTGATTTCCGCTGTTGAGGCCGCACAGGAGCCTTTCATACACAAACTGAAAGAAAAGAACAACGTGTCCATCACAAAATCAGTCGCTTACGGACTCTGAAGTGTGTTTTTCATTTTCTGGAGGCGTTTCTTCATCAGCAGTCATACGATGTAGATACGTCAGAGTGATGTGTGGTGTGTTTCTCCGTGCATCTCCAAATGACTTCAGTTCACCAACACGACATTCCGGCCCCAAAGCAAGATTTGGTGACACAATGACCCTTGCTTCTTTTTTAAGTTCCTTGACTTTAACTGCCTGGGGGGGACTTGACATGATGCACTTAGCTCCTCTCTCTTCCTTTCTAGCTGTACACATTCATGTCTCTTTAATGCGTGTGACTAACTTGGGTTTGTGGTCCGCCCTGCTGTTGGGGTCCTGCGTGACTCACATTGTCATCACCATCGTTATTATTAACTCTCGCTCTCTCAACCCACCCGGTCGAGGCAGATGGCCACCGACCACCGAGTTTGGTTCTGCTTGAGGTTTTTAGCCAGTTAAAAGGCAGTTTTTTTTTTTCTCTCACCACTGTCACCAAGCGCTTGTTCGTACAGGAAATGTTGGGTCTCTGTAAATACGGTAGATCAATTAAAGAGAATGCTCCTATTGTTAAGTGTCAGGTGATAACCTATGTTGTGAGTTGGCGCTCTTCAAATAAAGATCGATCAATTGATTAGACAGTAAATTTATAGTTTACCCGTCACACGCCTCTCTGTGCAGATACACAATGAGTCCAGCCTCTCTCACTTTAAGTTGTCCAGCAATCAAACAAGGGCTTTTATGCACTATGGCTGATTTCCTTTTTATTCAAGCTTCATAAACAGGGCCTCCTTTGTGTTCCTGGCCGCTCCTTGTTGACCTCCTCTCTTGGGGGGATTACGGGAGAATCGGCAGCAGCTTTCTGGCTCTGCTGCATCTGCCCCTGAACCCTCTCCAGCACCTCCTGCATTCTCCTCAGCTACAGAGCGGGACAGACGATAGAACTGGTGAGGACCTCGTTAACCGAACGACTAAATGAGCGAGGCAGAAAGAGAGACGTACCTCTTTGTCTTTCTCAATGATGAGTATTTCCGTCTCTGTGTCAACGGCGGCCAGCGGCAGAGGAAAATCTGCTTCGTTCACATCTTGATGCTTCTCAAGCAAACTAAAACTCAAGAAGGAAGAAGAAGTGTGAGCATCCGCCTCAGCGAGACTGTAAGAGGTTAGGTGTGTTCAATTTATCAATCAAACCACATCCTGCCTCCACCCACCTGTGTTTCCTCAAATTCATGCGCCTCATGTTCTGGATGCACTCGGCCCTGTAGTTTTCATAGTGCGTCTCCTGGGTCACGTCCTTCAGGTCCTGCATGTGCGTCCTCACCAGCATGTTCCTCAGCAGCAGGAAGTCAGAGTGAGCCGGGTCCTCCACTGACCAGCGCAATGACAAAGTGAACCAAAACCACACATGAAAGTTTACATACACCAGCCAAGTGAAACATTCCACAGTAAAAGCGTTTGTAAAAACAAAGTGAAATTAAAATAAAAATGGTTTGTGCGTGCTACCTTCCACCACACCCCAGGGATAGGCGCGACCCCTGCACCTGCGCCCTTTACTCTCCACCTGAACATTACTCCCAATTACTGCAAACGGGATGCTGTCCTGCAGAGAGAAGAAAAAAACAACAGCGATGTCAGTGTGAATGCGGACGAGGCAGCAAAAATTCACCAGCGAGAAAAGGAGAAGTCAAAAGCAGCACCTTGAGTATCTGGTCCTGCTTTTTAAAGTCCTCCTCCTCGTCTGAATCACACTCAGGAAACTGGTAGATGTTAATCCCAAACTGCTTGATCTGCTCTCTGATCTGGAATGCATCAACACATTGAAGCAACAACGTTTTAGCCAATTGTAACACAAGCCAAATTGCTGAACATTTCATACCTGACAGCTAAATATAGAAAAGAACATGTGGCTTCACTCGTGTCACGACAGTGGTGTGTGTGTGTGTGTGTGTGTGTGTGTTTATGATCTCATACCTTTCTTTTCTTTCTGCAGATCTCAGAATATGTCAGGCTGTCAGCTTTGGCCAATACTGGAACTATGTTGACTTTTTCATGCAGGGCCTTCATAAACTCCACATCCAGAGGTCGAAGACTGACGGGAGAGGAACACAAACACACGTGTGTGTGAGCACACACATGCAGAAAGGCTGGACAGAGAGCGTTGCACTAGTTTATCTTCATGTGCAGTATTTGCGCGTTGTCGGTCGTACCCATGGCCAAACGGAGAGATGAAGTAGAGGCAGCAGTGGACTCTGTTGTCCTGGATGTTCCTCCTGTTCAACCCGCTCTCATCTCTGAAGTACTGCTCAAACTGCTGGTCGATGTAGTCTTCTATTTCCTTCCAGCTATTGCAAACACGTAAAATCTCTTGAGTGAAAAAACAACCCTTAAGGAGAACTGACAACGTGAGCTATTTCAAAATAAAAGCATATTCCTTGGAGCCGGTCTATGCTCCAAAATTGTCTGGGTCCAACTAGTCTGAGTTTGCAGGCGCATGTTGATGACCTCACCATTCTGTGTTGTTGACGGCGTCTCCGAACCCTGGCGTGTCTATGATGGTGAGTCTTAACTTGATCCCTTTCTCCTCAATGCCAACTGTGTGTTTGATGATGTCCACTGTCTGATCGATCCGTTCTGAGGACACATACATGTGTAAGTCACTAAATCTACAAACATGTTCAACAGCACACACACATGTCAAGGCCGGAAAGTTGGACCAACTTTTTACACAGAGACCATAAATCTACAGAGCTTGTTTACAGCTCCATGGACCGCATACATAAAATAATAACACTAATCTCACCTTGTGCATTAGGAACCTTCCTGTCTTTGTAGATGTCAGTGAGGAACAAACTGTTGACTAGCGTTGATTTACCGAGGCCAGACTCCCCTACAGAGAGAAACAGAGGCACTGTGACAGTGAAACTACAGGACTTCTTATAATTATTTAACTCATATAGTCACAAGATATTTATTTAAACTCTTGTCATGAAAGCAGCCCTGATCAAACCTGCAGAAGTCTACCAGCAGGCAGACATACAGGACAACTCACCTGCCACCATCAGTGTGAACGTGAAACCTTTCTTCACCGTCTTTCTGTGAACCTGGTTGGGCAAAGTGGCAAAACCCACATACTCCTTGTCCTGATCCTGCAGACAGTATGCACAAATATCACAGTAAATACACCACTGCTCCATTCATCATAGAACTTCATCACAGAAGAACAGAAGCACACAGAAACACACCTCTGGAGAGTCATAGGGGTCAGAGCGTCCCCAGGGGCTGTGTGGACGCGAGGACGGGCTGGGCGGACAGTCCAGAGACACCTGAGAGACGAGCTGCCTCCTCAGCGGAATGGGCGAAAACTCTGCATCCGGTCTAACGCGATGTGCTCTTGGAGGGACTGGCGGAGAGTCCGCAGGGTGGCAGGGGACGGGGCGGGGCAGGGTGGGAGTCCCGGGGAGGCTCGGGAGTCTCCCGTTGGGTGCTGTTCCTCCTGCCTCACGGGTGACCGATGCCTGGTGGCCTGGCGTCTGATGCTGGTCTCCAGGCTGAGAGACGGGAGGCAGATCCCTCATGGCAAAAGGAAACTGAGTGTCCTCCTGGTCTTCAATGGACAGACTGGAAAACTGCGACAGGAGGCAGCAGAGCTTTATACGCTTTATCAGAAAGTCTCACAAGTATAACTCACCTTTAATCAAATCTAAAAAGGAAATAATGTGTCAATGCTGTTTATTAAACTGCTTGGTAAACTGATGACGCAATAAGATGAATATTTGAAGATTGACATTTAAGAGTAATAAAATGATGAAACAGCAAGTTTATTTAAAATGTAAGCAAGACAAAAAAATGTTTTTATCGCATTAATGTTGAAAACTTTGATTATGCTTTTTCAAACTTCTTTCATTTGATCAGCTGAAGATGAACAAGCTTTAACTAGTAAGAGATTTGACCTGAAATGCAGTACAATGTACTTTCAGGCTTGTAGTCAGGTGACACAAGGGAGAGAAATTGGCGCAAGGAACTGTGCAGTGGCAACACAATATTGCTGCAGTTTGTACATCACTACTGACTACAATGTGGAGTCTAAATGAAGGGACAGACAGAGAACAAACAAGAGCAGGAAAAACCTAAAATGGGCAGTTAAAGGTGGGGCGAGCAATCCTGGGAAGAAAAAAAATATTTGATCGTTCCCAGGTCGGACGTGAGACTATACAATAGACAATAGTGGCTCGGATCAGGCCACAAACCCAAAGTATTGCTATTTCTCAGAGTGGGAATAAGACAATCAACTATTTTTCTCAAGAATCGCTCACCCCACCTTTGATAAGGGGAAACCAGTAAGCATGTTTATGAGCACATTACAAAGGATTATTATTCCAAGCGGGGCACTAAAACTTCACGATGCCAGCAATTCCACTTTAATTCTATTCCTTTCCAACATCATGAGGCTGTTAGAGATATCATATTTTTTACCCGTGAAAGTATAATTATACTGGACATCAACACTACAGGTGTACAGGTGCCATTCTCTCTCTGAGCACATGACACAATGCGTCTTCTTTGCCTTTTGTTGTAGTGGCTGACTTCACCCTTTCTTCACTTATTAGCCCTGAACTCCTGTGATCCCATTACACCATTACAGAGGCCTTCATCCATCTGTCCAGGCAGGGCGGGGGCACAAACAATAGACAGCCTGCGGTCGGTGGGTAGTAAACACCAGGGTCACAGTAGATATACTAACTAGACTGAAGTCATAGTTTTCATCAGTCAGCAGCTGAGCTTCACAGGAGACACGCTGGTATCCGGTCTCACTCTGTCCTGTTGACCTGGACTAAAGACAGCAGAACAACACGGCCCACACAGGGCTGCCGGCTTGATCGGGGTTCATCTGGCGTCCCGCTAACCTGTCAGCTCTCATTACCCACAAAGCTTTGCAGCAGGCTTAACCCAGCTTCTAATGACCTGACAGGAGGGGGTTAGAGACTTAACTCTTAAACACACACACACACACACACACACTTACAAACAAACAAGATATAAACACTATCATTAAGGACTAGTCTACAAACTAACATACCTCCTTTTCTGAGAAAGCTGCAGTTTTTGAGCAGAGGCGAAGAATATATTTAAATATGTTAGAAAATGTACAGTTTGTAAAAAGAAAAGTCAATATAAATACAGAAAGACGTGTTGAATAAGCTGAATGATGAGAACAGAACATTATGATGCTATTGTCTTCTAATGCTTTATGGTATTATTGGTCTATGAATAGGTAGCTCATCCTCTTGATGTCAGTAAACACAACTTTAAAATAAAAGCAGCACGTTTAAACGAGATTAAATGACACTAGATGATGTCTAAAATCACACATATGTGCAGGAGGTCTATACTGACAGATCTAATAACAGTGAAGTAACAGAAACACAGCAAGGTACAAAAATAAGAAGAATAGAAAGAATAGAAATAAACCACTGCAGGAATCTTCTAGCTTCAGTGCTTTTTCTATCGTCTGAGCATTATTAAAAGCATAAACTAGTATTTAAATATATCGCTGATGCAACCTAGGTGTGTTTAAGTGCTGTAGTTCAGTGTTAAAGTCTCACCTGTCCCTCTCTTAACGTTACTGCTGCGGAACCTGACGGGAGACGACATGTGCTCCATGACACCGCCGGCTTCTCCAACTGTCCCCAGACCAGAGGCAGAAAACGGGTTAACTCTCGTAGTCGGTGATGCCAAGAGCGAGCTATACAAGAGCTAATAAAATGTGCCGAGGCATATGTTGTGTGTCTGTCTGTGTGTCTGTGTGCATGTGTGTGTGTGGGTTCAGTCCGCTCAGTCTGGCCGCTCTGTGACTTGGATTTAAGTAGAAGACGGTGCAGCGGACCGGAGCCACACAGGCTGATATCACCCTGTATAAGCTAACTAGCTAGCTCAGTTATGTGACTTAGTGCAGGATGCTAACAGTAGCAGCTACTACTGCCAAAAGTAACAATAACAGTTATTATTTTTATATAAAAAGTAAAAAAATAAATAAATAAAAAAAAGATTTTGTGCACATTATTTGTGCCGCGCATGTAGCTAGCTAATGTTAGCCCTGTTCATGAGGCCTGCCTGGAAAATACTAAAACTAAATACTAAATAATTTAAAAATAAATAAATGTAACCTTTCTGTTGTTTGCGGTGTTCCGCGACATGGTCACTCATGGAGTAACATTCAAAGTCCAGGGATGACATATAGAACATGAGGCTCACAGCAAATCACTAGCATAACACTAGCATGCACTTTGTAACCTTGGTAACACGTAGCTCGTCACACTTTCCAACCTCGGTGACGTGTTGTCGCTAACAGTTTGTAACCTTGGTAACGTAATGTTCGTAGCAAACGGCTAACACAAGAATCAGAGCGCTTGTATTTAGCCACATCATATTTTCCTGTCAAACTCAGGTGTAAACGTGAGTATTTGCTCCAAACTGATCACAGAGATGGCTGATTTATATGAGGAGGATGAAGCCATGGGTTTCAAAGTATTAATTTAGTTAGCTTACGTGAGCTAAGTTAGCTTGCTAGCATTCTCATATGTTTATTTAACCTTGTAGGTTAGCTTAAACATCCTTCCATTTTTACAGCACCAGAAAAATGTCTTAAATTTTATTGTATGTCCCTAATGATGAAAAATATAACTGAAATCAAAGTTTTTAATTTATGTTTGACAAACGGAGTATGGAGAAAGCTAAGTTATCTGTTCAGAGTGTTTGTGTTGAGAAAAGCTACATGAGTGGCACAAATGGCTAACTTAATTTTCCTCCTCAGTGCCTATATGAGGTGAGTGTTTGATAGGTGGTTCATATGCAGGTCTGCTGTAATGTTTTCATTTAATGTTGTGCTGCATAAACTACCGAACTGTCATACTTCAGTAAAAGTTCAAATATTGTCTTAAATTACTTCCAAATAGAACTAGAGTAAGAGTTTTAAAGTATCTGATATTAAGTACAAGTACAATTAAAAGTAAATTAAACATGTATGTAAATATTGTATGCTATGCCTTGACGGATAATCAGCCAATAATTAGAGCCGATATTCAACATTTCTTCTAAAATCTGGTTGTCTATAAGATTTCCCAATTTAAAAAAAGCATTCATTTGGCTCTGATTCAGCATGCAGTCGGAAAAGTAGCTAGTAACTAAAGTTATCGAATAAATGTGGAGTGTAAAAAGTACAATATTTGCATCCAAAATCTTGTACTTAAAAACAGTACTTGATTGAATGCATTTAGTTACACTCCATCATTGTTTAAATGTAATGATGTCCTCTGGGCTATACAGGAAATATCATAAATATGAATAATGTCACTTTCTGTAGGAGTAAATTTACAGAGATAAGTGATTACAGTTATTACGATGACAATTTTGACACAGGAATTTTCTTTATTAAGTTAGTCCATATTACAGTTGTAGTTTTATATGTTCACAGCTCAGTGAGTCATCTTAAAAACTTCATAAGAAATAATACAGCATAAGGCACTCGGATGAATAATTGCCTCATGCGATGTAGCTTAAAGTGTAAAGTGCTTTGTGTTTCACAGCTTCTGGAGAAAGATGAGACTAGGACCCAACCAAACAACTGGCTGGACAATGACAGCTTATCACAGATATACTAATATCATCATAGATGTAGATCGATAAGTAAGAAGAATTTGTAGCATAGAGATGCCAAAGATATGTTTAAGGTAATTTAGAAATGGTGTCACTGTTACAGAGTCTGTCCACCAGAGAGCACTAACAAATCTGGGAATCAAGCGGGCTCTAATTTAAACCATGTAAATACTGTTTCACAGCGTGATATGAGCCAAATGTTACGTTTTCAAGCTGCACACAAATCTTCGGCGTGTTTTTCCACGCAAAAAATTCACTGTCATCGTGGTGATTATCTTTCCTCTCCTCCTTTTTCCTTTTCGTACAGATTTCTGACTCTCACTTCTCTCCTGTTTGTTTGAGAGAGGCACACGTGTCTTCAGTATGGGTTTTTATTGCTTAAGCTGCACTCTGTAGATTTGTCCTATCTTGGACACTGAATTGAGTAGTCAGAGAAAAGAGCTGTTCTCTGTATTACTGTCCCACAGCACTCTGCACGTCCTTCTGATTCTGTTGGGCCGGCCTACCAGCGAGTCATTGACCTGTAGCGGTTGTGAGACCTCCTGCTGTGTTAGGGGCTGTCCTGAGGGGTTGTTGTGTTCATATGTTTCCGACCCGTTCTTGTCCGAGTCTGCACTCTCAGACCTGCAAATCGTCCGGCTCTTGTCTTTTGAGTGGTCGTTGCATTCTTTGCTCAGGTGGTCGCGCTCAGTCCTCATGTCGTGGCAGTCAGGTTTGCTATTTTGGTCTCGGCTCTTTGTGAGGTGATGAGGCTCTACGTGGTTATTGTCACTGTCTGAACGTTGCTTGGTGTCGGCTCTGTGTCTTTGTGGCTCTGAGCAGTGGGTTTGTTCCTGAGAATCTAAGCTGTTGTCCTCTGTGTGAAAGTGGTTTTGGCGTTCTTGATTCTGCCAGAAGGCCCTGCGGAGCTGCTCTAACTCGGAGAGCAGAGGCAGACCGATTTCCAGGTGCATCAGCAGGTTTTCCAGCCACTCCTCCAGCTTTGAAAAGGAAGGACTGAAAGAGTGAAAGACAAAGTGTTGTGGTGAGAGGTTTCAGGGGCTTTCGTACTCCACTGTTCACTTATAGACAGTAGTGACTAAAAATGTAGTAGGCTGTTTGGCACTAGATTGGTTTAATGCACTACTCAATGTATTATTCACTGTATGTGCAGCACACAGCCTCAAGAGCCCCGCATGAAAGCTGGACGTGTGCTTACATCAGTTATTATGATAAAGTAGATGTTGTACACCGGTTGGTTCAATTTTAAATAATGGTGGCATTGCCTGTTGTTGTTCTGTCACTGAAAATGAACTAAATAATTAATAAATACACCAGAAGTCATTTATAACATAAATCACATATTTGGCTCGTACACATTCTGCAGTCGTCAGTTCGGTGTAATCATACCGTTTATCAGCGTCCATGTCGCAGCAGAGGACAGCCAGCGGCAGGAAGGCCGACGGGCACTGTGGATGGTGGTGCTGCTGCAGGAAACCGGCTACGTTTAACCCAAAGTCATTCGCCCGGGGAAGGTAGTCAGGGTCGGCACTCACTCTACCTATTATCTAAAGAGAGATATAGAGAAATGCCCATCGTTAAGATGGATGAATGAATACAAAAGTGCGAATAATACAGGTTAATCTAAGTGCTGTATCATAGGCAACTGGACTTGATTCAGAGTCGTTAGAACTGAGGAAGCCTCTTGGGTGAGAGGTGAAACGTCTTCAAGAAACTGAAACAAGTCCAGTTGCCTACAGTACAGCACTTAGATCTACTATGACCTGGATGACTGAGAACCTTCATCAACAATGATTCAGGTTATTTATTTGTGCTATAAGTGCTTCATATTTTTAGGATTATTCTAATTTGCCGAGATGTTCCTACCTCACATATCATGATACCAAAGGAAAAGACGTCCACCCGTTCGTCATAGCTTTTCCCTGAGAGGTACAGAGGAGATATTAGAAAATGTAAATGACATCGTTACTGTCCTGTACTGACCCATTCTGGAGGTGAGTCAGAGATTAGCTGTTAGCGAGCCAGGAAGTTCGCGCACTCACCATGGATCATCTCAGGGGCCATCCAGTAGGGGTTTCCCACCACGGTGTACCGCTTTCTCCGGTCAGGCCTGCGGAGCTCTGACAGCGTCCCCTTAGCAGGCCGTTCCAGAGAGGCTGTTCTGGCTTGATTCCTCTCCTCCCTCACCAGCCTGGCTAGTCCAAAGTCTGCCACCACCACAGACTGGTTCTGAACAAGAAAAGGAAAGACGGAGAGTAGTGCTATGAACATTTGCTGAGGAGTTAAGCGTGAGGATTTATGTTGAAAAAATCACATTTCCATTAAACCTAATGGAATCTTTGGCTGCCTTGAAATCAATTATGCATGCAAGTTTCAGTTTCATTATTCAAACACATAATAGGAACAGGAATACAGATTCTGGCAATAGGTGGGAAAAGGTCTTGTTGATGTAGACTTGCTAAATAACAACCCAAGCAAACCGAATTTAGATAAATGAATAAATAAATAAGAAAAACATTCACATTCATGAATTATAAATCAGGTTGATTCGGATAGATATATCGAAATTGCCTTTCAGCCAGATGACTGTGTGTTGTACATTGGTCTTAGCTAGTTATGAAAAACAGATTAAAGATTTTATAGTCTTAAAACAAATCAGATTATTTTAACTACTTGGAATTGGACTCCAAAAAACCTAACTCTATTCTTGTTTCTTCACAACAACTCTGCTGTGTTAGGAAAGCTCTTGCTTACCTCTCTGACCAGGCAGTTGTGTGAGTTTAGATCTCGGTGGATAACATTCATGGAGTGTAGATAGGCCTTAGAAGGAGAGAGATTATAAACATCAGTGGAACTTGGTTCAGGTAGAGGTTTTTCTTTTAAATTATCTTGTCATTTGAGATTTTTGACCAGAAAGACTTACCATTCCAGCTGCAATGTCTTTGGCATAACCTACTCTTGTACTCCAGGGAAAATCCTTTTCCTACAACAACAAGATCGTGACCATATCTGAGTAATGTTGCAAGTACCCTTGATAGCACTGACGTAGAAACATCTATTTAAACGTACCATTTTTGTGATGGTCTCTCGGAGAGATCCTCCCTGGATGTATTCAGAGACGAAGTTTATTCGCTTGTCTTTATAAAACAGTCCTATGAACTTCAAAACATTGGGATGGTCCAAACAGCGCATCACCTTAACCTGTTCAAAGTGAGACAAAATGTAAAAAAAATGCCGACAATGTCATTTAGCAACATGAAAAAAGGTGTGGTAGTCACTTAAAAACCCTCTTGAACATTGCAAAGGAACATTCCTTACCCCCCTTAGATTTAATATGTACTATGTCTTGACATTTTAATGGGGAAATGTTACATAATATATCTCCAAATCATGAGCCTTTTTCAGATGGCCACTCACCTCCTTTAAGAAAGTCTTCTGTGTCTCTTCGTCAAACCGTATCAACTCTTTCATCACCATCACCTCCCCGGTCTCCTGATGTGTTACCTGTGTTAACAGCAACATATGAATCACAACGCCGATTAAAGTCAATGAACTGACAACAAAGTCAGTCATAACTGAAAGAAACAAAGTGAAAGTGAGCAAAAATTCAACTGCGGTACCTTGACAGCCTGTCCAAAGAAACCCTTTCCCAGCACTTCCCCTTGGATGAGGTCTGAAGGTCTGAAGATACGATGGGTCCGATCTCCAGAATCCACACGAAGAGACTCTGAGCGAACCATTTCTCTCCTCTGAGTTAAAAGTGACAGTGCCCCAGGCGACAGAGGGCACTTATCTATGCTACAGCTGCGCCTGAGGAAGAAAAGAAAGATTTAGATGATGGAAGAGAGTGAACTAAATAATGAAAGTTATGGGAGAGTCAGCACTTACAGAATGTTTCTGGACCGCATTCCCGGGGTTCCTTGTTGCTGAGGCGGTGACAGGCTCATCCTGATTGGTTCACCTGTCTCCTCCTCTGGACTCGGCTCTTCCTCCAGACTTGGGAGTTTGTGGGCTGAAGTAAGCTTCTTGCGGACGCAAGGGTCAGGACAGCTGATGTCGACCTGGGGACTGTTTGAGTGAAGGGGGTCATCAGGAGACTGCGGATTGTGTTCAATGGTCAGCTGCAGCGGCCTGCTTGTGTCCTGGATCACAAAGTTTATCTAGAGGAAAGGATATGATGTTAAAGTGTGGTGACGATTCGTTTTCCTGTCTTATTTGTATAGTACGTTGTTTATGTGGATGCCAGGAGGTGTATCTACATCTTTTTTTGTAGTAGTTGTGATTTAATTGAAGGATTTAGTAGCTTGAGGCCTACCTCGTCTGCAGAAATGTTGTGAACAGGGATGCCGTTGAGCTCCAGTACTCGGTCACCAGTGTGTATGGAGGGCAGCAGGTCAGGACTGAGGACAGCTGAGTCCAACCTGAGGGAGAATTACAGTGAGTGGATGCTGCAGTCAAGAGGGGTAAGACAGAAAACAAGCTGAGGGTGATCAGATTTTGAGTTTATTCGGTTAATGAAATACAAATTGCACACTTGTGTTAAATTCTGAGACTCACCCCGTGACAGTGACAAGAGGGCCTTTCTCTTGACAGACGTCAGTGGCCACAGTAAGTCCTCTTTGACGACCTGCACGTGGAGGGAAAGACACCAGCGCCACCATGTGGGTACTCTTGGTGAGTGGAGAAGGTGACCCGACAGTGGACACTGGACCCTGACTGAAACAGTGGCCACTGAGTTGACAAAAGAGATAGAAGAAAGGACGTTGATCAGAATCAAAAACCAATTTAATCAAAAACGATTCTTTTGTTATTTTACCAACTTTCAGCTCGTAACTTACCAGTAGAGTTTGGAGCGCTCGACGAGCGTGTAGGTGTCTCCGTCACCAATGAACATTTCACAGCTCACACAAGTGAAGCATTCAGGGTGGTACTTCTGCTCTCCAGCTACCTGTTCGTACGAAACACAATGCAGAGGCCAAGTGAATAATATTGGTTTTGATAAGATGACATTTGGTTGGGTCAGACTTTTGGGGTCACATCTTTCTGTGCATTCCTGCATCAAGGCCTTGTAGTGTCAGGATGTTTTCAGAGGATATCCTCTGGCATGAGAGTTGAAAGAAGCATTTAGTTTTGTTCCAGTAGGAAACCAAGAGGCAGGAATGCTTTGAATGTATGAGTAGTTGCTGTGGCATGCCGAGAGTCAGTATTTCTTGTTATGATATTTGACCCTGTAAAGTTTATCGCCATAGTTCTGTTTGTGACTTTTATATAATGCACATTTTTTATGTTTGTTTTGCCACCAGTCAGTTTGAACAAATGACGGTGGCTTTGAATGATCAATAAGGCTGCTATTTTTAAACTATCACACCATCTAGCAATCAATTTCTTGCTGGCTGCGTTCAGGATGTTTTGGATTGAGTGAGCACGGAAACAGAAAAGGAGGATTATCTGCGGAGGTGATTTTTGGCTCAGGACTGTTTGTTGGGTCTGTTTGTTGATTGCGACATTGTGACTCATTGTAATGAAACAATAGTCAGCATAACAAGATGAGATCAGAAGGAAAGAACTGGAAAATGAATCTCTCCCGTCATGGCGTTTAGAACCACATGGCCAAATCAAAAAGAGTTTGTTAAGGGACTGTTTCACTGTGCTATAGGTGAACGTTTATCCTTGTGTTATAGAAATAAAACACCTTGGGTTTGTGTTTGACTGCATTTTGGTACAAGACTTTGACGCCTCATTTTTGATTTTATAGTATGTTAATTATTACAAGAAACAGGCGATTATTTCATGGTAAGAATTCTGCAGTCTTATCCATCGAATTATGATATTAACCATATTATATTGCCGTTATTTTAGTTATCATGCTTGGAGAGATTGTCTCCTTATTTTCAGTGATTATCATGTTACCATAATGAGTCCTGTTGCGATGGTCTCCTTGCAGCCGTGGCAGTGCTCTCCGTAACGGTTCCAGTAGTGCTTCTTGCAGTAGAGCTGGGCCTCTCGTTCGTAGTACCAGTGAGACAGGATGCAGCCACATTCACAACACCTTCAGAAAAAGGGGAGCAAGTGACGAGAGGGATGAGATGGCAGGAGAAGATGCAGAATTAGGTTCAGATTTAGGCTGTAAGACGAGAGATACTTCGGAAGTGTGCTCGAGCAAAGTAACGCGAGCCTTATCAGTGATGGATAACATGAGACACGCGAGGAAAGTCGACCTGCTGGGTCGTCACGCACAGGATCAGGTAGAACACTTCCAGGTCAGTTGGACCATAAAATATCATCTTTGGTTGAGGCTGTTCTTCTAACACACTGGAGTTTTCTGTGTCACTGGTACGTAACTCCCAACCACTTGATGTGTCTGACTTTGTGTGATACTTTTAGACATAAAGTTGAGACTGAGAAACCGAGCTGTTGCTGTTTTAGGAAATACAGCTATCTTCACTGCAGCGGCGGTGTTGAAACGATGCAGTATAGATCTTGATCTGCTGATTTCACCGTGACTGAGAGCACATTCAAGCTGATATTGCTTCAGACAAAAGGACTTCTCATATGGGGTCACTGGGCAGTCACATGTCTTCACAAAAACACTGGAACTTCAGCTTCCAGTCACGCCCACTCAAAGATTGCAAAAGAGAATGAAAGTGCAAATACGACAGCAGAAGCTACGTGAAAAAATACACCGTTCCTTAAATGCGGTGTTCACTTTCTGTACTTTAATTAGATACTTTCTGTTGTATCCTGGCTTCAACTGAATTTTCAACAAAAACCTGCTTCCTTATCTGCCCGGCACTGCAATCGGAGTGGGAGTTGACTTCCTGGGGAGAGTACAGCTCCATGTTTCCCCTCAACTGTAAATGTCATGCTGTTCTTACAATAGGGAATGAAAAGGTTGCCTAAATATTAAAAATGAGGTAGCTGGGGAAGGAAGGACTCAACTAATGACACGTGTCACGTTGATCAATCATTTCAGTTTATTAAAAGCGCTCCTTGATTGCCTCAGGAAGTTATTAGTTTCGGCAGCGCAGTCTGAAATCTTCTGATTCAGGTTTAAGTGGTAACAGGCATCGTTAGCCTTGTTTGTATTTTTGGTATCAGTCGTTGCTGTGGGGGTTTTGTTATTTGCTTGTCAGAGATTGCATCAGTGTGACAACTATGCTGAGTTGTCGTTCTCTTTCTCCTCAAATACAAACACAAACAATTATACAAAGAAATATATATACACACATGTCTAAGGAAACATTAGACTTTGTGAATTAAATGTGATGACAGATTTCTTTTGAAAATGCGTAAAGATGGCGAGCTCTTAACAACATGCCTTTAAGTAGGACTTGACTGAGTACGAACACATTATGGGATGTGCTGCGAGAGATCTATAAGACCTGCGTCACCATTCGTTACTGGGGAAACAATTAAGTAATAGACTAACAAACAGCTGCTGGTTTATTTCAGACCTCCTCTCTGTGTTATTGTGCTGCTGGCAAAGGATGTGGAACCAGCTCCACATCTGCACTTCCACCTGAACATCTGGTCGGGAGAAAACCCTGGAACGAGCCCAGACTTATGTCCAGAGAATACATCCTCTGACTGTTTCCTACTGCTCCTACCATCTCCTCAACTGAAGGTATTCCCCTCATCCGGCTCGTGCTGCACCTTAGCCATTTATAATTCTCCTCTCTGTCCTGAGATCTGTTCCTGTGTTTCAGCGGACAAGCCAGCACCTGCTATACATAAAACAAACGTGTTATAATGTCAGGACGTTAACTCTGGGTCAAATGTTAACAGTCTGGTGACGTATTCTCCTGCCATGGTTTCCTCTCTGTTTGGTCCGTGTCAGCCAGCTGGATTTCCTTTAAACAACAACACATCTTCAAAGGAAACAATTATTTTTGATCTAATTATACTGTACTTGGTGTTTCAGGGGAATTGTCTCACTGGTGGTTGTTCTGTGTATATGTTTTGATGTAGAACTGAGCAAGAGTAGTTGCTGTTGAGGTAAAACAGATGAGCATCCAAAAAACAAAAATCTTGGATTGGAGGTGTGGATCGTAGTGTAGGCTGCTTGGAAACTGTCCGAGGCTATAACTTTAAACTACTGTTATTGTTACGGTTTCATATTCTACTCATTCACATACTCGTAGACGCTGTGATAGTGGAAAGAAGTACTGAAGTATCTGTTTGACGCGGCCGTACTGTTTGAGGAAGTATTGCTGACATTGACTGCAATTTTTGTTTCCCACACTTTCGTTTACTCTTCCATAGACACACACATTTTAACAATTAAGATCAAGCTGCACTTACCGTCCTTTCATTCCTCTACGAAACCTCTGGTCCCGTCGTGACATTGTGCCCCCTCAGTTCACAATCCAGCCAGTTAAAAAAAGAAGCTTCCTATCTGCATGCGTTCATGAGCGGAGCTTATATGTAATCTGCTGTGACTGTTAGCAGGCGTTGTCGTTTTTTCTCTCTCTCTCTCTCTCCTCCCTCCATGCACTCGGAGGCTTCCTGTGCATGAGAGTTCCCTCTAATGTGCAGAGAAGCTGTGTGAGAAAAACTGACCCGCGGACACCAGCTGGCCGGTCTCCCTCTGCCGGCTGCACAGAAACAGACCAATCCCAGTATAGAAGTTCTGCTCCACCGTCCCTCTCCTGTTACTTTCAGTATGTAGACCTCTGCAAGATACAGTTACACTCATCTGCAGAATCCACACAGTGTAGGAGAGTTAATCTCATAGAGTCTAAAATGCGGAGTGAGTTAAGATACACGTGTTTGTTGTGAGAGAGAGTTTCGAACGTTGCTCAGTTCCCATCAGCACAGGCATAATCTCTTTATGAATGCCCCAATTACTGCACTGTCCTGAGCCCGCTGCAAAGCCCTCTATTCATCGCAGACAACAAACAAAGAGGGAGAACTCAGTTTGAGCAGCGGAATGGGAAACAATGTTTCAAAGTACATTTCTACAATTCATCCAGCCACTGAGTTCATAGCTGTAGACTTTACTTTGAAATAGTGGTGTGCCGTGTCCGCAGTGCAGGTCCTGCAAACTGAAAGACAGAAGCAGGTGTGTTTTTATACGTGTGGAGGAGGTGCTTCTGTAATCAAAGTGACAAAGTGATAAAACTAAGCCATTTGTCAGATGTGATTAAATTAGATTTGACTTGAAGAAATCAGGCAACAACATGCAGTTTAGCTTCCAACCAGAAGTGCAAAATAAAAGCACCGTGTTTACATTGTATAGAGATATATAGGTAACTGAGGGGTATATATGAATACGCTCAGATAAGTACAATATGAACAGTATGAAGGTAACAGTCTGTGTAGCACCTACAGCCGGCTGTGACAACTTGTGGTATACTGTGTGTGTTTTTGTCGCAGTGAGGATGAATTCAGTTCCTCTTCTCTGCGTCTTCTTTGGTTTAGTTTCCATCCTTGCTGTTTTGTTTGTGCTCATTATCTGTAAGACTCGCACCTCTGCTGCGCTGCACATTATCATATGTTTTATTTTTAAGCATACTCTGTATAATTTTAAACTATGCTGCATAATACGGTGTAGGTCTACTTGGTCAGGATTTGCGTGCTGTCGTTCTGAGTCACCACGAAGGCAAAGGTGCTCTCACTTATTTAGTCTGCCCAGGCAGGAGTTTGTCGTTTCCTTTTTCACATTTCAGCCTAACCTGTGGTTTAAGAAAGCCACAAGAGATTAACACTTAAAAACCAAGAACCTGACTCTGAATGTGTAGCTTCCTTTTCTTGCCTTGTGCCAAAAAACTCACCTCACAGTTTCACAGTATGTGCATGTTCACTAAGTCAATGATTCTATCTCCTTTAAAACACCAATAACCTGACCCACACATTGTCATTAGTCCCTTCTTTATTTCAGAGAGCGTTGTCTGAAAGTGTACAAAAGTGCATCGTTGCCCTCGTAGGCCACATAAAGAACACAGATGTTAAAAACACATGTTGAGCTACACGGTAGATACACAGGCGTTAGCTCAGATGCAAGATGAGTCTCAATTACACTTTATATTCAAATGACATCACAGACTACATTGTGATTCAGCACACATTCAAGGACAATATAGAAAACAAAGCTTGTATCTTTATCGTAGTAGTACAAAAGTTTAAAAAAAACGTTAAAACTCACACAAAATAACTCAAATATTTAATACTGTATGAATGCACTTGAGACTGAGGATAAATAGATAAAGCACTTCGCTCGTTCTGCTTTTTGTCAGCATAATTTAAAAAGACTAGCAAACGTGAACAGTTTCCCAACAGTGTCAAAAGAGGTACATAAAATAAACACAGTAATCAATAATCCTCAGATGTCTTTTAAAAGCACTATTATGTTATTACCTCACAGTTAGTTTAAATGCTTTCCTCAACAGCGAATGTAAAAGCCAAATCTTAGCCACACCATAATATCATAAAATATGCATTTTAACCAGAAGTTTACATTCAAATCAGTTTGTGTCGTGTAGCTATAAAACAGCGGCTGTAAAGTTGTGACTGCAGCATTTAGTGTGTTAACAGCTGAGGACCTTCAGCCTCCACTTGTTGGTACTGCTGAGGCCAGAGCACAGTCAGGATGAACACAGACCGCCTCTTCATAGATCAGATAAAGACCAGACAACACCGAAGTCAAGTCCTCCAAAATAGCAGCTGTCTATTTCTTTGTCTGTACACGACGCTGGACAGATGATCAAAGTGTTTGCACTGATGTAAAAGCTAAAAACAGTGAATTAATACAACACTACACTCTGCAGACCAAACGAAACTCCAGTCAAACTGGATGTGGCCTAAAAGAAAACAAACATTGTGTCAGCATGCAGACAGGTCTGAAGGAGCTGCCCTGAGGGTGTCCTTGGTATCAATCTTCACCCAGAGGATTCATGGTGATACTTTCACAGGAACACAAATGATTGAACAAAAAATAAAAAAAAGAGTATTATAGTACAACTTAAAGGGACTCTGTGTAACAATCGGTAGCAATTAACATGTATTAATCACTTTTGTATTGGTCATAAGTGAGCAGATTGTAACATGACGTGAAAAAAGGAGACCTTCCGCGTCTCTGGCGGTTGCAGACTGTCCTAAAGATGTTTAGTGCCTCGTCTCAGAGAGCAACAGTAGCTAGTGTTAGTTAAAAAGTGGAGTCTGCTAACGTTATCTGATAACTGGCATTCACCACAACACAGAAGTTCCACAGAGCCCCTTTAAGAAGAAATGATGATCCTTTATTGCAGTGGTTCTCAGCCTGGTAGTCAGGATCCCAGAGTGTCACAAGGTGATTCATCAGGTGAAAAATGCTATTAGAACTTTGCCTTGTTCTAAGGAATCATCACCTGCAGGTTGAGAACCATTGCTCTTTTTTAAAGAGACACTGTAAAATCTTACAAAATGAAAGTGTAATGTGTAGAATGTGTTGAAGCTTTAGCTTCTATGGCAGGTTTGACATAGACATTTAGACATTTACATGTTTTGATCATGCAATAGCACCACTGTTGTTTGAATGAGGTCACTTCCTGTCTGATGGTCTCTCACTTCCTCCTCCGGCCACAGTATTTACCCTGACAGCCAACGCCTAAGTGCCAGAGCAAAGACACTTATTATTCACTTAACATTCAATAAAAGCAATTTGGCAAAACAAGTTAAGTCATCTTGTGTCATTCACGTCACAGCCACATGTTCCTCTTTTTGTGGTAGTGAGACTGTGCGACAGTTCTAGATATGCCAGTTCTTTGAAATGTGTTGTTGTTCCAGAGTTAATTCAGAGAAGAAGTGAGTAAATGACACAACATTTCCATTTTGGCTCTTTCTTCAAAATAGAAGAAATGAGACTTTGTAGAGCTTTTTATAATCTAAAGAGTGCAGCCTGGGAAGTGGGCCGAAATCCACCTGTTTGTCTTTGTAAACTCAATCTGATTAGTTCAGGGTTCGTACGGGTGCTTGAAATCCTTGAAAGTGCTTGAATTTCAATGTTGTGTTT
Organism: Sparus aurata; assembly: GCF_900880675.1. NCBI lineage: Eukaryota > Metazoa > Chordata > Actinopteri > Spariformes > Sparidae > Sparus > Sparus aurata. The sequence continues at coordinate 3,517,019 of NC_044199.1, forward strand.
TCAAGGTCTGAAAAGTGCTTGGATTTTAGTTTAAGTGCTTGAAAGTGCTTGACATTATAACTCTGTGTCTTTCACAAAATTGGGATCAGACCGGATAATTAATTTCTGAAGTTTTTGCTGTTATGAAACATAATTTTAGATGTTTACAGCATAATATATACATAACTGTGATAAAAAGTGAAGAATAAAATCACGAGTATATATATTCCTGTAGATAAGTACTTTACCCCAGCAATAAGGTGCTGGAAAATCTTGAAAATTACCCTTAAAAGTGCTTGAAAAGTGCTTGAATTTGACCTTGAAAAATGTGTAAGAACCCTGTTAGTTTTATTAATGCTCAGCAGAGCATTCATTCTACTCATTAAAAGTTACAACACTTGAAATCTGAAGAACCCATGATTAAGAGCTCTGGAATGGGTCTGAAATTTTAAGTTGACTCGACTGGATTTCCCAAACTACCTGGATGGGGTTTACAGTGTAGAGATAAGTCTTACTATAAAGTTATATGTTGTGTGTGATCTTTTACCTCTGTAGCCTCCAGATCCCAGTATGGCCTGCAACGCTGCATATTTGGCTGCTTTCTGTGCTTTGGCTAAATGACATGAAAGTAAAAAGGAAAGTTAATTCACAGATATGTACAGGCTCAGAGAATACCAAGCAGTAGAAATTATAAAAGACATTGGCAACTTTTTCCAAAACAAATATAAAAAATATCATTCTGTGTTTGTATAGTATATTGATGTATTATGCTGGATAAATGTGTGTTTAGAAAGTGAAAGTAATGAGAGCATGCTCATGCCAGAGGACACAGTGTGTTTCCTTACATTTTTGTCCGGCCCCTGTATATCCTAGAGAACAATAACAGGAAAGACAGTCAGGATAAACAATAGATAATTTTTACAATGGTCTCATTTACCCAATTTGTTATCTCAGCAATGACATGCGTGAAAATATGCCAAAACAAATATTCACTTGGCAAAGCCTGACAATCAGGATAAAAGCTTTTTTCCGTTTCCTGCTTTGTTTTCATGTAACAATGTGAACTGTGTGTGTAGCTATTTATCAGGTGTAACACTTTTTTCTAATTTAAAAAAAGTGGTCACACAATATGAACACTACATATTGTTAATTATTTAATTAAATTAAATAATTTCCCAGTCTGGGATCATTAAAGTAATTCTATCTATCTATCTATCTAAAGCTCATCTCCTTTATTTTCTAAAGTTTTTGCTATCATGAGACATCATTTTAGATGTTTACAGCATAATGCAATGTACATAATTGTGATAAAAAGTGAAAAAAAATTATCATGAGTATATATATTCCTGTAGATATGTATTTTACCCCAGCGATAAGGTGCTGGAAAATTTTGTAAATTACCCTTAAAAGTGCTTGAATTTGCTAATCATTTAAAATCTTTGCAACAAGAGTATGCAGGGTGTCAAAAAGAGGAGAAAGTTAGTGTTCAAAAGCCGGTCTCACCTGTGCCAACTCCACCAAAGCCAGCACCAGCGCCACCTGCTGGAACAATGGACACATTACGGCATCACTTTGTCAACACACTTCTCTGATCAGACTGAGCGCACCAGCAGGCAGGTGAGATATTTACTGTCAAGTGGTCTGAATTTTATGAATGCATTTGTTTTTTAAATCTAAAAATGTAAAACTACAAAAAGTTTACATTCATACATTTTTGTTGTATTTTCTATCAGTGCTTGACTTAAGCTCACCTGGTAAGCCACCAGCTCCGCCTCCTACTCCCGGGCCTGTTCCTGCAGCACCTCCTGCTCCTCCTGCTCCTCCTGCTGCACTACCTGGACAGGTGAGTGTTCATGTGAGATGTCAGTCTAGCATTTAAAGTCCTTAGCAGTTGCAAAGACAACACCTGGCTCTTAGAGAAGAATATGGGGTTGTGTGTACAGTATGTACTCTGCCACACCTAATGTAACTCATCATTTAGTAATCTCACATTATAAACATGACACTCACCTGGGCCGCCAATGATACCTCCTGTTCCTCCACCAGGAAGCACTCCTGCTCCACCACCTAATGAACACAGGTGTGGTTGAAGTAAAAAAGACAAACTACATATAAATGGCCAGCAACATAATGGTTATCTCAGTAAGTTAATTGTTGGCAACATTTGCTTGAAATATCTGTTTATATGTAATATGATATGTACTTGCATCAATGATTATCCGAATTCAATAAAGTGTGTGTCAGTAGAGAATTTTACCTGGTCTATAGCCAGTTCCACCCAACGACGAGCCGTAACCTGATTTAGGAGGTTTCCTGCCACCAGGTCCATATCCACCTGCACCACCAGGTCTAAAGCCCCCTGGCCCAGTTCCAGCACCTCCTGGGCCAAAACCACCAGTTCCAGCACCTCCTGGGCCAAAACCACCAGTTCCAGCACCACCTGGGCCATAGCCACCAGGTCCAGCACCACCTGGTCCATAACCGCCAGGTCCAGCACCACCTGGGCCAAAACCACCAGTTCCAGCACCTCCTGGCCCATAGCCACCAGGTCCAGCACCTCCTGGCCCATAGCCACCAGGTCCAGCACCTCCTGGTCCATAACCGCCAGTTCCAGCACCTCCTGGGCCAAAACCACCAGTTCCAGCACCACCTGGGCCAAAACCACCAGTTCCAGCACCGCCTGGGCCATAACCACCAGGTCCAGCTCCAGTTCCAGCTCCACCAGGACCACCTGTGCCTCCTCCTAATACTCCTGCTGGGCAACAAATACAAATATATAAGATACAGATATACCAGTAAAAACATATTTATCATCCCTAATTCTAATCCGAACCTTACCTGTTCCATACCTGGTTCCTCCATAACCTGAAAGAAAGGGATGAGAGAGTCAAACAGAGCTCTGCTGTTGACTTTTCTTATAAACCAAACAGGTGTCTCTATCAGAACAATTAATATTCAATCACCTGCCTTATAGTTTTGCCTGTATGATCATTACTAACCAGATTTATACGGTTTTCTTTTTCCTATTCCTTGGCCTCCTGGCCTGACACCACCTGTTCCTGTGCCAGCTCCACCTGGTCCAAAACCTGTTCCTGTGCCGGCTCCACCTGGTCCAAAACCTGTTCCTGTGCCAGCTCCACCTGGTCCAAAACCTGTTCCTGTGCCGGCTCCACCTGGTCCAAAACCTGTTCCTGTGCCTGCTCCACCTGGTCCAAAACCTGTTCCTGTGCCGGCTCCACCTGGTCCGAAACCTCCTGTTCCTGTGCCAGCTCCACCTGGTACGAAACCTGTTCCTGTGCCGGCTCCACCTGGTCCGAAGCCTGTTCCTGTGCCAGCACCACCTGGTCCAACACCCCCAGGCCCATATCTGCCAGGTCCAGTACCTGTTCCACCAGGTCCAACCCCTGCACCTAGAACAAAGCATTGTTTTTAAATAACCTTTATCTGGTTTGATGCTGACATATTTTGGAGTTGTGTTCACATGTATGCAGCTGCTTCAGAGAAGAACTGTGCCAAACACAAAGACAATCAATCTGTCCATCTCAGAGGGCTTAAAGTGATCGATTAAAGGAATTTCTCACCTTGCCCATAGCCAGCTCCACCCAGTGATGATCCATAGCCTGTCAGAAGAGTTAACAGCTCGAATTATCATAAAACACAATGATTATTAAATATGTTGCTCGTGTTAAAATACATGAACATCATACCTGATTTCGCTGGCTTTCTTTTCCCCAGTCCTTGACCTCCGGCAGGATAAACACCAGGTCTGTAGCTGCCGGGTCCTGTTCCAGCGCCGCCTGGTCCAAATCCACCTGGTCCTGTGCCAGCACCACCTGGTCCAAAGCCACCTGGTCCTGTGCCAGCACCACCTGGTCCGAAACCACCCGGTCCTGTGCCAGCACCACCTGGTCCAAATCCTCCGGGTCCTGTGCCAGCACCACCTGGTCCAAATCCTCCGGGTCCTGTGCCAGCACCACCTGGTCCAAACCACCTGGTCCTGTTCCAGCACCACCTGGTCCAAATCCTCCGGGTCCTGTGCCAGCACCAGCTGGTCCAAAGCCACCTGCTCCTGTACCAGCACCACCGGGTCCGAAACCTCCTGGCCTTGTTCCGGCACCACCCAGCCCTGTTCCTGCACCGCTGGGCCCATATCCACCTGGTCCAGTTCCATATCCACCTGGTCCAGTTCCATATCCACCAGGTCCTACCCCGGTACCACCAGCTCCGACTCCATATCCTAAAAACAAATATTGATTCAATGTCAGTTTTCTGTGTAGGTCCTTGTGTCTATATGGGTTCTTTGTATATCGGTCAGTTCTTATCCTACTTTTTGATGGTTTTCCGGTACCCAGTCCTGGACCTGTGCCAAATCTTGAACCTGTATAACAGAACAAATAGAATAAACCACTATTTAAATGATATCTTATTAAAATTGTATGTGTTATTTTCATCAAAATTAAACTTAATTATTCAAATTACATTCAGTTGAACTTACCACCAGGGCCTACACCACCACCATATCCCCCACCGACTCCACCAGGGCCTGCTCCGACTCCTCCTCCCACACCTCCAGGTCCAACTCCTCCAGCTCCGAGGGTCCCGGCACCCCCAGGACCAACCCCAACACCTCTGCTGCCTCCATAGCCTCCAGGGCCAGCTCCATATCCACCTGGGCCAGCCCCGTAACCTCCGGGTCCTGCACCATAACCTCCTGGACCAGCACCAAAGCCACCAGGACCAACTCCATAACCACCAGGTCCAAACCCACCCTGGCCGCCTGCTCCACGAGTCCCATATACTGATGGAAAGATAAAAACATTAGATGCATTATGTTTTTTTTTTTCATTGCTGGAGCCAAAATAAATCAGAACAGAATATCGTTGACAGTTTCTAGAACCTTTGCCCTGTTTTCCTGCTCCCTGTCCTACTCCAGCTCCAGTCGGGTAACGAATGCCTGACATCAAATAAAAACAAAAGAAATATTTAAAAGACACATAGTATATATACACTTTAGTACATTTCAGTCATCTTTCTGATTGTACGGAAAGTGGAGCATACCTCCACCTGGTAAAACTCCAGCTCCTCCAGCACCGTAGCCTACGATGGATGATAAGAAATCTTAGTGTTATTGTAATATAAGCATGCAGGTCTAGAATGAATACCCAAACATGATAGCAACTCACTTTTTCCAGGTTTATAAGGTCTTGCTCCAACTCCACCAGCTCCACCAGCCCCAGGAACCAAACCTGCTCCTCCGGGACCTCCTCCAACTCCTCCTGGACCTCCTCCAGCTGCCCCAGGCCCGCCTCCAACTCCTCCTGGACCTCCTCCAGCTGCCCCAGTGCCTCCTCCTGCCACCCCACCGACTCCACCAGGTCCAACACCTACACCTCCTGCTACAGTCCCATCAGTTGCTACATTAAAAAAATGAACAGATACGATAGATAATGTTCCTCAGTAAACAGAGATGATCCTTCATTGTCACAAGTTGTTTTGTGTATACTCAGATATCAATAATGGCACCTTTGGGAGGTTTTGGTGTTCCCCCTACTCCACTAGCTGAACCTCCTGGTCCAATTCCAGTTCCAGTCGGACTGTCTCCTCTTCCCCCTCCTGGTACGCCACCTGAAACACCCCCTGCTCCTTCTGCACTGGTCGGGCTCCCTCCTGCTCCTCCTGGTCCACCACCTGTGCCTCCTGTGACACCTCTCTCTCCATCAGGGCCTCCCTCTCCATCTCCTTCACCTGGCGTGTCACCTCTGGGGACACCTGCAGACAGAAGTGAAAAAGACCTGTAGTTTATCTTAGAATTAAAGGACCCATATTACGCTCAATTTCAGGTTCATACTTGTAATTTGGGCGTTTACTACCACACTGGAGGAAAACACAGCTCCTAATTCCTGTTCTGAGCGTGATGGTCGGTAATTATCAGACATTGGAGGCCATACAATGTGATACTTATGTTTTCCCATAGATAATTTGCAGTTTGGTTATAACAAAACACTTAAATTAAGACATTTTACTTGAGATCAATTCGATTTTATGTTATTCACCTGGGGGTTTGATGGGCTTGGCTCCAGGCAGCGTCCCACTTGAGAGATCACCATCAGAACCTGCAAGATTATGTTGTGAAATTGAAGAAAAGTCAGGAAATATACTCTACTGTATATGATGTACCAACACCTGTTCCGTCAGTTTAAAACAAAAGTAGACATACTGTTTCGAGAAATCCTGAAACAATATGCATACAAGCACTTTATAGAGGCATTTGAACGTACCAGTTGGTTGTACAGAACCGCCTCCAACTGTACAGACGGAAATACAAAAACATTAAAAGCATTAGTGATAAAGTGTAATGCAACTCTATCATATTAAGTAGATGTTACTTTTAGATTAGTGTCAATCTATTTCAAAAATAACAAAAATTAAAACAATAACATCTCAGTGTGCAGTATCCTTTTTATGTCAACTTACCAGGGGCAGCTCCTGTGGAACCTAGAACATGAGAGCGTAGTCTTGTTAATTTTAAACACATTTCGTTGATCCCTTGTAGATGTCACATGCAGTACTTGGACCAATTAGGAAAACGTAATAGTAATACCATCAGACTTAGCGCCATGTTAGATATCGTGGCTTTTCAATTTTTTATTTGGAAATGTACGCATATCCCCGTCAGGACATTTTTGAGAACACTGTGTTAAATATTTAATCGCTTCAAGTTCAGGAAAAATTGCTCAGCTGTTGTCTGAGCCAACTGGGTTGAAACTTGAGGATCAGTGATCGCACAATATAAATGCTTTGTATGTTTAAATTATTTACTCATGTTGAAAATATTAACAGCAACTGTTTACCAGTGATATTACTACCAGTGAGGCGTATCAAAGAACAGTTAGTACATTTTCCAGAGACAAAGCTGTTAGTGGGAATTTTTTTTGAGAGGGAAGTTGCTGAATAAATGCAGATTCAAAAACAATAAATACAAATAAATAAACTAAATTAGAAGATTCCTGGATGCTGGATGAGAAAATGTTTTCTTCTACATCTCGAAGTTCAGGTGAAAAGTGGTTTATATCTGGCCACTAGATGTCAGTGTCGGCCTTCCACCATACTACATGAAATATGCACAATGCTTTGTGGGATTAACAGTCAAGCAAAGAAAGACGGATACAGAACCAAAACATCCACCTGGGCCTACTCCTTAATAGTGACATAGCCACAGATGGACTCTGATTGAAGTGAATGAACATGCAGTGATGGTAGACAAACATGCAGAAGCTCTGGTTATGAAACACTGACCTGGAACGTCTCTCCCACCGAGTCCTGTTTGTTAAAGATAATGAAAAAACAAAAAACACAGAAGCTGTAAGACAACACAGCTGAGACGACTGTTAGAATTCTAAATTTTGTAGTTTAAGACAGCAAAGTTTAGCTAATAAAACATTAAAAACACTCCTGAATTAATTTGTTAATTTGATCATTTATCAAGACCCTAGATGGCATTCATAGGTCTTTTGAAATTGTTGCATAGATGAACAAAATACCTGGTTTTGCTCCAATGATGGGGATTCCTGTTCCCCCCAGGGCGTCTCCATCACCTCCTGCACCCACTGGTCTGCCAGCTACACCAGTACCTCCTGTTTAATATTGGTGTGATAGCATTTTTACTTGTGGACTCAACAGGATATTCATCGCAATATTGAATAAATGTGTTTATGTTAATCAGAATAAAGAATTTTTATCGTATTTTAACATTTCTGTTTTGTTCCTTTGTGTTCACAGGTGTTCACCAGGTGGACCATCTTCTGTGACTGTGATCAGATCATTGCATCATTGGATCCGAGTTTTAGTGTTTGTGTTGTTTGTGATAATTGTTATCATCTAGGCACAACATCTGTGCTAATTCAAGGTAAGAAAAGACAGTTTCTCAAGAATCCAGCAAGTTTAAACACACCTTCTCCTCCAGAACTTCCAGACCCCTCTATCACAGTGCCATCACCTGAAATAAGGGCAAAATATAAAAGGACTGAAGTTTAAAATAGGAGAAATAGTGAGCTAAGTTAAATAATCAGATACGATGATCACATTGGAAGTTAAAAAACACAGTAAACAGTTGTATCAAGTAAAAAATAAGTAGGAGGTGAGACAGAAACATCTGCAATCCTGAAAAAACAAATAGTTCTTTTTGGAAAAGCTAGTTTTCTCCATCCTCATCCTTTATTTTGGATATCATCACTGTCTTTTCTATCCTTGTTGGGCATATTTTATATTAGAACTATATTTATAGTATGTGAGTATATGTATTGTTGTGGTAATATGTGATTATAAATATGTTTTTGCCATCATCATCTTTGTGCTGACAGTGTACAGATACCTTCAGATGGAGATGGTGTGGCTCCTGTGGCTCCAAGTCCTCCCCCTGATCCAGCACAACATAGATCACGACACACGGATGATCTGATTAGTATTTAATAAATAATCGTAACCAAAATGTGTATTTTGAACCCTGGAAACAGAAGCTTACCACTGGGTCCAGCTGTTGTGCTGGTGCCATTCACTGAATCACCAGTGCCAATTCCTGTACCAGGTCCAGCTGTGCCGGTCCCAGTGCCAGTTCCAGCAGTACCAGTTCCAGCAGTGCCGGTCCCAGTGCCAGTTCCAGCAGTGCCGGTCCCAGGGCCAGTTCCAGCAGTACCAGTTCCTGCGGTGCCAGTCCCTGTACCAGTTCCTGCAGTGCCAGTTCCTGTTCCTACCCCAGGCAGAACTCCACCAGGTTTCCCTGCGGTTTATAAAAGAGGTTCTCTGGTCAGTTAAAAGGATTTACATAAAGACAGCTCTGTTCCTCAGTTCAATTAACTGTATGATAAACACATTATGTCACACTTACCGTACTTAGCAGCTTTAGATCCCGCTGTACCGTAGCCTGAGGATGACAACAAATAAGATGTGGTGTGAGTAAAAACACAATAATTACAAATTTGTACAGATAAGATAAACAGTTAAAGGTGGCGAGTACAGTATCTGACTGGTGCTCGTTACAAAATCATATTTCCTGACTGAGATTTCTGGATATCTAGTTTCATTTCCCAGTATGTTCTGTGACATCGTAGCAGGACTCGACAGTAATGGTCAACAGATGGTTGGTGAACTTTTTTGAGAAAATGGCAGTGAAGTCTCGCCTTTTCAATAGAAAGAATCGAAAACAGGGACAGCATCACAGCAAAACTCTTTGATACCACATCTTCATTAATAAGCAGACATATAATGGCTTATTATCTTAAAAATGACAACCATATTTTCAGTTTGGTGAATGAGAGACTTGTCGCTGTAATTGGTGCAGATGACCAATAGAGGTCAATAAAGACTTCATATATAAAAGTGATCTTAACTTCCGACATGATTTAGAGCTACATGTTACTAACTAACTACAAAAATTCTACTGAAGACCAACCTAGACCCCCAGTTCCCGGTCCAAAGCCTCCTGGTCCATAACCACCTGCCAAATGACACAAGATAACAAATGTAAAGTAAAGCCATATAGGAGGGTTAGGAGAGAATATAATCAGCAAAAAATACCAGAAAAATAGAAGAAAGAATCAGTGTTAACAGGACAAATGTTTGATATCATCATCCAAAACTCATCACCTCGTCCTGCTCCACCTCCAAGGACCCCACCAGCACCGGCTCCACCTGGACCTACGCCAGGAGGACATGAAAACAAATTAATTTTGACTTGAATTTGGATTAAACATCTATCATCATGTTTTATGAAACCAAACACAGTTATAAAATATTTTAATACCATATTTGGCAGGTTTTGTTCCAGCTCCATAGCCTGTTAATGACAGAAATCGTTTAATTTAGGGATTCCTGCAAGCTTAGTTTGAGTTTTAAAAAATGCGTCTTGGTTGAAATTGAAATTGCTCCTTGAACCTGTTCCATATCCAGCTCCTGGTCCTACACCATAGCCTCCACCTGGTCCGTAACCAACTCCAGGCCCATATCCACCAGGTCCATATCCACCAGGTCCATATCCTCCAGGTCCATATCCTGTTCGTCCAGTCCCAGTGCCACCAGGAAGCCCTACCAAGGAGCAAATATGTAAACAGATAAACATGTTGGTTCAGTAATAATATTGATGAGCAAACAGCCACAACTTCTCATTCAGTCCTGTAATTCTGACAGGGCTGTTACAGCTGCAGTAACCTGGTGTTAAATCTTCACTAATCAATACTTTAATATTAATGATGGCAACTGCAAAGAGGATCAGCAAGTAGTCACTGGTAAGTTACAGTTTTTTAGTGAGTCAGTAATGTGCATGTACGTCCCTTCTGAGAAACTGTGAGAATGTTGTTCTACTGTTCATACCTCCAGCACCGCCTGGTCCAAAGCCACCAGGTCCGCCTCCCGTGACAACACCAGAACCAGGTCCCCCCCCAGTCCCAAGTCCTGCTCCAGGTCCACCACCAGTTCCTAGTCCAACACCTCTTCCAGGGACCCCTCCTCCAACTCCGAGCCCAGTGCCAGGCCCAGCCCCACCACCAAGTCCTCCGGCACCCAGGGCCCCTCCAGCACCTCCAGGCAGACCTGCAGAGAGCAGAATATATTTTATCCATCAGAATATAATATTCTTACATGTGGTTAATATTTATTTTTTAAGTTGTCCTCTCACCATATTTTCGTGCTTTGGCTCCAGCATAACCTGCAAATACAGACACAGCAAAATATTTTTAGAGCCCGTTATTAAAGATGGATCTGAGTGAAGTCAGACAGAAGTCCTCATTTAATATTTTCTATCATCCACCATCCTACCTCCTGGTCCATAGCCGGCACCACCAGGTCCAACTCCACCTGGTCCATAGCCTGTACCAGCACCACCTGGTCCAACTCCGCCTGGACCATAGCCTATACCAGCACCACCTGGTCCAAATCCGCCTGGTCCGTAGCCTGTACCAGCACCACCAGGTCCAACTCCGCCTGGGCCGTAGCCTGTACCAGCACCACCAGGTCCAACTCCACCTGGGCCATAGCCTGTACCAGCACCACCAGGTCCAACTCCACCTGGGCCATAGCCTGTACCAGCACCACTAGGTCCAACTCCGCCTGGACCGTAACCGGTACCAGCACCACCACGCCCAATTCCTCCAGGTCCTACTCCACCTGGTCCATAGCCAGTACCAGCACCACCAGGTCCGACTCCACCTGGTCCTACTCCTCCTGGTCCATAGCCTGTACCAGCACCACCAGGTCCAACTCCACCTGGGCCATAGCCTGTACCAGCACCACCAGGCCCAACGCCTCCAGGTCCCACTCCACCCGGTCCATAGCCAGTACCAGCACCACCAGGTCCGACTCCACCTGGTCCAACTCCTCCTGGTCCATAACCAGCACCACCAGGTCCGACTCCACCTGGTCCAACTCCTCCTGGTCCATAGCCAGCACCACCTGGTCCAACTCCACCTGGTCCATAGCCTGTACCAGCACCACCTGGTCCAACTCCACCTGGTCCATAGCCTGTACCAGCACCACCAGGTCCGACTCCTCCTGGTCCATAACCAGCACCACCTGGTCCAACTCCACCTGGTCCATAGCCTGCACCTCCGAGTGCTCCACTTAACATGCCTGTGAGTGGAGGAACAGTCATGTTTTATGTGTTCTGGTATTCTTTGTTAAATACAATTATACAATAATTGTACAGTTGCACAGTTCTTTAATTATTCTTACCATATTTACGGGCTTTGGCGCTGGCATCATACCCTGAAACATAATATGATAATTATATATTTGTCCTTGTTTATTAATGGATAGATTTTTCGAACACTTAATCTGCTGACTCATAATTACCTCCAGGTCCTGTTCCTGCTCCTCCCAATCCAGTTCCAGTTCTACCTGGCCCATAACCTGCTCCGCCAGGCCCAGTGCCGGCACCACCTGGACCAAAACCAACACCACCAGGTCCCAATCCTGGGCCAAGGCCACCTCCAAGGCCTCCAGCTGGACCACCTGGACCAAAACCATATCCACCACCTGTTCCAACCCCTCCTGTGCCAGGACCAACTCCAACTCCTCCACCTGGTCCTCCAGCTGTGCCAAGGCCTGCACCGCCTGGCTGACCTGGAGAGAAAAGGCAGTTTTGAGTGTCTCTCAGCTGTGGCCTGACAGAGGTTGTTGAATTCACCCACTACTTATTCATAATTTTATCACGGTGCATAACTCCAGATTTACCAAATCCAGGTCCTCCTCCTGTTCCAGCTCCACCTCCAAATCCAGGTACAGCTCCAGGTCCTCCGCCTGTTCCAGCTCCACCTCCAAATCCAGGTACAGCTCCAGGTCCTCCGCCTGTTCCAGCTCCACCTCCAAATCCAGGCGCGACTCCTGCTCCTCCTCCAGGAACTCTTCCAGCCCCAACCCCCAAAGCGCCTCCTTGACCAAGTGCACCTCCTCCAGCTCCAACTCCACCTGGTTGAGCAAACAAACAGGTGAACTTATAAAAATGTCACCACAGAGTTACAGTTAGATGATGCTGAAGCCTCATGCCAGTTATTTTTACAACACTTTGAATTATTATGTAATGGTCATATGTGGTGTCTATATGTGTCATTACCGTATTTAGCTGCAGCCTTGGCTGGATTCTTCTTTGATTTGCCCGACCCTGTGAAAGACAGAACACATTACCCTTACTTTACGTTTATCATTGACGTCATGTAACTCTACATGCAGCTGCACGGTTCGGCCCATTGCTGTTTCCTGTGTACCTGATTTTGGTGTTATGAGAGGGTAACCACGGAAAACGCCGGGCAGCTGCTGTCCACGACCATCTAATGGTAGAAATACAATACAGAGATGTCCAACTTGTAATCTACTGAATTTCAGCCTGTGATGACATTTAGTTTGTATAAAGTTCTGCTTGTCATTTAACACAGTTTAGGACTTATGACCCTTACTGCCTGTCCCTCCTTGTCCAGCACCCCCCTGGCCGAGTACTCCTGTGAGGAACAAGGTAAAATGTTTTATTTTTAGGCATGTGTACACACCAAGACGTTATTTTTTAAGAGTTGTTAACGTAGAATGCATTAACAAACCGGTCTGAGGCCCAACTCCAGCTCCTGTGGCCACCCCAGGGAGAACGCCACGGCCTCCAAAACCTTTCCAGGAAAGATGAGAAGACAAAAAATCCCACAATTGTTACATCTAAACACGCTGAATCCTCACGATATGTTTTTGTATAGTTTTAAAATGTGCTTTTGCGTGTTTGTTGTGTTACAGCTTACCTTGGCCTGGTACATATCCACCCTGATAGAGTCCAGGCACCCCAACTCCTGTGTGACATCATATAATTATTAAGAACCCACAGGAACTGTGTTTATGGTTGGTTATAACCAGAACCGGTGTTGGACATCCTTCAGTAACAAAGTGATTTTCTTCTTTTGCAGTTTACCTGGAACTTGTTTTGATGCTTTACCAGAAGTCTTTCCTCCGGGCCCGCCCCCAGCAGCACCAGTCTGAGGCAACAATGGAGCTGAAACATGAAACGGGTAAAAAGACAAGAATGAACTTTATTACAGAACTAAAACAGCCTGTTTTATTAACCTGGTAGTTCTTAGAGTTGTCTTTTTGAAATGTATCGATATGTGTAGATTTTCAATATAAATACAATATACACTGTTTTAATTAATGTTAATGTTGTGGAATACACATGTGTTGTAACATGTATATGTTGTTGCATTCAGTATAGTGTAATTTAATTGATATTATGTACCTCCTCCAGGTCCAAATCCGGCTCCACCGGGCCCAACGCCTGCTCCTCCAGGTCCAAACCCTGCTCCACCGGGCCCAACACCTGCTCCTCCCGGTCCAAATCCGGCTCCACCGAGCCCAACACCTGCTCCTCCAGGTCCGAACCCTGCACCACCGGGGCCAACGCCTGCACCACCAGGTCCAAATCCTGCTCCACCGGGCCCTACTCCTGCACCCCCAGGTCCGAAGCCTGCACCACCGGGTCCTACTCCTGCACCCCCAGGTCCGAAGCCTGCACCACCGGGTCCTACTCCTGCACCCCCAGGTCCGAACCCTGCACCACCGGGCCCAACACCTGCACCACCAGGTCCGAACCCTGCACCACCGGGCCCAACACCTGCACCACCAGGTCCAAAACCTGCACCACCGGGGCCAACCCCTGCACCACCAGGTCCGAACCCTGCACCACCGGGGCCAACCCCTGCACCACCAGGTCCGAACCCTGCACCACCGGGGCCAACCCCTGCACCACCAGGTCCGAACCCTGCACCACCGGGGCCAACTCCAGCACCACCAGGTCCGAACCCTGCACCACCGGGGCCAACCCCTGCACCGCCAGGTCCGAACCCTGCACCACCAGGTCCGAACCCTGCACCACCGGGGCCAACCCCTGCACCACCAGGTCCGAAGCCTGCACCACCGGGGCCAAATCCAGCACCTCCAGGCCCAGTTCCTGCACCACCAGGTCCATAACCGGTTCCTCCAAGTGACGTTCCAGCCCCACCTCAGGTGAAAAAATACAATGTTTATTTATTAACATATTTTAGTGATTAAAACTGTGTACTGATTAGGGCTGCACGATTCTGGAAAAAATGAGAATCACAATTCTCTGGCACGATTTTTTTCACAAAATGTTTATTGCACTAATGAACTTGAACAAAACAAAAAAAACATTGTAGTATGGCAGAGGCATACTACCATGCCTCTGCCAAAGCAATGTTTTTTTTTTTTTTTTGAAGTTCTATCATTGGATGAGAAATGATTTTTACAAAAGTAAAAAAAAAAAAAAAAATCTCCAAGATGAGAGGGCATCCTTTAATCCCTCGTGTTGTACAGTGTTTATTGGGGCCGAATCTTTGGCTAGGTGATATGTGATAGCTGCTGTGGTCGGCTTTCTAAAACGGAGGAGTAATATTCCTCCTTTTTCAAAAGCCGCCTCTGAGGTAGGCATAAACATGTGACGTGACGTGAAGCCCGAAGTTGGCCTGTGAACAATTGACAACGAATTTGTCTTCAAAATAAGAGCTTTACATTGCACCCCATTGGAGTTTAGAACTGGGTTCTTAGCGGGGGACTTTTAATTTGAAAGTAGTGACCGTTCCTAGCTTGCGCTACAACAACAAGCTAGAGATCCAGGAGACGCTAGCATCTCCCGGATCTCAGCGGCTGTCCTGTTGCCCATCTAGCAGGCGAGGTGGAAATAAGTGGACCCTCCGAGGCGGCAAAACATGCGGACCAAAACAGACCCCCAATTTGCCGCCCTCTGTCTAAAACCGCGGACCTAGCCGCCAAAAGGACGGGCAGATTGGCGGCTTGCTGCCCCGTCTAAAAACGGCTTCTCACTCTCACTCCTTCCAAACACTCAACTGAAGGCGGGCTTCCTCCACTGAATCAAGTGCTACGTTTGGGGGCGCATTCAAAAAATCCGGGAGGAAAATAGGACCATTTGTTTGTGATTCAGCTCGAGATATAAAATGCTTCAGAATTGCCATGTGTGGAAATGAGATCACGTGTATGTGTCAATCGAGATCGCAATTTTTTAAAGATTTTTTGTGCAGCCCTAGTACTGATCATAAGTAAAAAGCGGTTACCTGTTTTAGGTGGTTTGGGACCAGTTCCACCAGGTCCATAACCTCCGTATCCACCTGGATCAAGACAAATGTTTGTTTTATATCCTTCAAGATAAACAATATATTAAATCACAAATAAAGTGCTACACTAAAAGGAGGATGCAGCTTTCTCAGTGTATAAACTGAAAATGCTCTTCAGTGATTCTCAAAGTTGCATCGGATTACAACACATGGAGGTAGATTTACTTTATTAGGACATTTATTAATTAATGCACTTGTTGCTGATACGATCATTGATTGTCATGTAAACATACACATGTAGGCTAATAAAATCCACTGACCTCCAGGTCCGTAGCCTGTTCCAGCTCCCTGACCTCTTCCAGTCCCGAGGCCTCCTGCTCCAAGCACTCCTCCACCCAGACCGCCTGCCCCAGGGCCTAATTAGCAGATAAAAGAGAATCAGTACTTGGTACTTCCTCAACTTGCTCTAGTGACAACAATACACTACATCATACATTAATGAATTCAGTGTGTCTCGTTGTGACTCCACCCTTTTGCAATGTTATACATGTATGATGGCTGCCCGAGAGAAACCTCACAAGGATTAAGTTGTTCTCCGGAAATGTTTTGAACATTTGTTTGAAGTGTGCATGTTTGACTTTAAAACTACATCTCATACAGGGTTTGGCTGTAGATAGCTCAGTAACAATTACAAGGCTGCAGTGAGGGAAGAGCTAGTACACAGGGTAGTTATAGCAGTGTACAGTACAGCTCCCATTGCTTGTTCAGGTGAACCAGGATGTTTGTGTCTTACTCTTCAGGTTGGAGCAGAGCAACACAAACACATTTTGTGGGAATTATCGTGCAGCGTAGATTAAATATTGTGCTCGCCTGAGTAGGCCAGACTTGGTAAACTGGAAAGTGTGACAGTCTGTTTCCTGCTCTCACACTAACCTATTTTTTACCTACCGGCATAATGGGTGGAATTCAAAAGGTTCCATATAAACCCCAAGGCTTAACCTCTTAAGAAGCGTGTGGATATTATCACCAACATTCCTCATCCTGCACAGGCAACCCGCATGTTTAACGGATGAAAAACAGAGAGGCCTGAAATTCCAAAGCAAATCAGTCTTTCTGACTGACGTGATGACTTCCGTCCTTTATCAGGGAACTGCCATACCTAATGCATTAGCCTTTATCAGTGCATGTGTGTGTGTGAGGGTGGGTGGCCCCTCAACAATAGCTTATAACCTTGAGGTAAAGAGGAAATGAAATAATGGTACATGTATGTAATCCGTATCCTGCCTCATTGAATTGACCAGTGGAACAATATTTTCTGTAGAGGGGCTGACCGTTGGTCCATGTGTAGGGAACTTCCACTTATTGTGAAGGTTGCTTGATGCAAGTTAACACAGAAGGCAATCTGTTTGTAGGTAATGAGCTTGAACTACATTTGAATAATACAAAAGTATCTATGAAGGTGCTATCCAATTGTAAAATATGTGTTCAGCCAGTGTTTGTGTTCTATTTGACTCCTGTGCACAACAACTTTTAATCCTTCCAAGAGAATATCTCATTTTTTCTGTTTATGAGCCCAAAAAATATAAATAAACTCCATACCTGTGCCTTGGCCACCCGTACCAGTGCCTCCTGGTCCAAAACCACCTGGACCGACTCCTCCAGGCCCAGTTCCATAGCCTAAAGTACCGGCACCACCTGGTCCAAAACCACCTGGTCCTCCCTGTCCTGTTCCAAATCCTCCATGACCACCATAGCCACCTCCTGGAGACAAGTATCAAGAACAGTCTGTTTAAAGAGGTAAAAGCCACTAAGATAGTTCGTAGGTTTGTTCCTACACACCTGACTGTAACTGAAGTTTTAGCTTTACTGTCTCTGAGAGTCTCCTTTTGTCATGATTAAAGAGTTAAAGTTTCTTTTTCAAAATGCCATCTTTAATCTGTGCAGATGGGAAGGAAGTCTTACCTGTTTTCGGAGGTTTTCCACCTGTAAGAGGGAAACAGTCATAGCAGTCAAATCAACAGAAGCACAGAAGTAAATAATCAAGATGTCAACCAGTCATATTTGTCTTACCAGCCCCAACACCTCCTGGTCCAACTCCTAGTCCACCACCACCTGGGCCAAAGCTGCTCGGCCTGAAACCTCCTGGTCCGACTCCACCTGGGCCGACACCTCCTGGTCCAACTCCTCCAGGGCCGAATCCTCCTGGTCCAACTCCTCCTGGTCCAACTCCACCTGGACCAACTCCTCCAGGGCCGAATCCTCCTGGTCCAACTCCACCTGGTCCAACTCCTCCTGGTCCAACTCCTCCAGGGCCGAATCCTCCTGGTCCAACTCCTCCTGGTCCAACTCCTCCTGGACCAACTCCTCCAGGGCCGAATCCTCCTTGTCCAACTCCTCCTGGTCCAACTCCACCTGGTCCAACTCCTCCAGGGCCAAATCCTCCAGGTCCTTGACCACCATAGCCGCCTATGGAATATGGTCATTGGGACATTGTTGAAAACGCGTACAGAGATATAAAACACTTGTAGATGAAGACAAACCTGTGAAAGCATCAACACATTGCACAAACATTTATGTCATAACATGTGTTATGGTTAAAATCAACTTGAGAGATTTATTATCTGTAAGACATAAAAAAGAACTTCTGTTTTGCTTGGGTTGTAACCTGGAGCTCCTCCAGTAACTCATGTCATTTAAACAAGTTCTGTTCTGTAAGTGACAACACAAGTGACATCCACCTCCACCGGCTCCTGGTCCAAAGCCTCCTAGACCAGCACCAGCTCCACCTGCTCCTGGTCCAGCTCCTCCACCAGGCTGAAATCCAGTCCCAGCCCCTCCAGGGCCAAATCCCGTTCCAGCTCCACCTGGTCCGAATCCAGCTCCAGGTCCTACACCGGCTCCGACGCCGGCTCCTGCTCCTCCTGCCGCTCCACCAGCAGGTATATATACACCTTACACACAGAGACAACGTGTTTTTGTAATGATTTCAAGTTAAGCTGTTTACCTGGACCAGGTAGAAGGTACAGGTACAAAGTGGTATTAAAAGACAGGACGGGCAGTGGCTAGCTGGTTAGCATGCTAACTTCAGTAGATGTCCCTGTGACACAGTACAAAGATCTCAAACGTCATTTCTTCATATTCTGTTGATCGTTTAAGTCATTTTTTTAATATTGTTTTTAAACTAAACTTCTCATACATTGCAGCTCTAGTGTTGAGAGGTGTTTTCGTTGTTTTGGACTCTAACAGATGACAGAATTTGTGGAATTTATGAGTCATCATTCGGAGCTAATGAGGCATGATTTCCTCCGCTTTGCCAGCACTCAATAAAAACAATGTAATTCAATAACCAGGATCACGTTTAACAAATAGAATCAGATGCCACACAAGCCGAGGGGAAAGAAGGTGCGAGTGTGTCCATATGTTCAGTGTGTTTATGTGTGTGTTTGTGTGTAGCGCTCGTCAACCCTGTGCTCTGTGCTTCGGTCTCTCTGCAGCTGATAACAAACACCCCTTCATTCAAAAGGCATGTAGCTTTGGTCATAATTCTCACACTTTTCTGCACCTACGTTGAGTTTTACAAATCACAACAGCCAAAAATAGAAACACCGAGTGAACAACTATAAAAGGAAAGGTTTTTCAAGATCCCACAGTCCAGATGTGAAAAGAAGAGGTCTGCTGGGATTCTTAAAGAATGTGAGTTACTGATCTCACAGTAATGCCATGTACAGCACATTAACAGCACACAGTAAATAACTTAAGTGTTCAGTCATTCAGCTCTGCCTGCCGGACTCTGCTGGACAGAAACAATGCCTCCAACACAGCTTTTTTTTTTTGGAGGAATTTTTATTGAAATGAAACATTGGACAGGTTAAACTACGCACTGACAGTCAGCAGAGATGTGTTCCAAAACAACATGAAATAAAACAGCAATTGCTCTTGGAAGGGAATTCAAATAAAATATATTTTCTTCATTTGACATGTAGAGATTGTCCAGAGTTCACAGTTTCTCTACAGTGACATAAATATCTCAGTATTGAATTAGAAGTGTTTGTCTCATTTCATCACTCTGTCATTGATGTAGTATAACTGTTATCATCACTTTGGTGGTGTGGCTCCAGGAACAGCAATTGGTCTGTCAGCCGGCGCCCTGAAATATCTCCACTCGGTTAGATGGATTGTCATGATATTAATGTTTCTCTGAGAACTCTACTGGCTTTGTTGATCCCCTGACGTTCTTTCTAGTGTCACCACCAGGTCAAACCTGTCATCTATTTTGTGTGATTTCTCAATTTTCAGAGAGACGTTCATTGTTTACAGCGGATGAGACTAAATGTCTCAGCTATTGTTGGATAGATCACCAGGCGATTTAGTGCGGACATTTATGGTTTTGAAAAAATTTAGTTCCACCATCAGGTCAAAATCTCTGGATTGTCTTTCAAACAGTTTAGTTTTCTTCACATCGAGCTTCACGGAGCCATTAACCTTCAACACAGTCGCCTGAATAAAACGTTGGCACTTTACATTTCTGCAAACTAAATATGTGTCATATCACCTTCGCATGACATGTATATGAACTGATTTAGGTGTCAGGAGTTGGAGGGGATGGTGGTGGCATTACAACATAAAGAAACGTACAGTTGCAATATCCGAGAAATTGTTGGCATTCTATTCTGTCGTCTGGCTTGTGGCGTTGCTTTTGCTGTTTTTTATGTTCATTCATTCAAGCTAATTTGTTATGAAGGTCATGAGATTATAGTCTTCTTAACGCAGTCTGTCGTTTTAGTTACCGTGAATATTCTGTGCTGAAAGGTTTCCAGTTAACTTCTAGACTAGACTAACTAGATGTAGAGATCGAAGAACAAATACTAATCCAGAAACTCAGCAACAGAAACAACCAATGACACGTCCCCTGAGTGCAGCGGGGTGAGACAAGGATGAAGATGAGAATGAGAGGAATGTCTTTACATCAGCCAACACAAAGCTCAGACTGACAAGACAATTGGACGGGCTCTGGAGGGATGAGGTCTGGAGCACACGGTTATAATTAAAGCCTTTAACAGGGTGTCGCACCTAATTAAAAGCTGTAACTATAACACTCTTGTCCAGACTGAGGAGGAAGAGCAGGGAAATACACCTGGGCTCATGGTTCGTTTATGATTTGTTGTTCTTAATTTACATGTTTACATACTGAACATCTGGGAATTACTTCATAGCTGTCTGTACATCCTTGAAAAGCATGCGTGGAACGTGACGTCAATCGAATCATTCAACAAAAATGTCAACGATGACAAGTTTTGTTTGTGACTAAGAACAAAAGCTCTCAGCTCTGAGAGGTGTTGGCAGAAAAGGTAAAGACTGTCCAACCAAAAACTCACCCAGTATTCCCCACGATCAGATTCATAATCTAGCAGCTAGACTGAGTTTGATCTTTGGATCAGAGATTACAAATCGATTCAGATTCTCGGTTGTTACTTCACAGCTGCTTCGGTCAAGATGTGAACTGTAAAACTGCAGGAATGATGATGAGGTCAGTGATGAGCATCTATGATGCTGCAGAAAATACTGTCACCTCCCCTCAGTGAAGTCACACTGAGAGAAGGTTGAATCTTTGTCAATTTTTAGCAAATATTTTACAGTGTGCACTCTAGGAAGACTTCTGTACTAAGTCAATTTTATAATGATCACACTGCAAAAAGTTAGGTTTGGGGATACAAGAGATAATACATGAACTTAATACAAATGAAATGATCTGTACAAGCAGCAAGATAATTGTTCTTAACAGGGAAACTGAAAATATGTTTGTAAGTCTGGATGTGATCTGATACGTGTTGGAAGGCTTGATTTACTCAATTCTAAGATTTTTTTTAAATTGATTTAGGCAAAAAAAATGTATGATCAGTAATGTTGCACGAATCAAAAGATAGAAACTATTGCTAATTTTTAAGAAAAGATAATTAATGTCAGTTTAAAATCTTCTCAAGCAGGGAACTTTTTGCAGCAGCGAATTTCTGCTAGAATCCAACAACCTCATACGTTCATCATGTTGCTGCAGCTCAGAAAATGTTTCACAAATGCACTAAACTAACAGTAAAAAGAAAAGAGGACCTGAGTGCATGCATCCCTGTCCTGCCAAAACTGCTGCATAAACTCTCTGTGACACCTGATCCACAGGTGCTGCACCGCTGAGCACCGAGCACATGCAGTGAAGGGAACCCACCTCCTTGCAGCGATGGTTTCCACAGAGCCAGGAGAAGGACTCCGTGTAGGTAAGTGGCCACCGTCCCTCTCGCCATCTCGCTCCCAAATGTCCCTCTCCTCTCCCAAGCTCCAGGTTTTATCCCCAGCAAGCCTATCAGGAGTCAACAAGGCCTTAAGAAAGAAGGAGGGAAAATGAGCGAGAGCAGGAAAAAAAAAAAAACGGGGACAGGATGCGAGACAGGACTCTGTGTAATTGGCTAAGAGACACACAGAGAAAGATAGACAAGGCAAGAGGAGGAGAGAAAACACACTGGATCACCTCATTAAACCA
Source organism: Sparus aurata (assembly GCF_900880675.1). NCBI lineage: Eukaryota > Metazoa > Chordata > Actinopteri > Spariformes > Sparidae > Sparus > Sparus aurata. The sequence continues at coordinate 3,539,132 of NC_044199.1, forward strand.
AATGGGTTGTTCTAACCCCCCAGTGACTGTTAGGCTGCATTTATTTGGCCCTCTACTGCCAAAAAGAGGGAGTATGAAGGGAGGGTGGGGGGCTGAACATGTATGAGAGGCAGGAGAGTCTCAATTGTAAAGAATTGGGGCTCCCTGCTTTTCTCTCCAGGCACCTCGACCAGAGAGAGGAACTGAGCCAGAAATTCGTTACAGATTTCAAAACAGTGTCATGTTTAAGTGGAGGGGAAACACTGAGAACTGACTCCATGAGGTATTAATCTTTCATCCTTGGTTTGCATTTGTGAGGAGTTGAATTGCTTTTAAAAGATGGATGAGTTGCTTGCTGTACATAAATACTCAGTTTGATTTTACTTTCCTTCTTGCCAAACATCTGGGCCCGTCCTACATGGGATTTACAAGACACTTCAGTTTTACAAAACATCTTCTGGTAAAACACACTCGGACTCAAAAAAAAAAAAAAAAAGCAAGATGGTTACAACATTATCCTGCAACATGCCGACAATTTATCCTGATTAAACTCTTTTTTTTTTTCCTCCAAGGCTTTCTTCAAGTGACTAATTTGAATGATTCATATGTGAGCAGCCAACTAAGTGCCTGGTACTAAAAAATGAAATGATGATAACATAAATATTGTGAGACTTATAAATATGGATGATTGATGGAGACATAAACATTGTTATTGCAGCCTTTTGTCTGAAATGTGTGTGTGCACACTGGGGGGTGGAGGTAGTTTGGCAAGCGTCCACACACATCGCAGCTTGTTGCCAGAGAAAAAATGAAGTTAAGTCAGTTGTAATAAAACCTGAAATGCAAAGCTGGTCTGTATCGACAACGGGGGCCGAAGAACACCTGAAACAAGTGAATCCCTGTGACCTTGAAATCAGATCATAGCATCTTCTGAGAGTCGGGGAAATAAAGAATAGGCGAGAACAAACGCCAGGCTCCTACTAGTGACTTACACATGGCCTTTATAAGAAAGATCATCTTAAATGATAACCATCAGAGGTGTCACCTGCCCTGTGAGTCACATCCGGACATGAGGACTTTCATCAGTGAAGCCTCACCAGCTTTTGTCCAGCAGCGTCCCCGGTTGCTTTAAAGACACACCAGTCAGCATACCTGGAAACAATCAGTGTTTTTATTTCAACAAGTGGGAACGCTGGGGGATTTTCTCCATGTTTGGGCTGGCTGGTCCTGTCCGAACTCCTGAAGGTCGATGTCTGACTCTTGGCAAGATTGAGAAACAATTTCTTTGTCTGGAGGTAATGGGCCTGGAAACAGATGAAGTAAATGAGTTACAGTAACGACACCTAAACACTGAGAGACTGAGGAGGGAGAGAGACATCGAGTGCTGTTACAGAGAGTGTGTTGCTCATCATTTGGCGGAGGAGTGTTGCTTCACAGGTGATGAGTGGACATTTTTAACTGACCTCTGGGCGGCAGACATGAGTATATAAATCGTATTCACCTGTAGCTCTTTGACCCTGGTCAGTGGTTTTTGTACCTAACCTTTGATAACAAACTTGCTCGGGGCGAGAAGTGCAGACTCGTGCATTTAATGATAAATAGTTTATCACGAGTGACTGACTGAACCACCAGCAGAGGCTGATGTGAGTAACACCAGTCTGGAATGTGGCAAATGTTTCTGCGATGTGATCATGTAGAAACCTGTGGCTCTGACTTCTGTCCAAAATGGCTCAATTAGAAACAGTGTATTGTATATTTGTATTTCTTCACCCGTGTGTGTGTGTGTTAGAGAGGGAAAGAGAGCGAGGCGATGCTACCTGAGCACCCATAATTGGTCCTAAAGTCTGGTTTTATTGCTCTGTTTTCAGACCTGGTGTGCTTTGTGTTCAGCTTTGATGGAACTACATAGTTATGCAGTGAAATAATGCTTGGGCAAGAAAACCGAAGTATGCCGGGAGAAAATGAGAACTATATGCTGAGAGCCATATACATTTTTTAGTCTTGTGGTCATTAATTCAGGTGTGAAGTCAAGAGGAAACACACAGACAACAAGCTGACACCAGAGAGACGTAATTCTCCAAGATTTAAAAATTTGACAGACTGCAATTTATGATCTCGCCTAGTGTGTTCAGATAGGCAGTATGTCATCGTTGCGTATGATATCTTATTGATGTTTGTTTTATAGTTTTAACATGAATAGCTGAAAATCCCTGCAACTAGAGCGTAGTGCATAAATAGCCCACTACAGTTGGTACGCACAAGGAGAAAATTAGAATGTTTATTCATTCTGAGTACAATTTTCCACTACAGTTTATCCATAACAGTGACATAATTGCACCTGCACATGTAAACACAGAGAGAAGCAATAACAAACATTAGCATGTTGACCTGAAGTTAATGTGGATTTCTGCCCAAAACTGAAGAGTTTTTGAGTCTGAAGAAATGAAGACAAAAACTGTAAATGTGAGGGTTTTTTTTTTTAATTCGTCCTTTCAAATGCATGCTGGGATACGCCTCTGAGCTCCGATCGTATGAGGAGGAAGAGAGACTGTCGAGAACTGCAGCCGACTCTCTTACAGACCGCCGTTCATATCCTCAAAGTCAAACATGCCCTGCGCAAAAAAACTGAGTGATGACCAAAACAAAGCCTTTAATGTAACACGGCACAACGTTGGAAACAGTGACTAACCCAAAATATATTTCAGCATTCAAAACTCCCTTCCTCTTTGTTTGATTTTGAAAGTGAATGAAGATGAGCCACTTTACGGCTCTCAGTCAGCCTATAGAGAGGGATGTCAACACGCTTCCACATTATCCACAAAATATGTCACTTAGTTGGTTGATTGAAGGTCCAGATTTCGGTTGAGACGGTGTAGTGACTTATTTCGATGCAGTATGTGGATTAAAAGTACTGAAGGAATCCATCTGAATGTTTTTTTGCATATCTTGAGAACTGTTCAGCCAGTCTTCTCCAGATTTGGCAGGTGTGTTGCTGAGGACCCACTGAAGTGCAGCGTGGTGAAATTTGGACACATTCAATTTTCTTTTTTTTAAACAATGTCTTTTATTGGTTTTCAATAAGGACATACAAAACACATCGACACATACAACAACATGTTCATTATTAATCCATTTTAATAAACGGCAAACACATCTCGGTTGTGGCTTCAGCACTTCATAGCTCTGCAGACTAAAGTCTGACGTTGTCTGAGCCCAGCTGATCTCAAGGGCTGGGCATCACCAGGTACCTCGCGATACGATACTATCACGATATTTTGCCCACGATAACGATAATATCACGATACAGCGATTCTGCGATAATCGATATATTGCAAAAAATTTCATCCACGATACATCACGATATCTGTGTCACTGAAGAAATTCAGAATTTATTGACTGCACTGAATCCATTTCACAGGAATTACAAAACATTGTCAATCAATTTCACATGAATGACAGCCAAGTAAACAAAGAGTATATTGCACAGTGTCTCTTCTTAACACACACACTGACTACAACTATCATTAAATATCTATATGTGTGGGTTTCAGAGCTACTTAAACCATTTTTTTAAATTTTATTTGGTTGTATACCTATATTTGAATAAAGATAAAGCTGTCCTCCGAAGGGGGGTGGTGATGGTGGGCCGAAAAAAAAAAAAAAAAAAGTAAACAAAAAAAAATTATTATTTTCTTTTTTTTTTTTTACATTTTTAAATATCGATATTTGGCACCAGTGTATCGATAACGTACCTTAAGACGAAATATTGCGATATATCGTAGAATCGATATTTTGGCACACCCCTACTGATCTCATGATCTCATGGGGAAGCAGACGTAAACAAAATGGAGATTACAGTAGTGCAACAACTCGTAGCTATGAGACGCCGTGAGAAAATAACAAAAGCAACAGGTTAAACAAGTGTGAATGAGTCGGGAGACGCAGTCAACACGGGCTTTATATTCTTTAACTGAACTAAAATGGGATTGTGAGTTTCTGTCAACAGTAGCATGCTCGGTAACGTTGAATGTTTAGTGTTGCTCTGTTGTTGTTATGCTCTGAAAGTTGAGTTTCTGAACTCGAGCACAAAGGTGTATATATTTCTTTACCAAGACAAACAGAAAATGTCTCCTACAGGCATAAAAACTGCATCTCAAAGACGTCACATACATGAGAACACAGACTGCAAAAGCCAAAATATCTCACAGTGCAAAAAGTTCTCCGATCGGTGCTTTTAATGTGATGTGCCAAGAGACTTTAGAGTTCTTGTGTTCAGTTGTAGGTTACACATGTAGGATTCAGCTTCAGTGACGGCATAATCAGAGTGAAGACACACACGGACCTGAGGGAGGAGAATTGATTCCTGCTTCTCCTATTCTGGTTTGACTTTAGTACAAAGTCCGTCAGGAATGTTGAAATGGATTATTATCATTATATAAAACTGTATTGTAATGTAGTTACAGTGGAAACGAGTAGACATGACATCATGTTGTCTGCATTTGGCCGGCTGTAGTGAGGAATAAGAAAAATACCTCCAAATGGGCACAGAAGTGCAGGCTCTGCTGCCAAAAATGTCCTAAAGAAAGTTAAGATGTTGTTCTTCAGGCGAAAATGTCCGTGTGTGGTGATGTGTGTGTGTCGACGGTGTGATTCATCCACACTTTCACAGTTTCACGCAGCCTCTCTCATCCACCTGCTGCCCACTTCCCACATCCATCCACACAACCTCCGGTGCCACGCGCCACCATCTCTGCCAGCTCACAGAAGTGTATCGGCGTTACAAATAAAGTAGCTGACTGAGTAGTGCCAGTGTTGAGTTTACCTAACGTCTACCTAGCGTTTACCTAACGTCTGCTGCCTATATATGGGCGTTCGTGTTCTTGGAGGACTGCTCACCCCCTCCCCAGCCAGACTGTTAATTTACCCCTCTGGGTGGTGGAAGGAGAGCAAGCAAGTGATAGAGAGGAAAAGGGAGTAAAATGCAGAAAAGGCGCGACCCAGACAGACAGAAAAACACTCAGACGTGCACTTGTTAGACGTGATAAACTGGTTAGAGCGCTGGTGAATATCAGCCTAAAAGGTCTGCGCAGGATCGACTTTCACGACTTATCTGTGCCAAAGAATCACATCTGCAAATCCACAGGCCTCGAGCCAACCACACACACACACACACACACACACACACACACACACACCGCTTAAATACAAGTAATGGAAATAATTCATCTTTCACTGCACAGTGGGATGTAGTCAGGTGCATGATGGATCCAACTGGGAATCATTCGTCTCCTTGTAAAAGTGTAACATCAGGAATTATTAGTTTCAGGCAGCTGGTGGTTGAAGCGTTGAATCACGAAGCTCTCTGACCAGTTCATTGACTGGATAAATATGGACGCAGCCTCCGTGAAGCCTTAAACCTACATTCTCGCTAATGGCCCAGCAGGTGGCGACAGCACTGGTTTCAAAGAGACGTCTGATTGTATGTCAGCTTATGAAAAAATGACTCTACTTCAAACTTGATTTATTAACTCAGTAAACAGCTTCCAAATGAGTTTACGGCCTCAATCGCTAGTTTCAAGTCTTCTTCAATGCAGCAAGATGTTTATTTTGTAAATTATGGTCCCATTTAGAGTAAAATAGACAATAAACAACGGCCCTGATTCCAAGCTCCTGCCTTTAAACATGGTGGTCTGACATCACAGTAGGTTGGGTGTTGGTGTACGATCGTTATTGTACATAAAGATCTGATGATTTGGAGGAAGCGCCGGTGCTGTCAGACTTACACAGCTCTTTTTATTTTGTCGAGGCAGCTTTCTTTGCCTCTTTGTTTTATTCAAGTGTTTTTCATCGCTTGGCCTGTTTGTTGTATAAGCTGTCAACAGAAGCGCTGTCTTTCCTCTTTTACTGCATGAAGGAGGGAGACATGTGCTGCTGACGGATTCCTGACTCATTGTGCGAACAATCTTTGTTATGAATTAGAAAGTGATGTTTTCCTCCTTAGCAGTGTCTAAAGGTAATTTTGAAATTGCAGCTGATATAAAATAAACAGCATTATAATGTGTTACAGAGAACTGACCCTGGATCTGTCCTGAGTGATCCAGTCACATCTGTCTTACGTTTTTGTGAAACAGCCACAGTCGCCACTCTAAGCTCTTATAAAGTCTTTGTGACTGTATTTCATCACGTTTGGTGGATCCGGACCGTCTCGTTTGGTTTATAGTCCAACATTTCTATTATTGTAACCTAGTTGCCTTTGTCACATTGTAGGATAATGTGTCCTGCAGCAAAATGCCAGAGTTGTTACAGATAATACACACTGCAGTCTCTATTTGAATCTACTTTAGCTTGGAATCTTTGTAAGATAATTAAGTTTTCTGCGCCAGGTAGTGCTGCTGCAGGTCTTCCTGATCGTGTGGAGTGACGGAGTGAGCTTCATTAGCAGCTGTTTGCAATACGAGCGACGAGCCAGTGTTGAACAGTGTCACGCAGGGTGACATTAAAAGCTCACTGACAGAACTGACAAACTCTCCTTTCACTTAACGAGGCGAGGCGGCAGCGGGCATGTTGGTGTTGGTGACATCTGTTGAGCGAGATGATGTAGTTCACTGAGTGGTTTAACCCAAAACTAGATTGGTACAGTAGCCCAGAACATACAAACCATACGCTGGCTCTCTCTCCGAGGAGAGGGTGAGGTGAGGGGTGTTTTGTTGGATGCAATCTGCAACTTCACCACTAGAAGTCACTGAATCCTTCACACTGGACCTTTAAACTGGTATATTCCAACCAAAACTTTTCAACCGTTGCGTGAAACACCTGTTTTGTGTCATGACAACGAAAAGAGCAGCTGTTAGTTTGGTCCTTGAAGCTGCAGACCACCACATGTTGATTATAACCTACGCCCTGCTCAGGACAACGGATGGGTCAGCGATGATTAGGGGTGTGCCAAAATATCGATTCTACGATATATCGCGATATTTCGTCTTGAGGTACGTTATGGATACACTGGTGCCAAATATCGATATTTAAAAATGTAAAAAAAATAAATAAATAAAAACAATTTTGTTTACATTTTTTTTTTTTTTTTTTTTTTTTCGGCCCACCACCACAACCCCTCTTCGGAGGACAGCTTTATCTTTATTCAAACATAGGTATACAACCAAATAAAATTTAAAAAATGGTTTAAGTAGCTCTGAAACCCACACATATAGATATTTAATGATAGATAATGATAGTAGTCAGTGTAGTCAGTGTGTGTGTTAAGAAGAGTCACTGTGCAATATACTCTTTGTTTACTTGGCTGTCATTCATGTGAAATTGATTGACAATGTTTTGTAATTCCTGTGAAATGGATTCAATGGAGTCAATAAATTCTGAATTTCTTCAGTGACACAGATATCGTGATGTATCGTGGATGAAATTTTTTGCAATATATCGATTATCGCAGAATCGCTGTATCGTGATATTATCGTTATCGTGGGCAAAATATCGTGATAGTATCGTATCGCGAGGTACCTGGTGATGCCCAGCCCTAGCGATGATAGTGACTGACAAAGAAGTACCGTTACTTAAAGAGAGAAAACAGAGGGAAAAAACACAGAAAAAGGAAGTGGGGGCATGTCCAGACGTGTAGTGGGCCAGCATGTGGAAGACCATTTAAATGGAAGACAGTGAGCATTTGCCTAAGTGGCTTAATTAAGTACTTGAGGTAAAATTACATCATGATAACATGGGAACACTTAGAAATTCCCAAAAGTGTTTTCTCCTCTTGCATTCACGGGGAAAAAGAAGAATTTACCAACAGTATATAGACAAAGGGACAGAACTGCACAGGTTTTCTATCACAGAAAGCCGCCGAGCACTGTGACATCAGATGAATTATGCTGTTCGATGTCGCCCGTTACTAGCAGGCCCCTTCCCATGACTCATAACGGCCCTCGCCGTGGAGGGGGGAGGCTTCTCTTCCACGGAGGGTTGAAACAACACAGAGAGAACAGCGCCTTACATAAACACTCTGTACTGTAACGTACAGGAGGGACCATCCATCAGTGTGCAGCGGGGGAAAAAAAGAGGCTGAAAGACGTGAGGGATGCAGGAAAAAGCTGGGTTAGCAGGTCATACAGAGAAAAGTGAGAGGTCGGAGAACTTTATGAGTGTGTGTGTGTGTAAAAGATCAGCAGTGTCTCGTGTCAACTGTGAATACTCAGGTTAAAAAAAGTGAAGTTTAGGAAGTGATTGAGTGCAAATGTGAGAGTCACACATGCTGCGCTGCGAGGCTGCATAAATCAGAAGGTAATTTCTCCGTGAGGTCAGAGATCGGATTTCAGATATGAGGACATGAAAAAGAGACGATCTTATTTCCTGCCAAGTTTCTCCACGTATGTCAACGGTGTGTGTGTGTGTGTGTGTGTGTGTGTGTCACTCTCACCGTCAGATGTTTTGCGTTGCAGTTTCTTTAGGCGGACTGATGTAAGTGGAATGATGAGGTCAAGGCTTCACTTCGTGCCAGACGTCCTCTGACATGACACGCATTCACAAACACACGCGCCTCACATCATGTATTCCTACAGCACAACATTCATGCAAACGAATGCGTGTTTGCACATGCAGACGCAGTTATGATATTAAAAACACTGCTGATACTTAAGTAGATTTTAGAGCCCTAATGTCATGACCATGAGCCTCAAATGATATATGAAGTTTAACTGACACCCTGTGAATCCTGCTAACTGGTCCCACAATGGATTATCTCTTTAAAGGAGGTTCTTGAGAAAGATGCTGAATTGCAAAGTCAGATAAGTTTGGGTTGGTGTGTGATTTGTTGTTGTTGTTTTTGAGTGTCATTGCCAGGTTATTAAATACACAGGGTTCGTACGGGTGCTTGAAATCCTTGAAAGTGCTTGAATTTCAATGTTGTGTTTACAAGGTCTGAAAAGTGCTTGGATTGTAGTTTAAGTGCTTGAAAGTGCTTGACATTATAACTCTGTGTCTTTTACAAAATTGGGATCAGACTGGATAATTAATTTCTGAAGTTTTTGCTATTATGAAACATAATTTTAGGTGTTTACAGCATAATACAATGTACATAATTGTGGTAAAAAGTGAAGAAAAAATCACAAGTATATATATTCCTTCAGATACGTATTTTACCCCAGCAGTAAGGTGCTGGAAAATCTTAAAAATGACCCTTAAAAGTGCTTGAAAAGTGCTTGAATTTGACCTTGAAAATGTACGAACCCTGAATACATCTTTCTCCAGAATCGTCTACTGTACCTTTAACAGACCAAAGTCACAACAATGAATCCCTGATATTGGAAACTCATCCAGAAAGTTTAGCTGCGTATGTTCACCAAATTAAGCTTACGGTCATTTTTTTTCAGACCACATCTTAGCAATGTAAATTTTAGATCCTGATAACTTATCATTGTAAACTACATAGATGGCCTCTGTTGCCTCAGTTGATTTTAATGGTAAATATCTTACATTTCTCAGACTTGGTAATAATAACCTGTTGTTCTAGAAAAAGAATCCTGCACTTGAGCACCGGGATTTGTGTAATTACTGTCTGTAGAAAGCTGCTGGGGGTCGTGGCTCAGGGGTAGTGCCAGCATCTTGTTATCTTAAGGTTGCTGGTTAGATTCCCCTGGTCTGCATGTCAAACTGTCCTTGGGCAAGATGCTGAACCCCAAACTCCTGATGTGCTGGTCGGCACCTTGCATGGCAGCCACCGCTGTCAGTGTATGATTGTTTTTACAAATTATTGTAAGTTGCTTTGGACAAAAGTGTCTGATAAATGCCCTAAATAACTGAGGCAGAAGTCTCACACTGCAGGTTTAGATTAGATATGCATGTCTATATTCTGAAAAGTTGCCTTTCTTCTCTTAAAATACATTTTTGTTGTCGTAGTTGTTGCTTTGGTTTTGTAAATGTCTGTTTGCCAAGCCAACAAAGCCGATTTGAGTTTGTTAATTAGAAGTTTGACAAACAAAATATGTCGTCGTTAATGCTGAGACTTCATAATGCTTCATAAAGTGTAATTAAAAACACTAAAATCATCTTTGAAGTAACTCAAACTTCACCTCCTTCACTTTATGAACTCCTGACCTCGTCCCTGGTTCACCACATTCAGTGGCAGACGTTTATATAGCGGAGTATCTTCAGTGCCAAGACTGTAATCCATCCAGAGTCATGCCTGGGTCAGGCCTATAGCACACATCCAGTCAAAACGGATTGAATTGTGACGCCACATCCCAGCGACAGGAACCCCCATCGTGCAATGTGAGGTCATTCAGCCCTCCGTTCAGCGAGGATCACCCGACCGAGGACCCTGACGATGGGTCCGTCTCTGTCACCACTTCCTCATCAGGGTCGAAGTTACCACATGGAGACAATTTGCACGAGGAAATCATCTCATTCTCCTGCTGACATCATCAGAGGGTGACAATTAGACAGCAGGCTCATCGGTCTTCTTGCCGGATCAGATGGCGTTTCACACTTGTGAATGTGCACGCTGAGAACCTGACGCGACCCCCGCTGATGCAGCTCACATCCATCTGTTGTCTTATGGAGCTGTCTGCAGGTTGCTGAGAGATGATGATGATGAGCTTGGTGATGTGACGATGACGAGGAGCGCGATCTGTTACGACAGCGTTCGGTCAGCGAGTGTGTGTTGTGTGTTGTGTGAGCGTGTGTGCTTGTCTCTGAGGTCGTTTCAACACCGAGCATGTTGAAATGGTTTATTTTAGTCTCTCCCTCGGCTCTCTGCATTTAGTCAGGTGCTAAAAATGCCAATCAGTCTGTATCCACGCCACCTGAAAACACAACAGCTCTTGGTCCCGTTCCAAGTGGACTGCGGTGAGAACATAATTGTACCAGCTACAGGAAATTGCACTCAAACGCACCGTTTTAATGCCATAAGGAGGCCGACTCTGACATCTGATAGCCAGTTATTGCTCATGCTGGAAAGTCGAGTGTACAAATGATTCATGATGCTCATATTAATCTTTTTATTATATTTCTTTTGCTGCGTGTTTGTACAGGGCACGAACGCCAAGGAAGGTAAAAAATCACGGAAAGGTCGGAGAAGGTTCATCACGCTGCAGGACGACAGGTTAGAAACACACTGTCCGTCCAGAACGTGAACAGATTAAGTCCAAGTTTTGATTTGAGGTCCCAGCGGGAACAGATGAATATTGTTTCATTAGCAGAGGGACACAGATGGACGCTGGCCAGTCGATGAAGAGCCCACTCGGAGCTCTCGCCACCTCCAGAGTGAGCTACGACCGGCTGCTCACTCATGTTAACAGCAGAGTGACGAAACATCGACAGAACCTACGAGGACACCGACACACGCGAGGGTGAGAGAATTAACACACACACACACCTGAGGTAATTCATGTAGAGGACAGATAACAGTCATTGTATCTGAAGTCATATCAAAGCTGCACTTTTTCGAAATCAAGAAAGAAAAACTAGAGAGTAAGTTCTTTATTATTGTGTCAATTTGTTCTGCAGCCTCAAGCAGTTCAGCGAATATAAGACCTCCAGATGTTAACGTGCTTTTTTTTCATCGAGCTTTGTTTTATTACAAAACAAGGAACACATGTCACCAAACGCTCACAGCGCTGACGTTGTGCTGCGCGTGTTTATGAAAGATCAACAACGATCAGATCATAAATTAGACCTCATATATGTCGACAATCAATAGCATGTTATAATTCATAATATACACGTAGTACATGCGGGAGCACGATGTGAAACTACACATAGTTAATTAAAAGCAGGAGTCACTAGAATCAATCCGGCCCTCATTATTTTGTTGAACATATCTTTGATTAACTCTGCATCAGTTTGTCTTATTCACATATACACAGATTTTACATTTCTCTGCCGCCCACCAAACCTCCAAACTCAGTCCCCTCAGAATTTCACTACTAGTGCAGGACAAGCATGATCAGGCCTAGTGTGTTAACCAGATATCTGATATTTCACAAGGCAACTTAAAGGGATATTCCGGTGTAAGTTTAATCCATGGTCTAAATCACCGTGAAACTGTGTTAGACTCCCTCTCGAGAGATCAAGTTAGCAGACCGCTAGCTAACGTAGTTTTAGCATCCTCGGAAACGACCGCACGACAACAATACACTGCAGTAAATGGATCCAAATATAAACCGCCACCAAAAAGCCACAAATAATGCTCAGAACAGCACCAAACTTCAGCAACATTAGAAACAGGGTCCCAGCACATATTTCGAGGCATCAAACATTTGATATAGTTGCCGTATTTGTCGGAAAATATAAACAAATCTCACCACCCGAGAAGCCTTCCTTGTTGTGGGGAAGCCCTGTGAGTCGATTACCGAGTGCAGTAGAGTCCCGCATTTAATGATCATCATTGAGCTCGGTTGGTGAGTTTCGTTCATCTATTCCGACAAATACGGCAATGATATCAAATGTTTGATGCCTCGAAATATGTGCTGGGACCCTGTTTCTAATGTTGCTGAAGTTTGGTGCTGTTCTGAGCATTATTTGTGGCTTTTTGATGGTGGTTTTATATTTGGATCCATTTACTGCAGTGTATTGTTGTCGTGCGGTCGTTTCTGAGGATGCTAAAACTACGTTAGCTAGCGGTCTGCTAACTTGATCTCTCCAGAGGGAGTCTAACACAGTTTCACGGTGTGTTAGACCATGGATTAAACTTACACCGGAATATCCCTTTAAAACTGGGCTTATTGTATACGTCATTATAAGACTATAGTATACTGGGGTTGTTAACCTGCAGCTCTTAAGATTCTGAGGCTTTTTCTTTCACATCCTGTTGTTTTAGGCCCTGATCACACAGACTCATTGTTACAGGTGTGGTCGCCCCAGAAATTAGCCGGATGAGCCTGACTGTGTGTGCGACTGGCTATCATATTTAATTATTGATAAAAGCTTCTGAACTTTTTAAAACTTCCAGAAGAATGTAGGCAGGGTGCAAGAGATGGACGTTCACCAGGCGCACTGTTCCATAGGAAGACAAATGTTTTGCTGCAAAACGTGTCTCGTGGGAACGGCCGCTTACTTAGTTAACTTTGCATCAGATCAAAATGTATAAACAGTATTTACATCTTATATTCTGTGTTATGTGTTTTGCATGGAAGTAAAAACACACATTTACCGACCAATTATGGTTCCTGAAGCGTTGGGATGCAACGTTTACTGGAACTAGAAACAAACAGCTTTACGAAGTGTTCCCAAAAAATACACAATCATGTTTCACACAGTGCACCTCTGCAAACACAACAAGCACAGAAACATGACTGTGACTGTGTGCTTCAAACTCAGTCATCATACCATCCTCTGTTACCAGTGAGCCTGTCTCCCTGAGGAATGTTACTTTGTTTTGTTGCTCCTGTCCCAAAACTTACTGCTGGCATCAAATTCAGAAGAAGCAGATATTTTCTAAAGAAGCTAAAGAGGTAAAACATTACAGACATTGTCTTTGTATTGTTTTCAGTTGACTAAATCACACTGTCCATACACTTTTCATACAGTTCATTCTCCTGTGATTGTGACTGCTGACTCTGTAACCAAGCGGCCTGCGAGTGTCGGCTTCTTATCCCCGTGATTAATGCCGTCTAAACGCCGCCGCTGCAGTGGGCAGGTGGCGGAGCCCGTGAGTCCGTCACATGTGATGTTACACAGTCACACCGTCTCTCACCAGATCATCTCCACTGGGATTCAATACATTACTCACATACAGCACATACGTCATTTATCACAACGGCCCACTTGAGACATTAAGTTGGCACTGAAACCTGTTTTGTTTTCTTAACTTCTGTGAGAAACGTATAATTAGACTTTACTTTTAATAGAGCACATTAAAGAACGAGGCTTAAACAAACGGGTCCAATGTGACTGAAGCGAGAAACTGTTGATACCAAATGAATGTGACGTAGTTAATGTGGAGCAGGAGCGCCACAGCTTCAGTCCTACTTGGCATCTTGGCAGTCGGGACAGCTGCAGCGTGTTCGCGCTGAAGGAACGCCGGCGTCACTTATTTTAAAGAATGTGCTGTGGGAATATGTTCGCCTCCGTGTATGTTTAGTGGTAATGTCACAAAGATGATAAAGAAAACGTAACGCCGTCTAACATTTTACTCGTACCCTTAAGCTTTTGTAACATTTGCGCTTTACGTCATTTTCATTTGACTGATTACTTCGTCCATCACATCTTCTGCTGCGTCACGCCTACATTTATTAAAATGTTTATTTATTCACAGGACGGCACACAAAATGACGCAGGCACTGAAAAGTCACTGCAGGCGTCTGACTTCATCCCTGATGTCTGTGAAAATAATCGTGAAATTAACAGCGTTCAGCGCGGTGACATCATCATCTCGGGACATCGAGAACAGTGACTACGTTTACATCCACAAAATATTCTTTTTGCCCCGATTCCAAAAAAGACAAAATGTCTAATTAAGCTGTTTACATGGCTGATGTGAATGAATAGTCCTGTTTACATGGAGACGCTATATGCTCCAGTTATCGAGCACCGCCTCCCTCTTTCACGGTCAATCTTTTCAAAAAAGAAAATTATTTGTGCCTATTCAAAACCCTGTTTAAGAGTAGTTTTGTTTTTCCTTCTGACCAGAAAAGCAGTCTTACTCCAGCCTTACAAACGTTGACTAGGCATCGACCACAGCTGACCGTAAACAGACAAGAGGCCCCTGGCTGAGTGCATATTCCAAATGTTCTGTATACGCGTCTAAAGAAGGCTGTAATATAACCTGAACAATAGTCAGCATGTATTGTGTGAGCTGCTCATTCAGCAGAGGCACTGAGCAGCTGTCCTCTCACTGTTGCTCTTTTTGGATGCAGCTTGTTTGACGTGTATTTTCGTCTCTTTCCTCCGGCGATATACAATGACTTTGTAGAGTTTCTACATTTGTGCGCACAATTTAGGGAGCAGTATAAGTAGATTTGGTCAATGGAGTGAAATAGATAAAGTATAGCTTTACATATGGGCCTAATGGAGTAACTGAATTACAGTTAAAGTGACTTCAGTGTTTTCAGGAGCATCAGCTGACATGTTTTTTTGATGCTCCTCTTGCAGGCCTCACAACATCAGCATCTGTGTGTGTCTGTGTGTGTGTGTGTGTGTGTCTGTGTGTGTCTGTGTGTGTGTCTGTCACAGCGAAAGGATGTTACCGCGTTTGTGTGTGTGTGGGAGAACAACACCGCTGACCTGTGCAATGACTACACCGCCGCAAACACAGTAATTACCGTAATTACCGCGACTGTGCAGCACAGAGAGGGAAGTGTTGCCTCTATAAAGTTTGGTTTCCTGAGGCATCTGCCAACAACGTGAGAGGAAACACTGAAAAGGTGAAATATTGAACTATCTGAAGAGAAAACGCGACCCAACAGACAACAACCTCTCATCAGTGCCTCTGTTAGTGCACATAGAATATGTTTAGATTGATTTCACTTCCTGACAGTTAAACCAAACGCTAGTTGGTTTGTGCACAACAAAAGGACGATACAAAAGGAAGTTCAGTTGTATATGATGTTATTTGACCAGAGTTGAGAACGTCTGTCCGTTACCCAGAGGGCCAATGAGCGAAAGGCAATCATGGAACTAATGATGTCATAAAAAAAAACTAGGTTAAATTCGTGCTTTCAGGACTCGATTCATCGCTTGTCACGATGACTTAATGCAGCAATTACAATTATCTCCCTCCAGTCTGATAGTCAGAGCGCTGGACGACGCGAGATTGAGAGCATAAACATAAAACTCACTTGTCTTCTGCACATCGATGTCTGTGCTGCGCAGAACGGTGTAAGTGTGTGTGTGTTGCCAGTGCATGCCACAGCCATGACTCCAAAGTGTCTGATCTTTGAATTGCATCCAAAATGAAACAGGAGAGTTTAATCACTTTGCAGCCAGAGAGACAGAGGGAGAGAGAGCGGAGCGAAGGAGAGCGAGGGAGATTGAAAGTGAAAAAAGATGGAGTGGAGAGAGAGACATGAGACAGTTGGACCGAGCTGCCATTCAAATCTCTGGCAGCAGGATTCATGAGCTCTGCTTGTGGCGCATACCTGCGATACGTCCTCTCCTCCTGACCATACATAGAATCAGGCACAATCACGCAGACGTGATATAAATACTGAGTTGAGACATTTTGGCAGCAGAAACTCTGACCTAGATGCTGAAACTATGAGCAGCACTGACGGGTGTTTCTTAGAGGCAGGAGAGAAAATAAAAGTAATGAAGTTACTGTAATCTTTTTATAGACTATCGGAGCTGTCTGGTCGGCGGTGCCATAAATCATGAGCTGGTGACACAATGCCTGTAGTTTGATGTGCAGCGTTACTGGTGCGGCGCGCTCGGCCAGCAGTGGCCATGGAGATGCCTCGTTGTTGTTGCTTTTAACATTTGGTTTCCTAGAGAGTGCAGACACTTGAGTCGATTTTTTGACTTTGTTGGATGGATTAAAAAATGAGGTCAGTTCTAAACGTCACTGAGTGAACGAGAAAAAGTCACATAAACAAACAACGACTGAAGGTTTGAACACACTGGACCACCAGGATCTGTTTCCCAACACCAGGCTTTATACCAGAAAATCCTATTTTGAGTATTTTCTTGCTTTTTGCTGCAAAATCACCCTCAGGTGCCCGTTTGTTAGGTTCATTAGGTTCATTTAGGTCTCATACATATCCTCATGAAGGCTCTGGTGTTCAGTTTTGGATAAGACTCGTTTAGAGAAGTGTTTTCTACTTTATAGTCACCTGAAAGCTGTACTTTGTTTACCTTACCTTAACATACCTCGACTGTATGTGCTTGTGTCCGAACCACAGTGACTCAGGAAGGATCTGCTGGCCGCCGCGGTCGAGGTTTAGGTGTGACGACCAGCGAGAGCGTCAGGTAAAAACATCGATCAGAGCTCCTCCAGAGGCTGCTGGCACCAGTTACATCAGAACTGGAGAGAATATCTAATTGAAAGAAGAGCAAATAACACGACTGAAGACTTTTCTCGAAGGAAAATTGGTTTTCGCTCTTCTCCCAAGCAGCACTCTCACATTTTGAGATTGTGGAAAAAAGATGTTTGACATCTTTACGACACAAAATCAGAGGTTATCAACTCGAACGTGCAGTCCAACTTGGACAGATGATCG
The DNA here is from genome assembly GCF_900880675.1 of Sparus aurata. Taxonomy (NCBI): domain Eukaryota; kingdom Metazoa; phylum Chordata; class Actinopteri; order Spariformes; family Sparidae; genus Sparus; species Sparus aurata. The sequence goes on from NC_044199.1 coordinate 3,556,270, forward strand.
CTCTAGATTTAATCACCACACAGAATGGAAATGCCTGCACTGCACAACACGACCCAGCTGTTGGCACTTCATTAAAAACGTTTAAACTTTCCTTTTGCAATCACTGCTCATTCAGGTCGAACAGGCTGCCTCCCCGATCATGCATCACGTTTACTTCATAAGTATTTTTTTTTTTCAGCCGGCTTTACATTGTCTTTTCATCACATGTTCAGAGATAGAGCTCAATTATCTTGTGGAGGTCCCAGCAGACTCGAGCCAAAACCATGACCTCACTGCACTGTGGGAAATATATGTGATGTTCTACCTCCATCGCTGTTTAATTCAATCATGTCTCTCCTCTGTTGGTGTACTGATCGGGGTTCACGTGGATGTGGCCGGGATTCCCAGCGACTCTTAAAGGTAAACTCCTCTGAAAACATTTGAGTTTCAGACACCTGTGAAATGTTTGTGTGTTGCCGTTTTGCAGAGAATGAAGCTGAGATCAGTTCGGAGTCACAACAGATAGAACAGAAGCCAGAGGCGACCGCAGAAACCCAACTTAACATAAAAAGTTAATTTAACTAGTCATCGAAAACACTTAGTTTTATTAGATTAGAGCCACTATAATCAATATTTTCTACAGCAATAAACAGAAGAATAAACGTTGTCTGTTCACCGCCTGATCACACTGTTTGTATTATGCAAAGACAAAAAGACTTCACGAAGCCAATCAGATTATTCGACTGTGAGTTATGATTTGTAAATATGAACCATATTACTGGCCCGACATCTCACATCAGAGGGATTTACGGTAAAACGCCTGCTTCGCACGCTCAGATGTATGACACGCGTCTCAAACAGGAACATCTCATGTGTTTCCGCTACAGGTATTGACAAGGATATCGCCTCCGTCCAACCACAGAGTCCCATTATGAAGCCCGGACCGGACCGGCTGTGTGACGCTCCATTTCGAGGGAGTATTCGCTTACAACACGCGCTTTACAGGGTCAGGGGGGCTGGCAGCAGAGACAGGAAGAGATGAAGTCACTGCCCGGGGAATATCTCCGAATCCCTCCCGACGTGGATATTTAATTTACAGCACATTAGCCAAAGTGATACCATATTGTTACCTCTGACCCACTTTAATGTTTAATGTGTCTTTGTGGTAGAACATATGGCACCGAACACGACTCTGGTGCCGTTACATGCAGGCTGACATGACTCAGCTGCCACAGGGTCGCACCTAAAACCCCCTAAACCCCAATTTGTTAGCAGAGCCAGTGTGCTGTATGTGAAACCTGCTGATGTTGATTCAGGTAGTTTAGATCATGCAGAGACAGAGAGGCCTGGGACAGCAAAAACTACACCATTAATACTAATAATGCCTTTATTTCACAGAGGACAGAAGAGAAGTGACAGAAATTGATAGGAGAGGAAGGAGTGATGGCAGAGTTCAGCATCCAGATCCCCCGAGCCTCCTCGATACGCCAACTACAACAACTTGTAAGTCCATCATCCAATTCTGAGCCCTGTACGATTGTGACATCATGATTTAAAACGCCCGAGAGCACAAAAACGTGGTGTGTCCCCTCAGAGTTGCTGTAAGACAGAAGTTGTTGAAGTGAAAATTAAAAGAGGTTTGTTGCGTCTCAGTGCAAAACATCACGACTCCACTTCCTGTTTGTTTTTGTTCTCTGGTGGCAGCGCTGTTTCTTTTCTTCTCTGCAGGCCGCTCAGTGTTTCTTCCAATTTTACGGTTGTTATTAACATTTTTTTTACGTTACGCTGCAGAATGAGATTTTGAAAGCAGAACATGAATGACGACATGCTTACAACATGATGCATTATTATAAATGAGGCAATAGGTAATCGTTATAGTTTATTAAAAATGCTAAATCAAAGTGTTGCTGACACATTTATGTATCAGAAGTTATGATCCATAATTATAATATATGTAGAGTGATAATAATAAATATCCTATCCTGTCTAATGATCACTTTTTATATTAATTTGTACTGCAGGACTTTAGATTGTAATAGATTTTATACAGTTGTGGTATTTAGTCTTCTTTGCAAGAAACGTGTAACTTACAAGCAGCATAAAGTATCTGAATACATCTTCCACCAATGTCCTAAACACTTTAACCTGCTGCTAGAAAATATGAGTAAATATCAACTTATGTGTGTCTTTTCAGTTGATTTTGCACAAATGTAACATTTGTCGTAACAGAACTGAATACACAAAACCAACACGACTTTAAGATGCTCTCTATATCCACTGTACACATGTATACAGAGCATGAGAGGTTGTTTCTGAAGATTAAACGTACATACATGCTCTGTCGGTGACAGAGACTATAATAGAGCGATACACAAACAGACAGGAAGCATTATTCTTTTCTCAGCATGTGATCCACAAAAGCTGGATTTGATTTTGGCTCATACTTTGATTTATGCCCTTCTCCCTGCGGACCCGGAGCTCCATGTTGATGTAATCGCTTCACGTCTGTCAGGACACAGAAGGAGGTCTGTGCACAGCAGCACCGACACAGCACCGGGACACAAACGCCTCACAGCCACTCGCATGCAACATATGAAATAAACAGTCACTTTTAGTTATTACCACGAGCCGTGACAAAAAATGTTGTTTGAGAGGCAGGAGAGTGAGAACATACCGCAACTGCACTTTGTAATAATCTGCATGATGGAAGTGTGTGTGAAGGCCAAAGAAAAGACAGGATGTCATGTGTTGTGGCAGTGTCACACCGTCAGAGAGTCGGAGTTTAGTGACAGTTTAAATTCTCACCTCTGAGCCAAATGTATATATTATGCTGAGGGTCCATAAATACATACGAGTGAGGACTTAATAACCTCCAGGTAACACAGACAGACAACCAAAGAGTACTCCACCCTTTTGACACTTCACTCCTAACACATTGAAAGATGTTTTTGAAAAGATATTACAAGATATTTCCTACCAGTTCACACACGTTCTTCCTCCGTGTCAAAACCTAGTACCTACATTACCCACAATGCATCTGTTGAAAGAGTGTTCTGTGATGAGGGTGTGTTACGCTCGTTGTGGCAAATCTATTTTCTTGATCTTGATTTGATTTATTTTGTGTCCGTTCAAATACTGGACCCAAATACAAGTACAGAGTATATGCGAGTATTTGCGAGTACGAGAATACGATCGTGTTTACTGACAATAATTTTGAGAGTTTTTAAACTTCTGCCTATGTAGAAATTAATGGGATATTGTAACGAGTTTAGCATCTGAAATGCTGCAGTTAAAGAGCAAAAAAGCAATGACAATTTTACACAACCTTTGTTGTTTTGGAGTAGAGATTTATAAATGTGTGAGGTGAACTTGAATGCACCATGACGTCTTTGCGTGTATGTGTGTGTGAGACAGAAAGCAGAGTACAGATTATAAATGACACCAAAATGTGCTGAAGACGCTCTGCATTGTTTTTTAAACATCACTATTTTGGTTCAAACATTCACCCGACAGTTTGGCACGCAGTCTTCGATATTTACTTTTTAATTTCTGACCCTGTTGGTGCACAGCCCCGTCCAAATTCAACCTCTGGTTGGACCTAAATCGGGTCTGCGAACGCATATCGATCACCAACTGGACTGGTGTTGTGCAGTGGAACAGTCAGTGGTGATTTACTGAACATTTACAGCAGCTCTGTGTACCTGTTCATGGTTGTATTACAGTGCTGTTTGTGTCTCGTTGCCATATTTGTTTTATCGATTCGTCAAAACACTGTAACACTTTTTGACACCTTTTTTTTTGAAGAGTCTAAAGGGTTCAGAACTGAATAATCAAACCCAAACCACAAGCTTAACAGCGCATTGTTCTTCTGGCTCTGTGGACTCTCTGTCCGGACGACACGCCACGCGCCGCCGCTCGCCGTCTCGCAGACGAGTCATCAGTGTGACTGGGGTTAAAGCAACACTGTAACGAGCAGAACAAAAGATGAAAGAAAGCTCACAGACAGTCTGAGACGGACAGGACCTGGAGGATAACCATCGCTGCCTAATCATCACCAGCTCTGTTTGAGTTTTGCTCAGAAGGGGAACACTTTCATTAACCCCACAGTCAATCCACCATGAAAACAAACACATTAGCTTGCCATCCTATGACTCACTGCCCTTTCACATCGACCACGAATGTATGCCGAGCGTTTTCCTGTCCGCCGTGCCTCGCCCTTCCTCGAGTCTCGCTGCCACCACCGTGCTATCTCACATTCAACTTTTAACCCTTAGTGCTGGAAGCTGAATGAGGCGGAGACAGAGTGACGTTATCCTTCCCACAAAGCAGGCCGAGCTTGATGATATCTATTGAAGATGTTTTTGTGCATATCATTTAGGATGACAGAGTCGCAGTCCTGCTGGTTCCTGACACCACGAAGTAAAAGATTTCCAAAGTGATCATGATTTCTGTAAGAGACGTCGCTGTTGGGTTTTTACGCCTTTGTGCCGGCGTTGGCTGTCATTCCATCTGTCTGTCCCATTCTTGTGAACACCGTATCTCAAGAACAACTTGAGGTAATTACTTTTAATTTGGCAGAAATGTCCACTCAAAGATTAGATTCTGGTGGTCAGAGGTCACTGTGACTTCTCACAAAGCACTTTGGTCATTTCTCAACAATTCATATGATAATTACAATAACATTTCACAAAAATGTCTCAGAATAAAATAATGAAGTGATGACATTTTATACCGAAAAGGTGAAAGGTCAACTTCACTGTGACATCATCGCGTTCTGTGAAACACTTACTGGCCGTTAGCCTTCGACATAACTCAGGAACAGCTACTTGACTGGTGCGCGGAGGCTTACAGCCGCACGATAGTAATTCTAGTTTTAAATATATATTTTTTTGTGCTTTGAGATCCAGAAGTGCCCTCTTGGTACATTTTATTTAAGAACCAGTTAGGCAATGTCTATAAAACAAACAATCTAGATAGACAAATAGAATGACGGGTAAGAGAGAAAATATGTATTTCTGATTTTGGGATGAACTGTCCCTTTAATTACACCATTTTATTAATCATTTCACTTTTAGAGTTTAGTGCGAGTAATCTGGGCAGAAGTGATGTTTCCTGGGGCCTAAATCAAGTCTCAAATCTCAAGTCTCAAAGTCTCAAATCAATGCAACATGTTTATTGTGACCCTTTCTTAAACTCTGAAATCAACAACACATTCTCTCGTCGCCAAATCTTCCCAGTATTTCTACAATAAAGTTGCTGAACGTTTCCCAGCTTTACGACGACCCCATGCACGGGTCCTCGGGGCTGATTCTGATTCAGCGACTGGCTCCGTCAAAGCCGAACACAAACACTCTGGCTAAATATTGTAATCTATTAAGAAATGTCATATCTGAAGACTAATAACATCCATGTATGCCAGCATTACTCTAGCATGTTAATCTGAAAACATAAAACCTGCTGATTACGAGGTCAGTGTGTTATCATAGAAAACATACATGTGTAATCACACAGTCTATGTGCTATCAGGCCTCTGTCTTATGTCACTGCAGCCGTGCTTTCGCATGATTCAGAGCTGATAACTGACCGTTTCAGCTCTCTCATATATAAAAACATTGGCTGCATTTGCAATTAGGTCTGTGTGTGATTATCACTGGGTAAATATTGTAATATGGCCATTGATACCATGTGATCGGGCCTCGTAGTCTTACCCATAGATGTGATAAGCGATAGAACTCGTAGTGGAGCTGCTCCTGTGTTTTTATACAGTGTAAGAGTGCAATAAAACAGACGTACTACTCTTTGGACCCTCATGATGATGTGGTGGCAGCCAGTGTGCAGCATCTCTATTCTGCAGAGCGCTGCTCAGCATCACTTTGGACTTACATTACACGTTTAACAGTATGAAAACAGTCGGTACCATGTGAATTGTCTCAGTGTTCTTGTGTGAAGGAGACTAAAGTTGGCTAATGCTGTAATTCTGGCAGAGGTATACCAATGCTGCACTGCCTTAAATGGGAAACAGAGACCCAGACCTGTGCTTTACTACAACATGGACCTGATTAAGACCAGATTGGTCCGCCTGTGGTTGGTTCTGAGCCACGGCCAAGTCCTGCTCAGGGACACGACCGTTAACGCTGTGGTATGAATGCATCTGTGTTAATCTCTCCCCCCCTCGCAGTCATTTACATCTGCTGGAGTGCAGATCGAGAAGAGCGTCTATCATCGTCGAATGGCTGTAGAGGGCATAAAGGTAAACGTGGGTCTTTGACAGACGTATGTCATAAAGACATCAGTGTCAAAGAAACAAACTGGTGTACGACTGAAGACATTTTACGATATGTCTCTCTAAGGATGCATTTTTTCTCCTATATTGTTATCTCAAGTTCATGACTTGTTTTCTCTGGATATTGGAAGAGGTATTTTTATAAAGATAACAGGGTAATTGTCTCGTTATGAATATTGTTGTCTTAAGATAAGAGTTTTATAATTGCATTTAAAGAGATGCAGGCAAATGTGTTTTAGTGATTCTGCTGATACTTTTCCCTCTACATGGTAATGTTGGTCCAAAAAACACTTAAGTATAGAAAAAAAAAAAACAGTATTGGGTTGATTGTGAGGACATTCATGTTCTCCAGTGGATAAATCCTGCTAACTTTAGTGATCCGATGAATCTTCTTCGAGTGTCACATCAGATCAAGTTTTCAGTTTGTTCCAACAAACCTCATGGTGTTCCTGCCTCAGCTGCACTTTGTGTTTATTGCTAATTAGTAAAAAAGTGATGCTAACATGCTAAATTAAGATTGTAGACACATAAACATGATTCCTGCTGTTTCATATCAGCTGAGTGTGTTGGGATGCTGATGTTAGCATTGAGCTAACAGCACTGCTCAGCTTTGAAGCCACAAAAGCTCGACCACCCAGGAATGACAACACCTGGATCTTTTCATGTTGTGGGACACATAGAGCTCGTTCACTAACCGCTAACCAAGCCAGCTAACTTCTGGTTTAGCGCCTGGCTAACTTGAATGTGGATAAAATGATTTAATTGTGCGTCTCTTCTGGACTTTCCTGAATTTTATTGGACCAAATGGCTCAAACTCTGACAGAGGAACGAGTCATTTTAGTCATCTACTTTTCTTTGTGGATGTTTTTGCTTGTCTTGATGTGGTTCTGTTGATAATTGTAGCCTCCTTTCTCTTTTATGTTTTCAATGTCTCTCATCTGCAGTGGTGGTTACATCAGTTAAAATGTGTGTGATCAGATGATCTGCAGCTGTGTCAGTCTCACACAGGCTGCAACATGGCAGGAATCCATCACACCTGCCCTGCTGCGATAATAAATGCTTATATTAGTTTGCCTTCAGGATTATCTTGTAGCTCTTACCACCCAACTTCTTAACTGGTGTCTTTTTTCAGTGCTTTGGAGGGATGTTTATCTGCTGCCATCTTGTGGCCAAAATAAAATGTAATCTTTGTCAGGAGAAAAAGGGAAATTCGGGAACTAAACAAAAACATAAAGTGCAAACTTAGTTCCAAACCTCATCAGCCAGCGGGATGAACAGCACCAACGGAATTAAATGATTAGCTTGGCTCATAATTTCTCTAGAAAAGCGACAGAGTGCAGGAAGGGTTTCATTCACACTTAATAAACCATTGTCCGCACAAACTGTCCGTCTCTACTTGCCGTAGTACGTCATCAAAACAAGCCGCCCTGGAGCAGCATGGAGGAATCTTCTCTCTGAGGAGATTTTGACCTTCTAAAGATTCATTCCTGTCATTTAGTTTCGGTGAGTTTGTTCTATAAACTCTACCTTCATGTTTTGGTCTGTGTCACTGTCAGATTAATCCGCTGCGGCTCGTGTTTCCGGTTTATGAACGAGTGCGGTTGTTGCTAAGTTAAAATAACGTTAGCCGCAGCTAAGCTAACTGTGTAGCCCCACAATTAGCATTGTTGTGTATTTTTTAATGCCAACGTCTCAGTTGTTCATTAATGTGAATATCGATGATGTAACGTTCAACGTAAAGGTTAAAAGTGTTAGTGTGTCTCTGTTAGCATAAAATGAGGCTATGCTAACTCCACGGTCGTTACGTTTAACGGTTATTCATATAAATCGCATTAAATAAACGTGCGATACAAATAATTTAGCTGGTCAACATGTGTCAATCAGTGTGTGGTGATCAATGTTAATGTCCTCTGTGCTGCAGGGTTGATTAGAGGTTTCAAGGATGTCGGTCAAGCACGTATCGGTCCATGCGAAGTGGATCATCGGCAAAGTCATCGGAACCAAGATGCACAAAACTGCCAAAGTGAGAGTCACGAGGCTCGTGCTGGACCCCTACCTGCTCAAGGTGAGGCTCTGACATTTAAGCACAGGTGTCATGGGGTACACAAAGCCCACCTTCTCCATTATGTTCATGTTTATTCCCTCCGTCACATGAAAACACAGGAGTCACTGACAGCTGAGGTTTGGTGCAGATGACAAAACAACCTTTTCTCAGTTTGACAGAAGGAGAAATGTTCTCCAACAAAACTTCTCTCTGCTTCAGTTTATAACGCTGCTGTCACAATATTAATGTCTCTGATTTGGCAAATGATTAACACTCAGAATTAATGTGTAAGGAGGTGAAGAAATTCTGAAACTGTCACTTAACAGAAGTTTACAAAAAGCACAATTACACTCATGTAATGTTTCTGTTTCATGGTGAGTGGCAGCCAGAGTTGAGGAGAATTTAGGAAGATGTATATTTACACAATATTATCAAATGTGTACTATTTATTTAAATTCCTTTCTTTCACTATTCATTTTTAAATATCATGATTAATGTCCATATCGGTGTATCACAGCAGCCCCAGTATATAATGTTGCTGTAACACAATTAGCTGTACTAAACTTTGTTGTTTATTGTTGTAAGTCAATTAATAATCAATCACTTCTCCAAATCGTAAATAATCTTGCTGCAATATTGTAATAAATCAAAAACATATATGATACAGTTCTACAAAGCCAGTTGATTGATCTCAAATGGATTAATTTATTGATCTCTGCACATTGATTAAGTCTGATGTTGTGTGTTCTCCCCCCACAGTACTACAACAAGAGGAAGACGTACTTTGCCCACGACGCCCTGCGACAGTGCACCATGGGAGATATCGTCCTCCTGAAGGCTCTGACTGAGGCCCGGTCCAAACACGTCAAACATGAACTGGCTGAGATCGTGTATAAGGTCGGTCGGGTGGTCGACCCGCTGACGGGGAAGAAAGTTGCAGGAACTGAGTTTGTGGAGCCTCTGACTGACCTTCCGCTCAGCCTGGGCGAGGACGCAACGTTAACAGAAAAACTGCAGGAGCTCAACATCTCTGCTGCACCCAGTGCAGCCGACGCTCCTCCGGCACAGACTCCTGCGTCATGATGGAACGTCTTTAATGAAGCAGTACAAGAGCAAATGTTACTCTGCAATTCTGTGTCTGTTTCTGGTGTTTTTGTAAATATAAATGTATGAAACAATCAGCCTTAATACATTTTCTTCACCTGCTGCTCGGGTGGTTTTGAATTCAAGACACATTTCTGAGGAATTTACAATAAAATGTTGACTGCATGGTGTCACTGACAAACATATGCACGGTGTTCACTGCAAAGCCAAGAAAATGTTTGACAGTTATTTTTAAATAGAGTGCATAATGCAAAATAGGTGTAATCAGTAGCATTCATTGGTGCATTTGTCTCTTGGTTTATGGTCTTTGTCATAAATGTAACAGACTGATAAACATAATAATTGAAATGTGCAGAAATAAGTGAGTGAAAGAATCAAATTTCCTATTAAAAGACCATGTGAGTTCTGATTAAAACAAAAATAAGTTAAAGTTAAAGGTTGAAGGATGGTAGAAGTCTACAGGAGAGCTCAATCTTTTTAACTTAAATCAGGTGAAGCCCACGAGAAATTCACCTGAGTCGAGTTAGTAGTTGAAAAAATAAAAGTTATGTCCACAATCATCTGCTGTCACTTAAAGCCTGCTGTGTTCTGAATCAACACCACTCTGATCTGGTCCCGGTGCATGAAGTTAACACGGGTCACGTTATCGTTAGTGAGTTAACGTCAGCAGCAGGTCGGACTGAAGCTGCAGCCCAGTGAACTGACAGCAGCGTTCAGGGGAAAGATGGCGACCAGAGTCCTTCAAAGAGTCGGCAAAGGCCTGAAACAAACGAAAAGTGGGCTCCAGACGAGCGGACGGGTCATGGTCGTCATAAGGTGAAGGTTTTAGCCTTTTGAATTCGCAACCTTGAATGCAGAAGTGTAACTTTATACGTGTTTATGTCCTGCAGCGCTGTCACCAATGACAAAGTCCGGTGTGCTAGGTGGCTAAGCTAAAGCTAACGTAGGGACGTTGGTTAACGTACGCTCGGCTCTCTGTGCAGCGTCGCTAGCATTAGCCACGTAGCTCCAAAGTTGCTAACTCTCATGTAAAAGCTAATTATCATCCACCCGAATTACAAAGTTGTGACCCAACTTTCGTTAACACACACAGTTGCTTACTTTATAAGTTTGTGTGCGGAGTTGTTGTTGCCTTGTGCGTAAATAATACAAAATCACAACAGAGTTTCTGTCAAATCCAAAACTTCAAGGTCAAAATGTGATGAATCTGTGCTCAGCAGGACTTGTTTTGATTAGTGGATCACACGGTTTTGTTGCTGCGACAGATCTGTAGCCTCAACCAAGCTGCCTTAAACATGTTTATCACTGAAATGCTGCGATGTAAATGAAGTTTAGCTAAAATCTGACAGCCTTTAATGCACTGTGCAAAGTAATAGTTGTGTTTACATAAGCTGGCAAACTGTCAGAGGGAGGCTCCCTGATAAACAACAGTAAACAAAGCAGGGAGTACTTTTAAATTAAGTTTGAAATGAAGTGACTTGAATGTATGAAGACAGCTTAGGAGTCCATGTAGACTAATCCTCTGGTTATGTGCAGCTTACAGCTCTCTGTGCTGCTGGGCTGAGAGTCTCTGCTGTGAATGAGTTCAGTCTGTAAACTTTTGTGCAAAAGCTCTTAGTTTTCTGCAGCTTTGCCACCCTGTGCATTTACACTGACATCAGCTGCAAAGCATGCACATGTCATTTAAAGGAAACTATGTGATTTGATTTAAAGGGCTTTAAATTATTGTATTAATTATTTGAATGAACTTTTAAAGAATCGTGACCATCAGAAATTAGATGTTTCTCAGAAACCAGTTAAACTTTTCTGTGCCAGTGGTGGAAAATGTACTGAAGAAATGCTCAATTACAAGTAAAACCACTTTTAATTAACATTTAAGTAAAAGCACAAAGTATTCTTCTCTAGTGTTTCTCGGAGTACTGGTTACTTTTGAACTGTTGATTCTTCATGCATTATCACTAGCAGGCGTTCAATCAAAGAGGTTTCTGTTTCTCCAGATCTTCAGTCTAAATTCCTCTCGTCTCTGTTCTGCTCCGTGGTCACGGTCGCTTCTCCAAACTCGGGCCTGCTGCAGAGTTTGTGTTTCTGTTCCCATGTCACATTGGTCCACTTGTGATTAGATAGAAATGTTTAGGTATTCATTTAAATTGTGCTCCGTCCTAAATTCTAAAAGTGGCTACTCAGATTAAATGGTGTAATGTTTACTTGTGTTCAAATAAAATGACAGACTCCTAAAAGTACAAATATCCAAACAAGTGAGTTAAGTGCAGTCATTTGAGTAGCTGTAATTGGTTATTTCCACGCTTGCTAAAGTTTACTTTGGAATAGGCCTGAGTTGAGACAGATCTCAGGTCATCATGTTCCAGAGAATAGCACCAGAGTAACTGAATGCACCTTCATCAGAACCGGCACAGCGACCAGGACTGGACTGTCGTCACTGAGCAGAACTTAAAGTGCTTAAGAGACATGCAGTTAAAAAGTTCAGGTGGCATCACTGTAGGTCGCAGTTGTTGCTCTGCCTTTCTTTTGTTGTTTTGTCTTTTTTTCCCTCGTTGTGCAGCAGATGAAGAGTCGGTTGTTTCCAACTTTTGCGTTTTGTTTTGTGACAGGAGCGGCTCGGGTTTCCGTGAAGACAGCTGGTTCAAGTCTCTTTTTGTTAGAAAGGTCGACCCCCGAAAAGACGCTCACTCTCACCTGCTCGCCAAGAAGGAAGACAACAACCTGTACAAAATACAGTGTATGTGTTTGATTTAATTTAAATGTTCTTCTAGAATGCTCCTATGAAATCTGCTAGATGAGATCTTATTTAAACATGTTTTTTGTCTGCTTGCAGTTCACAATGTCAAGCCTGAGTGCCTCGATGCTTACAATGAACTTTGGTAAGAAGTCGGTAATCTGTGCTGCTGTTTTTCTAAACACTGCAGATATTTCTCCCTTTTAAACATTTGTTGTGTTCTTTATAAATCGTTCAGTGAGGACGTCCTGCCTTCCATTCACGCTGACCCCGAGTACCCCTGTGAGCTTGTGGGCACCTGGAACACCTGGTACGGAGAGCAGGATCAAGCTGGTAAGAGCACGATCCATGTCTGAAGGTTAACATACACCTGAGCAAATATAGTAACAAAATACCAACTTCTTTTCAAACATGAATTGAAAACACGAATAATATAGTCACGTTTAAAAGATCCATGAATTAACAGGTAATGAACTGACACAGAAGTCATCTAACGAGCACAAATGAACACGTCCAGCTGCTCAAACGTGAGGATTGTTTACTTCTCTGTATTCTGTCGCCGGGTGAGCTGAATATTTATGAGCATCGACACTAAAAGTTTACTTGTTCACCAAAACGAATTGGGACTTATTGAAGTGGGCTACATAAGACAGTCGTATGAAATAAGGCAAAAATAATATCTGTATTTTTTGTAGTAATTATTAATTGACGTTCAACTGCATCTAGACACTTGAAAGAGAAATAATAAAGCTTGAAAATGTATCTCATCATCTCATAGATCTGTGAAGGAAGCTGCTGCCGGTGAGGAACAGAACCATGTTTGGTGGATTTTTCTAACTGTGCTCATTTCTTCTCCATGTTTGACTTTCTAAAGGTTATAAAGTCTTTAAAATAAACAAAAGAGATCTACATAATATTGCAGTTTCTCTTCTCCCCAGTGACACAAACCAACCTTTTGGCAGCTTTTTATATTTTAGTTAATTATAGCCGTGACTGTCTCGCAGTTTTCCGGGCTGCTGTCCATTTTGTCCTGGCGGTGACATTTATCATTCTGTGTCTAACGTTACAGAGCAGCAATATTAGAAGCCTGAATGAAGAGAATCTAAAAATTGCCTCACCTAACACATTCACAACGTGTGAGCCAGAGCTGCAGTGATGGGTTGTCAACGGTTACATCAATCTTCAGCTATTAGAGAGTCATTTATTAAGAGAGAAAGTTTAAATTCTCTCATTCCTGACTCTTAAATGTGGATTTATTCTGACGTCTTTACTTCTCTATGACAGTAAAATAAATATCTTCGGGTTGTGGACAAAGACATTTTTAATTTATGCCTTTTGGAAACACTGACAACATTTTTCACCATGATCTGGACTTTTTATAGACAGAACAAATAACCAGTTAATTAAAAACAAATTATCAACAGATGAATTGACGATGAACGTAGTCGTTAGTCGCAGCCTGAGAAAATAATATACAGTAACATCCTCTGAGAGATCGCTGTCACTTTTTTATGTTTAGTCCTGTAAAATTTGCATTTTTCATAATTGATTGCTTCATTCAGATGTTCATTTTCTTCTTGAACACTGGATTCAGTCTGTTATTACTTTGCACTGTGGTGGTGTTTATGATACTGATCAGCTGATTCGATCTTGTGTAGCAGCATGAACATTATCTCATTCTCATCTCACTGGATTGACGAGTATCACAGCATTTGCTCTGCCGGTCAGAATCTCACATTCCAGATGTGTTTGTAGTGGTGAGGTGGATTTTGGAGATGCCAGCTCAGACCACAGGTGGTGTAGAGAGATAAATAATTAAAGTACAGTTGCTAATATAAAAGACAGACACACAGAGATATATTCGAGAGCTGCATTATGTTTGGCTCTTCTGCTCCTTCTATTCTAGTTCACCTGTGGAGATATCGGGGAGGATACCCGGCTCTCACCGAAGTCATGAACAAACTCAGGCAGAATAAGGTAACGGCTGCTCAGACTAGATCAGCTCACTGGCAGTTTGTGACCTGTAGGCAGCCGTTTGTGGCAGCGCACCCCTCAGATTAGACCCACAGACCATTTTTGTCACCCATCTATTTGTGATCCTCAAGCTGTTTGGTGTGATTGTAATTTTGGTGCAATGATATTAACAGAAATGCAATTTTAGATCATAAATAAGGTAAGTGTAGTGAATGAATCCAATCCTGCCTCGTCCAAATTGTATTTTTTGTGCATGAATTTTCTCTCACGTTCCAACAAAATATATTTGATAATAAAAGAGTGCAAGTTGCCACATTTCTAAATATACCTCGTCACGAGAACTGGTGATTTTTAAGGGTGTAATGATGGATTTAATGATCGACGATCCAAAGCCGATGCAGAGTGAAAACACTGATCCATGTCATTATTTTTAATTCTCTCTGGCACCTCGTCCATCCCAGTGCACCTCCTTCTCAGGCATTCAAAAAGTGCTTGTGCCAGGCAGTCAAGAACAAGACGGTGATATTTAGTCTCCTCTCAGGAACAAACGAACAGGGTGGAAATATTGTGTACTTTGGAAAAAACAGGTTAACAGACAAATGAAGTGTCTCATTCACCAAACACACGAGCGATCAGCTTCCCTGTTTCGACAAAGTAAATCTTAATACACTTAACCGGTGCAAATTATTTACAAGTGTTTTTCTCTTTTGTTTTTATGCCCAAAAAGCAGAGAAAGAAAGTGCTGGCAGCTTTTTCTGTAACTATGTGTGACAGATTTTGTGTTATCGGCAAATTTTGCATCGCTGTCCAAAGAATCAATGTAGCTTCACAATAAAACAGGTGATTTGTTGTGTAGAGTGTTAATGCGCTTAAATGATCACATTTGACGTGTGCAACTAATCTACCTGACTTGATTGTCTTGACCTCTTCCTGTTCTCTGAGTGAGTTTTGATATGTTTACAAATGTATTTATGAGCCTGATGTCCTGAGTGATGCGCTCCTGTTCTTTGTCGTTACTGTAGAAGTTTATGGACTACAGGAACGAGCGGGGGAAGATGCTGCTGTCTCGTAGGAATCAGCTGCTGCTGGAGTTCAGTTTCTGGAACGAACCCGTCCCTCGTCCCGGACCCAACATCTACGAGCTCCGATCATACCAACTCAGGGTGAAAAACTTTCTTACACAGTGGATACATCACCTCCATCCCTTTAAAGGGATATTCCGGTGTAAGTTAATCCATGGTCTAAATCACCGTGAAACTGTATTAGACTCCCTCTCGAGAGATCAAGTTAGCAGACCGCTAATTTACGGAGTTTTATCAACCTCAGAAACGACCGCACGACAACAATACACTACAGTAAATGGATCCAAATATAAACCGCCAGCCAAAAAGCCACAAATAATGCTCAGAACAGCACCAAAACTTCAGCAACAGTACAAATAGGGTCTCAGCACATAGTCCGGGGCATCTAACCTCCGCTAGCTTAGCTGGATTTCTACTGAAAAGCTGACTAAATTTACCACTCTTCTGCAGCAGCTTCCTGTTGACGGGAAGTCCCGACGAGTCGATTACCGAGTGCAGTAGAGTTCCGCGGCTCATGGATGAAAATTTATGATTATGACTCCATGGAAAAGCAATCAAAGTTCATATGTGTCTTACCTGCCAGTTTATAACAGTTATTATCGAGAGCGGACAGGGAAAAGAACGGAATTGAGCATTTCTAACCGCACTCAGTAATCGTCGCGTCGGGACTTCCCCGACCCGGAAGCTGATGGAGGAGAGTTGAAATCTGTTTTTAGCTTCCCAATAGAAATCCAGCTAAGCTAGCGGAGGTTAGATGCCCCGGACTATGTGCTGAGACCCTATTTGTACTGTTGCTGAAGTTTGGTGCTGTTCTGAGCATTATTTGTGGCTTTTTTGTGGCGGTTTATATTTGGATCCATTTACTGCAGTGTATTGTTGTCGTGCGGTCGTTTCTGAGGTTGATAAAACTCCGTAAATTAGCGGTCTGCTAACTTGATCTCTCGAGAGGGAGTCTAACACAGTTTCACAGTGATTTAGACCATGGATTAAACTTACACCGGAATATCCCTTTTAAGCATTGATTAACGTCTCTCTCTGTTGCTGTTGTGAGTCAGACGACTTGTTCTAAACTCCTCTCTCCTCTTCACGTTCTTATTTCAGCCAGGGACGATGATCGAGTGGGGGAACTACTGGTAACACATGACTTCTCTTAATATTTCCTTTTTATTTTTTTTACATGTTGTGAAAATTGCCTCATTTTGAAAACCTGAAAGATTCTAAGCTTTCTTTTTGTTGTAACTGCAGAGCTACTATCAGTTTGTACTATTTAAAGTTTCCTCACCACTATTTTATTGGTTTCACAGATTGTAGCAGATGAATATGAGTCAACGGTACTTTTGGCTACAAAATCTATGCATGACTTCAAAGCATGACGAGATATATCACACATAACTTGTAAATCTTGAGCATAATTGCCCTTTTTTTTACCCTGCAAATTCAATTGATAACAACTGGGAAATGTGCCTGTTAATGCACTAAAATAAAACATGGTGGGTTTGTTGAAACCATCAAAATTGAATGTCTTGATTTGAAGAAAAGAATTTGGGGATATCGGTTTTAAAAACCTACAAATTCATGCTTGTGGTTTAATGGATGCATCCCTTCAGTAACATGCTGTTAGTGTTTTCTCATGTGTGATCGAACTCTCGGTTCTCTGCAGGGCGCGAGCCATCGAGATCCGCCAGCAGAACCAAGAGGCTGTGGGAGGCTTCTTCTCTCAGATTGGAAGTCTGTACACTGTTCACCATCTATGGGGTGAGCACAAGTTTAAAACCACAAACAAGCATTACTACAATATTAAAGCGAAACTCTCGCCAAAAAGCAACCAAGGCTTTATTTGGGATTGAATATGAGTCAAACCTTCGTGTGAAAGCATAATTACGACGAAAGAGGCATTTTTAAGATTTACCGTAGTTTCGGTTTTGGGCACGTTAATTTTGAACGGGAGTGCATGGGGCAAGACATGCTAGCATCAAAATCTCTATTTTTAAAACAGTAAGAAGTCTCGATACAACATGAAACTTTGCTCGTAGTATCACCAGGGTCTCTACTCATGAACACGAGCATTGAGAACATTGTTTGTGTACACAGAGTTTATGAAAAAGAAGGTTTTTGAACTACTCACGTTAGCTGCTGCGCTCCTGCGCGTCGCCATAATGCCAGACAAAAAGTGTTGATCCCCGAGTGCGACCTGACAGGCAGGAGAATAATGGTGAACCGCTCCTCAAGCGTGCCTGTCAGGTCGCACTCGGGGATCGACACTTTTTGTCTGCCATGACGGCAAAGAGCGGGAGGTGCGGCATCTAACGTGAGTAGTTCAAAAACCTTCTTTTTCATAAACTCTGTGTACACAAACAATGTTCTCAATGCTCGTGTTCATGAGTAGAGACCTTAGTGATGCTACGAGCAAAGTTTCATGTTGTGTCGAGACTTCTTACTGTTTTAAAAATAGCGATTTTGATGCTAGCGTGTCCTGCCCCATGCACTCCCGTTCAAAATTAACGTGCCCAAAACCGAAACTACGGTAAATCTTAAAAGTGCCTCTTTCGTCGTAATTATGCTTTTACACGAAGGTTTGACTCATATTCAATCCCAAATTTTTTTACACGAAGGTTTGACTCATTTTTGGCGAGAGTTTCGCTTTAACATATTGTGGATGTTTAAAAATGTATCACTGTATTGCAATAATTACACAAATGTGTCCATAATGCATAACTGATCTATATAAATCAGCACTTTCCTGAGGGTGGAGATTTTAGGTGTTGTATGTAGATCTGTGTCAAAGCTCTACACAACAATTTAAACTAAGCAGTATCTTTTTTTTAATTTCAGCTTACAAAGACCTTCAGTCCAGAGAAAACATCAGAAACGCAGCCTGGCAGCGTGATGGCTGGGACGAGGTCGTCTACTACACAGGCAAGACTCGCTTTACCTTTCTGAGAGCATCGGACAATACATCAACTTTGAGGCGGATCTTATAGACAAAAATATCATCTTGAAGAGGCTTTTTGCAACTTCTGTGCTGTGCTGGAAGCCAGTTGACTCACTAACGTTAGCTGCTGTCAGCAGAGCAGAGAGAGGAACTGAGACGAGGCACATTAGAACGTGCATAAGGTCACTTCCTTTGGACTGTCATGCAAAAATCCAACCCATGTCCACAAAGAAATCCACAGTCCATCTGCATCAACACCTTTAAAAAAAATGATAATAATACATTCACATTGTAAGGTCAAACTGTGGCGTGTGTGTGATGTGCACAATTGAACATGAAAAGTGAGTTTTCCACACAAAGTACCTGAATTTCTAGTTTTAGTTTTTAGTTAAATGTTTGTTTTTACGCGTCATGTTTGCGTGTCACCATGCAACAAACTGCTCCATTCCAGTTCAGAAGGTGGCGGATATACAGAAGAAGACACAGCAACAACGACATCACATAACGTGACGGACAGTCGTCATTGTTTGTGTGACAGTGAAGGAGGGATGGATGATCTTCAAGCCTCTCTAAACATAGAATTGAGATGATTCCACTACAAAATATCCATTAAACACAAATTCATAAAATGGTATTAAAAAGAAATAATAAGTGTCAGAACAAATGGGTTGTTGTTGTTTTGTTCAGGTTACTGCAGGTTATATGAACACATCATCTGATTCTTCCCAGTTTGTTGCATGATTCAGAAACACTTGTGTTTTTGTCTGTCCCACAGTCCCTCTTATTCAGCACATGGAGTCTAGAATAATGATTCCCATGAAGACCTCGCCCCTGAAGTAACCACAGCCACCCGGGGGAAACTCTCAGCAGCCACTGCAGCCGTCACAGCGATCTGTAGAGAGTGTAACCAACCATCGGAGTGTGCACTGCCAGGGATCTCTGCGTAACATCGTGGTGTCGCTTCAGTTTTGTTTCTTTTTCCGTTTCTTTACTCTGGTTTTTTCTGTTTTGGCCTAGAATGTCTTTCTCCGATGATGACGTTCGAAATGATTGTCACCAAACTGCATCCGTTACAGCAGTTACTGTGTTACTGATCCGTTAATGCGCCGTACGTAGACGAATTATGATTTGAAATGCTCCACCTCTTCTTCACTGTCCGTCATTTAAAGAGTCAGATTTTTAAATGGCTTGTCTTTATATTTTTATGATGCGATTAAAAACTGCTCTCATTAGTAGTTGAATGTTTGAGCTACCAGAAGGAGACGTGAATCAAACATTTAGAGGTTCTAGTGCTGGTCACAGGGGCTGACGATGTCTTATGGTTATTTCATGAAAATGCGTGTTACAGTTGGGGCTGCAAAAACAATTCTTTTCAAGAGTAATCAATTGATCTTCGGTCAAAAAATGCTAAATGCTCATCACTATTTCCCAGAAATGTCGTCTTTAAATGGTTTATTTTGTCCAACCAACGCTCCAAAACACAAATAATCTTTATTTACTTGAATAAATGGCAAAGAAAAGTGAATGTTTAAGAAGCTGAAAGCAGCGATTGTTCGACCTTTTTGCTTGAGAAGCAAATAATTTATTCTCAAAGTATTTACAGTATTTTCTTCGATCGGCGAATTGTTGCAGCTCAAGTTAAAAAAAGAAACCTTCCCATGACGTGTTTACCCTGTTGAACTCGCATTGATCCAGTATCTCACACTATGCACTACGAATAAGACTTGTAAAAGCTTCTTTAAATGTTACGGGTGAAGGTCAGTTTTACAAAGAGAAACGTGCTGTTTACAGATGAGTGTTTAATAGACAATGAAGCTGATTGTGAGAGATGGCGGAACCTCAGTCAGACTCCAGCTGTAAGTTTAATCAACGGTTTCCATGTAAACACTCTGAAAATGTGACTTTATGTTTACATGGCTGAGATTTAAACAACTAATTATGGTGTGTGTGTGCGTACTCATAATATGATTCAAAATCAGTTCAGAGGAACTGTTATGAGGATGCACAAAAGTTGAAGTTCACAAGAGTGTCAGACGGGTCAGAACAAGAAGCTAGACTTTGGACTTTGGTGCCGAACGGGTCGCTCTCTCTGTTTGTGTCTCCTCTGTAACACTGACCACATCCGATCGATTCAAATGAATTTATTTCTGATTATTTTATTCAGGTTATTTTTGATTTCAGCCCAGCTAATCGGTATCTACACACTGCTGTACACCGACTGGTTCGGCTCCTCCCAGTATGAACCAGTTAATAATGCCAGCCAGCTGATTGTGTGCTCAACAGAGATTTAATTTTTTAATGATCAGATTGTAGATAAACATTAGAGGGCTTATTGACCGGAGAGGCAGAGATGTGGTCAGTCCTGTGTCTGTAAATGAAGTGGGGTATTCTAAACTATCTTAATGTGATAATGATGTGGAGAGGTAAATGCAAATTGCAGTGCTTTAATAAGACTAGTTGTATATATTGAATTAAACTTCTGATGAAAATAGAAAACAAAGTCTCGGCCTCCTTTGTTATCACGTGTTATTGATGCTGCTTCCTCATTAGTCCATTAATGAAGCACTGACAGCTGCTAATGACTTTAAATAGTTTCTAACACATCCATGTTCATCTGAAGTGCACCATTTCCATATTAGACTTTCTGGAAGGTGACGTAACATCCCCAACCGGCGCGTCGTCCAGGGCGTGACTTATGCTGCATTCAGTGTATGTCGGAGATTACAAAATTCCTTGAGCAAACGCAGGAATGCCTCTGACAAAGTGGTGATCGCTGCAGAGACGGTGCTTTCCATTTGATTATAATTGGGGCTGGCAGTATGTTGGAGTGATGTATTTGAGAGCCTATGTTGTTTCTATTTTATTTTAAGTTATTTTTTTTTATTATGTGTATATAACTTTTTCTAGCAGCAAACATTGTATTTATTTTCTCTCATTTATATCTCATATGTGAACGTCTGTTTTCCATGCAAATATAGCCACTTTTAATTTAAAGTGTATTAAAGTATGCCGACCAAAGACCTTAGTAAATGTCCTGGAAATCTTTCCTTTGTGACTCTTGTTTAACAGTCAGCTAATGTAAAGATTTGCAGTCTGGTTGTTTGTTTTTTTTCCTATTTTTATCCAGAATTAGTAAATAAAAACAAGCTAATTAAAGAACCTACACTGTGTATCTGTTTCTTTGACTTTTATACAAAACAACGTGTGTGCTTTTATATTCAGCCCTTTAATTTAATTCAAAAAGATGTAATCTGAGTCTCCTCTACTCCCCCATCATCCAAAATCTGTAATCACTTTAAATCGTAATTTGATGACTCATGATTCATTTGTTGCATCTAAAAGGAGTGTTTTTTTAATTTAAAGCTGGAATTTCCGAGCCGAGACTGGTACCGTAAAGGCAGCACGAGAGCACGTGTTGGAGCCTTCTGGAAAGCGTCTCTCCTTTCGAGCCCGACCAGTGCTCACTCCCAGCCGGCGGTACTTTTTACTTTTACTTCGCTGGTTGTGCTGCCTCGCCATGGCTGCAGTGAAAGCTCTGAACCCGAAAGCAGAGGTGGCCAGGGCCCAGGCTGCTCTGGCGGTCAACATCAGCGCCGCCCGGGGTCTCCAGGACGTGCTGAAAAGTAACCTGGGACCGAAGGGGACCATGAAAATGTGAGTGCCGACTGAGCCCTTTGTGCAGCACGCGTGCTAAGCTAACTCTGCTAGGTGGCTAACGTTAGCTAGCTGCGCCGGTAAACTGTCTGCGCAGGCTGCGATACTTTCATTCAGCCACCGCCTTTTTCTGCGTTATTGTGAATACACGAAAGCGCCATTCGTCTACTAATCAATCATTCGCTTTTAAGACAACTATATCACACTTTGGGCCCCCGCTTGCTAACCGGATAACGGATTTTCCTGACGCACGTTGCCCTGCCCAGTCATCGTCACGACCCGTTTTGACAACCAGCAAGCTAGCGTTAGCATGTTAGCATCAGCCGGCTAGCAGATTACGATTAGGCTAAAATCAGCACAATTTTAAAGGTTAGAACTCTAAATCAGAAGGTTTGCGTTAACCTAACGTTAGATTTACCGTCAATTAATGTGTTTAGTGATTGAGTTGACATAATTATTATTAATATTATTATTATTATCTAACACCAGGAGGATGATTTCAGGAAGTTTGAGCACACAGCTAACAGTTTCTCTCTAATCCCTGCCTGTCAGTCTGACTGAACAGTCAGTGAACTGTCGTTGATCAGACATGACTGACTGAAAACTTGTGTTAACTAACTGTTGACCACCATCACACAAGCCGGCTGTGAGTGATGGGGAACCAGCTTCTGCTCTGGCCGGTTATTAACCCTTCCCTGTGTGTTTGGGTCTGCAGGCTGGTGTCTGGAGCAGGAGACATAAAGCTGACCAAAGATGGCAACGTGTTGTTACATGAGATGGTAAGCAGGTGCTGAGCTGTGAAATAACACCTTTTTCTGTCGTGTTGTCTCCTCCCTGCTGTATTGCATTCTTCATTGTCAAAGAGTGACCACACCCCTATGTGCACTACTCTGAGTTAGTTGGGGATATGGGTGCATCTTTTTTTGTACATGTGTATGCAATAAAAGTTTCGGTAGTGTATGTGGATGCTATTGATGCATGATGAGTAATTATATTTAGCATATTCCCATATCAGAATAAATGATGATGCATTACATGTATGATTAATGAACTACTTAATAGAGCTGGGTGAACACAACTCCAATAATAATCTTAATGCTGACTGATATGTGTTTGAAGCACAGACAATTTAAAACTTTCACGCAATGACAGCTGGCTTTAAAGACCTGAACAGGATTTTAATCTTCACTACTTATTAAAACAACTATATTGACAGTCTTTTGATTGTGTTTAAATAAAGCAAAGCTGCAGTTTGATGCTTATGTTTGCTGAATGTGTATTATCGGAGAAATCCTGCTCCTTAAATGAAGAGTTTGCAAAATCTTTTTTCTTCCTCGTCGTCCGCAGCAAATTCAGCACCCGACAGCCTCGCTCATCGCAAAGGTTGCCACGGCGCAGGATGACATCACAGGAGATGGAACCACCTCTAACGTCCTCATCATCGGCGAGCTCCTGAAGCAGGCTGACCTCTACGTGTCGGAGGTAAAGAGACACCAGCACCAGTCTTTTTGATACGGTCACCATGTTTTCTTTGTGACTTGGCACGTGAATCTCTTCATATGTAATGCAAACACATGTTGAGATCAGGTTATATTTTCCTTCTGTAACGCCCTTTTGATTTCCTGTTGTAGGGTCTTCATCCAAGAATCATTGCTGAGGGCTTTGAAGCAGCAAAAGAGAAAGCCTTGGCTACTCTGGAGGAGTTGAAGGTGACCCGGGAAATGGACAGAGAGATCCTCATCAACGTAGCGCGTACCTCCCTCAGGACCAAGGTCCACAAAGAGCTGGCAGACCTGCTGACTGAGGTGAGATTGATGGGAACAAACCTTTTGGTAGCGAGCTTTTTATTTTATTTGTCCTATTTTCATGGCTTAATGTGACTTGTTTGTCTGCAGGCTGTAGTAGACGCTGTGCTGGCCATCGCTAAACCTAACGAGCCCATCGACCTGTACATGGTGGAAATCATGGAGATGAAGCACAAAACTGACTGCGATACACAGTGAGTCTTAATAAAACGAAAAACTTTGACCATGAAACAATTTGTCTCTTTACTGATGATGCTGCAGGAATGAAAGGAAGTCCCAGCCATTAAAGAGATGCTGATTTTCCCCTTCCTTTTCTCAGACTGATCAGAGGGTTGGTGTTGGACCACGGTGCCCGACACCCAGACATGAAGAAGAGGGTGGAGGATGCCTACGTGCTGACTTGCAACGTCTCTCTGGAGTACGAAAAGACAGAGGTCAACTCTGGCTTCTTCTACAAGAGCGCCGGGGAGAGGGAGAAGCTCGTGGCTGCAGAGAGGAAGTTCATCGAGGATCGCGTCCAGAAGATCATCGCCCTGAAAGACCAAGTCTGTCCCAACGGGGAGAAGGGATTTGTCGTCATTAACCAGAAGGTAAAGTGTCAAATGTTATGTGAAAAATACTATAAGCACAATATTATCACATGGCTTTATCTCTTGTCCTTTTTTTTCCTCCTCTGAATCTATTTAGACCTTTCCTTGTTTGATAGCTGAGGCTTTACTTCACACATTTGAATTTATGTGATTTATCAAACCTGTTTTTTAATCAGGTCTCTGCCATTCAAATCCTTTTACTACTTTTTTACCAAGTTACATGTCAATTCACTGTTTTGTATAATAACACCAAGCATTTTATGATTCTCTCTGTGCACAGTGAACACCCAGGGGTGCTACCATGGCTCCCCCTGGTCTCTTGCATCTGTGCGATAGTAAATCTGATCTGTACCTCTGCATTAGAGGAGTCCACTTCTCCCTACATGTATTCAACGGATCAGAATATACTTTTTGCATCGCTGAACGATTTATTTCCTGAGCTGATGAAGAATGGAAGTTAAATATTTTCTTTATTCTGTAGGGTATCGACCCGTTCTCCCTGGATGCTCTCGCCAAGGCGGGCATTGTTGCCCTGCGCAGGGCAAAGAGGAGGAACATGGAGAGGTAAGAAAATAACATGGCTTTTTATTGTATAATGGAAATGTTGTTGTTTAGAGTGTCTTTAAAAAAAAAAAAAAAAGCAGAGTTAACTGCAAATATGCAGAAGTTAAAATGAAAGCAACACTCAAACTCAGCCAGCTGTTGTTGTCAGAGCACCATGAATGCACCACCGGGCTCCTGCTTCATTAACTGTTTGTTTGCTTTGCCACAACGGAGCGCTCTGAACAACTCTCTGTGTCTGAATCTTGTAAAGAAAAAAACCTTTGTCAAAGGTCTTAAGACAAGCTGTCCTTTTGGCCACACTAGCTCCAGTTATTTATCCGATTGAACCATAAAACAGTTGAAAGTGAGAATCGTAATGCATTCACGAGCTCCTCTTATGGTCCCAATTGAGTGTTGAGTCGTAATGTGGAAACACCATGGAGGCTATTCCATAAAACTTCCAAAACATTGCTTTACCTGAACTGTTGACTGTTGATCGATGTTAATAAAACACTTCATGGACTGAACTATTCTTTACAAACTGACACCATCAAGTACATCAGAGCTAAAAAAAAATGCTCTGTTTGTAAGATGCAGTTGGTGTCATTTGCACAGCGAACACCCAGGGATGCTCCTGTGGCTCCCCCTGCTCCTCCGTCTGTGCTACAGTGACTCTGGTCTTTTCCTCTACATTAGATGAGCTTCAGTCTCTCCTACATGTATTCAGCTGATCAGAACAAACTCCCCAACCAGGGATCCATTATGTTTGGAGCATTCTACTCATCGCATTGAACCTTTTGACTATGTTTAATGTTATTTTCATCTCTTTTCTTTGGGTCGTGTCTCGGCTCTGTCCAGCTGTGTTGTTGCTGCACGATGATGTTTCTGTCACGTTAAATAAAACTGAGTTATTCTTGCGTGTTGTTCCGTCTGCAGGCTCACTCTCGCTTGCGGTGGTATTGCCATGAATTCAATTGATGACCTCACACCCGATTGCTTGGGAAATGCTGGTCTGGTTTATGAGCACACACTGGTGAGTCATTTATTTAAGTTTTCTGGATGAAATCTTTGGTTATATTTTGAAAACCAAATGTAAAAGTGTAATATCTGGAATCTGTTCGCCTTGATTTACATTTATGATGCCAAGACAGTTATTAACTTTCTCTCTGTTGTCGTTTACAGGGAGAGGAGAAGTTCACATTCATCGAGAAGTGTGGAAACCCTCGCTCAGTGACGCTGCTGGTGAAGGGACCCAACAAACACACCCTCACACAGATCAAAGATGCTGTCAGGGATGGTTTGAGGGCAGTCAAGAACGCCATAGAAGACGGTAAGACGTGATTTATTGCAGCAAATGTAATCCAGCTGAAGTCTAGTTTTGTTTTGCCACCTGCAGTATTTGTTCCATAACTTATTTTCACTTAACTTATGATTTTATTCCTCTTGAAATCTGTGTGAATACACTTTGAACAAATCCGTTATGTGTGACATTATACGCTTGCAGTTTTTTGAATTGCAATTTAGAGCAGTTTTAAAAAATAGGTTTCCTTCTAGGTACTTTTGTTGCTCCTCTGTCGATGGGTTTTCCTGTCTTAAGTGACTCTGTAAAGCCTTTTCAGATTGTTTTCCAAAAGTAAAACAGATAAACCATGTAGATCTGTTAAACTAAATTCTTTCCTGATTTGTAAAATGCAGTGTTGATGTGCACAGCGAACACCCAGGGATGCTACGATGGCTCTCTCTGGTCTCTTACGTCTGTGCTACAGTGACTCTGGTCTTTACCTCTGCACTAGGAGAGTCTTTATCCTCTCCTACATGTATTCAGTTGATCAGAACAAACTCCAAAGTAGTTCTTAACCAGCTATCCGTTTTGTTTTTAAACTCCTTATTGAGCTGAGACGATTGAATGTTTTCTGAGCATCTCTTTTCCCTCTTTTGTCTCTTCAGGTAGTGTCGTGTCCGGCGCAGGTGCATTAGAGGTGGCTGTGGCGGATGCTCTGGTAAAACACAAGCCCAACGTGAAAGGCAGAGCCCAGCTGGGAGTCCAGGCATTTGCAGATGCTCTCCTCATCATCCCCAAGGTAAGAGATTTATTCTCTACCTCCAAAGGCTTTCAATGTTTCTTTGCCTTCTCTCTGTGATCTATAAAAGGCACTCGTACTGTATCAGCCTCTGTTGATTATTCATTTTGTATCTTCCTTTGTAGGTTTTGGCCCAGAACTCTGGCTACGACCCGCAGGAGACCCTGCTGAAGCTGCAGATGGAGTACAAAGAGTCTGGTCAGCTGGTTGGAGTCGACCTCAGCACAGGTCAGAACCACAGCACATCTGCTCTTAGAAGACTGAGTTACGCAATATATTTCTAGATACAGCTGGTTGATATGCCTGTAAATAATAATGCTGTATTTTGAGGCTATATACACATTCCTTTTATCCAAATATTGCATGACATGTTTCAGTAAATACAATAAAAACGAACATTTATAGAGTACATATGTTTGTAGCAAAGGATTCACCTGTCTATTATCATATCCTTTGACACTATTAGTTGTTGCAAGCTTGTTTATTTACATATCTTCTTGTTTTTCAGGGGAGCCCATGGTGGCAGGAGAGGCCGGTGTATGGGATAATTACAGCGTTAAGAAACAGCTTCTCCATTCATGGTGAGATTACACATTTTAAAGTCAACAAGACCAATTGAATATTTGAAATTACACCAACATATTATTTAATCTCTTTTGTGGATCTTTGTTTCTTTTGTACAGCACGGTGATCGCCAGCAACATCTTGTTGGTGGACGAGATCATGCGAGCTGGAATGTCTTCTCTCAAAGGTTAAAGGTCAACAAAGAAGCTGCAGCTGTTCTCGTACTCACAGGGATAGTTGTTTACCGATCGGTTCAGTCAACGTGTTCCCGCCCCCGGAACTCTGAAGCACCCCAAGTCTGATGGACAGCCCGCTGTCGACACCACGGCATCCATCACAGCGTCCGTCAGATATCATCGTTATGCTAGTCATGGGTTTGTTGTTTTTTTTTCATGGATTTGTCAATGCCTCCCTCTGATTGGTTTATTTATGAGATTTTGTTAAAAGCACTGAACTCTGCCACACAGTTTGTTTCCACCCATTAAAAGGTTTTCTCGGCTCATGGAAAGATTTGTTGTGTTTTACCTTTGTTTTCCTGCCTGGAGGAGTGCACGAATGTTATCAGCCACATACAGACAAAAAAATTGGAAAAAGTGTTTTCCTTTGCTGTTTTCAGATAAAACATGTACATTTAATATTCAAAGTTCAGAGAGCATATTTAGGCTTGGATTGAATTAACTGAAACCAAACAGGTGAGAGTGGAAAAAAAGCATTCAGAGAACAATTACTGGTGAAAGCTGAGGAGGAGCCTGTAAACTATCCTGACTAAAATGCCTTTTGGATTTATTACAGGTCCTGTTTTCTATTTTATGTTAAGTACTCAGTTTAAACAAGGTTAAGAGATCTAAAGGTTGAGCTCTAAAAACTTTCAGTCAAATAAAAACTCACTTCGGCCAATTTATTTACATGGAATCAATCCAATCAGACAAAGAAATTAATCAAAACTAAAACATTCAGACATTAAAACAGCATCTGAAAGACAGAATGGAAAAAAGCTAATATAATCAGCTACAGCTACCTTTTTTTAAAAAAATGCATTACATTAATTTACTTATTTGAAAGCTACAGTGAACAGTAATGTTTTATTCTCTTGTTTAAGTGAGTGGACAGTTTAACCTTGATTACGTTACTGACTACTTTTTAAAAAAGTAATTATCAGAACAAACATTTTAAATAACGCTCCCAATCCCCCGTACAAGTAAACCAAACGTGTTCAGCCCTGAGATCATTTAGTTCTTTATAGACCAGTAATCTCCTGACACACAGGGAGTCAGTGCAGTGAATTAAAACACATTAAACCAGAACTGAGACAAACACACACAAACCATTCTGTACAGACCACAATGAGGATGCATAAAGAGCATATAAACTACTTCAGCTGCTCAAAATGACTGTTTATCTGTCTGCTTGGTGATATTACAGGCAGCACTTCAGGTATGTTTCATACCAGCTGCTGGTAAAACGTTATAAACTCTCACTGAGCTGCTGTTAGTTCATTAATGTGATAAGAGATGGAGAGAGGCTAACCTGCTCAGACATTATTAAACAACAGATGGGCCCTGTGCCTAAATCAGTCATTCCCAAAATAGGAATAGAAAGTGGAGGTAATGGAAGCCCTGCTCTCCACTGCAGAAAAACATGTATTTATCAAATATAGTTAAAGCTTTGACCATGCCACTGAGAGGAGACACTGGACTCCATCAAAAGACTCAACGCGTTCTTTAAAAGACAGGGATGAGCAGGATCAAAACCACAGTGTGTAATTCAAAAAAAGGGTTTATTATGTAAATATCCAGTAAAGACAGCAGTGCTCACTGTCTGAGCAGGTGAAACTGTAGTCAACAAACAACTGCATGACCTGAAGGAGTTTCATCAGAAGACAGATAATCAGATCTTCAGTTTTCCTGCTGCTTCAGGATCCTGTGGTGGCTGCTCGTCCGTCACCTGCAGGAAGAGAAAGAGGAGCAGTGGTAGTTTGATGTCTCTTTGTGCAGGTGTTTCATAATAGTTTTTACAGGTTTTGTATGTGTTTGTGGAGGTTTTGTGCGTTTGTGGAGGTTTTGTGTATTTGTGGAGGTTTTGTTTTTGTGGTAGTTGTTTGTCCTCCACAAAGAGACCTGGGTCTATTTTAGTTGAGATTTGTGGAGGTTTGAGTCCCTACCTCAGTTGTATTTAAACTGAAATCACTTTTCATAATTTGTTTAAATGGAGTTTTAAGTTAATTTAATGGGAAGTAAATCTGAACATTTACATTGGTGTAAAGTTGCTCTGTGCTTTTATTTAAGTAGTGTACTTAACTTTAATTTTTGAGCTACACATACTGTTCTTGAGTATTTCTATTTTCACCACTTTGAACTGATTTACAATTCATATTTTCACTGCACATTATTTAACAGCTTACATTTTACAACATTATTTATATACTACTACTCTGATTCTGATCACTTACTGATCTCATCAATAAAATATTTACTATGTATACAACGATCTGCCACAAGATTAAAACCAATGACAGGTGAATTGGATAAAATTAATTATCTTGTGACAATGTCACGTTCTGCTGGGAAACCTCGAGTCCTCGCCTTCACGTGGACGCCTGTTTGACAGGCACCGCTCACCCAAACACCGCTGCAGACCAAGTGCGGCCGCTCATGTCAAGACGCTCCTCAATGGCAGTGGCCGCCCAGCAGGACAGTGCAGCTGCATCACCGCAAAAAGTGCTCAGGAACAAACCAAGGAACGTGACAAAGAGCTCAAAGTGTCAACCTGGCCTCTGAATTCCCCAGATCTCAAACCAACTGAACGTCCATTGGAGGCCTCAACATGGATGGGACTTGGCTCTGGTGCATCCCACAGATGTTCAACTGGAGTGGGCTCTGAGGAATTCAAAGGCCAGTTCAACGACTTGAGGTCTTTGTCAGGTTCATCGGACCATTCCTGAGCCGTTTCTGCAGTGTTGCAGGTGCAGTGTCCTGCAGGGGGGCACTGCCATCGAGGAGTGCTGTTGCCATGAGGGGGCGTCCACATAAATGCCAAGACTCAAGAGTTCTCAGCAGAACATTTGATTGTAACAAGATGATCTATGCTCACTTCACCTATTAGTGTTTCAAAGTTTGGGCTGATGGTGTATATACATGTTAAATACTTCATATAAAGAGATCAATAACATGCATTTAGGTACTGTTCTTGA
Organism: Sparus aurata; assembly: GCF_900880675.1. NCBI lineage: Eukaryota > Metazoa > Chordata > Actinopteri > Spariformes > Sparidae > Sparus > Sparus aurata. The sequence continues at coordinate 3,586,829 of NC_044199.1, forward strand.
GTATTTCTATTTTCACAATTTTCACTGATTTAGGATTAATGTTTTCACTGCACATTATTTAACAACATACATTTTACAACCTTAATTAGTTCATAGTTATTTTGCAGATTCATGTTATTAATAGAAAATATTAACTGATCAAACATGACGTATTATCATAGATTAAGACACATACTCTTAAAGCAATTCTGGAGAAAGACTGATTTTTGAGTCTCATTCTCAGGTTGTCAACATGTGAATACACCGAGGGTCACAACATTAGAACCAGTGACAGGTGAAATAAATAACATGGATCATTGTGTTCCACTGCCATGTTCGGCTGTGAAACCATGAGTCCTAGCATTCATGTGGAGGTCTCTTTGACAAACACCAGTCACCCAAACACAGCTGCGGACCGAGTACACCCCCTCATGGCAGCAGCACTCCTTGATGGCAGTGCCCCCCCAGCAGGACAACACGCCTGCAACGCTGCAAAAACTGCTCAGGAACGACCCGAGGAACGTGGGAAAGAGCTCAAGGTGTCAACCTGGCCTCCAGATTCCCCAGATCTCAATCCAACTGAGCTTCCACTGGATGCAGTCTGAGCCAAGAACGATCCACGGGGGCCCCAACGTGGATGGGAGTTGGTTCTGGCGCATCCAATAGATGCTCAACTGGATTGGGATCTGGAGAATGAGGAGGCCAATTTAACACCTTGGGTTCTTTGCCAAGAGGAGGTGTAGTTGGTGTGAACGGTGTTTGGGTGGGTGGTGTTTGTCAAAGAGGCGCCACAGAAATGACAGAACTCAAAGTTTCCCAGCAGAACATTTGATTGTCACAAGATGATCAATGCTCACTTCACTAGTCAGTTGTTTTAATGTTGTGGCTGAACAGTGTAGATATACATGTTAAATAAAATATAATTATTGCACGCATGAAGGTAGTTACTATGTGGAGCTCCCTGATATATGAAGGAACATCAACTTATTACCTGAGATCTGTATGTAATAACTGATCTGTACACCTCCCACACAGACATGAATACACCTGTACTGAGCAGGTAACTGTACACATAAAGCAGATTCATACAGAACAGTTTCCTGACTGTGTTCGTGTCCTCAGAGAAGAGCCGCTCCAACCAGAGTGAAGGTCCCTCAGCGATTGTTATACATCTCTAAATTTTTGGAGGGAAATCCACTAACTTCACGCGGGAAACGAGCAAGACCGCCCCTTTTGGCGCGCACCACCTGCATTTGTCAGAAAATCTGTGGGTGGGACTCAGGGGCTTCGCGCCCGAGGGGGATGTGGGTGTTTTAACACCCACACTTTTTCTGCCGTTTAACCACAGTTTTGCACGAACGCCTCACTACAGTCGCTCATTTTCTCTGGCCGCTCTGTGTCTGCACTCGCTGCAGCTGCCTCCTCTCTCCTCCCTCTCCTGTTGCTGCTTCAGACATGACACCGGCTTTGAGACTGACCGGCTGATGATTGGCTGTTCTGCCTTAAGTCCCGCCTCTCTTGCTATGTTAGATTTATTGTTCAGCTCGTGCTGATGATGCGGGAACTACCGTAAAATACCAAATAATAGCCGGGCATTTATTTGGGACAGGCGTTTAATTCCCTCCTCACAAAAATCTGGGATGAAAATGTCACAAACTTCTAGGGCTGGGTATCACCAGGTACCTCGCGATACGATACTATCACGATATTTTGCCCACGATAACGATAATATCACGATACAACGATTCTGCGATAATCGATATATTGCAAGAAATTTCATCCACGATACATCACGATATCTGTGTCACTGAAGAAATTCAGAATTTATTGACTGCACTGAATCCATTTCACAGGAATTACAAAACATTGTCAATCAATTTCACATGAATGACAGCCAAGTAAACAAAGAGTATATTGCACAGTGTCTCTTCTTAACACACACACTGACTACAACTATCATTAAATATCTATATGTGTGGGTTTCAGAGCTACTTAAACCATTTTTTAATTTTATTTGGTTGTATCCCGATGTTTGAATAAAGATAAAGCTGTCCTCCGAAGAGGGATGGTGGTGGTGGGCCAAAAAAAAAAAAATTTTTTTAATTTTTTTTTTTTTTTTTTTACATTTTTAAACATCGATATTTGGCACCAGTGTAGCGATAACGTACCTCAAGAGGAAATATCACGATATATTGAGTATCGATATTTTGGCACACCCCTAAAACTTCGCAAGCTTCTCTGTGAATTCTCTGGCATCCTTCTGGGCACAACACGTGAAAAAGGCGAAGAAGAAAAACGTGCAGTGTCAGTGGACACGTCTTCTTCCTTGATGTTTTTTCAAAATAAATTAGACTCGGCATATCTATCTATCTATCTATCTATCTATCTATCTATATATATATATATATATATATATATATATATATATATATATATATATTATATTATATCATATACTGTTATTATTGTTTATTGTTAAATTGAACAGTCCTTAGGCTGCTGTGACACATAAACATCCCCGTTTGCAGGACCGATAAAGAAGTTCTGAGTCTGATTCTGAGTCTATCACGATCCCTGGGAATTGCATGAGGTGGTCAGTGACGTAATATTCTGATAATTCATAAATAAGAAAATGTATTTTATCACATAATGCTTGTGTTGGGACCGACACGTGGTTCTGACATGAGAGCAGCCTAAATTGCAACATAGGAAAGTGCATCGACCCCTAATGTCCAGTAGGTGGCGCCTGCTTGACACGGTCCCCCCAGGTTTGACAAGTTCACAAGTTGCAGTGATCAACTGTCTTTTTCAATCGTTTCACGTCATTTTCGACAGGGTGTTAGTTGATTTAATACAGAACAACTCTGTCATATTGAGTAGAATTCCATACAGTCTCATTCTAAAAGAGAAAATTACACGAAATAGAAATTAACGTCTTCGTGATTAAGTTTTAAACAAAGCGGAACCTTTAATTTAACACGGAAGTTATTCGACGATGAACTCACTTCCGTTATGAGTGCGACGGTAAAAGTTGTCCGACAGGGACACGTAAAATAATGTTATATCGAAGTTTAGGAACTCCTTCAGCTAGTTGACTCTCAAACTTATATTTATAAATGTATAAATAAACGTAACATCAGATTAATGTTAGCTAACGTTAGCTTGTCAAACATGACCGTTAACGTCGTGTCGTGGATCTCTGCTCTGTGTTTACTGACAGCAGCAGGTAAGAAGTTATGTTTTTATTTTCTGAACATAACGCATAGAAACATTAAGTATGTTTGGACCGACACAAGTTTCCTCCTGACACCCAGCAGCAGACGAGATGCTGAATATACCAGGAGGTAAGATGTTAATGGGAACCAGTGCAGCTGATGGGAGAGACGGAGAGTCCCCGTCCAGAGAGGTCCAGCTGCAGCCTTTTCAGATAGACAAATATCCGGTGACGAATGGAGATTTCAGGTAATAAACATTAAAGCGTGATATCAGGATGCTTGATAATTAGTTGAAAGTAATACAATAAACTGATTCATTGATCATCCACCACAGAGACTTTGTGAGAGCTCAGAAGTACAAAACTGAAGCTGAGACGTTTGGTTGGAGTTTTGTGTTCCAAGACTTTGTGACAGAAGAGCTGAAGAGCAAAGTCACACAGAGGATCGAGGTACTGCTGATCATTAATCAATCATTCAAATCAGTAATTAAAAACATCTTTAATGTGTAGATTTGCTGCTGATCTGAGTTTGACACAGTGATGGAAAATACTATAATTAAGTGTGACTTTGAAGTACTCATACTTTACTTGAGTAATTCCATTTTATGTAAAGTTGTGTTTGTTTTTTTACTCACTACATTTTATTTTTAAATGCAGTCAGTTACTTTACAGATTCATATTTCCAATACAAAATATCAACATATACATATACATATTTTGAGTAAGTATTTCTAATGCTAACACTTTTTGTGGTTTTATTTCAGTAAAACTTTTAATGTCAGACCTTTACAAGTGACAGAGTATTTCTACAGTGTGTTACTGCCTCCACAGCTGGTTTTACATACATTTTATATAATATTGGAGGTTTAGAGCTGTTGGTCAAATTTAAACCACCTAATAAAGATATTACATGTTTTATTAAATCAGATAACGAAATTAAAATCAGTTTTTATGTGACTATAGACTGTATGGACACCAGTAAATATTTATGCGGCCGTCATGTGAATAACTTTAACTGATGACTGATTTCCTCGTTGCTCCCGTCCAGTCGGCTCCTTGGTGGCTGCCTGTGGAACGAGTGTTTTGGAGACAGGTGAGCTGTTTTCCAGTGTTTCTTGCACATCTCCCAGCATGCTCTTCTTGCCTTCTGCTCCACTGACCATCTGCTTCTCAGCCTGCAGGACCTGGTTCAGGTATTCGGGAGCGCCTGGGCTTCCCGGTGGTTCAGGTGAGCTGGAACGACGCTCAGGCCTTCTGCCAGTGGAAGGGCAAGAGACTGCCTACTGAGGAGGAGTGGGAGTGGGCTGCACGTGGAGGGCTGCAAGGTATACAGTCTGTACACTGAAAGCGTAGCGTATACACTGTATGTTCCACGGTGATGATGGAGTTTTGCACCAGTCTGATGGTTTGTTTGCATCTAATCTCGACTGTCATCCATTAAATAAAGCTAGAACTGCGTGTTCAATTACACAGATGCTTCTGATCAGTCTGCTTCACAAAGTGAGCAGCTCTGAACAACAAATGTTTCAGATGCAGAGGAGACGTGTCTGCATGCATCGAGGAGGAAGAATGTGTTTTCATGACCATCCGGCTCAATAATTAGTGTATAATTTCATTGTTTGCCATCATCTTTTCTCTTTCCTGCCTATTGCATTCCAGGTCGGGTTTATCCATGGGGGAACAAGTTTCAGGCCAACAGAAGCAACCTGTGGCAGGTTAGCATATGAAAATGCTGTTTCATTGACACAGTTTATTGTCCCCATAGAATTCATTGATATGGTTTTGTTTTAAAACAGACTCTGACATTCTTCAGCTGAATATGCTAGATTGACCTAAATCATGCTTTTATACAACTTAACCATCTGAAGGAAACTATTTGTTGTTAAAGACCCCGATGATTTATTGTGTTTCTAACTGGACTGAATTAACTAGGACACTTTTTCTGAAAATTATTGCAGTAAAAATAATGTGTTGGGTGCGATTTTACTCTTTGAATGGGTGAATACTAATATATATTGTGTGTATTTACGGTATTTTATCATGTAAATCTTTTTTTCTGGATGTTTTAGGGATCGTTTCCAGATAGAGACACTGCAGAGGACGGATACCACGGCGTCTCTCCTGTCACAGCATTTCCTCCTCAGAACAGTTATGGTAACTGTCCCATAGTTTAAAGGAGCACTCTGTAGTTTTGGTGAAGATATTTATTTTGTTTACATGTGGCGGACCCTGCCATCTTTCTAGCCACAAACAGTGTTCTGGGAACTTACTGTCCTCTGAGAACAGCTTGTTTATTCACAGATGGGAAAGATAAATATTCCTGTCTGAGTTTCTTCAGTAAAAAACAACGTTTATGAAATGACATCAGATAAGAAGTGCTGCATGGTATTAGAGATGTATTTGGTTTAAAGACTGGTGTAAATATATCTCTGTCAGATCAACAGAATTATTTTGATAAGTTTGATTCTTGGTCTGTGCTCCTTAATATTTTACCCACAATGTGGATTCTTCCTGCAGGACTGTACGACATGATGGGAAACACGTGGGAGTGGACGTCCACACAGTTTCCAGGAGCGCAACCAATGTATGTGCTGCGTGGTGGCTCCTGGATCGACACAGCGGACGGCTCAGCCAATCACAAGGCACGAATCACCACCAGGTGAGTTATTAAAAAGAAGAAAACGCTGTAATTTCAGGTTCTGCCCCTGCAGAGACTGATGGTTCTGACTGTGTGTCCATCAGGATGGGGAACACTCCTGACTCCGCCTCTGATAACCTGGGGTTCAGGTGTGCTGCCGGCGATGGACAGAAACAAGGGAAGAAAAAGGACAAAAGTGAACTGTAGCAACAAAGAGGAAGTCAGAAAGGACAGTATGTTGGTTTGAACCAATGATGATTCAGGAGTTATTAATAGATCTGATGACTTTAAGGTGAATAACCAGGGACCAACTAGATATCGATGACTAACGATTAATATGAATGAGGGACGATTGTGACGGGAAGATGTGGAAGTAGAAACAAACTGTATTTCTCCTGTGGAGAATTATTTTTTATGAATTAGATAAAGAACACACATAAACATACTAACACCTATCATGCGAGAAATAAATCATTTTTCACAATAAAGTTCCTTGTTATTCCTTTTTCCATAACATAGCAGTTCACACGCCGAGACAGTGAAAGTCTGACGCTGATGCTTTCGCCGTCCGGACTGAGGAGAGTTCGCGGATCGTCTCAGTGAGAGGAAGAAATGGGACACTGTCAGCATCGCTCGTCTTCCTTCTGAGCGCTGGGTCGGCCTTTGGTCGAGCGTTTTTATGTGACTGGAGAGTAAATTGGCCCGTTCCTTTGGTCCCGGCCTCCTCTAATCCTGTCTTTGTCTCTGTGTTTACTTTCTCATGGTGAGTGGCCGGCTGAGTGCTCGTTGGGACTGATTGTGTGAACCAGCACAGAAAAGAAGTTTGATCACAGCTCCAGTTTTGTTTAAGCATCAAGTAACTGTATAAAGACCAGACTTGTTCCTGACACATGAAGTGAAGTAGAATGTGCTTTTACTCTTTCACTGTCAAATATTTACTTTACTTAAGGCACAATATGAGTTGGAAGTATTGCAGTTGCTGTTATCATTGTACCTGAACTTCCACACGTTTCACTGAGCACCTTCACGGTAAATATTTGAAGCAATTTTTGAAATGCAGCCTCTAAAATTGGCCTCATGATTCAGTTTATATGATGATAACATCTCGTTTATATCTCGATTGTTCAATATTTAGAAATGTGGAAGTCTAGAATCAACATTTCTGCCAGTAAAGGAAACCACAAAGATGAAACACTGGCTTGATGAAACTGTAATTATGACTCGTCATCTATTTTATTTTATTAATTTTAATGTATTGTTTATTTTTTCAGGGACCATTAAAAGTAATTGAACCAGAGATAGGAAGCAGCTAATTTGCATCTGTTGTACCTGAGCAGGTAAACAGAACACACGTAACAGCAGCTTTCATTTCTTATTTATGACTTTTTATCTCATAATTTTGACATTGCCTTATAATTGTCTTAAAAATTACGATGGTAAACAGGAATTTAGGAGGCAAAACAAATTGTGTTTCTTTTTCTTCTGTCTTGTTTTTGATGATAATCCTCCCAAAAATTAACAGAAACAATGAATATTAGTGACATTCTGTCTGGTTTGCTGATGTAAAGACAAAAGCACCTAATCTATAATTACAGGCTTGGTTTCCTTTAAACTCTTATCAGGTTTGACCTATTTATCAAACAATGGAAATGAATGGAGAAGGGGGTTAATAATCGACTGTTTCACTTTGAAGACTGGTTCCACGTGTTGAACGACGTCTGGAAAAGTGGCGACCTACTTCCTGCGAGAATGTATAGTACCCTGCTTTAAGAGGCCCACTGATAATGAGAACACTGCAGAATGTAAATCCACCCAACACAAACAACATCCACATGCTGCGCCAAGACAAAAAGTCTATAATTACAGTTTAATTAGATGATATTATGTGCAAGTGATAATTAAAATCACACAACCTTCAAATCAACTCACACCTGCCTAACTTCTATAATAATAAATAAATCTATAATATAATAACTTCTCCCTGCAGCTCCATCGTGTGTTTAGTTATTAATCAGACGCGTCGATGTGTCGCTGACTCATCAGTGTGGGAGGATTGTCAGAAAAAAATTACCCAAGAAATGACTGCATCTGGTGTTTTCCCCAAAGCCGTTTCGTTTCCAAAAATAAATTGATGAGTAGGTAACTGCATGTGGAAAAAAAAAAAAAAAAAAAGACCTACATCTAAAACTAAAGTGGCTGCGACACTGATTACTGTTTGTTTTCTCTCGTGTTGCCATCTTCCCGCCCTCCGCTCTGCACATTTGCGTGGCTAGATGAAAGGACAGTTTAAATCAGGTATCATGCGTCAATCCTAGATTATCTGATTGTGCCTGAAGGCTCTGAAAGACCTCCTCCCTTTGTTCCCCCTGCGGCTGTGGTATGTTTGCGCGTCATGTGTTTGTGTAGCGACTGACGAGGAAGAAGTAAAACGCAGACGGGCCACATGAAGCCACAGCCTCCGGTGACATCACATCATGTCATGCTCATGCCTGCGAGGAGGCTCACAGTTCAGGAAAAACCAGTTTGGAGACATTCTGTTTTGGATCCTCCCTGCTCCTTATTCTGCTGTTTTGCTCTTTCGTGTTTATTCATCACTTGACAGTCTCGCCAGGCGGTTTCATTGACTCTGCTCCTGCCTGCGACTTCTGACGAGCTGATCATGGACTACCATCAGTCTTTCTCATCCCTCAACGAGCGGCTGAGACCTCGGATGACCAGCAGTCCACAGCTCTACTCCTCTCTGACCAGAGTGGAGGAGAGACAGTCAGGCTCGCTCAGGAGCTTGTCTTCGTCCAACCGACCTACATTTTCGTTCATGACACCAGAACCTAAAGAGGCTGCAGCAGAACCAGAAGATCCAGAGCAACCTGAAGATACTGCGGAGCAGGATTTTGTCTCTGGTGGCCTAGAAGAAGGACGTTGTGATGATTCACAGCCCTTTTTCAACTCATGCCTCATCACTGAATTGAATTTAAAAGATCTGGGTGACGAGGATACCGTCACCTCACCGTCCGAGGAGAAAGACATCCCAGGTGAGCTAGTCTCAAAGGGGTCAGGCAACTCCTCGGAGTCAGCAGGCGGCGAAGGTGGGAGCCCCTTCCAGAGGAGCTACGAGGACGGGTCTTTACCAGACCTGATCAGGAGCGGGAGGCCACTGGCAAGACGTCGCACAGTGGGACATGTCACGGAGACGGTAGGATTACAAACTTTACATTTGGTTGTTGGTGAATCTTCTTTTCCAGTACAGTGCACACATTGAAATCTAATGTGCCAGAAACAGGCTTGACAGACAATAAAACCTGTGGTTTGGAGGGAGGGGACGTCTCTAACTGTCACTTACAACAAGCTCAAAGTCAAAGATGCAGAGTTGTCTCCAGAAAAACAAGAAATCATCTCTTCACATAACACAGTGATCTCTTGATGAACTTTCTGTATATTTGTGGTGATCCAAACTGTAGAATCTCACCTCAGCCGGTACGACTAGATCTCCCGTCCACAGTCTCACCCAGGAATCTAGATTAGCAGTTTCTGTTTACACTGTGTAAAAATGTCATGGGGGAGGACTTTCTGTGTGCGGGCCTGAGGTTATCTACACGGCAGAGAGTGGCCGTCGAAATGCACTCACATGATATTTATCGTCTGCAGCTTAAAGAAGTGCGCAGGGAGGTGGAGCTGTCTCGGAGACGGAGCATCAAACTCAAGGCTCAGGTGGACAAACTGCAGGAGAGCAGAGAAGGAGTGGGATGGAGCCAACACAGAGAGAGGGTAAAGGTTACGCACATGCAGCAGTGTACTCTCAGCACACCGCTTTGTGGTCATTGTAATTCATTTCTGCTCGTTCCCACCTCAGGTCACGGAGGAGGTTCTGTCCGTTCTGCGGCTGTTGCGCCCGCTGACCGAGCCGGCGTCCACCCAGCCTGAACCCTCTCGTGGGGAGAACAACCTGGACGATGCCCTGGTCCAGCTGCAGAATGTGGCCCGCCAGCTGGCTATCAGCCACACCAAACAGGTAAAGGCTCCCTACCCTTCTTACATCCTGCAATCTCAGGGTGAGTTTATTTTAGTGGGCATGTGACCTGGAGGAATGTTTGCTTTGCACATACTTGTGGAAATAGTCCTAAAAGAAGCACAGAGGACCTGATGAGTCACCTTCCTCTTTGTGTCCCTGGCAGACTGTGAGGTGTTAGAGCTCAGCTATGTGGCCTGACAAGTTTACAAGTGACTGTATCGGTGATCTGTCTGGTATTTACTGTTCATTAGAGAAAGTCACGAGGTGTGTGTGTGTGGGATTAGACCAGAATCCCAGATAGGGAGTGTTAAAGGCAGATGATAACAAGAGCTGTGATTAAATCTAACCTGCCTCTCCCGCTCGTTCTTTCAAAAGTTCACATCTGGAAACGGAGCAGGGGACAGCGCTCTTCTCCAGCAGGCGCTGTGCGACAGAGATGACGCCATAGAGAGGTGAGCGCACACACACACACACACACACACACACACACACACACACACACACACACCTGATAAGAGTTTAAAGGAAACCAAGCCTGTAATTACAGATCAGGTGCTTTTGTCTTTACATCCGAAAACCTTCTGCCAATGAGGTGACAGAATATCACTAATATTCATTGTTTCTGTTAATTTTGGGGGGATTGTCATCAATAACAAGACAGAAGCAAAAGAAACACGATTTGTTTTGCCTCCTAAATTTCTGTTTACCATCGTAATTATAAGGCAGTGTCAAAATTATGAGATAAAAAGTCATAGATAAGAAATGACAACAATGATAATTATGAGAAACACACACACACACACACACACACACACACACACACACACACACACACACACACACTCTCTCCTCTCAGTGACGAGATTCAAGATTTACTGGAGAACAAAAAAGGGGAAGCTCTAAAATGTGGGTGTATTCTGAGGAATGTGTCACTCTTTCTGCTTCCGCCGCGCAGGAAGAAGGCGATGGAGGCGGAGCTGCTGCGGAGTAAGACGGAGATGATGTCGCTGAACAACCAGCTGCTGGAGGCCGTGCAGAAACGCCTGGAGCTGTCGCTGGAGGTCGAGGCCTGGAAGGTAAATGGTTCACAGACACAAAACAAAAGAAGAAAACGTGAGAGGAGAAGGTGTGATCAAGTGGAATATCTCAAATATGTGCAACTCAATCCAAGGAGTCTGGCAGAAGTAGGACACACTAAATACACCAACGATATAATTAGTGTGTGTACGCTCGTGTACCCTCACAGAACGTGCTCACCCATAAAACACTCAATTAGAGTTCACACATACATTATAATCGGCACATGCAGAGTGTACAGCCAGCTGGTGTGAAGCCACGGAGTGTGTTTCATCTGCTGAGCGCCTGCAGCGTCAAACTGAAGCTGCGCTCCACTTTGCAAGAATTGTTTACTGGTGAGAACACAAACTGGTGTAACCGAAACCACTGCAAGACGTTTTCTGTTTGCATGATTTAGTGTCCCAGTTGTTTTGAAGTGTCGGCTGTTTGGAGCTTTTAGCCTCACAGTGAAAACATGTTTCTTTGGTCAGAGTCTTTTCTGGATACGACTGTCATCTTTAATTACTTGATACTGATGTGAAAACGCAACTTCTAATTGATAAAAATCTTCCTGCATCCAAGTACCGAACTGTTAGAAAATGTCCAAAGGTTGGATTTGTTGTTTAGATCTCCTCATCATACCTCGATATGTTCTTTTGCTCGTTTTTCTTGACAGACGGTCCCTAACTTTGTTGAATTTCAGGTATCTAAATTAAGGGACTGTATGAAAATTATTGGGGAGCGTCATTAATGAAAAGAGGCCAAGCGTGAAGAATCTGAGACAGTGTAATCTAACATAAACCTGAATAAATATATTATTATATAATATTTCTGCTACTCTATAAGATATGTCGCTCTTTTTACTCCATTATGTTTATTTGCTAACTTGAGTTACTAGTTAAATTGTTGATTGCATGTTATTTCAGGGTTTCAGATTCTGATAATCACAAAAGTACTTTGACTAAATAACATTTTAACACTTTACTTCCCAAAGCAAGTCTGACTTTTTGGTACTTTTTCAACACTGAACATCATTTGCGACTGTTTCTAAATGAATTTTGCAATATATGGCTAACATCTACATTTGTATTAAGGAAAAACTAAATAACCCTCCACTGCTCGCCTCAATCAGACCTCCACCCCTTCAGTAAAAAGAAGAAATGCAGTGACAGAGATCGGCCTTGCAGATTAAAATCTGTCTTCTCATCACATTTGTTTCTGCTCTGACAGCTTTTTGTTTGTCTCTGCTACAGGAGGATCTCCAGCTGCTCATGCAGCAGCAGGTGCTGGCTCAGCAGCAGGCCGAGCAGGCCCAGAAGAAGCCCTCTCGTATGGGCTTACTGAGGAGACACAACAAACCGCCCATCCAGCGACCTTCCAGCAACACCTACTCTTCACCAGCACCTTCCACAGTTAACTCGAGCCAAATCTTCATCTCCAGATCGGCGGTTTCTGCTGCTCCCAGCGCGCCTTCTCCCCCCAGCTCCCGTCGCAACTGGATGGACAAGCTGAGGAGGGGCAAGAGCAGCACCCGCCAAGAAGAGCAGGATTCAGAGTGGGACGCGGGTGACAACGGCTTCCAGGTCGTATCACTCGATTGAAGCAGTGGTGACTTTGCACTTTGAGCACATTTATTCTGACGCACAACAATTTAAAGTCTTCCTCTGGGCTGTGTTTTTGCTTATTGTCACTTGGACGTTTGGGCTTCAGTGAACAGAGACATTCGACACTAAGGGGCTGATTCTGTATCTGTCTAATATGCAACACCTATAACTTCAGTGCACAGTAACAGAATAAGGACTTTTCATTGAATTGGAGACATCCAGTTGCACTTCTTGAATGAATATTTACATATTTATCGATTCTGAAACCAGGGAGGAATTTTAATAATCTTTTTGTGGAACAACCATATCAGACCAGATTATCACTCCAAACAAGCAGAGGATTTAATGTTTTGTCTTAAAAGACGTCTGCTGGGATTCCTTTAAGTATTCTTTTCTCATTTACTGCACGTGTGACGTTTTAATGTGTGTATGAATGAGACATGTATTTTTGAATGCTGTAATTCCTGAATGTTGTTGTTGTAAATAAATGATATTCTTCTAAAAAAGCTCCTTCAGATGATCGACTGAGTCAGACTGCAGTTCATTTGTCGGCTTCACTCTTCATGAAAAGGAAGAAGGAAAAAAAAAAAGAATATACTTGTCTGCAGGTTTTTGCCATTTTATTGTATAATATTAGTTTGTACATTTTCAATAATATATAATCCACTCCTATGTATATGACTCTTGCACACATTTAAAATGTATATATGGCATTATCTAGAAGGGGCGCCACCACTGTGGCCACATGTTCAACAAACTGAGACGTATATAGCACAGCAAAGTTACACCTGATGACGAGAGAAAAGGCATGCTCATAGTGAAACCATTTACAATCCTGAACAGATGATTACAGTCTTCAAACAGCTTCCGCACTGCGATTAAATAAATTCACTTTTCTATACTGTTGACCCCGAGTTGCCCCTCATGTTCTTGTCCCGCTGCGACACTACAGAAGCTGAAGCAGCATTCAAATGACCGCGATGCCCGCCCCCGCCCAACAATCTATTCATATTGTGCGACGGGACAAATCTGCCCCGTGGTTGAGGAGGATGAGGGGGTGCTTCTCCGCTAACTGGAGCTTTACAAAAATAATAAAATCAGGAGAGTTTCACTCAACTTAATTCTGATCATTTAAAGCCTTTAAGACTTTCACAGCCAACAAACACATAACACTGATTGTAGTAAACACCTAGCGCCACGAAGGGATTCACCCTCGTCCGTTGAGCTTCCGCGTGAGAAAATTCACACAGAACTGGCAACCCAGCTGCCAATCCAAAGACCGCTAGTTATCATTGTAGAATAAAAGTTTTCTTCTTTATGTCAAGTTTTACAGACATGGAAAAGGAGCTCTCGACAAAAGAGGCACATACAAATTTACAACACCCTGCTTATTCATACAGATGGCAGTTTCACTACTGTGGACTGAACTCTTCAAACCCCATGGAGCAGAAAATATATGAACACCACTACGATTAGATAACACCATACGTTGTTGCAGCATATATTCGTCAGATACCCAGACAGCCTTGTAAAGATAAGTGAGATACAGATAATAAATCAGTAAAACGTGTTTCATCAAAACATCGACCAACTACAAGGACAAGACGTTACCACGGCTTACTGCCAGACACACAGAGGAATAATAGAAGTTTATAATAATTAGCATATCCAGTTTTAACCTGAGATATTCAGGAAACCGATTGTGAATGCTGCATTTGAGAGTTTCAGCTTGGTTTTCATAGACGAAAAAAAAATATATAACCAGCGCTCTCGATGACCTCGAGTCGAGCCAAAGTAACTGACCTGTAAGTCCTCGTCTCCAACACACAGCACGTACACAGAGGAGAGGGCGTGAGAACTAATGATCCCGACCAAAATATTAAATATATCACTATTATTAACAATAAAATGAGTTCCTACAACAAACTATCTGTACATATAAAGTCTGTATTTGCAGAGCTCCGACCTTCAGACACATGATACCAAACTCCCTCCTCCAAAGAAGCAATTTCTGCTTTGCACATTCGTCACTTTTCTCCCGGAGGAGCTGCACAAACGTTAAGTATTTGTTTCATTCCAGTGCTGTCAAAAACGTTCAGATCCAACTACTTGACTGCTGGTCCACGTCGGCTGTCCCAGATTGTACTTGACCTAAAGCCGCTTTGCTATTATACTGGCATAAATGTTTCGACATAAAGAAATCACTGTGCAAACAAGAGTTTCTTTGGATTAGTACAGCCCCGATATGTTACACTGGAGATATTTTCTTTGCCATTTCCTACCTACTAATCTAAAAACCAATGAAAAAAGCAAATCTAGTAACACCATCTGTTCACCTACACTACAATAATCTACGTTTGTTTGACGGTAAGAACTGACTGCTGTAAAAGGGTGAGTTTGGTCCAGTGTTGGCATCTATTAGCATCGTTAATGACTTCGCTCGCTCTTGCTGAAGCTGCTGACGCTCAGAGGTGCCGAGCACTTAAAAAAAAAAGTTGAGAGGGGAGGAGGGCGGGAGGCGGCTAGGACTGCAGGAAGGAGCTGATGGAGCTGATGAAGTCTAAGGGTTTGTCTGCGTGGATCCAGTGGCTCGCGTCAGGGATGTACTGGATGTCGGCGTTGGGGAACAGCCTCTGGATTTCTGGGTAATCATCGGAGCTGGATCAGGAGAAGAAGACACAGAGAGGGAGGAGGGAGAACATTAGGTAAAATGATCAGAAGAGACAAAACGAAGTAGAATAGTAAACAGAATCCGGGGTGTCATGGTGGTCGAGGGGTTTGTGAGCGTGTCCAGCTGACGACTTTTGTTGTGTTAAGTCGTTTCCTGTCCGTCTCGACTGTGTCCTCTAATAAAGCCAAACTATGAACTGTATACAATGTTACTGTCGCGGAGATACTGGAGAAAGGGTATTTTCTTTATTTTGTTCCCTTTTTGTTTCAATTCTATTTCATAAATGTTCTAAATCTCATTTTATTGTATCATGTTTTTTTAATCAATTTATGTACATTTTCAATTTCATCCCTTTTTAATTATCTCAATAGTTAGTTATTCATATTTTTTCTTCATATCCAACGATATATTATATTATTTTGCATTCCAGTTGTTGAATCTTCTGATTGACGATCATTTCATCGTTTTCTGAAGACACACCAGGGTTGCCTGGGGTTACAGCCAATAGCATTCTGGTTCGGACTGCTGTTGTAGTTTTATAAAAACACAATGTGAGCAAAGAACCGTTTGTGAATTTTACTTGTCGCCATGATCCTGGAGATATTAATCCACAAAGTATTACATTTCAGTCTGACCTGAGAAGATGTGGCTAAGATGTTGATCTTAGGCTATTAAAGCCAAGATATGTAGCATTTTCACAGAGTATTCTACACTTCTGCATCTGTGCCTATAAAAACAATCTGTGGTGTACTGCACCTGATATAAGCAGAACTGGCTCCACCCAAAAACAGCGTAGGTCCCCCATAGACGGTGTCAAAGTTGGGGAAGCTCATAATGTGGTCGAGGTGCGCCGAGATGGCCTCCAGGTTGACTCTCCAGGCATAGTGGCCGTTCTGCTCCACCAGGTTAGTCAGCAGGAACTGACGCACCGAGCGCTCCTGAGGGAGGGACGGACACTTGTTAGGAGACATGAACCCACAAAGACTTTGCACTTATTCACCTCTCCTGGCTCATTGTTTTGGTTCTATGGTCTACATCTTTAATGTTTTGGTTCATTTTCATCAGTCTCACAGTGTCATTTCAGCACTTGGAGGAAGCTAAGAACTGACTGTGACAGCAGACAGACACATGTCACACAGCTGGTGAACGAAATTAAACATTTTGCATATTCGCATATTAAACATATTCGACTTCAGTGCCAGATACAGGAAACTGCTTGACGTGATACAACACCCTCCTGACAAACCAACATCCCAGGTTTAATCAACAGAAGAACAGCTGACATATTCGTATTTGAAAGGAGTCCCGACCTTGACCAATTTGCGCAGCTGATCTTCAGCCATCCGTCTGGCGGTGGATCGTGGGATGTCACTGGAGATCTTCACCTCCTGCATGGCCTGGATGTAATACCGGAAGTTGGTGCGTGTGGATGTCTGGGCTGGACTGATGTCCACCACCACCAACCTCTCCACTAAACCAGACTACAAACACAAGAGGGAGAGTTTGACCTCACTGAGGGACTTACACAATTTAGTTTAGAGAGGACAGGAGAGAACAGCGATAAAGGTCAGGACCGCAGCATTGTGATCAACTCCTGGTGACATTTCTCGACAGCTAACCTGCGTCAGGGCGGTCGTCATGGCCGTTTTCCCTCCCATGCTGTGGCCGATGAGGACGCACTTCTCGATGCGCAGCTTGGCAAGGAGGTGTTTCAAATCATCCGACATTGCTTCATAGGTCAGCACTGGGCTGTGAGGGCTGTTGCCATGGTTACGGGCATCTACAGTCAGCACCTAACTGGACAAGGGACAGTTAGGACACTTGGAATGGGGGGAAAGAGGCAACTGAGCGGAACCTTGTTTCTAGTGAGTGACAGCACAAACAAAGGCTGTATTGTGCACATGAGGTGAAGAGTTCCTTCTGGCACGCCAAAGAGCAGATTCTCTATCAGTATTTATTACAAACAGGCTGCTGAGCAGTCGTGTCAAATGACGGGCTGCACACTGGTTGATTGTACGATCCCATGCCTGCTTTTGAACAAGTTCTCTAAGTCGGTCTGCTGAGAACAAACTCCAACACATAAAGATGAATTGTTTTCGATGTAACAACAGACAGGTGTGATGTCTTCATCACTGCATTACCTTTCGGCCTGTGCGCTGCACCAAGGACTTCGCTATTGAGTGGAAGTTTGATTTGCTGCCAAAAAGGCCATGAAGAAACACCAGGGGAGTGCTCTCTCCCTTCCCATCAAAGACATCATAGGTCAAGCTGAGTGGGCTGGAGGGAGGAAAGAAAAGAGTGATTAGAGTCTCTCCGGTTATGTTTGTGGTAAAAGTGTCACGATTAACACATAAATCTAAGTAATGAAACTCTACAGGCTGATGAAACTTTCAGTGAGTGGAAATGAAGGCTGAATCACTTCAACTCACAGTGAAAAGGAATTTGCAGAGTGTCTTTCTACCCTATTCAGATAAAATATCAGGAAAGAAATGCTGTGGCAGCATTATATAATGACTTATATAACTGGTTAACTAACTGGTGACTAACTAATGATTGACTAACTGGTTAGAATTATTTTACTCCCACCTGCTGGTACAACACTCACAAAACAGGTACAGACATGTTACTAGTTAATCTTTTATATAAAAGACCAACATTTCACTTCGCCATTCATTGTTATGCGAGTGTGTAAACGGGGAAGCCATTTTCCATTCATTGTTACATTAAATATTTATTTAGTCAATACAGATGTTAATATAACAGTAAACAGGGAGAGGACACAATCACAATCACATGAACACTTAAAAATAAAAAACAATATAATAGGCCTGATTAAAAACTGCCTTTATAGACCTTTAATTTTTAAGTTTTGTTCACCAAGTCGAGTTTCACTGATGATAAATCATTTCATTCTGCATTGGTGGTTCATTTACTTATATTCAAGCTATAAAATGTGACAACATAGTGAAAACACACATCTCAGATCCCAAGATGAAATCTTTAAACTGTGTATTTTGTCTGACAAGGAGTCCAAACCCCAGAGATAATCAATTACCAATTACATAAAATAAGAAAAACTCAAAATATTCACATTTGAGAAGCAGAAAACTGCAAACAACTGGCACACTTGACTAAAAAAATGGTGGATAAAAACATTATCTTATTAGCTAATATATTACGATTGCCTTATCCTGTGCAGACACCTAACCTCAATATATTGCATCATATACAATCAGTTGCGCTTCTATTTGTTAAACCAGTCCATAGTACAACCTTGCAGTAAAGTTAAGCTTCATACTGAGATTGGGCCAAAAATTAAAGGTGCACTTTGTAGGTCTGGAGAAGACATTTTAATCAGAAGAGAAAATCTATAATAATTGATTTCCCTGACTGAATAAACTGAATTAACACACTGTCATCATAGGACAAGGCCACCTGAGTTATTCAGTAATGGACATCCAATAAATATTTGTTATAGACATATTCATTTGACAGACGCAAGTAACACTTGTTTTACATAATTAATATTTCCTTTTAAATTAGCTAATTGTTACATTTCTTTACCAAATCTACATAGTGCACCTTTAAGATACACCTCTCAGTGTGAAGCGAAATTACAGCAAGTTGAAGCAAATTAATTCCTAAAGCAGTTTAACTGCCAGTATACAGTGCAACACTGCTGCAGGTAGGATTTATGACAGCAGTGTTGAATTAGACAGCATTAATTTTAGCTAGGCTTAGCTAGCACACTGGTAACTTAGCATACATGACGCCTAGCATACACTATTCCGAATAAACACGACAGAAACGAGTGTTTTAGTTAGCTTCACAACAGAATAATATACAGTAGGACACACTGTCCATATCTGAATTCTTCTTTCTGGCTGTGATGAAAGCTAAAGTGCTGCTCTTGCTAACCAGACGCCTGAATGTCATTTACGTAAACAGTGTAAAGTTAACGGTTAATGACGACGCGACCCGGTGACGACGAATTCACACGGTTGTTTCAAGCTGCCAGCTTTTAAAAAGATCCATACTGGACTGTCATGTCCACCCGGCGGCACCGCTACACCTCAGGCAGCCAGAGGGCATCAGTTAGCCGGGAAGCTAGCAGGGATACCTGGATGAGCTGGCTGTCCGGACCGTGGGAGCCACCCCGCACACATCCTGCTGTCCGGGGAATAAACGACACGCCGGTCGACCGCTCAGCAGTCCTCTCTGGATCAGGCGACACAAAGAACTCATGGCAGCATATGCTCCGGTACCGGGCGGTCCACTAGCAGCATGTGGTTTTACAAGCGGACAGAATGACAGCAGAGGTTCGGTGAGTGTGCATGCAGATAGAGCAGAGCGCCCCGGAGGTCGAGATTGAAGGGAGACAACAGCTGATGGTGCGTCGTGACGTAGGACGCACGCCGACGTGGAATGTTTGCTCCCTGTGTTTGGTCTCGCAGGCACCGGAAGTCGCCTTCTGCGTAGCCGCTGCGATTAAAAAACATCGTGTTGTAGCTCAGTTGACATCAGTTTTACACCCACCACTTCACTGACAAAATTGATCTTTTTTTTTTATTTTACAAAATGTACGTTGACACACTGACCAATAACTAATTACATCTACAGATATCCGAAGCCACGCCCCCTTCCGGTGGACACCTTATTTCATTAAAACTTTGCATGCTCGTGAAGGGAGAGGGACAAATAATGTGGTCACACCCCGGTTGGATTGTGCCATAAACCAAACATAAGATGTGTGTCAATTTAAAAGACAATTTTTCAAACCAATGACGTCGTTTTTTGGGATTAAACTGATGAAATATACAAGAGTACACCGCCAGCAGTGGCGTTAGGGACGTCGTCTCCATTAACAGTCTCCAAAACCACAATTTAAACACTGTAGAGCTGCTCCTGTGTATTAACCTGCTCACTGAAATAACAAACTACCCTTTCACATCACTGCAGCTGTCAATGTGGACAGATTTATTGTGACTTTCACCTTTTTTAGTACCTTTTCTGTGCCGAGTGGGCGGCCATGTTGTGGTGGTGACGTATGTTGAGCAAGGCGATGTAGGTCACCCAGCGGTTTCACACAAAACTAGATGATAATTTACTGTAAATAAACAAATTGCGACTTTACTGACATAGAAACTCGCCTTTTAGAGTGACAAACATCACATGTGGAGTTCAAGGCACAATTCAAGCGGGATCGAACATGTATTTGTTCCTCTCCATTCACGAAACCGGAAGGGGCGTGGCTTCAGTTCTCTATGGACACTTAACATCACACAATCACTTTACACACATATGTATTGGAAATGTCTTTATCTCTGTGCAGAGTTTATTTTTCTACTTTTTTGTGTATTTCATCCTCTTATTGCCTTTCATTGACTTTCTCGTTATTTAACCTTTGCAAATAAAATCTAATCTGATCTAAACATAACGACATATCTAAGCTGGTGTTGTAAAGGAGAAAGTGCAGGCTATTTTATTGTAAATAATACATTCTGTTAGGTGGATTCATTTTAAGATCAAGCCCCCACTTTACAGGAAAAACATGTAACTGAATTTACCTGTAAATCGAGTGTTGATAAAACGTGTCAAAACGTGTGTTTACTTTCTTTGACTCCACATGACAATGTGCAGTAAAGTCTATTTACTTTTTAATCTTTAATGTATACTTCAACATGATTACAGTCTAAAACACACTTTCTGTGTGTTTGCACTTAACATTGGAATAAGAAGGAGCAACCAGAAGTAAAAGTATACGCATGTCTTTGTTGGGCCACTAGGTGGCGTCAAAGTATCACAATGCAGGCTACAACTCCACCCCTGACAAGATGATGTTCTTACTCGTGGTCCTATCTTTTCTCCTACACCAGGCTGCTCTGTGTTCTCAGGAACAGCTAAAACATCATGTGTTATGCTTTGGACCAATTCTGCACTTGTCTGCATTGTTTCCCACTGCACAGCAGGCAGGAGAGTTTAATAGTGTTCATTTTATTACATTTCTGTTTTTATTCCGTTGCAGTGTTTAGATGCTTTAATAGGCCTTGTGAAGTGTTCTTTGACCAGACACATGAGTTAATATCAAGACACATGATCATTATTGAAGTTTATTTTTTATTAGCATGGATTTCGAGTGATTTATTCTACCACCCCTGGTCTCAACACCTCATTATGACACTTGTCATAATGTCCAGCTGTATGACCTTGAGCGATTTTGTGAAACTCTCCAGATGTACTCACCTGTACATACATCTGTATCTCAATATTTAGAACATCCTAATGAATTTGAGCCACTGCTGTTTACAGGCGCATAGAGGAGCTAGGCGTGGTTTGACTTTTTAGCGTCCGTCTCTCTGTGTTCATCACTCACACTGGACTGATTTGTGATCAGCGCTGTAGATTTCCATGCTTGTGTTTGTGGCTGCAGTCATGTACAGGACCATAAACATAAAACCATCAGTCTATGGGCTTGGGGAGAACCTGGCTTCCTTTGCCGTGTCTTCAAACATTCATTGCTATGGGAGACGTGTCTGCTGGGATAAAGCACGCCGTGAGCTGTCGCCATAGCGATGGCTTGCGGCCGAGGCCTGGGGGAGGAGATGGCAGAGACCCAACTGGGAGAAGAAAGGGGGATATTTGTGGACGAGTGAGCATTTTTATTCTGTTTAATGCTGTATTACAACGGCAGTTTTCCTTAAACTAAGAACAAAAAACTGCCAGCAAAATGTTTCTGGCGCTTATTGACTTCATTTCAACAGTTATTTTTCAAAAGATCACCTTCTTAATGGTGAAATTATTTGACTTACTGCCTTTCGTCCAAATGATTTTTCAAGTAAGTCGTTAAAAAAACAACTACGGAATTGAATCGTGATGTCAGATTGTCCGTGACAGTTTCAAAGTGAAGGCTGTTCCTCCATTCGACTTGAAAGTGGTCACATTCTGCTGACCCGGCGCCCCTGAGTGCTGTGACTTTAGTTCTTTACTGTGTGATGACGCTGTGTGTCCGGACAGTTAAGCTCTTCTTCATGCTACACAGAGCGTGGCAAATAAAGCTTTTGTTCTCAAGCTCTCTTTTCAAGGTGCCCGCACATGCACACAAGCATCACATGCCAGTTAGTGAGGCTTAATTTGCTTTTTCTAACTATAACAGAAACACCTGATCTGGTGAACCATTGGTGGAGAACCTGAACTGAAAGTCGAAACTCACACTGAAGAATTCTCGCTGTTTGTCTGTATATTTAAACAGTTGTTCTCATATAGTGATTAAATAAATAATGCTCTTAAAGTTGATCCGCTTTTAGCTCATTTTATTTTATTAAGGTATCTGACAGACACGATGTTCATAAACAAACAAACAAGGAAACAAACAAACAAACAAACAAACAAACAAACAAACAAACAGTCATGTAGATAAGATGACCCAGAGTTTTTCAACATCTGTTTTCCTCGGCCAGATGTTGGAAATGTTCCCTTAAATTGGATAAAATGACATATGTTAAATTGATATTAAATACACTTTATAATCTGCAGGACTCCTGCACACGGTCACTAAATTTGAAAATCCTTTTTGACTATTTTTCATGCCTGCACAACTTTTCTTTGACTACACGTTACACTACATTTATGAACTGCGTTTAGCGGTCCAGGACGAGGTCGGGTCAGTGGCAAACGTACAAAGTCCAAGGTCGTAGCACCAGAACCGAGGGATCACAGGTTTAGAAAACAAGAGCACTTTGGTTAGAAATCACATTTTCAGTTTTTTAATAGTCACAACATTTAATCTGTACGATTTACTTTGGTTCAGGCGGGGAAAGATTGTGAGTTTTGTTTAAATGTTAAAATCTTTTCTTTAAATACTGACGACATTTAAATTTAGGATTCACATAAATAGAGCCACACTTTCCATGTTAATATTGTGACTATCATGTCAGATATTGACAATTTGTCCAATGTACACAACTCCTATAGATAACATTTTGTCGGTATTTCACAAAACGTCTTTAAACTTGGATGGTAGAAAGTCAGTATAGTTTAAACGTTCTAATAAACAAAAGCCACAGTAGCTGATAACAAACGTTACATTTTAGTACCAATCCAAACTTATCACGTTGAGTAACACAGCTTGACTCACACAAACGTTAGCGATATATAACGACCTATAATCTTCCTAAACTACTGAGTTACACCATAAAAGCATAAACTTAAGTGATCCAGCTGAAGACACCCTGAAGATAATTCACTAAACTGTCACATAAAAGATATTTTTAACCTGCAGTGAAAGATTTGCTGCTGTCACCAATACTGAAAGTAAATACATACATACATGTCTACTACTTTATACTTGTACTCCACTACAATCCAGAAGGGGATTCAATGAAGATACAGATAAGTGTGTCAACCCAGAACTTCAACGTTTATCGTAAAATTATCCTTACGCCCTATTATACAGTTCACATTGTACATTTCCTTTTGTTACTGTTTCTTAACATACTCCTATTGAGATATTTGAACGGAATCCTACATCATTTATTTATTTTTTTGAATGCTGGATGGCTTCAGCTCACATTTACTCTAAAAAACCAGAACGCCTGTTGAGTAGGTGTCTGGTTCGATTACTAAACTCTCAAACTCGTACAGAAAACTGTGACCTGAGATGAACTCTGGTGCAGAATTTTGTTTTCCTACTCTTCACATATAAGGTCACTCACAACTTAATTTTTGGCCTTACTGTTTCAAGAATTTGCTAGAAGGCTCATTTCCTCGTATCTTTTGCCTTTTTTTGGTAATACTCTGTGTTTTGCATAAATAAAAGTCAGACCCTTTCCAGGAAAGTTCTGTCTCAGACAGGATTTGCTGTCAGTATCAAAACACAATTTGTATTCTTTTTTTTACTGACGATACCAAAAATATTTCCATCCAATTAGACGCTGTTTTGGTCTTTCGCCACAGCTCAGATTTATCTGTATTTACAGATTTAAGTGGTTTGATGACTCATTAAGTCATAAAACAGAGCACAAAGCTCTCAGATAAGAGCTGCAGGATTATCAGGACACTCTGGGAGAGGACAGGAATGTTCTCCTCGCAGAGAAAACAATGTCAGAAGTCACAAAACAGAAGTCAGAGCACAGCGACAACATCCCAACAGAAATCTGTTCATAGCGGTCGTATAGCTCAGTTCTTTCTGTCAACATTTAGGATCACAGCGCTTAAGACTTATTTATTATATCACCCGCAAAACACGAGTACAGAGGTAAAACATTCTCATGGTGCCTTTTTATTTTTTACACTAGAATATTAGTTATATAGAAGCTCGGGTCATGCTCATATTTTTGGCTCTGGTGCTGCGATGTATCTGATATTTATTGACTCTGTTAGATCACAGCATGAACCAAGATGCAGCCAAAGTACCAGAATGAACGCACAGTGTGTGATTTTATGTTGCTGGGCGTCTCTCAATCAGAACAATAACAAAAGTTGGAGTTTGACGTTGGGAAGGAGCATCGGATCATGGAGGTTTTTAAGTGAGTAGGCTGGGTAGTCCGCCAACCTCTCTCCTCACTCTCTGATGAGTTATCCTCGAATAAAACGATGGCTTTGTTGGAAACATTTGGGATCATGTATAAACAGAATATATGAAATAGATCAAGCTGTGTTTGAAATCTTATACAAATACACACATATGCATTTGAAATTCCTTTATCTCTGTTCACTCTATTCTCTCTATTCCTTTAAAATAGAAGATTTAAAGGAGCAAAATGTAGTTTTAGAGAAGAAATTCAAACTCAAAATTTAAAAATGTACAATTTTAATGATTCGATGATACAAACTCAGACATTTGTATCTTTTCCATAACTGAATAAACTAAAAAGTAAGGTAACCAGAACACTGTTTGAAGCTAGAAAGGTGGCAGGGTCCGCCCCATGTAAAACAGTATGAAAATGTGTTTGTTTATTTAGTTTGTTTTAGCAGAAGAAAAAAAAATCAATAAAGATCTTTTATCTTTTTATTAAAGTTTCTTCCCAAAAACTACACAGTGCTCCTCTATAGAAAATGTATATATATAAAAAAGACGCACACAGATAAAAGAATATAAAGATACACAAAACAGAGATAAGAATGTGTCTAAAACAGATCACATTTATCGACAAACGCCTGCTGATGTGTTTGCAACAGATAGTTTATCTGCTTTACACAACTTTACTGCCCATCAGTCAGTGAGGTTAAAAAATCTGTGATAACCTGAGCTAATACTTTCTAGCGTCTCTATCAGGGACCCGGTGGACTTTGCAGTGCAGCCGTCATTTTGTTTGTGCTACCTGTCAACCTCACGTGTTCGTGCAGGAAGGAGAAGCTGACATTCAAATGTGAGGTCGCTGACATTTGTGGACTTCTCAGTGCTGCCTGTCTGAACACTGCTGTGACCTTTTGTTTGTTTTGCTCTCTCATGCTGTTCTCGTTCTCTCTTTGATAACTTCATAGTAATCAATATCAGCAGCACATTGTTTCACCTTTACATAGGGATGCTCCCATGCAGTGGTATTACTGCTTCTTCAGTCTACAAGTTTCCCAGGTATCAAGGCAGCGATCTCAGATGAAATGGTGGAAGGCAGGAACTAATGGGTGCTGAGGGTAATATGATTTATGCCGAATTAATATGAAGGCACAAATAGTTAAGAATCTGTCAGAAACAGCATTTCACAACGTTTAAAAAGACTCTTCTGACTCAAAAACTCACTAAATTGAGCAACTTTCCAATGGAGTCTGGGGGATATCGTTCCCTCTTTTTCTCTGTGTTCAATCTGTTGGAAATAATTGTTAATAACTGTTAAATATAAGTTATTCTGGTCATTCAAATGAATAGAGAAGACATAAATGTCTCTCACCATTTACAATGATGTCATTATATACAGTGACTCAAGATCCCAACTGTGACTGACCTCCCACATCCCTGATAACACATAGCCCAAAGATAATCAATGTGTGATGATCAAACAGGATAAACTTAATAAAAATCTATCCCCTGATATGTGACTTTGTTGTGTTTTAGACGGCAGATAGAGAAACGTGTACATCTAACTACTCTGATGCAGCTCTAACAGTGTTAATGTTTCGTGTGACTTTTAAAGTGGTTTCCAAGTTCGTTCTGGCATTCACGTTTCATCAGTCACTGACAATGAGAGGGAAGCAACGGACAAAACAAGTTCCAAGTCAAACATTAATGGATTAAAGGTCAGCACAGAGGCATCAGCAAACCTGTTTCACTTTATCTACATAAATACAATTCGTTCAGCTTTAAGGGTCAATCAATATTATCCAGTGTATGTCCAGATATACTGGCCTGCTGCTCATTATAATACAGTCAATAACTCCAAAGCTGATCTGACAGCAGATTTATTCACAGTGTGTTCTGCAGGAACGACTGTCACTCTTCAGCGTTTTTATTGCAGAGAGTTTTCTACTAAATTGGTCAAATTCCACCGTCCGACCAACCTTGATCATGGTCCTCTGAGATTACAGGGGTATAACAAGGTGTGTGTGTGTGTATGTGTGTGTTTGTGTGTATGTGTGTGACACCAACTGGTTAAACATGCTGTTCTGTGAGGATGTGAGTGTAGCGGGGCCGTTTCAAGGCTGATAAAGTACCTTTGGTTCCATTTTCTTCAGATAAGGCTGTAAATTGTTGTGACTCAGCGGTTGGAACCCCTCAAGTGACTCTCACATCTCCTGACTCTGCAGTAACAGTGATAATATTGATTGGCTCAGTCCCATCTGGTTCTCTTAGTGCATGTTGTACCTTACCCATCAGACACACAGCAAAAAATTATAGTTTAGTTTGGAGTTTTGATTATTCGGTATCTATTTATAAGTAATGTAAATTTAAAACTTAGAGGTACTTTACATTAAACTTGTTCTGCAGCAGTTCAACAAGCTGCTCTGGAAAAGAAGAGAGCTCAGCTCTCTGTTTAAAGAGCCAATAACAAATGAAAGGAACTGAGATACAAATCTTTTAAAGACTTTTAAATGGGCAGACTGACCTTTATTTACAGGACAATGAACAATGGAACAATAATGTGTTGACGACATGTCTCACATCACGCTAGTTAGTTCTTATCATGGACGTCAACATACGAGTTTGTGTGATGAAACATGTGGCGGTGACCCCGAGTCTGCTGCGTTCAGCCTGGCTGTTTATTAATTGTCGTCAGGTGACAGTCATTCACAAAGAAACCTCAAGTTTTAAGATAAGGACAGAAAAGGACAGAAGGACAAAACGAAGCATCACACCTGTGAGAAATACATCAGATATGTTGTATTTAATGATACTAGTGCAGTGCCCGTAAGAAAAATTTATTCCTATAGAAAAGTGGGAAGTTAAGAAGCTTTTTCATGGATGACCAAATGAGGCTGTGTTTGAAGGTGGGACGTCAGGGATATTTAGGTTTGTTGTGAAATCTGATATTCCAGGGTATAATTGGCTGTTTTTGACTTATTTTGCCATTATATTTCACCTTAAAAACTATTTACTTGGTGTCATTATTTTCAGCACAACCTCACATGTGTGACTGTACAGTTATTTTTTTATTTTGACATACTGTATTAACACAATGGACCTAAAATCACAAATGAAAAACATAAAATCCGAGTAGAAAACGTTAGATGTTTTTACTGTGAAAACCACAAATATGTTTAACAAACCATTTTTTTTTTTTTTACTTATAATGCAAATATAAATTGTTGTTTGCTAAATTTGTGCATACATTTAAAAAATTTACAAAGTTATATGTAACTATTTACATTTAAATGCAGGCAATGCTCAGGTCTGCCTGAGCTCCTTCCAGCTGAATGAAGAGCTGCACTGCCTGCTCCACATTCAGCTTCTCCTCATTATTCTGACTCATTAAACAAAAAACCGACTCCACTACACACTAAACACACTCCACCAAACACTACATAACACTATAACTATACACTCCAAACACGCTAAATGTCACAAATCTCTCAACTCTCAATATCGCTGTCCGACCGTCGTTCGGCCTGTCAATCATCCGCCTAGGTCCCTCCCACAACTTCCTGTTCCTCAACAACCAAACTTGCTGCTTGGACACCTTCATGACAAAAGCCTGTTTTTATCGTTTCTTCCTGCACCAGACACAAAGCAAACGTGACGGCAATGTCCGCGAAAAAGCGTGGCGGACATTATTTACCCTAAGTCTGGTTTTGGACATGCCGGTGGGTCCGGTCCGTCGCCTTGGGAGGTGGGCCGTGTGGGCTAGCGGATAGCAGCTAGCTACACACGAACATCCACAGATTCCGATACCACTTTGTTGTCCGCGCGTCTCCGAATCTCCTCAGACCCGAACAGACTCGGTCCGGACTCGTTTAATCTCATTAATCCACAACAGTCAGTTTAGATGCACAGAACAGAACAGAACAGAACGGGACTGAACCGCCGGCAAAATCCCGGTCCAGCTCGCTCCGCTGCAGGTATAAATCCGCTTGTTTCTTCAGGTATGTCGTGGGCTTGAGCTCTGCAGTGATTGGCTCTGGTGCACACGTGACTGTGGTGGTTCTGGTGGACAATGCTCAGCGGAATTTGTAAAGCATTTATGAAATAATTTATTCACGGCATCATTGCAGTCCAAGCAAATGCTTAGATGCACACCACTGAACCACGCAGCAGCCATGTTGAAAGTCTCAGGTCAGTGTGATCCTGATCCACAGAGATATTTGACTGACAGAAACACACACACACACACACACACACACACACACAGACAGACAGAGATTCCTTGTATTTATAGATAGATGAGGTGAAGATAGTCAATCACAATTATAACTTTCAATATCAGCTGAATAAATTAGTTGATCCACCTTCAAATTATTCTGCAGTTTGTTTCTGTTGTGAATTTTGCGACCTTCGGAAATATAAAACAGCAGCAGTGAGTTTTCTTACACATACGGGAAAGTTGGGGAAGTGAGAGAAAACAAATTGTGCTGATGTGTTTCATAATAATAAGTTGTTTTCTGTTCTGTGTTTTTGACTTAAGAGGAAATGTATTGACTTTGTTTTGCCAGGATTACCTTTTTAACTTCCTTTTATTTCCACTTGTGGCTGACTTCTGCACGAAGTGTCCCTCTGCTCACCGTGCTCAGATTACAGAAGAAAATGTTATTCAGGAATCCTGTATATTTTATCATACAGACATTAAAACTAAACAATAATAAAGCATCTAGTCACTGAAGTGTAGCTGGTGGAGGATGCATATAAATAATATACCCATAATCCAATGCAGACAAAGGAAACTGATTACTTCTTCAATCAATTTAAGCGAGCTAAATATATAAGTTGTTAAAAGTTATTAGGTTGTACAACATAATGTTGATACTTTACTTGGTAATTCAGAGGTGTTTGGTTTCCTGACTTTTTAGAAATCAAAATAAGGTGAAGTCAACTTTTAAATCGTACCGACTGATTTTATAACTGAACGACATTATGTGTGTAACTGCTATCTTCTTCCTTTTATCTGTTTTATCGTCTCTGAGATGTATGTTTCAGTTTGACACAGAAAACTGTACACTAAAGTATTATCTAGCTCCGCTCAACTGAAAGATGAATGTAACTCAGTTGTATCGTTGGCCAAACAAAGAAACCCGACTCCCAAAGGCCGAGCCCAACTGTCAGCTTCATGAAATGTTTGATTTAGTCTTTATTTGACTTGGTAGCACCGGTCTCTTGATGTTCCTCTTGTGTGTTTTAGCACTTAAAGAAAGGGTTAAATGTTCTTTTGTTGAGCAAAAGAGGGAGAAGAAAACGCTCATCGTTCCTTTAAATTGATTTTATTGAAATCTTTAACATACAAGCACTACTATAAAACATTTAACAAAGCTTTTTATATTTATAAATCAGCTCTTTTAACATTTTCTGAACAACAAGACGTAACAGAACGTGGTTAGAAAATCTTATTTGAAAGAGACGAAGATGAATAAGTGAAATGTTTGATTCTACACACCTAAACACATCCTGCTGATGTCAAACATCCTACAACAGTTGTAGTCATGTTCCCTCAGGGTCTCTCACACACACACACACACACACACACACACACACACACACACACACACTACACACACACACACTAAAGAGGTTCTTTGGCTCTTTGTTTGACAGTAACAGGACAATTCAGGATGTTGCGTCTGATAGAAATGATGCTAAAATGTTTGAAACTAACACACAATACATAACCTTAAAAAGACAAACGCATCAATATGCTGACATCAAAATACATTACAAATACATTTATGTTACAGAAATATAAAATAAGCTCACATGTAAAGACTGAAACCGTCTCTATGTCCTCAAACAGTGAAACTGTGAGGATGAAGATAGAGTTGTTACCCGGGGCCATATCACGGATCATCTTCAGGTTTCAGTCTCAGCAGAAACTCTCCTAAGCAAATATTACATGCAAAACACACACGCGCGGGTGCACACACACACACACACACACACACACACACACACACACACACACACACACACACACAGACGAAGAACAATCACACAACCAAATTCATGTAAAACGAGAGCCGGCTCTTCCTTGTCCTTGTCAGCTGAATGACACACCGCATTTAAGCTGAAAGTCTCGTTGAAACCCAACACCGGCCGGCCAACAGCTAATGACAGACACACACACACACACACACACACACACACACACACACAGAAGCAGGTGTTCTCGGTTCACCTAATGCCACAGAGGTTTTAGTATAAATACAACACGCACTCAGACATTTCAAAAGAAGTCACTGCTGGTCATCTACTGAATGTGAGAGCTTCTAAACACGACACATTGCAGATTAGAGCAAAGCAAAGGTGTTTAACATGATGTGTATGAGCAAAGCAAAGCAAACACCAATATCTGTACACTCATCTTCATCTCGGAGTCTTTTCGTGGGGTTTACCCTGTGGTTTCAGACAACAAAAAACAACACAGACACACAAAAACACTCATGTGCAACAAACATTTTCAAACATAGTCCTTCCTGTCGTACCCTCCACCTGCGCTGGCGCTGCGTGGGGCGGTGTAGGCCATCCGAGGTGGCTTGTACTTCTTCTCTTTTGGCGGGCAGCTGGTGCACAGCATGGCCCCGCCAATCAGGAGCAAGGCGGCCGCTCCCCAGCCGATGTAGAGGGACGCCCCCAGCTCTCTCCTCTGTGCGCTGATCAGGAGGGGGCTGTAGAAATCCCGGATGACGACGCTGGCCGTCCAGGAGACGGGGATGAGCACCAAAAGGCCTCCGAGGAGGAAGAAGATTCCAGCGATGATCATCACTTTGGCCTTGGACGGCTCGTCTTCGATGCAGTTGGTGCACTTGGCGCCGACGATGGAGATCATGACCCCCAGCACGCCGAGTATGATGGCGATGATCATCATGGCTCTGGAGGCCTGAAGCTCCCGAGGCAACGCCAGCAGCGAGTCGTAGACTTTGCACTGCATCTGGCCCGTGCTCTGGGTCACACAGTTCATCCACAGACCCTCCCAGATGGTCTGAGCCGTGATGATGTTGGCCCCGATGAAGGCCGACACCCTCCACATCGGCAGGGCACATGTCACAATGGCAATGATAAATCCAATGACTCCAAGGGCGATGCCCACGATCTCCATGCCCATCGACATGATGGCAGAACAAACCTCGAAGGTCCAACAAAGAAAAAACCTTTTCAGACGGCAGAAGAGAGCCTCCTGCTGTGTTGTTCAAAGCGTGAGCACCTGCAGGAGGGAGTGATGTAGCTGTGAGATGCTGCTACGGAAACAAGAGATCCTTTATACCTCAGGGAAGCGAAGGAGGAGTCCCCCGGTGATGATGTCAGGAGCAGGCCGTCTTCACAAACACAGAAGAAGCACCACCTGTGCACATACAGTGGAGGAGGGGAGCTGGAGGCAGGGCGGGTGTGATGGAGGGAGGGTGTGGCTGAGGGAGTGTTTGTGTGTGGTTGGTGGGGGTTGGTTGCTGCCGGTAAGAAGCATTTTTTCACCTGATGTGGCTGATTTGAATAAGATGAGTTAATACAAGTTGTGGTGGAAAAAAAGAGCATAAAGCGACCTCTGATTCTTCTACTGGAGAAGGAAGTTCTGCATTGAATAAACAAAACTTCTCCAAGTAGTTCCTCAAACGTATAAATGCTGACTCACACACATGCAGCAGTGAGAAACAGAGTAGCAGCTCCTGCCTCGAGCTACTTACAGATCTTGTTGTGTGTGTACGCACCGAAACACAAACACTACCCACACCGCCGCAAACACGCACTCAAGGCCATAAGTGGATCGTCCCTCTGATACTGTTGGTCTCTTGTCACTTCCTGGTTCCAGTCGTGTGAGTTTCTCAAACAGTCAGGATCCAGTGTAAGGAAAACAATCCCAAAGCTCGGATGGAAACCGGAATAACTGCACCCAGAGTAAATATGAGCAGGGAGAAAACATAATGGGCCGATTCTCAGACACCTTGAGCATACAGACAGCGTGATGCATTCAGTATCGGTTTAACTCTCCGCTCGACACACACGAGGCTGAATATACTGAGTTTGTATCTGTTTTTCTTCAGGAGAAATAGTGAGATGAAGCACAACATTTAGTAAAACAGTCAAAGGGATTAGAAAATGTAGACGTTAAGGGGAATAATTAACTACAAACTGGTTACAATTTCATTTAAAAAGACGGCTAATCGCCACATTTGTCAGGTATTCTTATTTTTGGGTGATTCCTTAAATGAAAGGACACTTCTTGATGAAAATGTCCCTATTAAAATATTCATTATCTTTCTTTCTTTCATTCTTTCTTTCAATATTAATTCTGTTTCTTTCTTTCTTTCTTCCTTCCTTCCTTCCTTCCTTTCTTTCTTTCTTTAAATATTATTTTTTTTTCTTTCTTTCTTTTTTAACATTAACTTTATTCTCAAGATTTTATATGTTTAATTGCTTTATTAATTAAAGCAAATGTTAACTATAAACTAAAAATGAATACATAAATAACGGAAATATGGAAATAAATAAACAAATTACTGTAAAATAAATAAATAAGTAAATAAATAAATAAATAAATAAATAAATACATAAATACATAAATAATAATATTTATGTATTTATTTATTCATTTATTTATGTCTTGGAATAAAATACAACTAACTGCCTGTTATGTAATTTTGTAAAAATAACTACAAAACAGGACGACTTTTTCTCTTTTTGGAGGATTTTTTAAACTCACTCAAACTGAAACACTTCTCATCACTTACAGGTTCGATTAACAAACTCATCTTACAAATGAATGTCTGAACGTATTCATGACATGAATGTGGATCTAAAACAACAACACACGTAAACAAACCTGAGGGCTGAACAACAGGGAGGCTGTTTGCCGTTTCGTCCATCAGTCAGTCTCTCATGTTTATGTAACAACTTCAGCTGATGCATCACAGGTGAGATAACAGCCACACCTGTAGGCTGCCTGTATCAGTCCACCTGTGTTCACCTGCTGCTCCTGTTACCAAAACAAATACAGAAACATTAACAGATCATATGAGTTTAAACTGCGGTGTCACATATAGCAGCAGAACTGCTTCACATCTCTGATGACTTTCTTTTTTATGTTAAAATCTTTTTTCAATTTTTTTTTTTAATTCATGTTAAGTGTATTTGAGTGCCATAACGAGCATTAAATAAAGTGTATTATCATTATTATTATTTAATTTTTCATTTTATATATGATTTTTACAGGGACAGGTCATTAAAAGTAATTGCACCAGAGTTAGCAAGCTGCTAATTTGCATCTGCTGTCAACAAAAAACACATAACAGAAGGAACAACATGTAAAACAACACAATTTATAAGTCAAAGGTAATTTACATGAGTAATTTTCTGCAGTTTCATTCCTTAACTTCACTATATTTCAGAAAGACATATTGTTTAACTCCACGATATTTATGTGATCACCTTAGTAGGTTTGCAGATTCAGATTAATATCTTTACACATAATCATTTAGTAGGTTAGGATGTATCATTATAGGTCAAATGAGATGAGATTTAGTTGATAACACATTAATGCATCAATAATTTTAACCTGTAAGAAACTTGACACATTTCAGGGCATTTAAAGTGTTTGTTACAAGCGTGTCACCACAGGGTTCTAACAATATAATAAACGTTATTCAGAAATGAGTCAGTTTGCTTAATGATTACTTAAACTTTTGGTCCTTTAAGTATATTTTGCTGCTCACACTTTTGTATTTCTACTTGAGTTTAATTTGAGATACAGAACTTTTGACTTTTGTTGAGCACCGACGCTTTCAGCTCAGCAGCAACAGATGAGATTTCTGCTTCAATAAGGGTGTAAACAACAACTTTATAACCTTTTCTAATTAAGTTGGAAGCTTCCAAAGAGTTGGATTACACCAGACAAGCTGTATGGAGCCATTTTATGTTTCTTATTTTTTATTGTAGTTTGTATTTTTACATTTTAAAACAAGAATGTTCCAGCGCCATTTTGCTGTGAAGCTCCAAAGATCTCTTGTGGACTTTAAAACTTGACCCGACTTTCCATCAACAAGAGATCGAAATGGAAAGTTGTCTCCTGGATGTTGACAGATTTTTGTTCAGTGGTTGACAGAGAGGCAGAAATAGGTCACAGCCAGTGACGTTCCTGGTGTTTATTTAGCAGGCGTCTCTACTTTACGCTATTCAGAACAGGAAAAATGTTGTTATCTGTGCTTCAGGCACCGAGTCAGACCCCAAAACAGAACGGACTTCCTGTCATATCAGATTTCTGCACAACGGAATCTGAAACAAAATCATCTATACGGTGCAGCGCTGACATACTCAGGGAAGATATCACTAACTCTCACTAACTTTCTCATGCAATAACATATAAATAACAAAATACAGATTATATAATTCAGTTTCTGTTATCTTCTGTTATGTTATCTTATACTTATTGATCATCATCATCTATGAAGAATTAAAACCTTTAACTCTTTGTGCTTTTTCTCCCAATGCCAAGTATCAAAACGCTAATCAGGTTGAATCACGGCCACATAATGTTTCACAGTGAAAATCTTTATTCATTCATGATGTATTGTTATTTATTATATTTCAATAATTTCAGTAGATCTCAAAACAAAACATATTCATTCATAAAGTCCAGTGCACACAACACGTTCGATGATAATACAACAAAAGACATGTTATATAAAACCATAAACCTTTGTAGAAAATGTCCAAACACAGACGCATAATGAAGTGAATTGTGATGGAGATGGAACACCGTCGATATGCAACATAAACTATGTACGTCTCTTATTCTTCCCACAGCCCACTCCGCCATGTTGACCTTGCTTTGGAGCCCAAAGCGAGCTCCGTTTTGCTCGGCTGTACAATGTCTCTACAACTCAGTGTGTGTCTGTGTTTTGTAATAATAGCAAGAAAAACATCATCAGCCCAGAAAAAAAACAAGCCATTTAAAACTCAGTACAGTCACACAAGTGTCCCCATTTAGTTTGCAATAGTCGACAGTATGATACCTGATATGTACACACTCGTCAGCCCAGCGAGGAACATCCACAATGTAAATGTTAAAAGCACAAATAATAAATATGTCCCTACTGAGCCGACTGCATAGACAAAAGTCACCTGCCGTATTTTGTCCCACCTTGAGTCGGATCTTATCAGCTGCTTCTGTTGGACCAGTGGTAATGTAAACAGGTCCACTGAACATCCGTCAAGGGCTATTTCTCTTCAAAAGTATTTAAAAAAAACGTTTTATTTACAAACAATTATGGTCGTTACTATCCACACACCAACCAGACACCTGGTTTGGCTCTTTTACCATTTTCTAGTGAACGACTGGTTCCAGTTAAACCAGCGATATTATTGTTTAGCTACACTTCTTCACATATTGCAAATGTGAACATATAAAAGTCATCTTCCTGATCCCTCTGCTCTTCTCTCACACATAGTCCCTCCTGTTGTAGGAGCTCTGAGCGATTGACCTCGGTGCGGCGGAGTACGCTATACGACTCTGGGGGTGCAGGCTGTACCTCGTTGGTTTCTCTTCCTGTGGAGGGCAACTGCAGCAGAGGATGGACCCCCCAATGAGCAGCATGGCGGAGGCAGCCCAGCCCACATACAACGCCGCCCCGATCTCCATCTTCTGACCAGTGGGGACGATGGGACTGTAAAACTCAACTACGATGGTGTTTGCTGACCAGGAAACTGGCACCAGCTCGGCCAGAGCTGCTGTGATGAACGCCCCGCCTGAGGAGATCATCACCCTGGCTTTAACCCCTTCATCGTCGATGCAGTTGGTGCACTTTGCCCCCACCATAGAGATGAGAAGAGCCACAAGCCCCAGGATGATGGCGACCATGGTGAGCGCCCTGGCGGCCTGCAGGTCCTGAGGTAAAGCCAGCATGGAGTCGTAGACCTTACACTGCATCTGGCCCGTGCTCTGGAACACGCAGTTCATCCACAGGCCCTCCCAGAACACCTGAGCAGTGACGATGTTGGCGCCAATGAAGGCGGACACCCTCCACATCGGCAGGGCGCAGCTGATGATGCATAGCACCCAGCCGAGGACTGCCAGAGAAATGCCGGTCAGTTCAAGTGCAAGAGTCGCCATCGTGCACCCAGACAGGGGTCCTCGCTTTGGATTAAGAGTCCCTTTATTTGTCCTCTTGGTCCCTCTTTACTGAATTTCCTTTCTTCCTTTTCCTCCTTTCCAGCAAATATCTGAAGGCTTGATCTTGATATTTGCTTGATCTTGATATTTGCTCCTCTTCGCTCTCCACCAGGTGAGCCTCCTCCTCCTCGAGCTGTCGCTTCGCCTGCTGCTGGATCGAGAGGTGAGATTTTTCAAAGTGTTCTTCCTCCACAAACTCTCGGCGTCGTGTACGTGCCTGCTCCGATATCGCTTCCCGTGTTCTCCTGCTGCTAGTACGAAGACGATGACCCTTATCTGTGTATTATTTTATTACCAAGCGGTCAGGCCCTCCTAATGGATGACATCACTCCCTCAGCCAAGCCAATCATGTGAGCCCTGGGCATTGGCCTCGTTTACCACCTGGGCGTGTTGGTTCTCGTATGTGTGCTTTTTCAAATGAAGGGTATTTTTATGGCTTAACCTTTTGCCCATGGTAGCTCTGGGTGTGTTTGCTTTATTGCTGTCAGGAGGTAATGAATGGCCAAGGAAGCGCCTGTTATGTGGTTGATAGGTGACCACAGGAGACTGTAACGGACACACCAACATGTATTCTATTCTATTCTAGATGTGTGTGTGTATGTGTGTACATGTATCCATTGTGTCTGTTTGCATAGAGTGGGATTGTGTTTGAGAAAGAGGGGGAAGAGATACGGGGGGAACCTGAGTGTGTATCGGATGTGTTTTCTGTTGTCTTTTCTTTTAGTTTTGTTTTTGTTGTGTTTCTAGCCTCGACTACAACGTGACCGATTTTATGACCGAAACTTTTGGGTGGGACCATCTGGACTGGGTCACTCACAGTCTGTGGGCAGTCATACAATACAATTCAGGTTAATGAACAACAATAAAGGATAGGAATCTTTTTTTTTTTTTGTATAAAGATATGGACCAACCGCTCTGCAAAGACCAAAACAAACAATCTGTGAGCCGTAAGCCTGTTGGAACATACTGCAGATATAAACTTTTATAAAAAGGGGGTCACGTATATTAAGTTTTCTTTTTTATATTGACAATAATTTCCTAAAACAGCTGGGCACTGGAGCAAAAGTGGGATTTACACAAATGACGTACAGTGCCCATGTTCCTTTCAAATGAATGCACATGGACTCTCAGATTTGACATTAGAGCCCTTTGACTTTTTGATTCAAACTGTTTCAGTAGAACCACGATGAATTAGTGTTGTGTTCCTGAGTCACAGCTGTAAAAATGACACCAAAGGGAACATTGTCACGTACAGAAACTAGACTAGTGGACAAGAACTGCATGAATCATCAAACAAACAAATTGCAGTATGTGGAACGAGTGGTTTGAGGTTACAGATGGAGCAACCTTCAACTTGTTTTTTAAATTTGAAGTTCCACAGTGAACGGTTCGTGACGGCTCTGTTGTTTAGGGACAAGGACTCAAAACTCAAGAAAAAGTTAGTTAGTTAGTTGGACTTTATTTACCGCGGGGGGGAAATTCCTTGTTTTTTACAACACTGCCAGCTACTTTGCACACATCATCCCACAGCAACGACGGCAGAAACAAAACAGAATTTGGGACTTGAGTGCAAAGACTTGAGACTTACTTGTAACTTGCAAATCAGACTAGTTCCCACCTCTGTCTCCTGTTTTGTCTTCTTCTCGTATTTTATTAGATATAGATATTATATCAGGCTTTAGACACACAGAGAGTACTTGGTAGCTGAATCAGTTGATCTAGAAATACACAATAATACCAGATTTCCTTTAAAAACAATCGTTTTTGTGGTTCAGCCAGTATCCACAGGAATGACAAGCATACAATTAGCAAAAAACAAAACTTCCCACCAAAATGTAAGAATGGTGAGTCAGAATAATGCAGATACTTTTTTTCCCACGAGGCAGAGAGAGGCTTCACGTATCAACGGCTCGACTTTGGGATGAGCTATGACAGTGACACAGATTCTGGTTTCTCGTTCAAACCAGATCTGCGTGACCCGGTCAGTCTGAATCCATGTGCATGTCTTCACGGATCTGTACGGTGCCACTATCAGACTTTTTATCTTGTATACGTGTATACATTATCACGCTTCAATGTTAGTCAAACACACCTGCTTATGAATTGTTAACCCAGAAACCGCGATAAGATAACGCCTGATGAAAAGCAATCTGCTGACATTATCTCGGTATTAAGGAAGAAGACAAACAACCAGACAACTCAAATCATATCTGACAGCTGATACTATCAAATTCTATGTTTGCACACTTGGACAGTTTGATTTGCTGTTTGACAGTCGTTATTAAAGCTGCGAGAGCTGAAAACTGATGCCAACTGCTGGCAATGATGAGCGGAGTCGCACCGAACAATGCAACTTTTCTGGCAGTAAAATGAAAACGATCAGCTCAGTAGATCTGTAGAGTTGCATGTGACTCCTTTTACCTTATGTACATGTGAAAAAAATGACATAAGACACATTAACAAACAAATAAAATAAATAATGAAAATTGAAGAATAGTGCTCGGTCGTGCTCTGATTGTAAAAAACAAGTGAAGGAAACATATCATGCACATTGTCAGGTTCATAATTTCGTTTGGGGTTACTACTGGAATAGTTTTAAATACCTTAATGCTAAAAAAAACATCTGTTTTCTCCCCCCTCTGTCTGAGATGCTCCTGTCTCTTTAAATACCCGGTCTGCTCTGATTGGTCGGCTCACACATGCCTGAGCCAACACCACTCACCATGTCTCTGGTTGGCTCTGTCGTGTTTTCAGCTGCCAGTTAGCTTCCCTTTTACAATAGTGATGTCACTAAGTCACAGAATTAAAGACAAGCATTTCGGGCATTTTAGAGGAGTTTCTGTCGGTGTGGACATCAGGAAAGGTAAAAAAACAATAAAGTATAATATCTCCTTTAATCCTACAAGTTTAAAGAGTTTAAATAAACTTAAAACTGAACCGCATTGCCTGAATTTGGCCCACAAGCTCCAGATTTGTTTTTGAAGGATGCGAAATAAATAATTACAGCAAATCAAACATGCTCCTGAAATTAACCCCAAAAGAGAGACAGACAAAAGTTTCAGAGCTGGTGTGTAAACATGACACTGCTGTGTGTTTGTGTACGTTGTGCTACTTGGTCAGCTGCTGAACAATGATTGTTTTCATCACTAACTGTACTCAACCACCTCATGTCTCAATTATATGTAAGAAAACCTGATTATAATGAATGTAAACATCTAATATGTCTATTATTAGTGCTCACATCTGTCTAGACAGCGTTCTTGTGCGACTAGTTTGCTAATACGTTTAACAAAATATCTCACAAGCCTTGAAAAAACAGAATATGTGGGAAGCATCTCCATCTGGAAATGAGCTACACAGTCATTTCTTGTCAAACACAACCCTTCACTACACATTAATAGCTCAGGCAGCCTGGATTAGCCTCTGAATATGAAGTCCATTCCCGGTACTGACACACCTCTTTGCTTTTAAGTAGTGCAACAACACCACAGACATTATTCCAGGGAAGTAGATTTGGGAGTTTCACCAGTCGGCTCTATCTCTCACAGGACATGATAAGTGAGTTTCAGTGAGCAGAGGGATGATCCACTCTCCGGTTGTTTCCTCATATGTGCGTTGGTGTGTTTGTGAGAATGTGAGCACTTCCGCCTCTCCAGCTGCAGAGAAAAACACACAAATGATCCATCATCAAGTCCAACTGCGTGTGTGGAGATGGTATTTCAGCTTATGAGTAACGGCTTTATCTATTTGGTTACGTGCCAAAGGAAGTTGAGATAGCATCCGAGCATCGATCCACAACTATTGCCAACAAGTGAACACAGTAACCTACATACAGGCGGGAAGACAGCTATAAAAGTATACCAGAGTGGAAGTACAGACAAAGTACAGGACAAGAAGACAAATAAAGACGTGTCCTTTGAGGTCAACGTGGCTTTCCGTTAGTCAGAAACATCAATGGGGGACAAAAGCTAAATGTGAATATAAGGTGCACTATTTGCTCAGTATTAATGCAAAACTGCATTGGTTTTAAAGCTTTTAAAAGCGCTTTACAAACTAATTCTTGAAGTAAAAACCTTAATTCAATCTGTCATTTAAAGCAACATTATGCAATAATTGGTATTTTTTGCAACTTGGCGCTCCTACTGCTGTCATACCAGGTGATTAACGACTCCTACCAGGACTCATATGTTCTGGTTGCCCCCTCTGATGTTCTGGTGGGTCTCAAATGTCAGTGATTTATGGAGAGTCGGCTAAAAGGACTGCTAGCTGCATGGCTAACTGAGCTACCTAGCTAATGGCAGCTACAGTTAGCAGCAGTTAGGCAGCAATTCAAGCTGTCTGTCCATCGGGAAACCATAAATGGGGGAGTTATCCAGTTTTGGCATGTTGAGAATTGTTTACGTCTGCCAGCAGAGTGAGATTGCACTTTGATCACAGTTGACAAGAATGAAACTTGTTCATAGCGACCATTAAAAACTGAAACACCGTCTCTTCTGTCGCAGATAGCAGGCTCTTAAACCGCCTATCACAATGAGTCAGGGGCAGTATAATGTAATAGAAACTGTTGGCCTGAGAACACCTCTGGAACACGTTACACCTCATATTTACATGAAGAAGTTTTGTATTGACGGGGTTTACCACATCTAAATATGTTTCCTTTGTCAAAATCACACCGAGATGTCTCTGAACCAATCACCTGCCTTCATTTCAAAGAAAGACGGGGATTTCCACTGGCAGCGTTATTAGGTCACTGGTCAGTGGGAATATTGCTCTATAAGCACACTCTCAGTTACTAAGTAATAAGTCCTTTGAAAGACTTTGGGAGCCTTGAATTTAATGGCTGCTCAGAGATTTATGGATGCATTCAAAACCGCAGTTAAAAGCCCCTTTGAACAGCGGGTGATGCCACACTTTCACAACCGCACAGACATCCGTCTTTCCCTCTTTGTGCGTGGAAAAGCTCCAGAGCAGAGCAAACAAACCCAGGGCCGCGTGTATTAATCAAAATGTACGAGCTCAAATCAAACTGCATGAAAGTAAACTCACAGTGGGTTTTTTCTTTTCCTCTGAGTCAGATTTGAACCAAAGTGACTCTTCAAGGGAATTCAGGGCAGGTTGTTGCACAAGTGTGTACTCCACCAAACACACACACACACACACACACACACACACACACACACACACACACACACATACATAGTTAAGTGACAGAAAGTGGAAGCTGCTGCCTCCCTCTGGGCAGAGCGGAGAACCGCACACAGAACTTCAGAGGTTAGAAAATGTAGACGGTACAAAATCCAGACCTGTCAAACACGTTGTTTATCACAGTACTTGCACTCACACTGACCCCTCTTGGTTGTCCCCCCTCCCTCCAGTCTGCTCACATCAGTTTCGCATAAATATCAAACACAAGCGTTTTCCTGTGATCTTCTCTGAACAAAAACTCTTGTATGTTCACACTTACAATCGGCCTTCAGTCTGATTCACAGAACTCACCCAGGCCGAACATAACAGAGCTCAAAGACGACCTCGGCCTCTATGTCACATTTCTCTGTGTAAATGTAATTCTGCACATGCACACCATTAATTAATCTAACCGTAGAGAGCGTACAGAAGATCCAACATAAAACTGAATACAACTACACCGAAGCACATTAATGATACAGGAGACCTGTTTAAAACCAGACTGTTAAATAATATTCAGATTTTTAGGTGTGAGAGTTTATTGAAATATATGTTTTTTTCTGTTATTTAAAGCTACATGTTGACCATTTATCCAGTTTCACATACAGTAGGGCATCAACTAACAACTACTTTCATTGTTAGTTGATCTGTAGACTATTTTTGTAGTTGTTTGGTCTTTAAAATAAAATAAAACTGTGAAAAAAGCCCAAAATGACATTTTGTTTTGTCCACATAGAGTAGTAAAGAAATGAGAAATTAATCACATTTAAGAAGCTGGAATCAGAGACATTTATTTCTTAATAAATGAGTCAAACCACTTTTTTGATAATCAAAATAATTGACTTAATCTAATTGCTGTCAACTAATCGGTAAATTGCTTGTTATGGCGTTAAGTTACCTGAAGAATCATTTCAAACATTTGTCCCAGTAGGTTTTCCTCTCTGGTCTTTCAACTAGAGCTTTAAAATTGTCCCTTTATGTCACATTTTTATCACAAACACTTAAACGATGATCAACGACACTCTTGTCTACGTTGACCGACAACGAAACGTCTCATCTTGAAGGAGAAAGCAAACTGAAGTTGAGGAAAAG
Source organism: Sparus aurata (assembly GCF_900880675.1). Lineage (NCBI taxonomy): Eukaryota > Metazoa > Chordata > Actinopteri > Spariformes > Sparidae > Sparus > Sparus aurata. The sequence continues at coordinate 3,630,007 of NC_044199.1, forward strand.
CTTAGAAAGAGAGGAGAGGAACAGATGAGGTGCAATACTCAGATTTGGGATGTGTATAATTGATCATGTGTTCAGGGGCTAGCGTTTGCGTGTCTCCTCCAGTTTATTTGACACAATATGTAATTTAAAATACTTTTTAATATCTTAAAGTCATGACAATTATTTCATTTTTCGTCAGAGTTTGTTGAAAGGTGGACAGCTGTTGCTTCCTGTCTCTAAAGTATTACATAAGGAAAGAACACATTTTATAGCACTTTTCTGAACACTTAGAGATGTTTAACAAAGAACAACAGCACCAAGATGAAATAATCCATAAGAAGGGGAACAAGGCAGAGAAGGAGGATGAGAACAGAGTTTGTTCGTGGTTGTAAGCAGTGTTGACGAGACGGGTTTTAAGGGATTCCTTGAAGGGGGAGAGTGAGGAGGGGGTGAGTCGGAGTGAACGGAGAATGCTCCGTCCCCCCGAGGACCTGTTTTTAGTCCTGCTGGCGGGGGAGAGGAGGTTTGTGTCAGCAGACCGGAGTGGGAGTGTCAGACGGGAGTAGAGCAGGTTGTGGAGGGCTTTGCGGGTGATAATAAGGAGTTTGAAGTGGATACGCTGGGGGATGGGGAGCCAGTGGAGGTGAGGCAGGACGGGGGTGACGTGGTCACGGGTGAGGGAGTGTGTGACAACATGAGACTGTACAGTAGTTTCTTGAGTGTTTTGGATGGTCTTTTTTATTCAGTGTCTGATTTTGTTTCCACCAAAATATCCTTTCTTCCAACACAGAATCTGCTCATAGAATTTTTTTCAATTTCATGGTCAAAAAGATTTATGATTTTGGTTAAATCGTAAACATCAAGCACCAACCGTAATGTTTTAACTTTATGAACACTGAATTGAAACCACCGTCTTTCCTCAATTCCTCATTTTGTTGCTTAAACTGGTCAACAGGTGGTTTTCCGTCTGTGAGAATCTTTGATGATGATAATTATAACTATGTACAGTTGAGTGAAGATGTTCTGGGCCTCTGTTTTGACTCCAGCAGCATGTCAGCCATAGTTTGTGAAGGTGTAATGCAGTAAAATCACTGAGCACAAGACCATATTTGGTCGGTGCAAAGTTTTTGAGGTATTGTCATTCAATACAGACTGACTCACCTCTCGCTCATGACATCACTCCACCCTCCAGCTGCTTCAGGTGAAACCGTGGGGGGTGAGGGAAGTTGAGAGGTGAGATGAACAAAAAAAACCCTTAATCTGTCACTATCATCTTTTCTTAAATAAGACGCTTTATCATGTAAAAGTGGAGTGTGTTTTAACGATTCTGGTGCTACAAGCAAAGCAGTCTCACGTCTTCTTGTGTTACATGGACAGTTGGGGGAGGGTAAACAGGTTCTGCGGACTTTGGGGCTGGACCGGAAGAGCAGGGACTCCTCCCCTTATTTAAAGGCAATCATATGTACCTGCTCTCCTCTGAATCCTCATTCAGCAAACTCACCCGTTGAACAAAGGACCGGCCTCCATCACAGAAGAAGACAAACAACACACAGGCCTACGTCACTGCAAGGGAGGAATTGCAACACACAGAGCGAGATCTTTCAAGTCACTTTGAAAGAAAGGAAGAAGTTCATTTTGAAGAGCAAATCCGCTGTCCACCATGGTGTCTGCCGGGTTACAAATGCTGGGCGCAGCTCTGGGCATCCTGGGCTGGATTGGTGCCATCATTGTATGTGCCCTTCCCATGTGGAAGGTCACTGCTTTCATCGGCAGCAACATCGTCACCTCGCAGACCTCCTGGGAGGGTATCTGGATGAGCTGCGTGGTGCAGAGCACAGGCCAGATGCAGTGTAAGGTCTACGACTCCATGCTGGCCCTCAGCTCTGACCTCCAGGCCGCCCGGGCCCTCACCATCGTTGCCATCATCGTGGGCGTCATGGCTATCCTGCTCTCTGTAGCCGGGGGGCAATGCACCAACTGCGTGGAGGATCTGACGTCCAAGAGCAAGGTGGGCATCGCAGCTGGAGTTATGTTCATCGTGGCTGGAGTCCTCTGCCTCATCCCCGTCTGCTGGACCGCCCACACCATCATCCGAGACTTCTACAACCCGCTGTTGATCAGTGCCCAGAAGAGAGAGCTGGGCGCCGCGCTCTACATCGGCTGGGGAGCAGGTGCCTTGATGCTGATCGGAGGGGGGATACTCTGCTGCAACTGCCCTCCTAAAGATGAGGGCTCCTACACTGCAAAATACAAAGCTGCCCGATCTGATGCCTCAGCACCAGCGTCCGGGAAAGACTATGTCTGAATCAGATCTATGAACCAGTAACTGGCTTCCACAACGATTACTGGGACAGATGAACTGGTGCTAATGGGTTGTGAGTGTTGAAATCAGGATGTCACTCGAGCAGAAAGTATTCCTGAGTGTTTGGAATGAAACCACACCCAAAGAGGAAATTCTGTTTTATTTGTTACCACTGTTTCATGTATTGTTTATATGAAAATTAGTCTTTTCTAAGTGTTTTCTAAGCAGTTTGTTCTATAATCTCTGTTTTAATTTGAATATGCTGTATGTGGGTTATGGAACATGTGTGTGAGATTCATGATGTGCCGGTTAAACTGTAAATAAATATTTTGTTTAACAAATTCGACATGACTTGTGCTTTGCTTTTTATCTCCTCATGCATTCACACAGAACCAACGTCGACACATTAAGTGGTCATTAAATGAAACAAGAAAATTCTTACATGAGCTTTTAGTGTATTTCTTTGGTGTTAATGTTACATTTTACACGTTTAGTGATGCCCATGTCTATTCACCACCTTTTCATCAAAACAAGTATAGTTTTAACAACACTTGAGAACCAGCTATTGTCTCGTGTTCTTGTCGATCAGGTTTAGGTGTGTCAGGAAAAAAGAGGCTCGCTGGCTGGAAACTGGTTTTTTTTCAAACTGTGAGCCTCCAGGTAAAGGTATTTGTGCTTTACACTATACTTGTCCTGTAGTACACCTGACTCACAGGACCATTTTTTTAATTGTTAAGAGAGTAAATAGTCAAAAAAAGCCACAAAGTAGTCACATCCCTTTGCTTTAATCCTTTTGCTATGATTAAAAAATGTTAATTGCACACACAGTCCAGAATGAATGACTTTCAGAAGCTACTCAAGGGTTAAATCTCTGTTGTTGGAATGAAGGTTGAATAAAGAAGCTTTGCTAACTCCCTGCTCTGTTGACCAAAACTCTGAAGTTTGTGTTTGCTCAAGGCTTGACCTGTGTGTGTGTGTGTGTTTGTGTGAGCACAGGTGGGATATAGATCTGGAGCCATTGTTCCCATTGTAGAAACCTTGCTGGAAGTAACAAAGCTTGTATGTGAGGGCACAATGAACAGAGAGCGAGAACAACAGTTGTGGGTTTTGGGTCTCAGGTTTCCCCCCTTTTGTCTGGGAGCACAGAAACTCCACCCTGAAAGCTGGAACCACAATGGGAGGCAGGTTTGTTCTCACAGTGGGAGCTCGGAGCATCAGTGCAACAGCAAACACTTCCTCGAGCAGGTGTGAGCGTGGAGTTGGTTTTTAGTGTGATCTTCACTTTCTTCTGGTAGAAGTTGAGGCTGCAGTGGCGTGACCATGGCTTCTCAGGGCCTCCAGATCATGGGTGTGCTGCTGGCCTTCATCGGCTGGCTGGGCTCCATCATCACCTGCGCTATGCCCATGTGGAGAGTCACCGCTTTTGTCGGGGCGAACATCGTCACCGCCCAGGTGATCTGGGAGGGCCTGTGGATGACCTGCGTGGTCCAGAGCACGGGCCAGATGCAGTGTAAGGTCTACGACTCCATGCTGGCGCTACCTCAAGACCTGCAGGCCGCCAGAGCGATGGTGATCATCTCCGTCATCGTCGGGGTGTTTGGGGTCCTCATGGCCGTGGTTGGAGGGAAGTGCACCAACTGCATGGGGGATGAAGTGGCCAAAGCCAAAGCGTGCATCGTGTCTGGGGTGATCTTCATCATAGCTGCCTTGCTGATCCTGATCCCGGTGTCGTGGTCAGCTCACGCAGTCATCAGGGACTTTTACAACCCCATGGTGATCGCAGCTCAGAGGAGGGAGCTCGGGGCTGCGCTCTATATCGGCTGGGGCGCTGCTGGGCTGCTGCTGCTGGGAGGAGGCCTGCTCTGCAACAACTGCCCCCCGAAAGACAGCAGACCTTACACACCTGCCAAGTTCGCACCTGCAAGAACCGCAACCTCAAACGTGGACTATGTGTGAATGTGGGTAATTCATTATAAGATAACGATAATGTTAAAGTTGCATGAGAAGGTCTGTTTATTAAAAATGTTGCAAAAAAAGTAAGAATTCTGTGTATTCGTTTAACTAGGAACAAAACAAGCCTTCTTTTAAACTCAGTAAACAATTTGGAGCATCTTTAATGAACATTTAAACTTATTTTAGGTCTACTATTAGGACTAATGCGACATAACTGTTATATATGACCAGTGGTCCCGCCCCCTGTCAGGGTCCCAAATGCATTTCTTGAGATCATGATTTGAAAAGGTGTAAGACACTTTTTTAATGGACATATATAAAAAGCCAGTATCTCAGCATTTCATTCACTTCTCTGAACAAAACTAAATCAAATTCTGCTTTTTTTTAAAGTTTGGATCATAATGAGGACATTCTTGTGGATAAATCTCACAGGAAACGTGCATGTTGACGATATGAACACATATTCAAAGAGTCTCCTCTGTATGCTGGACAAAATAAACCCGATCCTGCATCAGAAAAATACAACAACCACAGAGCTTATAGAACAATGGCGTCAGGTGTCGGGAGGGAGAAAACACTGAGAAGCCTAAGAATCTATTGATTTGGGTTGCATAAACAGATAAAATCTGGTCAGATTTCATCCAAATGTTTGTTTTAAACAAACTTCCTGCAGTAAATAAATGTTCTACTTTGGTTCATTGTACACTGTGAATTTTAGTTTACTTAAAAACATTCGGGAAACTGATTACAGTAGTATTACAAGGTAAAGCAGACTATTAAATTTAAGTTGTAAGAGCTTAACAGTTTTAACAACCTAAAATTGTTCACACACGATTTTACAGTTCGCAGTTGTTCTCAGTTGTTTCTGTTGTTCTCTGCTGCAATTGTTATGAATTGAATATAACGTGAAGTATCCATGAAATATGTCTCTTTGTCAGTTTGTTTGTCAACAAGGTTGTGGATCACTGGTAGAGATCTCTGCTTAGATGAAGTTGTGAAAATCACCCAATTTAGATGAGTGCACATTATTCAAAATCAACTGTATTTGCTTTTTAAATTCAACTCTCTAAAGATATAATGATCACTGTTGGGCTCCTCTTTTAAATGAAGCTGATTTGTCCATCCTGCCGTCTTCCTTCTTTCTCATGTTCACTCTGCACCTGCAGAAACAGAAGTGATACTGAACTCGTGATAAGGCGTTCAGGAATTCAGGGGAGTCAACTCACTGGGAATTTACTGTATCTGGTTGAGATGTACGCCGTGCTGTAATCAAGCGCCCTTATATTAAGTTGTAATTTACAGTTTCTGTCTTGTGTTAAATGGACGTCACCGCCCCGAGACAACAGTGCTCTGTGTTTGCTCGGATTCATGTTGCTAAGAAACTGTTTTATATCTCCAAAGAATGGATATTTACACTTTGTCCAGTGAGTGCACATCTGCCAAGTCCTGTCAGGGTTGATATATCCAGAAGCTCTTTAATGGTTGACTTTTTGTTTACAGACATTTTCAGTTGAAACCAGTCTGACAAGAAAAACAATGTGTCACTGTAGTTTTTTACTTGTGTGTCTGTTTCCATTTTGGCCAGTTGGTTGAAACCAGGCTGGTGGTGGAGGAAGATATTTTACTGAAGTGAAAGCACCAGAACCACAATGTAAAAGTAGTTTATTACAATTATAATTCAGCACACTGTGAACAAAATGTACTGAATGTAAAAAAAATGAGAAAAAGTCGGCGTTTTATATCTTTGATTATTCATACCAGTGCAACATTTTGCTGTATTTAGCTGATCTTGGTGGAGCTAATTCGAATAATTCATATAGTGAAGTCACATGGATTTCTATAGCCCAGTGGTTCTCAGAGAAGAAGGGGAATCATTTATTTTGACAAAAATTCCTTCCAGAACAACAGAATGTGTGATTTATTTGAGTTAATGAGTTTCATACACTTCCTGCAATAAAATAGTAAAATCTAATAGTGAAATAGTGTCAGATGGGCAAAATCTTAAAGGGGTTACTTTGTGGCCTAATTAGAGTTAAAGGTTTGCCACACAGGACTTTACAATCTGTACAGCAACTCAACACTGTCCACTCTTAGACCTGCCTGTTAGGTAGTTTAATCTTTAACAAAGCATCATTTTCACAAGCCTGATTTGTGTGTAAAATGTTTAATATCTAAAGTAACCACTTACCAAAAAGTACAATTCTTCCCTTTGAAATATCTAAAAAGTTTAACTAAAACACAGCATTTAAGACATGGTAGGTTAGTATAAATATATATATATGTATATGTTCTTTTAGGGCTATTTATATTCTATTACAAGTCTTATTTCAAATGTTTAGTTAAAGGACGTCATATAAAAGACGTCTATGTACTGTGTACTGAAATTAGCCCCAGCCTGTCCTGTCTGGACCACCAGCTGCACACCTAACTGCGCAGCAGTTTGCGGTAACTACATCATTTTTTTTTTTGTTTTTTTTTGTTTTACAATACATATCTTTAAAGGCTGTGTTTGAGATTTTAGTTATACTTTGAGACAGAAATTTCTACTTTAGTAGCTGAAACACATAACCTTCCAGTTTTATTTCTATCTGTATTCTGATGATGTGTTCATGTATCATTCATAACATTTTACTCCTAAAAAGAAAGCAAAGGGTATTATTTAAGGGTATTTTCTGATGTATAATAAAAATTCCTTTGTAAAAACCTTTGACTTTATACGTCAGTAAAATGAAACAAGACTTTTGAAAATGGCTTCATTCAATGTTCAAATTTCTGTTCTGGAAATCTTTGCAAATTGGTGCATTTCCATCTGGATAATGCCTCATTTTAAGAAATTTCTGAAACTTGTGCTACAAACATTGTCTAAATGTTAGACATCAAATTTGTTATATACCATTGTGATATCTACTCTGTTCACTTGTGGTGTACCTTGCAATGTTCTGCCAGTTCAGTAAAAACATTTTTGACAAAAAATTATGTTTATTGTCTGAATGAAAAACAAGAATTAAAAATAAGTTTCACATGACAAATAACATGAGATATTTTGAAGTGCTTATGTCACAAAACATCAGGAGAATCTCGTCAGAATGAATTAATACTGCAAATATAACTAGAAACAATGTTAATCAAACCATTATCCTAACATGGCACATACCTTAGAGTCTCTTCAGAAACAAAAGGCCACAGTGTGTTAGTCAAAAAATGTTAGTCACAATGCAAATCACGACATGATAAGCGACGGGTTTGAATTGTATGCAAAGTCAGGTGGTTTTCAAAGGCTGCTTCCCCTTAAAGAAACTCGGCAACTCAGACAAATTCCTTCCCGGGTGTTGTGGATTTTGGCGCCGAGTACTTGGCTCCATTGTAGCGGTCTCCTCCTGACGGGCACTGACAGCAGAGCAGAGCACCACCGATCAGAAGGAGTCCTGATGCCCCCCAGCCCATGTACAGACACGCACCCAGCTCCCTCCTCTGGGCGTCTGGAACCATGGGGTTGTAGAAGTCCTTGATGATCGTGTTAGCAGGCAGAGACACGGTCACCAGACACAAAGCCCCGCTCAGGATGAAGAAAACACCAGCGGAGATGGCCACCCTGGCTTTTGCCACCTTGTCCCCAATGCAGGTGGTGCATTTCCCCCCAACCACAGAGAGCAGCAGGCCGAACAGAGAGGACAGGATGGCGATGACCACCATGGCTCGGGCCGCCTGGAGGTCTGGAGGCAGGGCCAACAGGGAGTCGTACACCTTGCACTGCATCTGGCCCGTGCTCTGCACCACACAGGTCATCCACAGTCCTTCCCAGATGGTTTGAGCCACCACGATGTTGTTCCCGATGAAAGCAGACACCTTCCACAGGGGCAGCATGCAGATCAAAATGTTTCCAATCCATCCAAGCACCGCCAGCCCGACGCCCAGAACCTGCAGCCCTAAAGATGCCATTGCTGTTTGCTGGTGCTGCTTCTCTTTCTTACTCACTCTGGGCCGCTAACTATAAGCTCTCCCACTGTGGCCAAGCTTTATATGACCTGCAGATGCCCCCGAGTAGCCCCCTCCTCTGGGTGGGTTCTGGCTTCACTGCTCAGATATAAACATCCATCACGCTGCCTTTGAGTTCAGGGCTGTTTCTCTCCTACAAAGAGGCCCTCTGGTGCCCCAGCAGAGCTCTGAGAAATAAAAGAAGCTCAAACACTTTGGTTCAGTGAAAAACCTGCTACAGCAAGTGTCTGAAAATATAACCTAAGGAAGGAACGAGTGCAATGTAGAGAATTAACTCAGTGTAAGGTTGGTACATCAAAGTCTTTTGATAATCATACATGTCAAACAATTATGGACAAATAAAACCTTTTTCAGTTGAGTTGAGTTGAGGAAAATAAACACAAGTAGGATTACAAAATTGGCATGATGCTGATCTGAAAAAATGACATCTTATATCTGAATATCTCTCAGAATATCCTTCACATTCAGTCTTTGTTGTTCTTTTTAATATGGATGTTTGTCCCATGCACAACAGCTTCAGTGCAACAACAGTGAAACAGCTCAGCTGACTTATCACAGCAGGTGGAATCAATCAGCTTGATTGCTGCACTGCTCACAGAACATGGAATAAGGGGACACATAGACAGTCACCAGTAAAATCTATCATTCATGGACTTTACAGACACTTTGAAATGTTAAACAGGGACTAATTCTAACTGCTGTTACATATGTGAGCTATGCAGTAAAATAAACATGAAAATACATCCGTCCATGTCTCATTTCTCTCACGTGGCTCAGATATAATGAGCCAATTCACTCACATACATGAAAAAGTTAACGCTGTTTTAAAACTGCACATATCGAGAGAGAAAAAATAAGGAATGATACAAATGAAATTAAAAAGAACACATACAGACACAATAGCAGAAGAAACATTGCGTGATGATTGTGATTTGCAAAGAAAGAAAACTGATATAAAGGGATATTTCAGAAAAATAAATAAAAGCAAAACCTGAAGCAAATCATTTGTTCTGTGGAGAGAATCCCTGGTACTAACTTAATGACCACAGGTGTTTTCAATCTGAGAAATTCTGAACAGCCAATCAGAAGAAACCACCACCTTCATGTGGGTACAAAAGCTGCAGGTGTGAAACAGATCTGTATGTTACTGCTGGTGTAGCTGACTCTCCCCGCTGCGCAACCTGAGACAAATATGGCTTCTGCAGGTCTTCAGATCCTCGGCATCTTCCTGGCAACCATCGGCTTTCTGGGAGACATCATCATCTGTGCCCTGCCCATGTGGAAGGTCTCTGCTTTCATCGGGAACAACATCGTCACGGCGCAGATCTTCTGGGAGGGCCTGTGGATGAATTGTGTGAAGCAGAGCACTGGACAGATGCAGTGCAAGGTCTATGACTCCATGCTGGCGCTGCCCCGTGACCTGCAGGCGGCCCGCGCCCTGGTTGTGATCTCCATCCTGATTGCCCTCATGGGAATCCTGCTTGCTGTGGCAGGTGGAAAGTGCACCAACTGTATTGAAGATGAGGAGTCTAAGAGCAAGGTGGCCATCGCTGCAGGGGTGTTCTTCATCGTCGGTGGCATCCTGTGCATGATCCCCGTGTCCTGGTCTGCTCACGAGGTCATCAGGAACTTCTACAGCCCCATTATGGTCGACGCTCAGAGGAGGGAGCTCGGCGCGTCGCTGTTCATCGGCTGGGGATCAGCAGGACTGATGCTCATTGGAGGGGCTCTTCTCTGCTGTCAGTGCGAGCAGCGTAAGGACAGCAGGTACTCTGTCAAATACTCTGCCCCTCGCTCTGCAGCCAGTGGAGGAGCATACGTTTAACACGCCTGCAAATACTGAAAGTCTGCAACCTCTCTCGCTCCAGGAGGCTGCCCTGAATTTTTTTTTTTTTTTTTAAATGGTCTTAATTTAAAGGTTTTTACTGACTTATTTTAATAAATGAAACTTTCATATAATCACCAGGTTTTTCTGTTTTTGTGTGATGGGTGTATTCAGTGGAGACAAAGGTCAAGATGGTTGGAATTAAACCGGTTGGTATTGCTGCCTCTAATCCAGTTTAAGAGTTTACCACTCTTTAAAAAAATGCCAACATTTCATTTAGAACTCAATCATTTCAGCAGCTGAGGCCAGATTCTATCCTTGTTTAGAATGTGAAATGCCACTTGAAACAATTGCATTACAGCAGGTCTTTGAGACATTTGGGACTAAATGCACTGGTGCTGCTAATGAACAGTCTCCGTATTTTAAAGTGTGCTAGTAAACTAGCATGCACGCTTCAAAGATCCTGAATTCAGTGGGCACTACATTTTGAGCCAAAAAGCAGTTTGTCCCATTGTGTAAGAATAATGCCACATAACTTCAAAGTTGTGGGATCATCTAAAAGTACATGCTGACAAATGCATTTAATTGGTTAACCACTAAATGCTTGCTCAGTACAAAAACAAGTTTTTCTCAGCGCTTTGATTTTTATTTTTTGCTGATTGTAGACAAAACCAGTATGAAAGACAAATGTATTTCCATATTCTTGAGGGGGCAATATGCAATTCCTTTACAGACCTAGAAATGAAAATGGACAAATGGCAGTTTGCATGAACTAAGGTCAGACTACAGGCGTTTAAGGACTCATTTCCAATTCTCTGTGGGACCTCTGGTACCATTGTTTGACCCAGATTATCTGGCAATGTGAGGGGTTTACAGATCAAATCCTGAACTTTCCAAACATAACTGAGAGCCATGTTTAAATTTGAATGTGCAAACATTTGAGAGAAATGGGAGTGTATTTTGAGTTTTGGCAGGGTGATATCAGGAGCCAGCGATCAGATATAAGTTACATAGTGCCCTTCTCATCGCTGCTGTTTGCAGGATGCATGGTGGTGAGGTAGAAAGGTATGAAGAGCTGGTGCCTATATTGCCAACAATGCAAGTTAGCCACCGAGTTGCATCGTTGGAAGCATTTTATCGTATTGGATGCAGCTCTGGGATCCACAAAAGCCTTCATAATCCCTTTTTCGCACACTTTAAAAGTAGAGTTGGTACAGTTACCCTTTACACACTTAAAGGAGTCATCACCTGGTTTTTTACATATCCAGTCCCTCTTGGATCGCTTTGGATCAATTCTTAAAACTTATTAGAAAAAAAATAATTAAAAATCAAACATAGAGCTTGTTCTGACACTTTTTCATACCGCGACTTTCTCACGCGAGATTATGCGCGAGGTTTTGACCGGTCCGGATGTGCATTGTATTAATATGTAATGAGGTGCGCGTTGATTGGCTGCAGGAAGGACAGAGCCGGAATGGGGGGCGAGCCTGCATGCACACACAGACTCCAAAACATAAACAGCCCCCTGTCATGGCGCACACACTAAATGACGAACCTTACGGAATTCAGGCATTTATGTACGAGCCGGAGTCGGAACCTGAACGGGAGAGTGAAGAGGCAGAGACGGTGGAAGAGACACGTTTACAGCAGGATGTCTCTGAATGGTAAATTCTTTTCCTTCTTACTTTTCACACTCGTGTTTAACATGTGAGACCTGAGTTTTAATGCTGGCGGTCACGATGTATGGCGTGAAAATGACAGAGAAATAAGCAGATTCAGCGTGCTCACTCTGGCTGAGGGCGGCTGTGAGCCGATGCTTAATATGCAAGTAGCCTCCTGTGGTAACGTCACCACAGGAGCAGAGTCCAAATCTCGTGCTTTAGGAACGCGCACTACTGTGCGCTATTCCTGTTCGGAAAAAGAGCCAAAGCGAAAAAAATAAGCCACTTTCAAACTCCAGCTTTTCAGGCAAGTTTCAACAGAGGTCCAACACCAATATGCATGATTTAACGAGAGAAATTACGATTTCCGGGTGATGACTCCTTTAACTCCAGCATTCATGACGATTTGGGCAGGAAGTAGTTCTGATTCATCTACAATATATTTCCTAACCGGGATAACACTCGTGGAAATATCTTCTACTAGCCTACTTTCTTGGCAGTACAATAATCCCTCCATGTTGAATGACATTAATTGAACCAGTTGTGATGTACGGTAGGCCTAGTTTTTACTACACATTTTCCCCAAAGCTCTGTAGGCTACTGGTATAATATTTACTACAATACATACTTTCTTTCTGGAGAAACTGTCCCTTAAGGTTTGTGCATTCGTATTGTATAAGACGTCTTGTAAGGTTTAAAGTTAACTTCCGTAAAAAGTCTGAGAAGACATGTGAAAGCTTTTAAATGGGACCAAAGCCTCATGTTTCGGGTCACAAAGCAGTGTTTCATACGACGTTGCTCCTCCTACTTATTCACAGTGAGCAGGAATCAGGACAAGCAGGAAACCTGACCCACAATCTAGCAGAGTCTCCTCCCTTTTGCTCTCCTTTCACACACCTGCAAGAGCAAAATCATTCAGCGAAACACAACCAGCAGCAGTCAGAGAAGACTGAAAGTAAATGTTTTTCAGCTCAACTGAAGGTAGATTTTGTTGCTGTCTTTGATTTTGTGGCAAACGTAAACACCTGCCTTGGATTTGCTTTTGTTTTTGCTAAAATGCAGACCCAACTCGTGGGTGTGTGTTTGGCAATCATCGGCTTTCTCGGCACCATCCTTATCTGCGGACTGCCCATGTGGAAGGTGACAGCCTTCATCGGAGCAAACATCATCACAGCTCAGGTCTTCTGGGAAGGTTTGTGGATGAACTGTGTGATCCAGAGCACGGGCCACTCACAGTGCAAAGCCTACGACTCTGTTCTGGCTTTACCACAGGAGCTACAGGCGTCCAGGGCTCTGATCTGTGTCTCCATCGCTGTCAGCGTGGTGGCCATCGGGCTGACTGTGGTCGGGGCCCGCTGCACCAACTTCTTCCGTGACGACTCGCTGACCAAAACTAATATTGGCCTGGCTGGTGGCGTGGTGTTTATATTAGCAGGGCTCCTGTGTGTGATTCCTGTCAGCTGGTCAGCTCACAGCATCATCACAGGTTTCTACAACCCCCTGGCAACCCAGGAAAGGAGGGGAGAGCTCGGGGCTTCCATATATGTGGGCTGGGCAGCTGGAGCGCTGCTCATCATTGGAGGAGGGATTTTGTGTGGCACCTCCAGATGCTGAAGATGTGCAGAAGAGGAAGAGAGAACATGATGTCATGTAGCTGAAAATATATAGATGTGAAGGACTTTTTTTTGTTTTAGTCTTTGATTAAAGCTTCTTTTTAAGCTTTAGCTAACTGCACTGTTATGTCATTTTACAATAAATTAGCTCCAAATCTGTGTAAAAATATAAAAATTGTAGAACAATGAAGTATACAACAAAGTTCACGAGTAAGACCTGTAGTGTTTATTGTTATCTTTAAAGTGAAGGATTTAAAAATGAAGTCTGGTGGAGCTAATGTGATGTTGCATAATTGTCAACTGAGAAAAGATGTTTAATGTAAAGATCTGAGTATATATTTTAGTTTTGATATGCACTAACTTCAAATGCAAGAATAATCAGTTTTTTTAAGGAGACATATTGTGCTCATTTTCAGATTCATAATTCTATTTTGAGTTCACACTAGAAGATGTTTACATGCTTTAATGCTCAAAAGTACCCATCAGTTTTCTCAAACCGTCCCGTGCTGCAGCTCTGTGTTCCCCCTCTCTCTGAAACGCTCTGTTTTACCTCCTGTCTCTTTAAGGCCCGCCTCTTGATTACCCAGTCTGCTCTGATTGGTCAGCTCACACACGCCTAAGCCAGCACCGTTAACAACAAGCAGCTGTGCTAAAACTATTCTTACATGCCAAACAAGCTACAAGACATTAATTATGCAAATGTGTGACATGGTGACGTAGTGTGATGTCACAAAGTCACAGAATTAAAGGTGGGGCTGCTGACGAAGTGTTTCAGGGGCAGTGTTTTCTGTGAGAGAGGTATGGACTTTAGGTTTCTTAACTTTAAACCTTTTACATGCAAAAGAACCTGTAGAACACACTGATGTAAAGAAGAAAACTAAAAAAAAGCATATTAACTCTCCAGCAAGACCTTTAAAGACCACGAGGATCTGATTTATCCATATTCTTACACAGTATTGTTTTTAGTGCCAGTGTGTTGAGGAAACGTCTCGTTGTTTGCAGCATGAATTTTATAAACAATACTGAAAATGAATCAGTGAGACCAAAGCTATTATTCCTCTTTATGACACAAAAGTTGTGAAAACAATGATCGTTGAAGTTGAAAGATGTCACAGTTCATCTTGTTCCTTCCTCAGTATCCAGCAAATGAACAAAATGTTTGTGTTGTTCAGTTGTTCTTTGTCATGTCAAGTCGAGGAAACTAAATGTTTATATTCTTGTATCTTTACAAGCCAATAAATTCACTTTGTATATTTGCATTTTTGTACTGAAAGTTTCTCACACTATATTTTCTAAAACAACTTGCAGGTTTTTAGTGTATTGAAAGTTACAAAAGTTGATTTATGAAGGAAAAATATGTTTCTTTGCTTTGTACCAGCTGTTTCCTTGTGTATAAAAGCCGGAAAAACTTGATTTGCTTCTCGCTCCAAGGTGTTTGAATACTCTCTGTGTATTTGCAGACATGCTGCCTCTACTTGCATTATGTTTGCACATCTCTGTTGATCTTTGAGTCATCTGACTACTTAACGTAACAGCAAAATATAACAGCTGACAAGAGGATGTTACTGTCTATTGTCTAACACGGGATGTTAATGCCTATTTTCTCCTCTGAAGACCTGCCAAAGAAGTTTGAGATATTATAACTTCTGGATATTTCTGGTGACTTAGCTTTTTTTTTTCTCTGGTTTTAGTTAAGTGCTGTGTTTTTTGAATGGCGGGTCAGGGCCGGCAGATTGGGGGCTTAACACTGGTTCTGATGGGGGTTTTGTTAGTGTGTGTGACATGTGGGCTGCCAATGTGGCGTGAGACATCTTTTGTCGGAGCAAATATTGTGACTGCACAATCGGTAAGTCGATATTCATCATAAACACATTTCAATTCACATATTCAAAGTTAAATTGGATAATTTATCTGACATTTTTGTATCTGATTACCAACTAAAGAGCCTTAAAGACTGCATTAAACTGAAGGGATAGGAATCTGGGATATTGACATTGTTTCCACCCTTTGACTTACTGAAAAAAGAAAATAACTGAAACAACTTTAAATTGAAATTGGGGTTTATAGATTATCACTAAAAAAATAATCTTGTCCAGCCTCTTAAATCTCGCTCTGTCTCTGCCTCAGGTGTGGGATGGTTTGTGGCTACACTGCGTCATTCAGGCCACAGGTCAGATGCAGTGCAAGAGACACACAACATCCAAGACTATGACCTCCGACTTCCAGGCCGGACGTGCTCTCACGTTGATTTCAATCCTCGCCGGCCTCCTGGGCTTCATCATCACCCTCGGAGGAGGAGGCGTGGTCAACTGCAGCGACACTCCACCTGACCCTTTAGAGCCTCCGACCACTTCTTCGTCCAGAAAGAAGGTGCTGAAGTTGTAGAGCTGCAACAATTAGTCCATTAATTGATCAATAGATCAAAAGAAAATTACTCGCCAGAGTTTTGATAATCATTTTCATCATTCTTTCAGTATAGTTTTAGTAATTTTTCAAGATAATTACTTGTTCTTTCACTAAAGCACTTTTAACAACTAGCTGCAAAAATAAAAATAAATATAATTAATTTCCGACATATGCTATTAGAATTGTTATCAGCAAACCATATTCTTGTAAAGCAGGTCCCTGTAGCTTTTCTCTGATAATTTTCAAGTTGTTTCACTACATCATTTTTAATAATCAAATACTAGAGACAACAGATGTGAGAGATGTGATGCTAATTGATCTAATAATGTTCATTTTGTTATCGTCATTCATTCTAGACTAAATGATTAATTGATAGAGTAAAAAATATATAATTAAAATAATTGTTAGTTGCAGCCTTATGTAATATGGTCTGGGTCTCTGAAGGGAATAAATGTAATTAAATAAATCATGGCAGGGATTTATCATAGTTTTTAATCCTAAAATGTTGTCTTCAGTGAACAGTGAACAATAAAGGCAATTTGTAGTACTTTACAGACGCGCATTGCATTTAAACTAAGACATTAAGACATTTAAAATTGAATGTAAAGTACAACACAAACAAAAATCTAAAATAAATAGATTTTGAAAAAATGCATCTAAATGACAAAAGCAAACAAATAAAAAGTTACAGATGAAACAGATTGAAAGCAATTCTCCATCAATTAAAGCAGAAACACTGCAGGAACATTTACCACACATTCTGAAATTATTTTATTATCTAAGATGAGTATCTTGTGAAACCATGTTGATCTCAGTAGTTTTTTCTAAAAATAAAAAACTCATGAATATCACTGATGTCCTTTGTTTGTCCAGGCGTCTCTGCTGGGTGGAGTTCTGTCTGTCCTAGCTGGCATCCTGTGCCTGGTTTCAGTCAGCTGGTCAGCAGCAGCAACCGTCCTCGCCTACAACGACCCGTTGGTGATTGCAGCCCTGAAGAGAGAAGTGGGCTCATCAATCTACATCGGCTGGGCCGCCTCCGTGCTGCTCCTGCTGGGTGGTGCTCTGATCTGCTTCATCTGCGGGGAGAAAGAGAGAACCCCACCTCCATACTACTCCTACATGCCGTACAGCACAAACATTCAGTTCAGCGATGCTTCATCCCGCATGGCCACTCTGAGGTCTGAGGCCATGAGATCAAACAACTCCAGGATGTTTGATCGTCAATCACCCAGGAAGATGGTCGAACACGTAGCCCAAGTGCATGATTACACCTCCCCGAGTAAAGCTCAGAGTTGGAGTGGGAGGTATAATCAGCCTCAGGGGACACCACCGGGAGAATTTGGGCAGTAATCCGTCAAATACATCGGGGAAACCAGACATGCAAAAAGCTTATTCACAAATCTGGTGCATAATGTTCCCAGTGGAGCTACAGCAGCACAGAGTGATGATGATTATGGAAGGCAGAGAGTAACTGAACACAAAAATCCCTCTGATGTCAAGTGTGGTCACTGTTTATATGTCAATAATACTTTCCTTGGACAGATCAATAAAGAGAGATGCCAACTTTTCCAAATATGAAATATATGATGTATATGAAATATGACAGGACAAATTTGGGGGACACAATATACACAATATATCTTGTTGACTGTGAAAAACAAGATTATTTTAACAACTTGCAACACAATTAGCTTTCATTAATGAGCAATAAAGGTTAGTTAATACTTAAACAGTATGACAAGTGTAATGATTTATAGATTAGGCTTTAAAGTGAGGTGCCTACATCAAAATAAATAAACAAGGAAACCTCTATATGAAGATTGTGAAGAGTGTTCACTGATCTCAACCTTTACCAAAAATATTTGATATGACAGAGGATGGACGGCAGAAGTACGGTAGTACCCTTAAATAAACATTAAGTTAATTAACTTTAGCTGTGAACTTCATGGCATTTTGATTAATGGGAATTATTGTAGGAAGGTAGAAAATTGTAGGTCAGTTGGAGGACAGAGTTTATTAAGAGGAAATATCAACAGTAACTTAATTTCAAAGTTTTGGCTGAACGTGCGTGTTATGAATTTATCTATCACTGTTTTTCTTTAATTCCTGTTGGGAATTCCTTTGTTTCATTCAGCCACTGTCAAAAGTTTGTTGGTTGGCATTTGTTGTTTTAAAATGTGCTCCATAAATAGACTTGACTTGATTGTACAGTGTCTTCTTTGTTTTGAGAAACTATTGCAATGAGTCGTCTTAAGAAAGATTCTCTTATCTAAGTGCCACAGCATCAACAAAGTGGTATTATTTCAGGTTTCTGTTTGAAGACACTTATGCAGGACACATATCTGTTTAGAGAATAACTGCTGCATCACTTGGCAACACAGTGAACACATCACACATATGGTGCTGTTGGTGGTGAAGATGATCTCCCTCTGATGTTTCCCTGCAGGGGTGTTGTCTCGTGTCAGCTACATGTCATTACACTCTGGTATCGATTGGCAGTGTGATCTCTCTGGAGGTGATGCAATCTACCTGAGAATTATTTCAAAGCTTCTGATCTGATCCCTAAAAAGTGATTACATTTTGTTTTCAAACGTTAATAAATAGTTGTATTAGGTTAATCAATCTATAATAGTTCACCTAAACTGGATGGTCTAACAGGCAGTGTGGGGAGTAACAGAATACATGTACTGGATTAGGATGAAAAACAAAAGTTATCTGTATTAAGGTAAATCTGGAAGATTAAATACAATTCATCCTACTGATATTTATTTTTTCTTTTTTGTATGTGGATATCTTTGGTAATGAGGTAATCCGAAAGTAATAGAAAGTAATCAAGTTATATCACTTTAGTGTTGTGATACTTGGATTATGTTACTGACTGCATCTTTTAAACAGATAAATAGTAACTGTATTGGAATACATCTTTACCCTCAACTCAATAAAAACTAATTGATCCAATGTCTCTCTGTTGGACTAATTTATACATGTTATCAAATATTCTGATATATGTTATACAATATTAATTTATTATATATTATACAATGTTAAACTGTACTACACTATAGCACATTATGTTCAGTAATCCACGTTGTTTTATAGCCTATTATACATTGCATTGTACTATAGTACTACATTTCACTTAATCTCATATTCTAATATCAGTTTAACACATTTTTCTGCCTTATTACATTATACACTTCATTATATTTCTATATTAATACAAACTAAGACTGAGTACCATTAATAACTCATATTATATTTAATTCTGGTAAACAGTGTTTAAATATGACAAACCAGTCACATCCCTGTTATTTTAACTTTTTCCTGTATAACTTTGGTAAATTTCCTTTTTGGAAATTAATATAGGCTTATATTGTTTTGTGTAGGAGAATTATGTAGTTCTGGAGAATGAATTCAAACTCAGAATTTTTATATTTACAATATTGATTAGGTAATAATACAAACTCCATAACTGGAATAAACAAGCTGTTCTTAGAGGAATATAAGGTGGCAAAGTCGGCAGGGTTCCACCGAATATAAACAAAGTAAAACAGTATGAAATTGTGTTGTCATTTAAGGTCAATTTGTTTATTAATTTGTTAAGGATTTTTAAAAAATCAGTCAATGAAGATTTGTCTCTTATGATTAACATTTCTACCCCAAAACTACTGAGAGCACCTTTAACATAAAGTAGAAGTCAACACTGAAACTCAGGTTACTACAGTGCACAGACATTTTTTGAGTGTTATTCACTTGGAAGGTCCCTCTTTGCGTAGTTAGTATCATCCAGGCAGATACTGTATCATCTTCATAACTGATGAATGATTTCAAATAGCTTTTTAAATGTCTGGCAGCTTGTGTGTTGATGAGAAACTAAGTTTGTGGGCTGTACTGTATGTCTGTCATTTTGTCATTTTGTTGTTATAGTGGTCTCTGAAACTCTCAAGTGTTGAGAAGCATTCTGGTCAGGTGAGATTTCTTCACAAACCAGTTTCATCTGGGGGCAAACTCCTCCTCTGACTTCTCCTTTTACAACCAAACTCTCAGGGAACAAAGCCACTGTCAACTCTGAGTGGGTAACAAAACCACGACCCACTCCTCTGTCTCTCTGACTGGTAAATTACTCTGCAGCACACCTCTTTGAAGTGATCAACAGAACCTCAGCATGGTGTCTGCTGGACGACAGATTCTGGGTTTGTCCCTGGCTGTAATCGGCTTTCTGGGGAGCATCGTCATCTGCGCACTCCCCACCTGGAAAGTCACAGCCTTCATTGGTGCCAACATCGTCACCTCTCAGGTGATCTGGGAGGGTT
Organism: Sparus aurata; assembly: GCF_900880675.1. Classification (NCBI taxonomy): domain Eukaryota; kingdom Metazoa; phylum Chordata; class Actinopteri; order Spariformes; family Sparidae; genus Sparus; species Sparus aurata. The sequence goes on from NC_044199.1 coordinate 3,650,055, forward strand.
TGTGGATGAACTGTGTGACCCAGAGTACAGGCCAGATGCAGTGCAAAATCTACGACTCTCTCCTGGCTTTACCTCGAGACCTGCAGGCTGCCAGAGCGCTTGTCATCATCGCCATCATTGCCGGGATCTTTGGGCTTCTTTTTGGCGTGGTCGGGGGAAAGTGCACCAACTTCGTGGAGGATGAAAGGCAAAAGAGCAAGGTGGCCATCGCCTCTGGAATCGCCTTCATCATCGCAGGCCTCTTGGTGCTTATCCCAGTCTGCTGGACCGCCAACACCATCATTCGTGATTTCTACAACCCCATTATGACCAACGCTCAGAGGAGGGAGCTGGGGGCCTCGCTCTACATCGGCTGGGGTTCTGCAGGGCTGCTGCTTCTGGGTGGGGGCCTCCTCTGCAGCTCCTGTCCCCCCAAGGATGAGAACAACTACGACGTAAAGTACTTGAAGGCTCGTTCTGCAGAGAGCAGCAAGGCGTACGTTTAAATCTTAAGCAGAACTGGGACAGTGTGTTAGAAATAGATAAGACAATGAGTTCATGAAGGTTGACGATGATTCAAGTTGTGCCATTTAGAAAAATAATGTCAATAATGTGACTAAAATTGATAGGAACTTGTGCAGTATGAGTGTGTTAACTTTGAAACATCCATAAGAGTCATAAGGTTTTGGATTCTCTATTTATGAGGATAGGTTGTTTTTTGTGTTTTACAGCATTATGGACACTTTTACACGGTTTTCCTCATGTATTTTACTTGTTTATGTTTAAGGACACATAATAATAATCTATGACATGTGAGATGAAGAACTTGTGTGTGAAAAACTGCTATAAATGTGAAAATCTACCCATGTAATCACAGTGTTGTGTCTGAGCCTGACATTTGCGCTATTCTCTCTCGATCAAACTACTTGTTCTTTGTACTGTTTTTTATTTTCTCTTCTTGTATTAAAATTTCATCTCCAAGACACACATTTGTGAGCATGTTATTGTTTTCCATCTCATAATGGCGGGTTTTATTTTTCAAAAGGAAGAGCTGTTACAGTGATGACAAATGCCAAAAAACTCAATGGAACAATGGAACTGGTTTCTCAAGTATACCTGAAAGAATCCTCACAAACAGGTTGTGTGACAGTGTGTGAGTCCTTCCTGCTGAATAAACAGATTGAGTGATAACGGTGTGCTTGTGTGTATGTGTGTGTTTTAATTTTGAATGTGTATCCAGTATTCCCTCTTTTTATCTCATAAGACTGATTATTTTTGCAAACTTTTGCACAAGAGAAAGTGAGTTCTTGTGTCCTTTCTTAACACAAATGAATATTTTGTGTGTCATAATGATGTGGGGGAAAAAAGGGATGAACACAGAAAGTATCCCTCTGAACTTTACAAGGACAGCAAGATTAAAGATTATGTTGAGCCTGATTAAAAGGTTAAAGCACTGACATAAACAAGAACAGCAAGGACTGGGCTAAGTGTGTGTGTGTGTGTGTGTGTGTGTGTGTGTGTGTGTGTGCATTCATGGATGTGTGTGTGTGTGTGTGTGTCTGTCTGTCTGTCTGTCTTTAACTATCGCTCCTAATCTTGCCCAATTTTTTTCAGTCCTCACAACTTACCAAAACTTAGATGTACCCCACAACTGACAAAAACAAGAATAGCAAGGACCACATCAAGTGTATGTGTATTTGTGTGTGTGTGTGTGTGTGTGTCTTTCTTTGTGTGTCTAGTCTGTAGCTCTTAATCTTATCCAAAATTTTCAGACAGCACAAGTGAGTAAAAAAACGACGGTCCCCGCAACTGACAAAAACAAGAATAGCAGGATCAAGGATAGAATATTTGTGAGTGTGTATTCTTCATGTGTATGTGTGTGTGTGTTTTCATGTGTGTGTTTTTGTCTGTGTGTGTGTGTGTGTGTGTGTGTGGACGGGAGGGTTTGCATGTTTCAAACAGGTTTTTCTGCGCCGCCGCCGCTGATAGAATGAAACTGGTTCTGTCCCAGGAGATTATGTTTCACATCATTCTCCTTCTGTTACACAAATGCATCTGCACACACACAAACACACTGAACTCACACATGTATTAACTTTTGAGGCAAATGAAATGAAGTCCCTTTTTTTTCTATCTGTGATCCAATTCAGCTCTCCTACAGAAAGATGTTGTTGGAATAAGAAGACAGCAATGCAGCGCCTCAAGAGTGTGAATCGTATAAACAAGTCTAATGCCCAGAGGCTGATCACTCTTTGTAATTCATCTTATTGAAGATAATCTCGTCCTAAATGTTTCCAAAATAATCTTGTCAACAGAAGATAATGAGGGAGGGAATAGATGATGTCACAGTTTCACAGCTACCTCTCTCTCTTTTTCTCTCTCTTTGTTTTTCTGTCAACCTCCTCCCCTTTCTCTTCCCAATAGAGTAGGTGTGGTGCATCCTCACCTGGCCAGTAGCACACAGGCAGCCGCTCAGGTGACAGAGAAGAAAGAACGCTCTCAGGTAGATAGTTAAAGAGAGAGAGAGGGGGAAGGAGAGGACAGCAGTTAGGTACATAAAGGAAGAGGGAGGGTAAGAGGGAAAGAAGGCTGTAAACAAATGAACTGCGGTTGAAGTGAGGCACACCTGGAGGCTGGACTGACAACTATAATCGTCAGACAGGACTCTGTGTTCCTGGGATGGCTACTTCACAACACTGCAACAATGGCAAGAAAAAAATAATTGGAGAAATGCACAAAAAGGGAGGCGTATGAAATCTGCAACAGCACATGCTGAGAGAGGCTGAGAAAGAAAAGCCCACTGAAAAATACAAGAGAAGAGAAGATTGACCAGAGAGCCCAGGAGTGAAAGCAAAAGAAGATTAAAAACATCCGTGCACTTTACAAAGGACTGTGAGGAAATCTCGAGCAGCTTCAGAGGTCTTCCCTCCACCTCCTCATCATGGCGTCTCTGGGGATGCAGATGCTGGCGAGCGCCTTGTGCCTCCTGGGTTGGGCAGGGGTCATCATCAGCTGCATAATGCCCATGTGGCGGGTAACAGCCTTCGTGGGGAGCACCATCGTCACCTCCCAGACCATCTGGGAGGGCATTTGGATGACCTGTGTGGTCCAGAGCACAGGACAAATCCAGTGTAAACCTTACGAGTCTCTCCTTGCTCTCAGTGCAGACCTGCAGGCCGCCAGAGCCCTCACCGTCCTCGCCATCGCCACAGGCGGCATGGGCCTCATTCTGGCCTTCGTTGGAGGGAAGTGTACTCGCTTTTTGGATGAAGAGGGAGAAGGGGTCAAGGGCAAGGTGGCTTTAGCTGCAGGGGCAGTGTTGATTGCCACAGGTCTGCTGTGTTTGATTCCCACATCATGGGCGGCCGGAGCCGTCGTGAGGAAGTTCTACAGCGCCTCCATTGATGCTCAGCGGAGGGAGATTGGAGCCAGTCTCTACATTGGCTGGGGAGCGTCCATCCTACTTATTCTGGGAGGGGGTTTGTTCATCAGCTCTTCATGTCCACTCAAAGCCCACAACACAGACAAGAGCCCCTCAGTCCGCTACCTGGTGGTCCGCTCTTCCAACGGGTCCACCCAGGTAGGTCCTTACCGAAGCAGAGTACCAACAGAAAAGTCTCAGCCTGTTGGAGCTGTGTTGCCCAGGTCTCAAACCTACGAGGGGGCATCAACACAGTCTCAGCCCTACACAAGGCCTCCCTGGGAGGACAAACCTGGGCAGGGCTCGAGGCAGGAGTCAGAGAGATCGTGGGCACCATCAACAAAGTCTCAGATGAAAAGACTGGAGTCAACAAGATCTGAGGACAGTGATGCGCCATCTACAAAGTCTCAGCTGAAACGAGCAGAAATGGAAGAGAATTTATCAGTTGAAGGTGAAAATGAAGATGCGTCTGCAAATCCAGCAAGAACATACCTGTAATGTGAGCACACACAGATACACAAATGCAAGTCTATAAGAAGTAGTTCATTCACTTGTTTTGTTCTTATTTTTTACTCATTGTTGATAACAAGTAGTTGATAAGTGTGGTGTTGTAGTTAAGTAGTGGCCTTTACTCCACCATGATGTTTTCTTAGAGTTTTTGGGGTGAGATTGGATTGAACAGCTTGAGAAGGGAAGACTCAGGCTGGAACTGAAGCCCCAGCTGAGGACTTGGTATATGTGGGGCACGGATGCCCCTCCACCATGTTGTTTTGATTAAAGGACAGAGGACAGAAGTTCTGGATACGTTCACCAATATGCAGGAGAATAGCAGCGATATAATTTTGCCCTGAAACTGAATATAAACCAAATGCAAAAACAAACTAAATCTAGGTGCAAGTGAAGTATACCATTGTGTTGTTCTTTTTAAACAAAAATCATTATTTAATAATGACAAATAATAGTTTGTTTTACCTGATATCCTTTTTTCCTCACAGCTTAAATGCACTATATAAGGATGAATCCGTCGCCATGAAGAATTTTACCTCAGACCTTATTTTCTTATACACTTACTGTATGACATCAGCTGCAAACAGGAGCTTCTGTAAAGACATTGCTTTTTGTCAAAACTGTGAAATGTGTTTTCATTAATTTTATTTGGACATGTTATATTGATAGATATTCATATGTTTATGTCTCAATAAATGACTTTAAGTTGATCAAGCAAGTCATATCCTTTTTTCTTTTATCTGAATGTATTGCAAAAATGTCATACATGAGCTCAAAAGAGCTTTTTTCTTTGAGGTTGACAGCATCCCCCTGGACTTTCAGTCCACTCCATGGTTATTAAAATCCACAGGACAAACTGGTTTGACAGAGAGTATGGTTAGTGTGCAGAGGAGGGAGGCACAATGAGGATTTGAACTTAGTTTCAGTCAATCATGGAACATGCCCTTGTGGTTTTCCATATTCAAATGTACAATAGCGTCATTATCTAGTCAGATGCTACCCTTTCAAAATGCAAAATACAAGTTTCACTTTAGAGAAGACTTTGTGTAAATACTTGAACCTGTACAATTGTATTTACTAGATACTGTAAGTAAAATACATAGAAATAGTATGAGTAATAGGGTTAGGGTTAGGGTTAGGTTATACAAGAATAAATATTCTTGATGCCAAAAGTTCTTCCTGATGTGTGGTATTGTTGAGGTGAAGATTTAATTTCTGTGGTTTTGAACAATATTTGCCTGTGCAGCATGACTTTGATCATAATGCTCATCCCATAGTGTAAAACATTGCCATCTTGTGGTCAGTGGTGCCACAGACACATCAGACCCCAGGACTCAGTCAAGGATCCTGAAAAAAAAAGGAAGGGTTATTAAGTCATGCATCTTACTTGGGTGCCAGACTGTGGTGACAGCTAGTGAAGTCTATGGGAGGTGTACGGAAAAACACACTGAAAGCCAACTTGTCTTTGTCATATGACCTCTTAAGTAGAAATGCCTCCAGAAAATGAAGGAACACACATTAGAGAGTTGGTTAACCACTCTTTATTGACACGTTGTTCATCCCTTAATTTTGTTTTGGAAAGTCTCTTGTTCACAGTAGAACTGCCATTGCATCAAGGATATTTGGTCAGACCGTCCCTGTTTGATATCAATATTATTCACACTGTCAATACTGTCATAACTCACTGTCATAATCCATTTTTTAGATGTAAAAAATTCAGACCTTTCTTTAAAATATTTAGCAAAAATAGAAATTCCACTAAAATCCAATACAAACAGGTGAGTCTACCAGTACAGGAAGACATTATGCTATTGACTATGAGTCAACTGGTCAAATGACCTGGAAGCTAGTGAGAAAATCGGTCAATGTTTTCAGGAAAAATTCAAACCTTTAAAATATTCATGAAAAATAGAAATTCCACTAACATCCAATGAAGACAATAATCAGAACCACGATCAGAATCACATTATTTGATTCATGCAGTGAATTTATAGAAAGTTGTCCTGGAGGCAGCAGTGCTGAGATAAATCAGCATTTTATAAAGATTCACAGTTCAGCCAATAACAACAGGGTTTGTGACAAATCAGTCACACAGCAGCCTGAACAACATCCTTACAGTGTGAAGAGAAGGGAGCCACTGAAGGTGCTGAAGTTATAAATGTCGTCATAGATAGAATGGTCTGATGGGAGAACCAGGTGAATTTCATCTCCTGCTGTCAGCTCCAACACCAGAGAGTTAGTGAAATAGGCAGGAAGCAAATTGTAGTTGTTATACTCCCAATTATACATCATCCGTAGGTTGTTCTTAAACACTTGTACACCTATAGTACCAGCAACGAAACCCAACCCAGTGAACTGGAGATAGTAGACACCTTTGACTGGTGCTGTGAAGAAACCTACAGAGTGAGAGCAGAAAATGAAAAACAGGAACAACTGATGTATGTAAAATGTCCACATGTGAGCTGCAGTATGTTACCTGTAGATGGATTGTAAGCATTGCCAATGTTGGTGAAGACCTTGCTGTATTTCAGTGTGATGTCTGTGTTGTATGGTCCAAGAGTTCCTGCATCAGTCAGAGCTGTGTAGAAGGCCACCTTTGGTTTCTCTGATGACACAAAAACAACGTCTGTAAATAAGTAAATAAGTGTGTGTGTGTGTGTGTGTGTGTGTGTGTGTGTGTGTGTGTGAGTAGATACAACCCTCACCTGCATTTTCTCTCTCCAGCTGGTCAATCCTGAACCTGCTGATGAGAAGTTCACTCTCACTGCTGCTCAGTCTGGTCTGCAGGTCTGGGGTTAATGTAATGACAGTGAATCACAGAACAGATCAGACTTCAAAATATCAAACTGTCAACATGCACAACACATTATTTACAGTATCTTGACCCATATCTTCTCTGTCTGTCTGAGTGCTAAAACTATTGTTTTGTTCATGATCAGAACATATACTGAAAAAATAAGTAATTTTCCATGCTGTCCAAACAACAAATGTGACTGTTACACAAATTATTCACAAAAATTATTTCTCATCCAACACCTGTGTAGTTAAAGTGTTCTTTAGGCAACATAAACTGTTCTTAATTTGAGGTGAATGTTGTCAGTGTGATACCTGCATTCTCTTTTTCTAGGTCACTTGTTTTGCTCTTGGAGGATGTCAGTCCAATGAGCAGTGTTGGGAAAGTTCACTTTCTACATGAACTAGTTCAAAGTTCAGTTCACAAACTTTAAAATGAACTAGTTCAGTTCATAGTTCATAATTCAAAATTTTGAACTAAGTTCACAGTTCCAAAAATGAACTAGTTCTAGTTCTTTGTTGATGCGAGCTATTATTTTTCTAAATTATTGCCACAGCCCATATAGAACCACAGACAGCTATTATTTTATCAGTTTTAACACTGAAACTGCAGCTCTTCCACAATATTCTGCAAAACCAGGTTGTCCAGCTGCGGCTGGGAGATGAAGACAGCGAAGCCGCTACTGTATGCCGTTAATGTGATCTGGGTGGTAGAGGATCTGTTTTGGCTCGCCGTTGCCGTGTCTTTTGATCTTTTATTCACTTGCACATACCTTGAAAGGCTCACCGGATGCTTTAATTCAATGTGCTGTTTCAGGTGTGTGGTACAGGATAGAGTACAAATTAAAAATAAAATAATACATAAATAAGTAAATAACTAATTTAAAAAAAGAAGAAGAAAGGGAAAAATAGAATGATAAATGAATAGATAGTTTAGACAGTGGCTTTTTTTTCATAATGACTCAGTAAGGTATCACTTTTTTTGTTATTTAACAAAATCAGAGATTTAAGCAAAGAGCTCAGTTCCAGCAGAAAAGGAGCAAATTTAGGTAGTGATTTAGCAAATTTTTGTTTGTGAATAAAACATTTTGCATAACAAAGTTCATCATGTGTTCAAGAGCATTATCTTCTGGGTTAACAGCAAATAACATGTTTAAGGGTAAGAGAATGGACAGAGTTAGCAGCATCAAAAAAATTAGATTCGACAACATCACTCCAAAACTTTTTAGATATATCACAATAAAAAAACAGATGTGAAGCCTTCATTTGTTTTTGTCTCCATACTTAGCACATTGATGATGCATGCGCAGTGCGACTCTGTGGAGGCTGGTGTTTCCAGTGTTCTGTCCGTTCAGGACAAATTAATCTGTGTTCGTTTGGTAATGCTTCACCGCATGTTTGGTATGCAGCTGTTTCTGTCTGAAATAGTTAAGTTTCGTTTTGATCAAAAGTAAAGCGAGCTGCACAAACCTCTCGTCCAGCGTCCTTTTTATACACAACAGCCAGATTGGGTGTTTTTCCGCTACATATTAAGGCCTGTTCACGATGTGTTTTAGCCGGTTTTTGCCTTGTAAGGCCTGATGGAAATCTGGCACTCTCTTTAACGAAGTTAAACTGTGAGAACGCGGCATTCACAAACACCAGAATTAACGCTTTCATGATAACGTTCATCAGGCAGAATACAGTACGTTCAGTTCACGTTCGCCCAAAATATGAACGAGTTCATGAACAATCGTTCATGAATACGTTCAGACACAACACTGCCAATGAGCTCTGTTATATTTTTCAGTTAATGACGCTTTCCTCATATCCATGTTGATTTTTGAAGCTATTGTTGGAACTCAGAATAAGTTTTTAGTCCACTGACACACTTCAGTCAAACTCCTCAAGGAAAACGTGATCAACACTATTCAGTCTGTACCTGAATTCTCTCTCTGCAGCAGCTCCACGCGAACATTGAGCTCCACCACCATGTCTCTCAGTGCCCTCAGCTCCGTCCAGATGTCAGGGTAGGTTTGCTTTGTGATCTGCTCGGTCGATTCCTCAGCTGCATCTTTTGGATCTGTGTTCTCGTTGATTTCATTCACCTCACTGAGGCCTCCAGCCTCCCCCTGAGCCCCTGATCCACACAGACCGAGCAGCAGCAACAGCAAACCAACAACAACCCTCATCGTCTCCACAAAGGTACAGTGGTAGAGTGGGTCTGTCTTATATCGTCTCCAAACTTCAGCTGGCTGAATTAATGGGAAAAACAACAACGGTCCTATTTAAACAATCAATGGCACAAGGTCCAAAGTCCATGGCACAAGTGTGTTAAAGGCAGCTACACAAGAAAGAGTTTCAGTTTGTGTTGAAGTGTGAGACATAAAAATGTTTAAATAGTCTTCAACAGTTAAGACAATGTAATGGGGAGATAGCATGTGGTCAGTGCAGATAATCACAGTACGGGTACAGAATGCTGATAACATCAACTATCCAATAAACAATTGTTGTTTTACTGCACATGTTGTAGGCTGTTTCGTAGCCTCACTGCAGGCTGCTCTACTTGTTGGGTCAAATGTTTGTCAGAATTTCAAACCAGAATCAGAAGCAACTGCAGGTGATGAAGAGCAAAGTGTTAATTCTCATTTGTAAGAGCCAGCGTGCATCATGCATGAGGTGTAACTGCTTAACTCCATCGATCATTAATCAATGTTCTGTTTTCATTTACTTGTCCAAAATGTAAATTAAACACAGTTTAGATTCATATAGTCCAGTTGTTTGGAATAAGGCAGCAACCCTCCAGATGAATCCTGAGCTCCATCAGAGCTGTCTCAAAGTTTTATTTAAGAAGCTGAAAGTTTGATTCTGTTTCCTCTGGAGATTTTCCTCTGTACTGTCAAGTTTATAACTAGTTTTTCCTTTTGCTGTTTAAATGTGCCATGATATTTTCTGCTGTGACGTTACTGTGTGCGTGGAAACGTCTAACATAACTGAAAGCAGCCTTTCTGATCATTAAAGCAGGGTGTACATGTGGTGCCAACCCGTCCATGTAGGTTCAGGTTGATATCTGAATGATGCTCCTTTAAAAAGCAGGAAAAATACAGCACCATTGACTTATAGACAGATTTTTCACTTTCTGCTACCTGACCACACCTCATAGTACATTTGCATCAGGTTATCTGATTAAATTCAGTGGGTGAGTTCAACTTTTCCTTCACTCTGTCTCACTTGTATCTCATTATCTCTGATGTATTAGGCTTATAAATTAACATAGATACTGTCCTCTGTTTGAACATTGTGATTGTCTTTCACATCCCAATAATGATTTTGTTTTTGTCTCGTACATTATTTAAAGCACAGAGAAAGTTAATATCTGTTCTCTGGAGCCCTCTGGTGGTTCCCTGAATACTTCAACTCAGTTTGGACGATACAAAGATCCTTCAGACTGCTGAACTGTGGTCAGGGGTCAAAGGTCAGGGGTCAGATATTCATACATTTAACTTTGAGTGACTCAGATCTGGTAATGTTTTTTCTATATTTGAGATACATTTTTATTTTCATGTTAAACAATCAAATATGAAAATGAAGGGTCATCTAAATCATTTTGAATAAAGAACGGCTGAAATGAGACTCATGTAGTGAATCAATGAAACCTCTCTCAGGCTTTACAGCCTACAGTCAGTGAGAACAGACAGAAACACTTGAATGCAACTTTGATTTATTTGAAATTGTTTTCATGTGACGACACAAAAGTGAAGTCAGATTGAGAATCACATTATTTGATTCATGCAGTGAATGTACAGAAAGTTGTCCTGGAGGCAGCAGTGCTGAGATATATCAGCATTTCATAAAGATTCACAGTTCAGCCAATAACAACAGGGTTTGTGACAAATCAGTCACACAGCAGCCTGAACAACATCCTCACAGTGTGAAGAGAAGGGAGCCACTGAAGGTGCTGTAATTATCACTGTCGTCATAGATAGAATAGCCTGATGGGAGATCCAGGTGAATTTCATCTCCTGCTGTCAGCTCCAACACAAGAGAGTTTGTGAAAAACTCAGGAACCCTATCGTCATTGTTACTCTCCCAATTAGCCATAATCCTTTGGTTGTTCTTGTACACATGTACAGCTATACGACCAGCATAGAAACCAAACACAGTGAACTGGAGATGGTAGACACCTTTGACTGGTGCTGTGAAGAAACCTACAGAGTGAGAGCAGAAAATGAAAAACAGGAACAACTGATGTATGTAAAATGTCCACATGTGAGCTGCAGTATGTTACCTGAAGATGGATTGTAAGCATTGCCAATGTCGGTGAAGACCTTGCTGTATTTCAGTGTGATGTCTGTGTTGTATGGTCCAAGAGTTTCTGCATCAGTCAGAGCTGTGTAGAAGGCCACCTTTAGTTTCTCTGATGACACAAAGAAGAACATCTGTATCATTGAACTTAAGCTGGACTAAATGTGTGTGTGTGTGTGTGTCAGTGTGTGTGTGTGTGTGTGAGAGAGAGTAGATACAACCCTCACCTGCATTTACTCTCTCCAGCTGGTCAATCCTGGACTCACTGCTGCTCAGTCTGGTCTCACAATAGCTCACAATAAGTTTTTAGTGCACTGACACACTTCAGTCAAACTCTTCAAGGAAAACATGATCAACATCCATATAAATTGTAATCAGTCTGATCATCTCTTGATGTTTCCTACAGCTCCATCATCAGGTCGACACATTGGCTAATGACTAATTACCTAAATACTTTAAATATGTTTTTAGCTTTTTTATCAAAGACACTGGAACTAAAATTGCATTCAATGAAACACATGTAATTCTTAACAAAGTTTGCAATAATATCACAGACAATAACAAACCATGAAAGTTATAAAACCTTCATGTTTGTCAGTCACAGACCTGCATTCTCTTTTTCTAGGTCACTTGTTTTGCTCTCGGTTGCCGTCAGTCTAGTTCCCAAAGATGTCAGTTCTGTGGCTTGGACTGAAAAACATGAGTTTGATTTTATTTTGTGAACAGTTGAATACATTTCTGAACAAGCTTGAAATACACAATATATATATCAGTGATGAAATAGATTGTTACAGCTTTATTCTGGAGCTCACAATAAATTCATTGTTTCACTTCATCACCTGCATTTTCTGTCTCCAGCTGGTCAGTCCAGGACTCACTGCTGCTCAGTCTGGTCTGCAGGTCTGGAGTTAATGTAATGACACTGAATCACAGAACAGATCAGACATCAAAATATAACTGCATGTACAACAATCATGTAACCTGATTTGACTCTCATCTTATCTGCTCACCTCATCATACCGAATTTAAAATTACAGCTAGAATCATTATTCATGCAGTTTAACAGTGAGATTTTGTTAAGTAAAATTGACTCATATTGTTAAAACGTTATAGAAATGTGGTTGGGAATTCTCAACCGACCAAGCTGTCTATAAAATAATTGAAAATAACTCCACCTTTATCAGCTGCAACAGAAGAGTGACTCACAAATTAATGCATCAACAATGACGATTGAATGGTATAATATATATTATATTTACATGTGACATTCTTCATAGTGAGAATTAAAATAACTGTATCATATCATGTTTGTCAGTCACAGACCTGCATTCTCTTTTTCTAGGTCACTTGTTTTGCTCTCAGTGGTATTTGTCATGATATGAAGTTAAATTATCCAAATCATATCGATGTTTCAAGCTTTTTTTTTTTTTTAGCTCACAGTAAGTACAACATTACACCAACACACTTCAGTGGAACATGATCATCACTGAACAGGAAAAGTAATCAGTCTGTACCTGAATTCTCTCTCTGCAGCAGCTCCACGTGAACATTGAGCTCCACCACCATGTCTCTCAGTGCCCTCAGCTCCGTCCAGATGTCAGAGGTGGTTTGCTTTGTGGTCTGCTGGGTCGATTCCTCAGCAGCATGTTTCGGATCTGTGTTCTGGTTGATCTCAGCCACCTCACCGAGGCCTCCAGCCTCCCCCTGAGCCCCTGATCCACACAGACCGAGCAGCAACAACAGCAAACCAACAACAACCCTCATCGTCTCCACAAAGGTACAGTGGTAGAGTGGGTCTGTCTTATATCGTCTCCAAACTTCAGCTGGCTGAACGAATGGGAAAAACAACAAGTGTTTCTTGTTTGACAGTTTGATTCAAGGCCTCAGATTATTCAATATGTTCTCTGTGCTGGTGAGAAAATACAAGCTGCTACAGGCTGGAGGAACACTTTAACTGTGACACCCTCTCATGTAGTCACAACTGTGTCAACACTGTGTTTATTAATACACACACATAGACAAACACTCACAGACACACACTGATCCTGATGCTGAGGCCTTCTAGTGTGACTGAGGGTTATCTGATTAAACTCAGTGAGTGAGTTCAACTTTTTCTTCACTCTGTCTCACTTGTATCTCATTATCTCTGATGTATTAGGCTTATACATTAATATAGATACTGTCCTCTGTTTGAACATTGTGATTGTCTTTTACATCCCAATACTGATTTTGTTTTTCGTCTCGTACATTATTTAAAGCCCAGAGAAAGTTAATATCTGTTCTCTGGAGCCCTCTGGTGGTTCCCTGAATACTTCAACTCAGTTTGGACGACACAAAGGTTGTGTCCAACTTCAGGGGCAGCATCCTTCAAGGACCCATCCTTCGCTGCCAGCAAAGGCAGGGTCCTTCAGAGAGACCTGCAGGCAGCGTCAGCCTGTTGTGAAATTGGACGGTCTACCCTTCGCAGCATTTCCTGGTTGCGTCACCAGATGTTCCCGCCCCGCCCCACACCTCACTAGTTCTGGTGAGGTAAGGTCAGCGAAAGTGACAAGAAGAGTAGTTTGAAAAGTTTGACTGTCAGATCTGTTTGAGCTTCAGGAATTCCTGACTTCCTTTTTAATCCTCGTGCTTGTGGAAGAAGAGTAGAAGCGGCTCTGTTTTATCTCCTGCTGAGAGGACCATGGAGAGGTAAACCTGTTATTGAACCCACAGTAATGTTATCAATATTATCATTATTAGCTAGCTAACTGTTTGGGCTCATTAACATACCGATACATTACGTTAATGCTGACATGTAAACTGCTGATCGCCACATACGGTTTTAATTTGGATTTTAGAGGCATTGTATTTAAAATGTTTGGTAGATAGTTTTGTTTGTTGTAATTTATTATTATTATTATTATTTTTATTATAATTAGAGTATGAAATTATAATTCTTGCCTCTTTCTTAAAACATTCTTAGTGACATGGCAGCCATAGATGGAGTCAGAACTGCAGACCCAGTTGATGGAGGATGTGGTGGACAGAGGAGACTGGACCCCCAAACACCCTGAGTACCGACCCAGATGATGTCCCACTGACACCATCCAGCCCAGCAGCACTGCAGGGACTCCTGCTCAGCCTGTTACTGTACATCATCTGTTACTGTTTTAATATTGTTTTTAATAATAATTGTTTTTATTAATAGTTAATAATAATCTGTAAATAGTTATTTATGCTGTAATTTTGTAAATAGTTGTAAATGTTAAGACCTTAATAATGAAAGAAAACATTCAATCCCTTGTTGTCCCTGAAAAGTAGCACTTGATGCCGTTTGCTGTTATAAATTGTACTTAAGCTTTAAATACTGGATTGGAATAGACAATGTGTAACAATAGAACAATATTTTATTTCATGAATTATATAAAATGAACAATTATGAACAAATAACTTAAAAATAACTCATACATATAACTAATAACAGAAATAATGTAAGGATTGTCCTCTGGAGCAGAGAAGAGCCTCTCCATCCTCTCTGCAGCCTCATGTCCTCCTTCATCCTCCCTCCTCTTCGAAGCAAGAGAAAAGGTAAACACAAGATCACATTAACACAGGGATGCAAAGCTAAAAGTGACATCAGGACTGACAAATCGGCTATTCATTATTTATTATCATATATTATAGCCTTACTCCCGTCTACTCGGCGTAATGTTTTGCCATGTGAACAAATGTTGTTCTGACTTCAGACAGTGATGAAGCTTCTCTGTTTGTTCCCTAAAACACGATGAAATGTGAAACACACAAAAGATTTCTAATACAGCAAAATTATATAATCATAACGATAATAATCATAAACATAGCTCTTTATTCAAACGTTTAACTAGACTTTACACCGATCACAGCCTGATATAAATCTGTTCATCTTGGTCCATTTATGTACATGAAGTAAAACGAGTCTATAACATCTCCACAGTCACAACACGATATAAGATATGAGTCAACCTCTGAACGTCTAATGGTTGAAAGTAAAAGGCATTAAGTTGAGCATTACCAACATATTTTAACTATATATATATAAATATAAATATTTTGAGGTTTTAAGGTCCCTTGAAGTTTAACATATCTGACGTTTGACGCTCATGTGACTAAAGACGGAGTATAAACCCAATACTTACATTTAAATGCGAGATCTGCGCCACTTGAGGTCGCCATTATTTATTTATTTATTTATTCTCTTTAGGCGCGCAATGAATCTTGGGCAATTTGTAGCTGCGAAGGATAGTAGCGGTGTGTCCTCCAGGAACAGGCAAAAGAAGGAGGCATTTGTGGGGAGCATTTGGAGCACACTTTGAATTTGGACAGGCTTCGCGTGGCTCAGTGACGTAATTGCACTTCAAATACACACTCCGAAGGATAGTGCCCCTGCATTTGGACACAGCCAAAGATCCGTCAGACTGCTGAAGTGTGGTCAGGGGTCAGATATTCATACATTCAACTTTGAGTGACTCAGATTTGATTATGTTTTTTCTATATTTCAGATCCATTTTTATTTTTACATTTATAGCATTCACATATGAAAATGAAGGATCATCTACATCATTTTGAACGAACAACGCCTCAAATGAGACTCATGTAGTGAATCAATGAAACCTCTCTCAGGCTTTACAGCCTACAGTCAGTGAGAACAGACAGAAACACTTCAATGCAATTTTGATTTATTTGAATGTTGACAAATCACTGACAGCAGCCTGAACAACATCCTCACAGTGTGAAGAGAAGGGAGCCACTGAAGGTGCTGTAATTATTAAGGTCATCATAGATAGATTGGCCTGATGGGAGAACCAGGTGAATTTCATCTCCTGCTTTCAGCTCCAACACCAGAGACTTAGTGAAATACTCAGGAATTACATCAGTGTTACTCTCCCAATTAGCCATGATCCTTTGGTTGTTCTTGAACATATATACACCTATAGTACCAGCATCGTAACCCATCACAGTGATCTGGAGATTGTAGACACCTTTGACTGGTGCTGTGAAGAAACCTACAGAGTGAGAGCAGAAAATGAAAAACAGGAACAACTGATGTATGTAAAATGTCCACATGTGAGCTGCAGTATGTTACCTGTAGATGGATTGTAAGTATTGCCGATGTTGGTGAAGACCTTGCTGTATTTCAGTGTGATGTCTGTGTTGTATGGTCCAAGAGTTCTTGCATCAGTCAGAGCTGCGTAGAAGGCCACCTTTGGTTTCTCTGATGACACAAAAAGAATGTCTGTAAATAAGCAATATATGTGTGTATGTGTGTGTGTCCAGTGGTGGACAAAGAAGGCTCTGGAGATCCAGTAGCTTGCTGACTCTGAAGACACCGGAGGTTTCTTTGATGCCACAAGAGCGGTATATTACGGTGGCCGGGAGGTGCAAACCAAAATTACAAAATGTGAAACACTTTTACGAAGCTTGAGACAAATTTACATTTTGGAAAACATTTTTACATATCATAAAACAAAATTACATTACCGAAACAAATTTACATTTCAGGAAACAAATTTACATTTCAGAAAACAAATTAACATGATACAAAACACTTTTACAAATGCCGAGACAAATTTACATTTCAGAAAACAAATTTACATTTCAGAAAACAAATTTACATTTCAGAAAACACTTTTACAAAGGCCTAGACAAATTTACAAGTGGTGAAACACTTTTACAAGACCCAAAACAAATTTACAAACTTATAACATCAACCGGAAAGGGAATGTACCAACTCCAGGGTTGAACCGGAATTATACAACAAGTAGTTCCGACCAAGCAATCTGATTGGTCAACAAGACATTTAGACCGTGCTCAAATCAGCATGACAGCACGCCTGACTCATTACTCAAAATATTACTCCGCCAAGTCCGTGGCAATAGAGTATCCATCTCCATGGCAACATAGTAACTGTCAGAGCTGGAGCAAAAAAAAAAAAGTAAGGCTTGAAATTCAAACTTTCTGCCGTAAAATATGCAGAGAGGAAAAGTCGAGAGAAGCAGCCGACCCCAAGAGAGTGAGAGATTGGCGATAAAAAAACCCAAAAAACTGAGCTGTCCGAGGAGGACAGCAGCAGGGCCAGGCTGCCTGCTGGAGGGAGGAAGAAGGCTAGTGAGGAGCCTGAGATAAACATGCGGGAATGAGTTATCAGCAAACAGGCACGCCACGAGAGAGTGTCCCGCAAAATGTTCAGGGCGATGGAGAAACAAATGTACGCCACCGTGAGTGACAGCACAGATGAGGAATTATCTGCTAGTACTGGTCAGCTGAATCGTTTCCTCCGCCGCAACAACTTCAGTTGCAGAAGACAACTATTGCCTGGTGAAGTTTGTGACATTTTCATCCCAGATTTTTGAGAGGAAAGAATTAAATGCCCGTCCCAAATTGCCCCCTGGTCCCAAATAAACGCTCTGTGTGTTAAGCGATTGAAACAAATAAATGCCCCGACTATTATTTATTTTCCCTTCAGTGTGAGAGACACTATTGTGGCCGCGGTGAAAACGTTAATAATATAATATAATATAAAAGAAAAAAAAATCAACATCTTTGTTATAACTTGGGCGATAAAAATAAGCCTTTTCTGTTTATCTGTGCAGTATTGATTTAGTTCAGGAAATTCCGAGATCGCGATAAAACATGAACGTCAGCTCAGAGTTCACTCTTCTGGGACTAGAAAATCCTTTCAGTTGCTAGGTCGTTACTAAGGGTTGGATTATTTGATGGAGTGGTAAACTACGTTCCATTACACATATGAGTCAACTGACGTGACTGATTTTGTTTCAGTTATTAGTCAGACCCCATGTGTTTCCATGGAAACGCGACGCACACTCGCAAAAACCTTTCAAAATTTGAGCGCAAATTGTCCATCAACATGGATATATTTTGATTATACATTTTATTTGTGTTGGTATAAGTTGTATAATCTCAATATTACCCTCAAGGGTGTGCTTTAACGTCATTTGAGCACTTCAGTGCTGCTTGCGGGTTAGATCGATGGACCAGATATGCTGCAGCAGTGCATAAAATATTTTAATGAGGGACACTCGTACGTTGTAATCGTGGACATGATGTCATGTTTACATGGTGTTCACATCAGCTTGAGGTCTCTGAAAAGCACACTGAATGGAGCCGGGTTATATCACAGAGAGGCTTACTCCTCTACTCCTGATGTGAACACCGTTCCGGTTCCGGTGTTTGTAAAAGTGTTTCGTATCATGTTAATTTGTTTTCTGAAATGTAAATTTGTTTTCTGAAATGTAAATTTTCTTTCTGAAATGTAAATTTGTTTCGGTAATGTAATTTTGTTTTACGATATGTAAAAGTCTTTTCCAAAATGTAAATTTGTCTCAAGCTTTGTAAAAGTGTTTCACATTTTGTAATTTTGGTTTGCACCTCCCGGCCACCATAGTATATGGCCCCAGCTACCGTTGCCTAACCCTACCTTGCTCTAAAGATGGGCTCATGCTGCTGAAAGATAAGGAAACAATAGCAAACAGGTGGAAAGAGCATTACGAGGCTCTTCTGAACAGGGACACCACTCCTGACATGGAGGCCCTCAAAAACTCCCTCAACAGCCTATAAATGAGAGCTTGGGGGAACCACCCAGCCTGGACGACGTGCAGGATGCTATTAGGAAGATGAAGAGCAACAAGGCTGCCGGTCTGGACGGCATTCCAGCAGAAGTACTAAAGGAAGGTGACCCTGATCTCCTTAAACACATCCAACCCTGCTTTACAAAATATGGGAACAAGAGAAAATCCCTGCACAACTAAAGGATGCCCTGGTTGTCTCCATCTTTAAGAAAGGAGACAAGGCAGACTGCGGGAACTACCGTGGCATTTCTCTCCTGTCCACCACAGGGAAAGCTCCGGCTCGGGTTTTGGCCAACGGACTCACCCCTCTGTCAGAAAGCATCCTTCCAGTGTCTCAGAGTGGTTTTTGCCCAAACAGAGGCACTACTGATATGATATTCATTGCTCGTCGAGAAAAATGTCGGGAACAAAATCTACCACTATACATGGCCTTCATAGACTTCAGCAAAGCCTTTGACTCAGTGAACCATCAGGCCCTCTGGCTGGTTCTGGCAAAGATTGGCTGCCCAGAAAAATACTTACGGGTACTGAGACTGCTGCATGACAACATGTCAGCTACAGTCCTCAGTGGCAGTGGGGATGAAACAGAACCCTTCAGGGTTGACACAGGAGTCAAACAAGGATGTGTCATTGCTCCAACACTGTTCTCCATCTTCATTGCTGCGATCCTGCATTTCACAGGCAAACATCTGCCCCAGGGAGTCAAGATTATGTGCAGAACAGACGGGCAACTCTTTAACATCAATTGATTCAGGGCAAAAGGTCGAACCACCACCATATCCATCATGGAGCTGCAGTATGTGGACAACAACACCTAGTAGCCCTCTCAGAAGGGGACCTACAGTGCATTTTGGTTGCCTTCACGAAAGCATACAAACAGCTTGGTCTAGCCATTTTTTGATTTCAGTGTTTCTCGCTGAAAACCACCACCACCACCATGCGTGGTGACGCTTATGTTCTACAACTCATGCAAAATGGCAAAAAAGAGTTGTTTTTTTTTGTCTCGGTCTCGGTCTTGAGCTGAACTAGTCTTGGTCTTGACTTGGTCTGTCTTGGTCTTGGTCTTGTCTTGGTCTTGATACTCTCTGGTCTTGGTAGTGTCTTGATCTCTGTTTAGGCGGCCTTGACTACAAGTCTACCAAACATCTCAATTGACAACATCAAATTAGAAAATGTGGATCACTTCCAATATCTGGGCAGCCTCCTATCATCAAAAGCCAACATTGACGATGAAATACACCACCGCCTCAGCTGTGCCAGTGGGGCATTTTCAAGGTTAAGGAAAAGGGTTTTCGAGAACCGCGACCTTCTGGCAAAGGTAAGGTAATGTAACTTTATTTGTACAAGAGGGTAGATTTGGTTGCAGTTAAGAAGTAATTGGCTGCTTACACACATACCCAGACAGCATTTACAACATCAACAGAGACAGTGACATAACAGTAAAAACAATGCTCTGGACATGGAAACCTGGAAAAAAAGTATACACAAAGGTGTCAATATCAGAGGACAAAAATAAAAACAGAATAAAAGCCATCACGGCAGATAGAACACACTAAATCGGAATAAATAGATAAATAAATAAATTAAGAAGGCTGTACAGTCCATAGGTTAATTTATGTTCTGATTACTATTTAATGTTTTGACCGCAGACGGAAAAAAACTGCCTCCGTATCTTTTTGTTTTACAGGCAGGCATTTTGTACCTTTGGCCTGATGGGAGAGGCTGAAATTCACCATTCAGTGGGTGGGATCCATCCTCTAAGATAGACCCAGCTAGTCTCTGCAGTTGTCTAGTATATAGGGATTCTGGGTTCAGCTGTGGCTCTTCAATCAGCCGACTAGCCCACCTTACAATTTGGTTCAGGGAGTTCTTATTTTTTAGGGATAGGTTGCTGAACCAGGACACCATGCTGAAGGATATAACCGATTCAATGAAGCAGTGGTAGAACATGGTTAGCATTTTACTGTCAATTTGAAAAGAGGACAATTTCCTCAGACAATGTAAATGCTGGGTCCCCTTCTTGTACACAGCTTCACAGCTTATCTTGCAGTTTAGCTTATTATCAATGATGGTCCCAAGGTATTTATAGTTATCTACACACTCCACTGTCTGACCCTTAATGCTGGTAAGTTCTGTAGCCCTGGGGGTTCTCCTAAGATCAATATGCATATCTTTTGTTTTGGGGATATTCAACTGTAGAAAGACCTATCGGACCAGTCTACAAAATCCTGGGTAACTGGACTATGACCTGTTTCATTCCCTTGTAGCAGGCTTACAATGACAAAATCATCTGCATACTTTAAAATAAATCTATCTTCCCTGTTGCTGCGGCACATGTTTGTATAAAGGATGAACAGGAGAGGGGACAAAACACAGCCCTGAGGGGAGCCAGTTGAGGAACAGATCTGGTCAGACAGTACTCCATTGACTCGCACTCTTTGTGTCCTGTTGGTTAAAAAGTCTAAAACCCAGCCAACGAGATTTGTACTCGAATCAAATTGTTCTAAAAGTTGTTCTGTTAAGATGTGGGGTTGAATTGTGTTGAAAGCAGAAGAGAAATCTATGAATAAAAGCTGAGCATGTCTTCCTTTCAATTCCAGGTGTTTAAAAAGCATGTTCATCAGAGTGACTGTGGCATCCTCAACACCTCAGTGTGGCCTATAAGTAAACTGCAATGGGTCAATATCAGACTCTGTCTTCTTTAAGATTTCATTTCTCGCTAGTTTTTCAAAAGTTTTCATGACAATAGATGTCAGTGCAATAAGCCTAAAGTCATTCAGTATTTTGGTGCAGCTTGTCTTGGGAACTACTGCATCCTTCCAACATTTTGGAAATGTTGATTTTGTAGGACTTGTTGAAAATGTAACGAAAATTTGCCATAATGCTACCCACTCTACTGTATGGATCAGAGGCCTGGACCACATACAGTAGGCTCTTAAAGGTGCTAGAGGCACATCACCAGAGATGCCTCTGGAAAATCCTCAGGATCAGCTGGGAGGATAGGCGCACCAACACCAGCGTCCTGGAGAAGGCTGGCATCCCCACCATCACTGCTACTATCGCTCAACACCAACTCAGATGGACCGGTCACGTTGTCTGTATGCCTGACTTTCGCCTTCCAAAACAAGTCCTCTACTCCCAGCTTGCTGAAGGAAAACGTGACCCAGGAGGCCAAAAGAAGAGGTATAAGGTCAACATCAAAACAAACATCAAAAACGTTCCACATAGACCTTAAGACATGGGAGGACATGACAAAAAATAGGGTGACATGGAGAAACCTTGTCCATGAGGGTGCCGCACTATGTAATGAAGAGCTCCACCACGCTGCAGAACACAAACGCAGACTCAGAAAGGAGAGAGCATCCACCAAACAGGCCCAGCCCAAACCCACCACCACTTTCACCTGCCCACACTGCACAAGAATAATCGGGTCCAGGATCGCTCTCCATGCTCATCTGGAGACCCAGAAGGACCAAGAAGGAGGACAGTCATACTCGACTACGAGTGACCGCCGATGATGATGATGGTGTGTGTGTGTGTGTGTGTGTGTGTGTGCGTGTGGATGAGCAGAAACAACCCTCACCTGCATTTTCTCTCTCCAGCTGGTCAATCCTGGACTCACTGCTGCTCACTCTGGTCTGCAGGTCTGGAGTTAATGTAATTACAGTGAATCACAGAACAGAGCAGACATCAAAATATCAAACTGTTAACATGCACAACACATTATTTACAGTATCTTGACCCATATCTTCTATGTACATCTGAACCAGTGCTAAAACTATTGTTTCGTTCATGATCAGACCATATGCTGACAATATACGTAATTTTTCATGCTGTCCAAAACAACAAATGTGACTGTTACAGAAATTATTCACAAAAATCATTTCTCATCCAACACCTGTGTAGTTAAGGTGTTCTTTAGGCAACATAAACTGTTCTAAATTTGAAGTGAAGGTTGTCAGTGTGATACCTGCATTCTCTTTTTCTAGGTCACTTGTTTTGCTCTCAGGACGTCAGTCTGCTTTCCAAAGATACCAGTTCTGTGGCTTGGACTGAAAAACAGAAGAAGTTAGATTTTTGTTTGTGAATGCATGAATTCATCAATTACTAACAATACAAAAGCGAACATCAATGAGCTCTGTTATATTTTTCATTCAGTGAAACTTTCATTCAGGTTGATTTTTGAAGCTTTATTGTTGGAGCTCACAATACGTTTTTAGTACACTGACACACTTCAGTGGAACATGATCATCACTGAACAGGAAAAGTAATCAGTCTGTACCTGAATTCTCTCTCTGCAGCAGCTCCATGTGAACCCTTTGCTCCACCACCATGTCTCTCAGTGCCCTCAGCTCCGTCCAGATATCACAGGTGGTTTGCTTTGTGGTCTGCTTGGTTGATTCCTCAGCTGCATGTTTTGGATCTGTGTTCTGGTTGATCTCAGCCACCTCACCGAGGCCTCCAGCCTCCCCCTGAGCCCCTGATCTACACAGACCGAGCAGCAACAACAGCAAACCAACAACAACCCTCATCGTCTCCACAAAGGTACAGTGGTAGAGTGGGTCTGTCTTATATCGTCTCCAAACTTCAGCTGACTGAACGAATGGGAAAAACAACAGCTGTCCATTTTAAACACTCAATGGCACAACGTCTAAAGTCCATGGCACAAGTGTTTTTAGGGCGTGTAGATAATTACAGTATGGGTACAGAATGCTGATAACATCAACTATCCAGTTAACAATTATTGTTTTACTGCACATGTTGTAGGCTGTTTCGTAGCCTCACCGCAGGCTGCTCTACATGTTGGGTTAAATGTTTGTCAGAATTTCAAACCAGAATCAGAAGCAACTGCAGGTGATGAAGAGCAAAGTGTTCATTCTCATTTGTAAGAGCCAGTATGCATCATGCATGAAGTGCAACAGCTGAACTCCATTGATCATTTATCAATGTTCTGTTTTCATCTACTTTTCCGAACTGTAAATTAAACACAGTTCAGATTCATATAGTCCAGTTGTTTGGAATAAGGCAGCAACCCTCCAGATAAATCCTGAGCTCCATCAGAGCTGTCTCAAAGTTTTATTTAAGAAACTGAAAGTTTGATTCTGTTTCCTCTGGAGAGTTTTCTCTGTCCTGTCAAGTTTATAACTACAGTTTTTCCTTTTGCTCTTTATGTGCCATGATATTTTCTGCTGTGAAGTTACTGCGTGCATGGAAACGTCTAAAATAATGGAAAGCAGCCTCTCTGATAATTAAAGCAGGGTGTACATATGTTGCCAACCTGCCTATCTAGGTTCATGTTAATAATTGAATGATGCACCTTTTAAAAAGCAGGAAAAATACTGCACCATTGACTTATAGACAGGTTTTTCACTGTCTGCTGCCTGACCACACCTCATACTACATTTGCTACTTGCACAATGTGGACGCTGGTTGTAAAAATGACAACTGCATCAGTCAGAGTCCACTTTGTCCAGTTTGTGCTGGTGTCAGATCGGCCAAAAGTGTTTTTGTTCATGACAATTTTGACTCAACACTGTA
The DNA here is from genome assembly GCF_900880675.1 of Sparus aurata. Taxonomy (NCBI): domain Eukaryota; kingdom Metazoa; phylum Chordata; class Actinopteri; order Spariformes; family Sparidae; genus Sparus; species Sparus aurata. The sequence goes on from NC_044199.1 coordinate 3,674,181, forward strand.
AACACAAAAATGTGATTGGATCTATGGATCTTTTCCTAATAACTTAACATAATGTTGATATACAAGTTGTAAACACAAAGTTCTTATTTTCAGAACCTATAAATAAAAGTTCATCTGACTTCAAGTCTTTTTGACTGAAAATGATGAATATACTGCTCAGAGCTCAATCAGCCTATTAAAGAAACATGATTAGCATGTTATCATACTTCCCAGCATGCATTGTTTATGAGTTCGCCTGAGCCTTTCTTTTCATGGTTTGAAGAAAGCATATGTGATGACAACTTGCTGTGTGCCTGTAATAGGTGACATTTTGTGATGAATCATGGTTGTTTACTTGGACTGTAATGAAAAGATTGTTATCCATGATGAAGGTTAGAACTGGATTCAGTACCTCGGCCCTCCTGTTGACCTGGACCTCAGTTTTTTAAGCTGATACAAATAAGTGGATTTCTCAGTGAAGGTCTCAGATGATTCGATGAAATCTCTGTGCTGGTGAGAAAACTAAAATTGGGTCATAGAACATTTAAACTGTACTGTGTCAACACTGTGTTTATTAATACACACACATAGACAAACACTCACAGACACACACTGATCCTGATGCTGAGGCCTTCTAGTGTGACTGAGGGTTATCTGATTAAACTCAGTGAGTGAGTTCAACTTTTTCTTCACTCTGTCTCACTTGTATCTCATTATCTCTGATGTATCAGGCTTATACATTAATATAGATACTGTCCTCTGTTTGAACATTGTGATTGTCTTTCACATCCCAATAATGATTTTGTTTTTGTCTCATACATTATTTAAAGACCAGATAAAGTTATTATCTGTTCTCTGGAGCCCTCTGGTGGTTCCCTGAATACTTCAACTCAGTTTGGATGATACAAAGATCCTTCAGACTGCTGAACTTTGGTTGTATTTGTGGTTATTTTGAAAAAATAGTGTGTTGAACACATTGTGCACTTGCATCACTCAGTCACTAGAACTAACTTCCACTGTGTTTATTTTGATGCAGATCTTCAAACAAATACAGTATTTTCACAATGTATGTTGATATGTACCAACAGTTGATTGGAAGTGTTCAGGCCACACACCCTCTCAGGTCTGTTCAAACTCTTTGATGCAGTACAAATCTTTCACCACCAGAGGGCGGTATTACTCTGATATACAGAGAGAGTCAGCTGCAGTAAATCCCGCAGACTTTGTAGTAATTTCATGTTGTGTTGAAGTAAAAATGGAGGCTCATCTAATTTATTTTTAATAAGGAGGCCTGAGATGTAAAAGGTCAGAATGAGACTCATGTAGTGAATCTATAAAACTCATCTCAGGCTTCACAGCCAACAGTCAATGATAACAAACAGAATCCAAACACTTGAATGCAACTTTGATTTATTTGAATGTTGTTTTCACGTGACGACACAAAAGTGAAGTCAGATTGAGAATCACGTTATTTGATACATGCAGTGAATGTACAGAAAGTTGTCCTGCAGGAAGCAGTGCTGAGATATATCAGCATTTTATAAAGATTCACAGTTCAGCCAATAACAACAGGGTTTGTGACAAATCAGTCACACAGCAGCCTGAACAACATCCTCACAGTGTGAAGAGAAGGGAGCCACTGAAGGTGCTCTGGTTATTACTGCTGTCATAGATAGACCAGCCTGATGGGAGAACCAGGTGAATTGTATCTCCTGCTTTCAGCTCCAGCACCAGAGACTTAGTGAAATACTTATGAACCGTATTGTTGTTATTGTCCCAATTAGCCATAATCCTCTGGTCGTTCTTGTACACATATACAGCTATTTTACCAGCATGGTAACCAAACACAGTGAACTGGAGATTGTAGACACCTTTGACTGGTGCTGTGAAGAAACCTACAGAGTGAGAGCAGAAAATGAAAAACAGGAACAACTGATGTATGTAAAATGTCCACATGTGAGCTGCAGTATGTTACCTGTAGATGGATTGTAAGCATTGCCAATGTTGGTGAAGACCTTGCTGTATTTCAGTGTGATGTCTGTGTTGTATGGTCCAAGAGTTCCTGCATCAGTCAGAGCTGCGTAGAAGGCCACCTTTGGTTTCTCTGATGACACAAAGAAGAACATTTCATGTGATAATTCAACTCAATCAGACCAAGTAGACTGTGTGTGTGTGTGTGTGTGTGTGTGTGTGTGTGTGTGTGTGTGTGTGTGTGAGTAGATTCAACCCTCACCTGCATTTTCTCTCTCCAGCTGGTCAATCCTGGACTCACTGCTGCTCAGTCTGGTCTGCAGGTCTGGAGTTAATGTAATGACAGTGAATCACAGAACAGACCAACACATTCTTTACAGTAACTTTAGCTCTCATCACTTCTGTTGAACCAGCGCTCACAGAGATGTGAAAAACTATTGTGAATGTCCATCACAAGTTTAAATCATAATGTGACTCTTACTGTCCAGACAAGTGCAGACAAGTGTGCCACATTGGTATATTTATTTGCCTTTCTTAATCTCCATATGAACGTGTCTCTGAACATGAAAGGGAAAGCATGGGGGAGGAGGGGACAGGAACCAGTAAAGATCCAGTTACAGGTGCACTATTGGATCATGTTGTGGGGCTGTGAAGTAAAGTACGAGTGTTGAGGGTGCAATATTCTAAAACAGGCAATTAAGATCAATAGGTGTCATGTGAATATTACATTAATTCAACGATGAATTATTTTTTTCTCTCCACAGAGAGATTTAGAGGAAAACACTGGAAAATGAGTGCCAAAGTTTTAAATATGCACCCGACACGTTGAAGTGTCCTGATTGTAGTTTCCATCCTCCATATAAATTGTAATCGGTCTGATCATCTCTTGATGTTTCCATCATCAGGTCGACACTTTGCCTAATGAGTAATTAACTAAATACTTTCAATATGTTTTTAGCTTTTTTATCAAAGAGACTAGAAGTAAAATTGCATTCAGTGAGACACATGTAATTCTTAACAAAGTTTGCAATAATATCACAGACAATAACAAACCATGAAAGTTATAAAACCTTCATGTTTGTCAGTCACAGATCTGCATTCTCTTTTTCTAGGTCACTTGTTTTGCTCTCGGTTGTCGTCAGTCTAGTTCCCAAAGATGTCAGTTCTGTGGCTTGGACGGAAAAACATGAGTTTGATGTGTTTTTGTGAATGGTTGAATATATTCCTCACAAGTTTAAAATACACAAGCTATGTTTTATCATTGATAAAATGACACGTAATTATCTCATCCACACCACCTGGATTGTTACAGCTTTACTCTGGAGCTCAGAATAAATTAATTGTTTCACTTCATCACCTGCATTTTCTTTCTCCAGCTGGTCAATCCTGGACTTGCTGATGAGAAGTTCACTCTCACTGCTGCTCAGTCTGGTCTGCAGGTCTGGAGTTAATGTAATGACAGTGAATCACAGAACAGACCAACACATTGTTTACAGTAACTTTTACTCTCCTGCCTTCCGTTGAACCAGTGCTCACAAAGATGTGCAAAACTATTGTAAATGTCCATCAAAAGGTTAAATCATGATGTGACTAAAAGAGACTGAAACTAAAATTGCTTTCAATGAAACACATGTAATTCTTAACAAAGTCTGCAATGATATCATAGACAATTTTGTTTCAAATGATAAAATGAATTCATGAATTTATTTATTTTCTGTGAAGTTTTATTGTGGAGCTTTAAATCATTACATCAGTGCACTGACACACTTCAGTGGAACATGATCATCACTGAACAGGAAAAGTAATCAGTCTGTACCTGAATTCTCTCTCTGCAGCAGCTCCACGTGAACATTGAGCTCCACCACCATGTCTCTCAGTGCCCTCAGCTCCGTCCAGATGTCAGGGTAGATATGCTTTGTGGTCTGCTTGGACAATTTCTCAGCTGCATCTTTTGGATCTGTGTTCTGGTTGATCTCAGCCACCTCACCGAGGCCTCCAGCCTCCCCCTGAGCCCCTGATCTACACAGACCGAGCAGCAACAACAGCAAACCAACAACAACCCTCATCGTCTCCACAAAGGTACAGTGGTAGAGTGGGTCTGTCTTATATCGTCTCCAAACTTCAGCTGGTTGAACAAATGGGAAAAACAACAACGGTCCTATTTAAACAATCGATGGCACAACGTCTGCAGTCCATGGCACGAGTGTTTTTAGGGCGTGTAGCTAATTACAGTATGCATACAGGATGCTGATCACACCAACTATCCAATAAACAATTATTGTTTTACTGCACATGTTGTAGGCTGTTTCATAGCCTCACTGCAGGCTGCTCTACATGTTGGGTAAAATGTTTGTCAGAATTTCCAAACAGGATCAGAAGCAACTGCAGGTGATGAAGAGCAAAGTGTTCATTCTCATTGTAAGAGCCAGCATGTATCATGCATGAGGTGTAACAGCTTAACTCCATTGATCATTAATCAATGTTCTGTTTTCATCTACTTGTCCAAACTGTAAATACACACAGTTCACATTCATATAGTCCAGTTGTTTGGAATAAGGCAGCAACCCTCCAGATAAATCCTGAGCTCCATCAGAGCTGTCTCAAAGTTTTATTTAAGAAGCTAGAATTTTGATTCTGTTTCCTCTGGAGAGTTTCCTCTGTCCTGTCAAGTTTATAACTACAGTTTTTCCTTTTGCTGTTTAAATGTGCCATGACATTTGCTGCTGTGATATTACTGCGTGCGTGGAAAATTAAAGCAGGGTGTACATGTGTTGCCAACCCTGTGCCATTCAATATTCAAGATGTTTTATCGTCATATACACATAGTTTACACCAGGCAATGAAATTGAAAATTTGCGAGTTTCCCGACACACAAAATATAAAACACAAAAATATAAAACGTACTTAAAAGAAAATATATAAATGACAAGCATGTTAGCGTGTGCAAAGTTCACATGCAGCAGAAGGCACTGAAAGACACTGAGATATATTAAATGTATTCATCGGATATTGAAGTTATGTACATAGTGCAAATATAGTTCACAGCATTGAATATAGTCCAAATGTGGTTTCCAGTGCTGAATGGTTGTGTATACAGAGTTGTCATAAGACAGAGCCATTTAACAGCCTGATGGCCTGTGGATCAAAACTTTTTAAGTCTGGTTGTTCTGGCTTTCACACTCCTGTAGCATCTGCCAGATGGTAGCAGTGTAAACAGTCTGTGCTGCGGGTGTGTAATGTCCTTGGTGATGTTGTGTGCTTTCCTTGTGACCCGGGTGTTGTAAATGTCCTGAAGTGATGGGAAGGCTGCTCCACAGATGTGTTATGCAGTTTTAATTACACGTTGGAGAGCCTTCATTTCCTGTAATGTGCAGTTTCCAAACCACACTGTGATTGAGTTGGTCAGGATGCTCTCAACTGTACATCTGTAGAAGTTGCTGAGGAGTTTGGTGGACAGTCCAAATTGCCTCAGCTTTCTTAAGAAGTACAGCCGCTGCTCAGACTTCCTGGCAATGTGCTGGGTGTTGTGAGACCAGGAGAGGTCCTCGCTGATGTGGGTGCTGAGGAATTTAAAGGTTTTCACCCTCTCTACCTGTGTCTCACCGATGTGAAGTGGGCTGTGCGGGTCTTTCCTCCTCATCGGGTTGATAATCATCTCCTTAGTCTTCTCTGCATTTAAGGAGAGATAATTTGTGCTGCACCAGGACACCAGCTGAGCCACCGCCTCCCTATAGTCTGTCTCTGCCCCACCAGCAGTGATCAGTCCGATGACTGTTGTGTTGTCTGCAAACTTGATGATGGTGGTGTTGCGCTGGGTGGGGGCACAGCCATAGGTGAAGAGGGTGTACAGAAGAGGACTCAGCACACAGCCCTGGGTGGTCCCTGTGCTCACCGTCCTTGTGCCTGATGTCTGGGTACCAACTCTTGACTGTCTGGGGTCTGTCTGTGAAGAAATCCAGAACCCAGCTGCAGAGGGAAGGTGTCAGTACAATGATGAGGAGCTTCTCAGCCAGTCTGATTGGGAGGACCGCGTTGAATGCTGAGCTGTAGTCGATAAACAGCATTCGAACATACGTGTCCTTGTTCTCCAGATGTGTGACAGCTGCATGGATGGCGGTGTTCACTGCATCGTCAGTGGACCGGTTCCAATGATACGCAAACTGTAGGGGGTCCAGTGTGTCTGGGATGGTCTTTTTAATGTGGGTCATGATTTTCCTCTCAAAACACTTCATCACAATTGAAGTGAGCGCGATGGGACGGTAGTCATTTAAGCAGGTTATGGTGTTTTCCTTAGGGAGGGGCACAATGGTGATGGTCTTGAAGAAGGTGGGCACAGAAGATTGTGAGAGGGACAGATTGTAAATATCTGTTAGCACCTCAGCCAGCTCCACTGAGCAGACCCTCAGTGCACGGCCCGGGATGTTATCAGGGCCTGCTGCCTTCCGGGGGTTCGTTCTCCTCAGCGCCCTGCACACCTCAGCTGATGTCACCTTGAGTGAAGAGCACTGTGCTGCATCTGTTGGTAGAGTCCCTCTGCTGGTGTTGAGGGCATCGAAGTGAGTGTAAAACTCATTCAGCTCATCTGGTAGTGTGCTTTGGCTGGTTTTACCTCCCTACTCCGCTGCTGGTAGTCTGTGATGTGTTGCAGGCCCTGCCACCAGGTATCCGTGGTGGTGTAGTATCCCTCCAGCTTCACTCTGTATTGTCTCTTGGCTTCTCTGATGGATCTACGTAGGTCATATCTGGCCTTTTTGTAGCCTTCAGCGTCACAAGAAACACTGTATGTCACAGTTAATCCAGGGTTTTTGGTTTGGGAATGTTTTGTAGCACTTGGTGGGGACAATGTTGGCTATGCATGTGCTGATGTAACCAGTAACCACTGAAGCATATTCCTCTAAGTCCACAGTACAGTCATCTCTCACAGCAGCAATCTTAAACACATCCCAGTCAGTACTGTTAAAGCAGTCCTGCAGTCTCTTTATTCCATACTTTAACAGTTTTACTTACTAGGGGGGCCTGTTTGAGGCGCTGCCTGTAAGATGGGTAGAGCAACACCGAGATGTGGTTGGACTGTCCAGAGTGGGGGCTGGGGGGGCAGCCTTGTAGGCCCACAACAAACACAGCGTCTGGGTGTGTAGTCTCGTGTTTGCTGAGAGTGTCGTGCAGCAGTCCGAGCGCTGCAGTCCGGTTCGCCCGTGTCAGGATGTAACCAGCCAGCATAAACACAGCACTGAACTCCCTCGGTAAATAAAAAGGTCTGCACTTAACCATCAGCACCTCTATTTCCACTGAAAAATGTTTCACCACCACCTGAACGTCCGAACACCATCTGTTGTTGATGTAGACACAGACGTTGCTGCCTTTGTTCTTATGCCGCTGACTTATGAGCATGTTTCTCACTTTCTGTTGCCTGACCACACCTTGTAATACATTTTCTACTTACACAACGTGGGCGCCGGTTGTTAAAACTGCATCAATCAGAGTCCACTTTGTGCCCGTGTTAAATCGGCCACAAGTGTTTTTGTTCATGACAATTTTGACTCAGCGCTGTAAACACAAAAATGTAATTGGATCATCAGCAGGATCTTTCCCTAATAACTTAACATACTGCAAATATACAAGTTGTAAACACAAAGTTCACTACACTTACAATTTGCTGAAGTTCTTCTGACTTCAAGTCTTATTGACTTGAAATGATGAAATGATGAATATACTGCTCAGAGCTCAGTTTATTAAAGAAACATGATCAGCATGTTATCATACTTCCCAGCATGCATTGTTTAAGAGTTCTCCCTAGACCCTCTGTTCATAGTTTGAAGAAAGCAAATGCGATGACAACTTACACTACACTACATTTCATTTACCAGACGCTTTTGTCCAAAGCAACTTATAGTAATTCATACATACATTTATACAATGATGGCGGTGGTTGTCATGCAAGGTGGCGACCAGCACATCAGGAGCATGGCTAGCTAACAGGTAGCAGCAGCAACAGTCGGCAGCAGTTAGCGGTGACTCTGGTGATATACTGCCCCCTATATGTTGCAAGTAGGAATTCAGCAGTTGGCCAATTCTTACTTGCTCTGTAATCTCCTTACCTCGGAGGTTGTTTTCACTTGCATCTGCTCATTCAGCCCAGAATAGACCCCACTAACTCTTGCAGCTGAAGGGATGGACCCCACGTTGTGAAATAGGGCACTTTTGATATTTTTTCCTAAATTTCTCAGAAAATTATTTATTGGTCTTGATGAAAAGAAATCAGGTGTATTTATGTCGCTGCAATCTGTGAGTAACTGTTGGGCCTTGACGGGGGTCAGCGCTCCACAGAGTGCAATTCTAGTTGTGTATGATATACTGTAAATGTCTGCACAATCATCAGAAAACACAGAAACACTGTTGTATGATCACTGTTGTATTGAAATGATATACACAAAAAATAATCTGGGGTTCCAAATCACTGACAAAACTTTTGTTGTGCAGGAGAATCTTCTGTCACTTCAAAATAAACCTAATTGTTATTAACACAGGACTTGAATTTGGCAGGAAAATCCCATTATAGAATCATCAAAACAGACATTACATTACAATACAGTCCTCCTCAATGACAGACCTCAAGAAAATGTGTGTGGTAATGTTATTCAAGGCATTACAGTGTAAGGCCATATTGCCCAGCCCCAATAGTGAGTGTATTTATTAGTCACATTTAATAAGAGCTTGTTTTAATAACAAAAAGTTGGGAATTTGTTGTGATATATTATTTTTTTAAAAGCTAAGTTTGAGAAACACTTTGCTCGTTTGAAAGAAAATGACCAAAAGCTTCCATATTTATAATCTCTTAAGGATATTATTGTTTTTCATAATTTGCCAATAATCTGATGCAAGAACTTTTTCTAAAGCCGGAATTGAATTTAAATTAATCCCTGACCAAAAACGTTGTTAAGGGCATTATTGTGTAACTTGTTATCAGGGTGAGATTCTACATCTGACCATCTTACAGATAAATGTCCCTTAAAGCCACAAAAACAAAAACAGCACGTCAAAAACTCGTTCATGCATCTTCAGCACCATTTCCTGAATCAGTGTCACACATATTAATGTGTTCTTTACATATAAAAGATTAGAATTCTTGTATTTGTGGTTGTTTTGACATAAACTCTCGTAAGTGTTGAACGCATTGTGCACTTGCATCACTCAGTCACTAGAACTAACTTCCACTGTGTTTATTTTCATGCAGATCTTCAACCAAATACAGTATTTTCACAATGTATGTTGATATGTACCAACAGTTGATTGGAAGTGTTCAGGCCACACACCCTCTCAGGTCTGTTCAAACTCTTTGATGCAGTACACATCTTTCACCACCAGAGGGCGGTATTACTCTGATATACAGAGAGAGTCAGCTGCAGTAAATCACACAGACTTTGTAGTAACTTCATGTTGTGTTGAAGTAAAAATGGAGGGTCATCTCATTTATTTTAATAAGGAGGCCTGAGATGCAAAAGGTCAGAATGAGACTCATGTAGTGAATCTATAAAACTCATCTCAGGCTTCACAGCCAACAGTCAATGATAACAAGCAGAATCCAAACACTTGAATGCAACTTTGATTTATTTAAAATTGTGATGAAACGAGTCAGATTGAGAATCACATTATTTGATTCATGCAGTGAATGTACAGAAAGTTGTCCTGGAGGCAGCAGTGCTGAGATATATCAGCATTTTATAAAGATTCACAGTTCAGCCAATAACAACAGGGTTTGTGACAAATCAGTCACACAGCAGCCTGAACAACATCCTCACAGTGTGAAGAGAAGGGAGCCACTGAAGGTGCTGAAATTATAAATGTCATCATAGACAGAATGGTCTGATGGGAGAACCAGGTGAATTTCATCTCCTGCTGTCAGCTCCAACACCAGAGACTTAGTGAAATACTTATCAACCATATTGTGGTTATAATCCCCATTAGCCATAATTTTCTGGTTGTTCTTGTACACATGTACAGCTAATCTATCAGCATGGTGACCAAACACAGTGAACTGGAGATAGTACACACCTTTGACTGGTGCTGTGAAGAAATCTACAGAGTGAGAGCAGAAAATGAAAAACAGGAACAACTGATGTATGTAAAATGTCCACATGTGAGCTGCAGTATGTTACCTGTAGATGGATTGTAAGCATTGCCAATGTTGGTGAAGACCTTGCTGTATTTCAGTGTGATGTCTGTGTTGTATGGTCCAAGATGTCCTGCATTAGTCAGAGCTGTGTAGAAGGCCACCTTTGGTTTCTCTGATGACACAAAAAAGTCTGAAATGTGTTTGGTGTGTGTGTTTGTGAGTGTGTGTGTGTGTGTGTGTGTGTGTGTGTGTGTGTGTGTGTGTGTGTGTGTGAGTAGATACAACCCTCACCTGCATTTTCTCTCTCCAGCTGGTCAATCCTGGACTCACTGCTGCTCAGTCTGGTCTGCAGGTCTGGAGTTAATGTAATGACAGTGAATCACAGAACAGACCAACACATTGTTTACAGTAACTTTAACTCTCATCACTCCTGTTGAACCAGCGCTCACAAAGATGTTCAAAACTATTGTAAATGTCCATCACAAGGTTAAATCACGATGTGACTCTTAATGTCAAAAGTGCAGACAAGTGTGTTACATTGGTATATTTATTTGCCTTTCTTACTCTACAGATGAACGTGTCTCTGAACATGATGACTTGAGTGATTTGCAATATTTCTAAAAACAGGCAATTAAGACCAAGTATGTGTCATGTGAATATTACATTCATTCAACAATGAATTATTTCTTTCTATCCACACAGAGACTTGGAGGAAAACACTGGAAAATGAGGCCGACACGTTGTAGTTGCCTGATTATAGTTTCCATCGTCCATATAAATTGTAATCAGTCTGATCATCTCTTGATGTTTCCAATAGCGCCATCATCAGGTCGACACTTTGGCTAATGACTAATTACCTAAATACTTTCAATACGTTTTTAGCTTTCTTATCAAAGAGATTGGGACTAAAATTGCATTCAGTGAGACACATGTAATTGTTAACAAAGTTTGCAATAATATCATAGACAATAACAAACCATGTAAGTTATAAAACCTTCATGTCCTTCATTGTCAGTCACAGACCTGCATTCTCTTTTTCTAGGTCACTTGTTTTGCTCTCGGTTGCCGTCAGTCTAGTTCCCAAAGATGTCAGTTCTGTGGCTTGGACTGAAAAACATGAGATTGATGTATTTTTGAGAATGGTTGAATATATTTCTCACAAGTTTAAAATACACAAACTATGTTTTATTATTGATTAAATGTAGCATACTTATCTCATCCACACCACGTGGATTGTTACAGCTTTATTCTGGAGCTCACAATAAATTCATCGTTTCACTTCATCACCTGCATTTTCTGTCTCCAGCTGGTCAATCCTGAACCTGCTGATGAGAAGTTCACTCTCACTGCTGCTCAGTCTGGTCTGCAGGTCTGGAGTTAATGTAATGACAGTGAATCACAGAGAATGTTTAGTGATGCTGATACTGATGAAGGAAACTGGTTTCAAGGAAGGAGATTGTGTTCAGAGCACTCGGGTGTCAGGTGTGACTGTGTGGCAATGAAAAACTGATAACACGGCTCACAGGTCAGGTAGGAGGGATGAACAGAACTTTGCTGTGGACCTGAATGAGGTTTGGACCGGTCAAGGAAATACTGTTGTTGTCAACCCTCACCTGCATTTTCTCTCTCCAGCTGGTCAATCCTGGACTCACTGCTGCTCAGTCTGGTCTGCAGGTCTGGAGTTCATGTAATGACAGTGAATCACAGAACAGAGCAGACATCAAAATATAACTGCATGTACAACAATCATGTAAAGTGAATTGACTCTCGTCTTATCTGCTCAACTCATCATACCAAATTTAAAATAACAGCTAGAAACCATTATTCATACAGTTGAACAGTTTAATTTTGTTAATTCAAAATGACTTAAATCGATCAAATACAATTAAAATGGAATTTAAACAAATACAATTAATTTCCAGTAATCACACATCAATTAACTAATTTAACCCAAATGATTTAAATTGAATCAACTTAATGAAAAAAATACACAATTAGATAATTGACTCAAATAAACTCAATTGAATCAAATTATCTCAAACCTATTATGTGTCTTCTATGACATTGAGTGAATGTAAATAATGACATTTATATTTTATATAATTTATAATTAAATTGTACATTGTATATATCTATTAAAACTTTATAGATATGTGGGGGAAATTCTGAACTGACCAAGCAGTCTATAAAGTGATTAAAAATAACTCCACATTTATCAGCTGCAACAGAAGAGTGACGCACATGTAAATGAATCAATGATGATGATCGAATAGTGTAATATATATTATATTGACATGTGACATTCTTCATTAAAATCATTGTGTCATATCATGTTTGTCAGTCACAGACCTGCATTCTCTTTTTCTAGGTCACTTGTTTTGCTCTCGGTTGTCGTCAGTCTAGTTCCCAAAGATGTCAGTTCTGTGGCTTGGCCTGAAAAACAAAGGAAGTTTTTAAATTACAAAAAAAAATTAAAAACAGATCACCGTTTTATTTGTCATTAAATTAAGTAGAATTTTCCGTATCATATCAATGTTGAAAGCTTTTTCTTGAGCTCACAGTAAGTACATCAATACACTGACACACTTCAGTGGAACATGATCATCACTGAACAGGAAAAGTAATCAGTCTGTACCTGAATTCTCTCTCTGCAGCAGCTTCACGTGAACATTGAGCTCCACCACCATGTCTCTCAGTGCCCTCAGCTCCGTCCAGATGTCAGGGTAGGTTTGCTTTGTGGTCTGCTTGGTTGATTCCTCAGTTGCATGTTTTGGATCTGTGTTCTGGTTGATCTCAGCCACCTCACCGAGGCCTCCAGCCTCCCCCTGAGCCCCTGATCCACACAGACCGAGCAGCAACAACAGCAAACCAACAACAACCCTCATCGTCTCCACAAAGGTACAGTGGTAGAGTGGGTCTGTCTTATATCGTCTCCAAACTTCAGCTGGCTGAACGAATGGGAAAAACAACAAGTGTTTCTTGTTTGACAGTTTGATTCAAGGCCTCAGATTATTCAATATGTTCTCTGTGCTGGTGAGAAAATACAAGCTGCTACAGGCTGGAGGAACACTTTAACTGTGACACCCTCTCATGTAGTCATAACTGTGTCAACACTGTGTTTATTAATACACACTCATAGACAAACACTCACAGAAACACACTGATCCTGATGCTGCTTGTGTGGCTGACTCAACTCAGTGATTGAGTAAAAATTTCACAAAGTCACCAGGAGAAACCTTTTTGTTGTGGTTTGCACCATATGAATTTATTCTTAATTGTGTGTGTGTGTGTGTGTGTGTGTGTGTGTGTGTGTTTTGAATTGTCTCTCTCTCCTGTGTGGCTGAAGGACCTCCCCCTGGAGCAACCTGGCACACCTGCAAGTACTAATCACCTTCCCAAACAGATAAAAAGGAGGAAACGGAGCAGGTCGGGGGCTGGAGGAATCCAACGGACACAGCAGAGAAGAAACAAGAGCAGCAAAGGACGCGCTGACTGAACTCCACCTGGTTCCCCCTTTACCTGCAATCAGGGAGAAGTAAAGTCTGGCTGTACAGCTTTTGGACCACTGACTAAGACTCTTTTAAAGGAACGTGCCACTTCATCACCCCAATCTTTTCTTTTGGACTGTCTGTTTTTACCACATCTGCCTGTGTTAATAAACTGCCTCATTGAACTTCTGACTACTTGTTTAACCAGAGCGTAAAGAAACCTGTGACACTTTTTGGCGTTGTCGGCAGGATCTCTGGGCTGCAAGTGTGCAGTCATAAGTATTGAAAACCAGGCAGTGGCAGCACCTGGACCAGTGGCTTTTAATTCAATCTGGCCATGGTTTATGGGTGTACCTTGGGCCCCAAGGTTTAATGGTAAGAGTGATGGTCTTAAATATGGGGATTGGGCCAATCAAATGAAAGCCCTTCTTAGGGCTCAGAGGCTCACAGAGGAGCAAACAATTGATTTTATTCTCAGTGCTGTAGAAGACGATGCTAAAAGGGAAATCCAACTGCTTGATGAACAAAATAGGAACACAGCAGATAAAATATTTGATTTCTTGAACAGACTGTATGGGGGGACCTCGTCTGCTGCTGACCTTCGTATGAAATGTTTTAATATAAGGCAAGGCAGCCGGGAAGTACTGTGTGATTTTAGCCTTCATATCCTGGAAGCTTTTCAGCAATGGAGGGAGGCAGAACCAGATGGGACAGCCTGCCAGGAGACTACTCTGAGGGACCAACTGATTGTCAGTCTACAGGCGGGGCTGCTAAAAAAGGAACTACAAAGGCAGGTACGGCCGAACCCCTTACATGACTTGTTCTGAGCTGTTTGAGGAAGCTAAGGAGTTGGAGAAAGAATGTTGGGGTGATGACTGTGAACGCCAGTCCAAACAAGTCATGACAGTGCCCCAATCTGATGACTCCACTCAGTGGGAAGACCAGAGCAGAACTGGTAAAGCTGGTCACAGAGCTGGGAAATTTGAAGGAGGAACTGAGGAGCAGTAAGCAAGCTTCTGTTCAACAAGGAAGAGTCTTTGAACAGCCACGCCCTCGACGCCCAATGGCATGCCCTTGTTGGGATGAACAAGGGCGCCCAATTTGCTTGCGTTGTGGACAACCAGGGCACTTCTGCTGGGACTGCCCTCAGCGCCAGCAGACCCAGCTGCCTTTAAATCCTCAGGTCCAGCCACTGTAGGGTGAGTGGATGCACTTAACCCACTTGGACAGAGTGTTTCAGAAGCTCTATGAACATGGACTGAAATTGCAGCCTAAGAAATGCACCCTGTTCACCCTGGGCCATCGGGTCAGTCAGCAGGGGGTGTCTCCAAATCCAGACAGGGTTAAGGCAGTGCAAGACTGGCCACCCCCTTCCACTGTAAGACAGGTGCGCTATTTTCTTGGGTTTGCAGGTTATTATAGAAGGTTTATCCTCTCTTTTGCAAAAAAATCGCCGCCCCTCTGCATGAGCTAACACATGGTACCAAACAGCTGGGCTCCAACACCCAGCCAGTTGAATGGACACCCAGCTGTCAAGAAGCCTTTGAGCGCTTGAAGAAAATGATGGTGAGTGCTCTTATTCTTGCATATGCAGATTACAAGTTGCCATTTAGGTTGTACACTGATGTCGGCTTCGAGGGACTAGGTGCAGTACTCTCTCAGGTGCAGGTGGAGAAGGAGAGGGTTATAGCATATGCCAGCCGAGCTCTGAGCCCAAATGAGCGGAATGATAAAAATTACAGCTCATTCAAATTGGAACTACTTGCACTGAAGTTGGCTATAACAGAAAAATTCAAGGACTACCTCTGGGGGGCACAGATAACAGTTTTTATGGATAACAACCCCTTAGTCCATTTGAATACTGCAAATCTGGGGGCTGCGGAGCAAAGGTGGGTGGCACAGCTGGCTAACTATGATTTTGTTGTAAAATATCACCTAGGAAAAGAAAACAGCAATGCAGATGCCCTGACCCCAAAATGTACAACCCCATACAATGGCGGTGGGAGCAGAGGAGGATGAAGCAGATGGACCTCGGGAATGGATAGGCTGCCCGCAGGAAGATCCCACACTGAAGCAGGTTATAGCCATGGTGCAACAAGGTAAACCCCTAGGGCACATTGAGGGGCTTAACAGGAAGTTATTGACACCTCATAACAAATGTTGGGCCCAGTTAAGGGTAAAAGATGGCCTTCTCTTGTAGCTTGGGGAGGAGGGTGGATCAAATGAACTGTTTACACTGATCGTGGTGCCCCCAGGATGGAGGAGGCTGGTGTGGAAGGAGTACCATGATGCGGTCGGCCACATGGCAGAGGCTAAAACCCTGTCCTTCTTAAAGCGGTGTTTCTACTGGCCTGGACAGGGGAAGGATGTCCATCAGTGGTCAACAGAATGTGGGTACTGCCGATTACAGCGACCACTGCCGGAGGTAAGGGCCCCACTAAAATCTGTTGTCACTTCCTACCCTCTGGAGATAGTAGCCATAGGCTATTTGTCCCTGGGCCGACAAGGAGATGTTTTTTCGGATATACTCGTTGTTACAGATGTCTTCTCCAGGTTTGCATGGGCAATTCCAACCAACAACCAGACTGCCACAACAACAGCTAAGATGCTCTGGCAACATGTCATCCAACCTTTTGGCTGTCCAGAAAGGATACACTCAGACCGTGGAGCTGCATTCGAGTCTTCATTAATGTCCGAACTGTGCCAAATGTATGGAGCCCGTAAGAGCCGAACAACCCCTTATCATCCCCAAGGAAATGGCTCTGTTTAGAGGTTAAACAAGACTTTGCTAACAATGTGGAGTTCCTGAGAGGGGGAGGACCAAGCACTGTGGCCCCAGAAATTACCAGAGTTGGTACATGCAAAAAACAACTTTGTGAATGAATCCACTGGACTTTCACCTTTCTTTGTCATGTTCGGCAGGCATGCCCGTCTCCCAGTGGATGTAGTGATGGTAGCCAGCTCAGTCAGAGGAACCACATCAGAAGGATGGGTACAGGCTCACCACAAAGCTCTCCTCCTGGCATATGAGACTGTTGTAGAACATGCACAACAGAGACAGACTCAGGATCAACAGCGCTACAACCTAAGACAGAGGGCCTTACCACTCCTACCTGCTGAGCAAGTCTTGATTAGAAATTTCCGCTGGAGGGCTCAAGGAAAGTTGACCCCTCGATGGATTCGGGAGCTATTGGTTGTTTTTGCAGCACTCTCCCCTGACAGCCCTGTATATAGAGTTTGGCCAGAGGGTCATGAGGAACCTGAAAGAACTTTTAATTGTAATAACCTGAGACCTTGCTTGTACCCCCCAGTAGAAACCCCCCCCCCCCCGAAACAGAACAGCCACAGGACACAACAATGGTGAGGGGGTTCCTTCTAATGCTTCCTCTTAGGCCCCAGTGAATACCAGTTCGAGGACCTGCAGAGGGCCAACCAGTGGGACTGCCACAGCCGACAGATCCACAACAGCCAGAGGATATGCAGGAAGCTGCAGTACAGCCAGAACCACAAGGTGAACAGGCAAGAAACAGTTTGCCTCGCAGGTCAACACTTACAAATCTGGGGGTTAAGCCCACCAGGTACTGTGAGTAGAAGCCAGTTGTTGGAACGACAGTTCATGAAGTGAGTTACAAAAACCGCAAGCAAACACAAATGAAAGACCAAAACAAAGATGGAACACTGATGGAGTGTCACAAGGAGACGCTGCTCCTGCACACATCCGCTCGTCAAACTTTTGTTCTAAGTTGCAATTAAAACGTTTAGGAGCATGATTACCATGTTGTTTTTCACATTATATGTCACTGATCAAGAATGATCTTTAATCAGGGCTGGGCAATGTATCGATAACATATCCTGAGACTAGACGCTTTATTGTCTCACATTTTGGATTGTTAGATAAACGTGAAGTGTCTAAAAGCTGCATCACAGTGAAGTGATATCATTTTCTGAACTCAGCAGTTTGTTCTACACGTTTTAATACTCGTCTTTACCCACTTAGACATTAAATCAACATTATTGATGATTATTTAACAAAAATCTCAATGTGTTACTGTTTTCTGATAACAACAGTCACCCCTACAACACTGTCACAATAATGTTGAGGTATTTGGTCAAAAATATTGTCATACTTGATTTTGTCTTTTGCAGGAGATTTAAAAAATGGCCACTTTTGTATCATGTGTTAGAAAATAGGATCTTCGTCTAATATTAATCACATTTAATCAGAGCTTGTTCATTTAATAATCAGAAAGTTGGGAATTAGTTTTAAGATGTTATTTTTTAAAAGCTAAGTTTGAGAAACACTTTGCTAGTTTGAAAGAAAATGACCAAAAGCTTTTGTATTTACAATTTCTTACGGATATTATTGTTTTTAATAATTTCTCACAGCCTCAAAAAAACAAATTGCAATAATCTAATGCAAGAACTTTTTCTAAAGACGGTATTGAATTTAAAAATAATCCCTGACCAAAAATGTTGTTCACTGCATTATTGTGTAGCTTCTGTGTTTATGTTGATGCAGATCTTCAACCAAATACAGTATTTTCACAATGTATGTTGATATGTACCAACAGTTCATTGGAAGTGTTCAGGCCACACACCCTCTCAGGTCTGTTCAAACTCTTTGATGCAGTACAAATCTTTCACCACCAGAGGGCGGTATTACTCTGATATACAGAGAGAGTCAGCTGCAGTAAATCACACAGACTTTGTAGTAACTTCATGTTGAGTTGAAGTAAAAATGGAGGGTCATCTGATTTATTTTAATAAGGAGGCCTGAGATGCAAAAGGTCAGAATGAGACTCATGTAGTGAATCTATAAAACTCATCTCAGGCTTCACAGCCAACAGTCAATGATAACAAACAGAGTCCAAACACTTGAATGCAACTTTGATTTATTTGAAATTGTTTTCATGTGAGGACACAAAAGTGAAGTCAGATTGAGAATCACATTATTTGATTCATGCAGTGAATGTACAGAAAGTTGTCCTGGAGGCAGCAGTGCTGAGATATATCAGCATTTTATAAAGATTCACAGTTCAGCCAATAACAACAGGGTTTGTGACAAATCAGTCACACAGCAGCCTGAACAACATCCTCACAGTGTGAAGAGAAGGGAGCCACTGAAGGTGCAGTGGTTACTACTGCTGTCATAGATAGTATGGCCTGATGGGAGATCCAGGTGAATTTCATCTCCTGCTGTCAGCTCCAACACCAGAGAGTTACTGAAACGAATCATATCGTACCTCTCAAAGTTGTACATGATCTGTTTGTTGTTCTTGTACACAGATACACCAACAGGACCAGAACCGCTACCATACACAGTGAACTGGAAATTGTAGACACCTTTGACTGGTGCTGTGAAGAAACCTACAGAGTGAGAGCAGAAAATGAAAAACAGGAACAACTGATGTATGTAAAATGTCCACATGTGAGCTGCAGTATGTTACCTGTAGATGGTCTGTAAGCATTGCCAATGTTGGTGAAGACCTTGCTGTATTTCAGTGTGATGTCTATGTTGTATGGTCCAAGAGTTCCTGCATTAGTCAGAGCTGCGTAGAAGGCCACCTTTGGTTTCTCTGATGACAGAAAGAAGAACATTTAATTTGATTATTCAACTTAATCAGACCAAGTAGGCAAAGTGTGTGTGTGTGTGTGTGTGTGTGTGTGTGTGTGTGTGTGTGTGTGTGTGGTGTGTGTGTGTGTGTGTGTGTGTGAGTAGATACAACCCTCACCTGCATTTTCTCTCTCCAGCTGGTCAATCCTGGACTCACTGCTGCTCAGTCTGGTCTGCAGGTCTGGAGTTAATGTAATGACAGTGAATCACAGAACAGACCAACACATCGTTTACAGTAACTTTAACTCTCATCCCTTCTGTTGAACCAGCGCTCACAAAGATGTGCAAAACTATCAGAAATATCCATCACAAGTTAAATCATAATGTGACTCTTACTGTCCAACGAGCCTTCATGTCTAAAATGTCAAAATAATGTTGACAAAAACAATCAATATATGACTGTATAAACTGAATAAGAAGGATCAATCATCATCGGACACCTGTGTGATTAAGGTTTGGTTTAGTTCACGCAACTTTAACTTCTTGTTCATTTCTAGTGGTTGGGTTAGGGAAAAGGATGCCAGAGGCAGAGGGTGGTTAGCCAAAACCCATCAGTCCTGGCACTGAAGCTGTTGTTAATACTGAGTTTTTGACAGACATGTGCAGACAAGTGTGCCACATTGGTATATTTATTTGCCTTTCTTACTCTACAGATGAACGTGTCTCTGAACATGAAAGGGAAAGCATGGGGGAGGAGGGGACAGGAACCAGTAAAGATCCAGTTACAGGTGCACTATTGGATCATGTTGTGGGGCTGTGAAGTAAAGTACCAGTGTTGAGTGATTTGCAATATTTCTAAAAACAGGCGATTAATATCAATTTTGTGTGACCATTACATTAATTCAACAATGAATTATTAATTTCTATCCTGGGGGAAAACATTGGAGAATTAGTGTAAAAGTTTGAAATATGAGTCACGTTGTAGTTTCCTGATTATAGTTTCCATCCTCCATATAAATTGTAATTGGTCTGGTCATCTCTTGATGTTTCCAATAGCGCCATCATCAGGTCGACACTTTGGCTAATGACTAATTAACTAAAATTGCATTCAGTGTAACACATGTTATTCTTAACAAAGTTTGCAATAATATCATAGACAATAACAAACCATGAAAGTTATGCAAGTTATGCATTCTCTTTTTCATAGTTGTGACTGGCAAAGGACAAAAATGCAGGAAAATATACGGCTCCTATACGGCAATGTTTGTCTTTACATTTTTTAATTCCCGTTGTTGGTCTCAGCTAAAAAGAAATAGTTTGGCCCATACGTCCAAAATTCTTATAACACAGTGTTTCCCCCTAATTTTTTGTAGCAGTGGTGCCCTGAGTCGCTAACCAGCAACACTAGGGGGGTCTGGGGGCACGGCACCCGGAGGAAATGTTTTAAAAATAACCCTTTATATGGTGACTACTGGTGAGAATTTTGAAAAAAATTCATTATCGGCATCAGAATCTAAGACATGAGACAAGATAGTGTAGAAGTTGACGTTGGATGGAAACAGAATCTGTTTCAGAAGTAAGTAGGGTCACATGACATGGAAGCTATTGAGAAAAAAAAAAATCATCATTTCTGCATATAGAGGAAGCACTAAGTACAATAAAAAAGGGCTGTGTCTCATTCATTTAATGACGGTCCCTAAATCAGTCTCCAGTGATTCAGCGAGGCTCTGTGAAGTGAGCTGACCTCCTCAGTAAAGTCGCTGCTGGACCCGAGTGAATATCCGCCTAACATCCAACCTGAAATTAACTTCACCCCGATTCGATGAGCCTTTTGCAGCCTCTGAATAGGATGACGAGGATTTCAGTCACTCAACTTAAACGGTGACTTGTAGAAATTATAAAAATAGCAGTAATGACAGTAAAATCGATTCCAAGACAATTAGGGTGTAGTGCGTTCACTGTGTGCAAGTTCGCCATTTGCCCCCGCGATAATAAACCGACAAAAATCATGTCTGCAAAACTTTGCGGTGGCGTTGAAAATCCAGCAGTAGTCAGGCACGTGCACACATAAGGCCGAAGGGGGGCTGAGCCCCTGCCCTTTTTAACCTCATATTAAAAATTGTCTGTTTGTGTGTTTTTTTTTTAATGAATAGGCAAATTCCTGTTGTGCATAGGGATGTGAAAAAAGGCGGTATTAAAAAAATGCCACGGTTATCTTAAAAGCCCCCCTGCTAAGAACCCGGTTCTAAACTCCAATGGGGTGCAATGTAAAGCTTTTATTTTGAAGACAAAGAGAGCGAGAGAGAGAGAGAGAGAGCGAACTCCACCACGCACACAGATGAGACGTGACAGTGGAGCAACCTAACTTCCTTGTGGGGGTTAACAAGTCACCTTCCACTTATTCAACGTGCTTAAATATGAGTCATATTTCAGAGGAGTGTCCATCTGTGCTTGTTAAGATAACTGCTTGTTAATGAGAGTTAAGAATAATCTGACGACTGTCTTTGTGGCTGTTTATCTGTAAACATTGCAGTTCCTATTAACAGTCACTGTTGTCATTCTTGG